>NW_027135955.1:0-663623 GCF_039906515.1 Pseudorca crassidens | reverse complement strand
AGGTGAGTTGGGGTGCTGCATAAAACCAGAGATTGAAATGAGCACAGATAAAGTTCCTTAAGCCAAATATGGAATAGACAAGAGCTACTCCTTGCTCAACGAAATGGACTCAACACCGCATATTAAATGCCTAAGAATGTACCTGACTAGTAAGTATCTTAAAACCTATGGATTGCTATGTCTCCGAAAGAGAATCAAGCATGTGTACAGGGGCATAAACGCAGCAGTGATAGGATTGGAGAGGTTCGGTGAGCAAATGAAGACCCTTTGAAGTCATATTGCATGGTACCCATTCCACGGGTTTCAACTACCCAGGTTTAAGGTATTCTTCCTTCAGCTAAAACATGCATGTGGAACCTAGAGTATGATCAACCATGTGATCGGGAGACGTGTTCAAATATGTCTCAGTTTTCGTACCCTGGTACTCGGGTGCAACATTCCAGACGCTTTACTAACACCCTCCCGACTTGGAGAGTCAGTCCCTTTAACCTCCTGTTTGGCCCAGTTTGCAATTTCTGCGGAAGATGAACAGGAATAGCGAGAACCAATGAGAGACTAGCTGGAGGTGTCTGGACGGGCAAATTTAACTCTCATTTCCCACCAGGAAGAGGAATTAACCAAAGGCTCAGCGTGCCGTGCCGGAACCAGATTAGGGCCTGAAGCCATCCTGCGGTGTTGCGGCCAGCTCAAAAGAAAGCGAGTTGAAGAAAGGAGCTCAGGGGCACTGTAATTCACAAACCTGCAGAGTTATAAATGACAGCTATCGTCCAAAAATATACTGAAGTAAGGCTGCCAAGAGGACTTGAAAGCGGGGCAGAATTGCAGGAAACTGATTTCAGGAGGTAGACTGGAATTGCATTGAAAGCATAGGAAAAGAGGCAGAACGTCCACAATGATGCACTTGGCCAAAAAGGGCGTATGCGTTTTTTCCTGAATATATTCAGGAAAAAACGCATACGCCCTTTTTGGCCAACCAAGCAAGCTTGCAAAGGAAATCTGCACTACAATGAAGTCTCACTTCCCCACGGTCAAAAGGGCCATCTGAAAAAATTGTAAAATCCAGAAAGGCAGGACAGGCCATGGAGAACTGGGAGCCTTGTTATGCTGATGGGCGGGATGTAAATTGCCAACAGACACTCGGGAGAAGTGTATGGTGTTTCCTGAAACATCTAAAAAACAAAGCAACAGAGCCTAGGGCACTTCCACTTATGGTCCTATAGCTTAGGGAAATTAAAATCAAAAAGACACAGCCACCCCAAAGTTTGGGACGCCTCTGTTTACAAGAACCTCGTTTACAGTACAAGTTCAACATCGCAGAAAGTGAAAAATGGATAAAGAAGTTGTGGTATTTACTTACAAAGCAATATCACTCAGCAATGAAATCTATGTCATCAGGCCCTTAGCAGCACAATGAGTGGATTCAGGTATGATGATTCTAACTGAAATAAGTCACACAGAAAAAGAAACATCATAAGATATCAGTAATACACGGAATGTAAACTTGGCTACACAGGAACTGAATTACAGAACAGAACAGGGTCTCAAATTTAGAAAACCAACTTATGCTTGCTTAAGGGTAAAGGTGAGTTGGGGTGCTGCATAAAACCAGAGATTGAAATGAGCACAGATAAATTTCCTTAAGCCAAATATGGAATAGACAAGAGCTACCTCTTGCTCAACGAAATGGACTCAACACCGCATATTAAATGCCTAAGAATGTACCTGACTAGTAAGTATCTTAAAACCTATGGATTGCTATGTCTCCGAAAGAGAATCAAGCATGTGTACAGGGGCATAAACGCAGCAGTGATAGGATTGGAGAGGTTCGGTGAGCAAATGAAGACCCTTTGAAGTCATATTGCATGGTACCCATTCCACGGGTTTCAACTACCCAGGTTTAAGGTATTCTTCCTTCAGCTAAAACATGCATGTGGAACCTAGAGTATGATCAACCATGTGATCGGGAGACGTGTTCAAATATGTCTCAGTTTTCGTACCCTGGTACTCGGGTGCAACATTCCAGACGCTTTACTAACACCCTCCCGACTTGGAGAGTCAGTCCCTTTAACCTCCTGTTTGGCCCAGTTTGCAATTTCTGCGGAAGATGAACAGGAATAGCGAGAACCAATGAGAGACTAGCTGGAGGTGTCTGGACGGGCAAATTTAACTCTCATTTCCCACCAGGAAGAGGAATTAACCAAAGGCTCAGCGTGCCGTGCCGGAACCAGATTAGGGCCTGAAGCCATCCTGCGGTGTTGCGGCCAGCTCAAAAGAAAGCGAGTTGAAGAAAGGAGCTCAGGGGCACTGTAATTCACAAACCTGCAGAGTTATAAATGACAGCTATCGTCCAAAAATATACTGAAGTAAGGCTGCCAAGAGGACTTGAAAGCGGGGCAGAATTGCAGGAAACTGATTTCAGGAGGTAGACTGGAATTGCATTGAAAGCATAGGAAAAGAGGCAGAACGTCCACAATGATGCACTTGGCCAAAAAGGGCGTATGCGTTTTTTCCTGAATATATTCAGGAAAAAACGCATACGCCCTTTTTGGCCAACCAAGCAAGCTTGCAAAGGAAATCTGCACTACAATGAAGTCTCACTTCCCCACGGTCAAAAGGGCCATCTGAAAAAAGTGTAAAATCCAGAAAGGCAGGACAGGCCATGGAGAACTGGGAGCCTTGTTATGCTGATGGGCGGGATGTAAATTGCCAACAGACACTCGGGAGAAGTGTATGGTGTTTCCTGAAACATCTAAAAAACAAAGCAACAGAGCCTAGGGCACTTCCACTTATGGTCCTATAGATTAGGGAAATTAAAATCAAAAAGACACAGCCACCCCAAAGTTTGGGACGCCTCTGTTTACAAGAACCTCGTTTACAGTACAAGTTCAACATCGCAGAAAGTGAAAAATGGATAAAGAAGTTGTGGTATTTACTTACAAAGCAATATCACTCAGCAATGAAATCTATGTCATCAGGCCCTTAGCAGCACAATGAGTGGATTCAGGTATGATGATTCTAACTGAAATAAGTCACACAGAAAAAGAAACATCATAAGATATCAGTAATACACGGAATGTAAACTTGGCTACACAGGAACTGAATTACAGAACAGAACAGGGTCTCAAATTTAGAAAACCAACTTATGCTTGCTTAAGGGTAAAGGTGAGTTGGGGTGCTGCATAAAACCAGAGATTGAAATGAGCACAGATAAATTTCCTTAAGCCAAATATGGAATAGACAAGAGCTACCTCTTGCTCAACGAAATGGACTCAACACCGCATATTAAATGCCTAAGAATGTACCTGACTAGTAAGTATCTTAAAACCTATGGATTGCTATGTCTCCGAAAGAGAATCAAGCATGTGTACAGGGGCATAAACGCAGCAGTGATAGGATTGGAGAGGTTCGGTGAGCAAATGAAGACCCTTTGAAGTCATATTGCATGGTACCCATTCCACGGGTTTCAACTACCCAGGTTTAAGGTATTCTTCCTTCAGCTAAAACATGCATGTGGAACCTAGAGTATGATCAACCATGTGATCGGGAGACGTGTTCAAATATGTCTCAGTTTTCGTACCCTGGTACTCGGGTGCAACATTCCAGACGCTTTACTAACACCCTCCCGACTTGGAGAGTCAGTCCCTTTAACCTCCTGTTTGGCCCAGTTTGCAATTTCTGCGGAAGATGAACAGGAATAGCGAGAACCAATGAGAGACTAGCTGGAGGTGTCTGGACGGGCAAATTTAACTCTCATTTCCCACCAGGAAGAGGAATTAACCAAAGGCTCAGCGTGCCGTGCCGGAACCAGATTAGGGCCTGAAGCCATCCTGCGGTGTTGCGGCCAGCTCAAAAGAAAGCGAGTTGAAGAAAGGAGCTCAGGGGCACTGTAATTCACAAAACTGCAGAGTTATAAATGACAGCTATCGTCCAAAAATATACTGAAGTAAGGCTGCCAAGAGGACTTGAAAGCGGGGCAGAATTGCAGGAAACTGATTTCAGGAGGTAGACTGGAATTGCATTGAAAGCATAGGAAAAGAGGCAGAACGTCCACAATGATGCACTTGGCCAAAAAGGGCGTATGCGTTTTTTCCTGAATATATTCAGGAAAAAACGCATACGCCCTTTTTGGCCAACCAAGCAAGCTTGCAAAGGAAATCTGCACTACAATGAAGTCTCACTTCCCCCCGGTCAAAAGGGCCATCTGAAAAAAGTGTAAAATCCAGAAAGGCAGGACAGGCCATGGAGAACTGGGAGCCTTGTTATGCTGATGGGCGGGATGTAAATTGCCAACAGACACTCGGGAGAAGTGTATGGTGTTTCCTGAAACATCTAAAACACAAAGCAACAGAGCCTAGGGCACTTCCACTTATGGTCCTATAGCTTAGGGAAATTAAAATCAAAAAGACACAGCCACCCCAAAGTTTGGGACGCCTCTGTTTACAAGAACCTCGTTTACAGTACAAGTTCAACATCGCAGAAAGTGAAAAATGGATAAAGAAGTTGTGGTATTTACTTACAAAGCAATATCACTCAGCAATGAAATCTATGTCATCAGGCCCTTAGCAGCACAATGAGTGGATTCAGGTATGATGATTCTAACTGAAATAAGTCACACAGAAAAAGAAACATCATAAGATATCAGTAATACACGGAATGTAAACTTGGCTACACAGGAACTGAATTACAGAACAGAACAGGGTCTCAAATTTAGAAAACCAACTTATGCTTGCTTAAGGGGAAAGGTGAGTTGGGGTGCTGCATAAAACCAGAGATTGAAATGAGCACAGATAAAGTTCCTTAAGCCAAATATGGAATAGACAAGAGCTACTCCTTGCTCAACGAAATGGACTCAACACCGCATATTAAATGCCTAAGAATGTACCTGACTAGTAAGTATCTTAAAACCTATGGATTGCTATGTCTCCGAAAGAGAATCAAGCATGTGTACAGGGGCATAAACGCAGCAGTGATAGGATTGGAGAGGTTCGGTGAGCAAATGAAGACCCTTTGAAGTCATATTGCATGGTACCCATTCCACGGGTTTCAACTACCCAGGTTTAAGGTATTCTTCCTTCAGCTAAAACATGCATGTGGAACCTAGAGTATGATCAACCATGTGATCGGGAGACGTGTTCAAATATGTCTCAGTTTTCGTACCCTGGTACTCGGGTGCAACATTCCAGACGCTTTACTAACACCCTCCCGACTTGGAGAGTCAGTCCCTTTAACCTCCTGTTTGGCCCAGTTTGCAATTTCTGCGGAAGATGAACAGGAATAGCGAGAACCAATGAGAGACTAGCTGGAGGTGTCTGGACGGGCAAATTTAACTCTCATTTCCCACCAGGAAGAGGAATTAACCAAAGGCTCAGCGTGCCGTGCCGGAACCAGATTAGGGCCTGAAGCCATCCTGCGGTGTTGCGGCCAGCTCAAAAGAAAGCGAGTTGAAGAAAGGAGCTCAGGGGCACTGTAATTCACAAACCTGCAGAGTTATAAATGACAGCTATCGTCCAAAAATATACTGAAGTAAGGCTGCCAAGAGGACTTGAAAGCGGGGCAGAATTGCAGGAAACTGATTTCAGGAGGTAGACTGGAATTGCATTGAAAGCATAGGAAAAGAGGCAGAACGTCCACAATGATGCACTTGGCCAAAAAGGGCGTATGCGTTTTTTCCTGAATATATTCAGGAAAAAACGCATACGCCCTTTTTGGCCAACCAAGCAAGCTTGCAAAGGAAATCTGCACTACAATGAAGTCTCACTTCCCCACGGTCAAAAGGGCCATCTGAAAAAAGTGTAAAATCCAGAAAGGCAGGACAGGCCATGGAGAACTGGGAGCCTTGTTATGCTGATGGGCGGGATGTAAATTGCCAACAGACACTCGGGAGAAGTGTATGGTGTTTCCTGAAACATCTAAAAAACAAAGCAACAGAGCCTAGGGCACTTCCACTTATGGTCCTATAGATTAGGGAAATTAAAATCAAAAAGACACAGCCACCCCAAAGTTTGGGACGCCTCTGTTTACAAGAACCTCGTTTACAGTACAAGTTCAACATCGCAGAAAGTGAAAAATGGATAAAGAAGTTGTGGTATTTACTTACAAAGCAATATCACTCAGCAATGAAATCTATGTCATCAGGCCCTTAGCAGCACAATGAGTGGATTCAGGTATGATGATTCTAACTGAAATAAGTCACACAGAAAAAGAAACATCATAAGATATCAGTAATACACGGAATGTAAACTTGGCTACACAGGAACTGAATTACAGAACAGAACAGGGTCTCAAATTTAGAAAACCAACTTATGCTTGCTTAAGGGTAAAGGTGAGTTGGGGTGCTGCATAAAACCAGAGATTGAAATGAGCACAGATAAATTTCCTTAAGCCAAATATGGAATAGACAAGAGCTACCTCTTGCTCAACGAAATGGACTCAACACCGCATATTAAATGCCTAAGAATGTACCTGACTAGTAAGTATCTTAAAACCTATGGATTGCTATGTCTCCGAAAGAGAATCAAGCATGTGTACAGGGGCATAAATGCAGCAGTGATAGGATTGGAGAGGTTCGGTGAGCAAATGAAGACCCTTTGAAGTCATATTGCATGGTACCCATTCCACGGGTTTCAACTACCCAGGTTTAAGGTATTCTTCCTTCAGCTAAAACATGCATGTGGAACCTAGAGTATGATCAACCATGTGATCGGGAGACGTGTTCAAATATGTCTCAGTTTTCGTACCCTGGTACTCGGGTGCAACATTCCAGACGCTTTACTAACACCCTCCCGACTTGGAGAGTCAGTCCCTTTAACCTCCTGTTTGGCCCAGTTTGCAATTTCTGCGGAAGATGAACAGGAATAGCGAGAACCAATGAGAGACTAGCTGGAGGTGTCTGGACGGGCAAATTTAACTCTCATTTCCCACCAGGAAGAGGAATTAACCAAAGGCTCAGCGTGCCGTGCCGGAACCAGATTAGGGCCTGAAGCCATCCTGCGGTGTTGCGGCCAGCTCAAAAGAAAGCGAGTTGAAGAAAGGAGCTCAGGGGCACTGTAATTCACAAACCTGCAGAGTTATAAATGACAGCTATCGTCCAAAAATATACTGAAGTAAGGCTGCCAAGAGGACTTGAAAGCGGGGCAGAATTGCAGGAAACCGATTTCAGGAGGTAGACTGGAATTGCATTGAAAGCATAGGAAAAGAGGCAGAACGTCCACAATGATGCACTTGGCCAAAAAGGGCGTATGCGTTTTTTCCTGAATATATTCAGGAAAAAACGCATACGCCCTTTTTGGCCAACCAAGCAAGCTTGCAAAGGAAATCTGCACTACAATGAAGTCTCACTTCCCCCCGGTCAAAAGGGCCATCTGAAAAAAGTGTAAAATCCAGAAAGGCAGGACAGGCCATGGAGAACTGAGAGCCTTGTTATGCTGATGGGCGGGATGTAAATTGCCAACAGACACTCGGGAGAAGTGTATGGTGTTTCCTGAAACATCTAAAAAACAAAGCAACAGAGCCTAGGGCACTTCCACTTATGGTCCTATAGCTTAGGGAAATTAAAATCAAAAAGACACAGCCACCCCAAAGTTTGGGACGCCTCTGTTTACAAGAACCTCGTTTACAGTACAAGTTCAACATCGCAGAAAGTGAAAAATGGATAAAGAAGTTGTGGTATTTACTTACAAAGCAATATCACTCAGCAATGAAATCTATGTCATCAGGCCCTTAGCAGCACAATGAGTGGATTCAGGTATGATGATTCTAACTGAAATAAGTCACACAGAAAAAGAAACATCATAAGATATCAGTAATACACGGAATGTAAACTTGGCTACACAGGAACTGAATTACAGAACAGAACAGGGTCTCAAATTTAGAAAACCAACTTATGCTTGCTTAAGGGGAAAGGTGAGTTGGGGTGCTGCATAAAACCAGAGATTGAAATGAGCACAGATAAAGTTCCTTAAGCCAAATATGGAATAGACAAGAGCTACCTCTTGCTCAACGAAATGGACTCAACACCGCATATTAAATGCCTAAGAATGTACCTGACTAGTAAGTATCTTAAAACCTATGGATTGCTATGTCTCCGAAAGAGAATCAAGCATGTGTACAGGGGCATAAACGCAGCAGTGATAGGATTGGAGAGGTTCGGTGAGCAAATGAAGACCCTTTGAAGTCATATTGCATGGTACCCATTCCACGGGTTTCAACTACCCAGGTTTAAGGTATTCTTCCTTCAGGTAAAACATGCATGTGGAACCTAGAGTATGATCAACCATGTGATCGGGAGACGTGTTCAAATATGTCTCAGTTTTCGTACCCTGGTACTCGGGTGCAACATTCCAGACGCTTTACTAACACCCTCCCGACTTGGAGAGTCAGTCCCTTTAACCTCCTGTTTGGCCCAGTTTGCAATTTCTGCGGAAGATGAACAGGAATAGCGAGAACCAATGAGAGACTAGCTGGAGGTGTCTGGACGGGCAAATTTAACTCTCATTTCCCACCAGGAAGAGGAATTAACCAAAGGCTCAGCGTGCCGTGCCGGAACCAGATTAGGGCCTGAAGCCATCCTGCGGTGTTGCGGCCAGCTCAAAAGAAAGCGAGTTGAAGAAAGGAGCTCAGGGGCACTGTAATTCACAAACCTGCAGAGTTATAAATGACAGCTATCGTCCAAAAATATACTGAAGTAAGGCTGCCAAGAGGACTTGAAAGCGGGGCAGAATTGCAGGAAACTGATTTCAGGAGGTAGACTGGAATTGCATTGAAAGCATAGGAAAAGAGGCAGAACGTCCACAATGATGCACTTGGCCAAAAAGGGCGTATGCGTTTTTTCCTGAATATATTCAGGAAAAAACGCATACGCCCTTTTTGGCCAACCAAGCAAGCTTGCAAAGGAAATCTGCACTACAATGAAGTCTCACTTCCCCACGGTCAAAAGGGCCATCTGAAAAAAGTGTAAAATCCAGAAAGGCAGGACAGGCCATGGAGAACTGGGAGCCTTGTTATGCTGATGGGCGGGATGTAAATTGCCAACAGACACTCGGGAGAAGTGTATGGTGTTTCCTGAAACATCTAAAAAACAAAGCAACAGAGCCTAGGGCACTTCCACTTATGGTCCTATAGCTTAGGGAAATTAAAATCAAAAAGACACAGCCACCCCAAAGTTTGGGACGCCTCTGTTTACAAGAACCTCGTTTACAGTACAAGTTCAACATCGCAGAAAGTGAAAAATGGATAAAGAAGTTGTGGTATTTACTTACAAAGCAATATCACTCAGCAATGAAATCTATGTCATCAGGCCCTTAGCAGCACAATGAGTGGATTCAGGTATGATGATTCTAACTGAAATAAGTCACACAGAAAAAGAAACATCATAAGATATCAGTAATACACGGAATGTAAACTTGGCTACACAGGAACTGAATTACAGAACAGAACAGGGTCTCAAATTTAGAAAACCAACTTATGCTTGCTTAAGGGTAAAGGTGAGTTGGGGTGCTGCATAAAACCAGAGATTGAAATGAGCACAGATAAATTTCCTTAAGCCAAATATGGAATAGACAAGAGCTACCTCTTGCTCAACGAAATGGACTCAACACCGCATATTAAATGCCTAAGAATGTACCTGACTAGTAAGTATCTTAAAACCTATGGATTGCTATGTCTCCGAAAGAGAATCAAGCATGTGTACAGGGGCATAAACGCAGCAGTGATAGGATTGGAGAGGTTCGGTGAGCAAATGAAGACCCTTTGAAGTCATATTGCATGGTACCCATTCCACGGGTTTCAACTACCCAGGTTTAAGGTATTCTTCCTTCAGCTAAAACATGCATGTGGAACCTAGAGTATGATCAACCATGTGATCGGGAGACGTGTTCAAGTATGTCTCAGTTTTCGTACCCTGGTACTCGGGTGCAACATTCCAGACGCTTTACTAACACCCTCCCGACTTGGAGAGTCAGTCCCTTTAACCTCCTGTTTGGCCCAGTTTGCAATTTCTGCGGAAGATGAACAGGAATAGCGAGAACCAATGAGAGACTAGCTGGAGGTGTCTGGACGGGCAAATTTAACTCTCATTTCCCACCAGGAAGAGGAATTAACCAAAGGCTCAGCGTGCCGTGCCGGAACCAGATTAGGGCCTGAAGCCATCCTGCGGTGTTGCGGCCAGCTCAAAAGAAAGCGAGTTGAAGAAAGGAGCTCAGGGGCACTGTAATTCACAAACCTGCAGAGTTATAAATGACAGCTATCGTCCAAAAATATACTGAAGTAAGGCTGCCAAGAGGACTTGAAAGCGGGGCAGAATTGCAGGAAACTGATTTCAGGAGGTAGACTGGAATTGCATTGAAAGCATAGGAAAAGAGGCAGAACGTCCACAATGATGCACTTGGCCAAAAAGGGCGTATGCGTTTTTTCCTGAATATATTCAGGAAAAAACGCATACGCCCTTTTTGGCCAACCAAGCAAGCTTGCAAAGGAAATCTGCACTACAATGAAGTCTCACTTCCCCCCGGTCAAAAGGGCCATCTGAAAAAAGTGTAAAATCCAGAAAGGCAGGACAGGCCATGGAGAACTGAGAGCCTTGTTATGCTGATGGGCGGGATGTAAATTGCCAACAGACACTCGGGAGAAGTGTATGGTGTTTCCTGAAACATCTAAAAAACAAAGCAACAGAGCCTAGGGCACTTCCACTTATGGTCCTATAGCTTAGGGAAATTAAAATCAAAAAGACACAGCCACCCCAAACATTGGGACGCCTCTGTTTACAAGAACCTCGTTTACAGTACAAGTTCAACATCGCAGAAAGTGAAAAATGGATAAAGAAGTTGTGGTATTTACTTACAAAGCAATATCACTCAGCAATGAAATCTATGTCATCAGGCCCTTAGCAGCACAATGAGTGGATTCAGGTATGATGATTCTAACTGAAATAAGTCACACAGAAAAAGAAACATCATAAGATATCAGTAATACACGGAATGTAAACTTGGCTACACAGGAACTGAATTACAGAACAGAACAGGGTCTCAAATTTAGAAAACCAACTTATGCTTGCTGAAGGGGAAAGGTGAGTTGGGGTGCTGCATAAAACCAGAGATTGAAATGAGCACAGATAAAGTTCCTTAAGCCAAATATGGAATAGACAAGAGCTACTCCTTGCTCAATGAAATGGACTCAACACCGCATATTAAACGCCTAAAAATGTACCTGACTAGTAAGTATCTTAAAACCTATGGATTGCTATGTCTCCGAAAGAGAATCAAGCATGTGTACAGGGGCATAAACGCAGCAGTGATAGGATTGGAGAGGTTCGGTGAGCAAATGAAGACCCTTTGAAGTCATATTGCATGGTACCCATTCCACGGGTTTCAACTACCCAGGTTTAAGGTATTCTTCCTTCAGCTAAAACATGCATGTGGAACCTAGAGTATGATCAACCATGTGATCGGGAGACGTGTTCAAGTATGTCTCAGTTTTCGTACCCTGGTACTCGGGTGCAACATTCCAGACGCTTTACTAACACCCTCCCGACTTGGAGAGTCAGTCCCTTTAACCTCCTGTTTGGCCCAGTTTGCAATTTCTGCGGAAGATGAACAGGAATAGCGAGAACCAATGAGAGACTAGCTGGAGGTGTCTGGACGGGCAAATTTAACTCTCATTTCCCACCAGGAAGAGGAATTAACCAAAGGCTCAGCGTGCCGTGCCGGAACCAGATTAGGGCCTGAAGCCATCCTGCGGTGTTGCGGCCAGCTCAAAAGAAAGCGAGTTGAAGAAAGGAGCTCAGGGGCACTGTAATTCACAAACCTGCAGAGTTATAAATGACAGCTATCGTCCAAAAATATACTGAAGTAAGGCTGCCAAGAGGACTTGAAAGCGGGGCAGAATTGCAGGAAACTGATTTCAGGAGGTAGACTGGAATTGCATTGAAAGCATAGGAAAAGAGGCAGAACGTCCACAATGATGCACTTGGCCAAAAAGGGCGTATGCGTTTTTTCCTGAATATATTCAGGAAAAAACGCATACGCCCTTTTTGGCCAACCAAGCAAGCTTGCAAAGGAAATCTGCACTACAATGAAGTCTCACTTCCCCACGGTCAAAAGGGCCATCTGAAAAAAGTGTAAAATCCAGAAAGGCAGGACAGGCCATGGAGAACTGGGAGCCTTGTTATGCTGATGGGCGGGATGTAAATTGCCAACAGACACTCGGGAGAAGTGTATGGTGTTTCCTGAAACATCTAAAAAACAAAGCAACAGAGCCTAGGGCACTTCCACTTATGGTCCTATAGCTTAGGGAAATTAAAATCAAAAAGACACAGCCACCCCAAAGTTTGGGACGCCTCTGTTTACAAGAACCTCGTTTACAGTACAAGTTCAACATCGCAGAAAGTGAAAAATGGATAAAGAAGTTGTGGTATTTACTTACAAAGCAATATCACTCAGCAATGAAATCTATGTCATCAGGCCCTTAGCAGCACAATGAGTGGATTCAGGTATGATGATTCTAACTGAAATAAGTCACACAGAAAAAGAAACATCATAAGATATCAGTAATACACGGAATGTAAACTTGGCTACACAGGAACTGAATTACAGAACAGAACAGGGTCTCAAATTTAGAAAACCAACTTATGCTTGCTTAAGGGTAAAGGTGAGTTGGGGTGCTGCATAAAACCAGAGATTGAAATGAGCACAGATAAATTTCCTTAAGCCAAATATGGAATAGACAAGAGCTACCTCTTGCTCAACGAAATGGACTCAACACCGCATATTAAATGCCTAAGAATGTACCTGACTAGTAAGTATCTTAAAACCTATGGATTGCTATGTCTCCGAAAGAGAATCAAGCATGTGTACAGGGGCATAAACGCAGCAGTGATAGGATTGGAGAGGTTCGGTGAGCAAATGAAGACCCTTTGAAGTCATATTGCATGGTACCCATTCCACGGGTTTCAACTACCCAGGTTTAAGGTATTCTTCCTTCAGCTAAAACATGCATGTGGAACCTAGAGTATGATCAACCATGTGATCGGGAGACGTGTTCAAGTATGTCTCAGTTTTCGTACCCTGGTACTCGGGTGCAACATTCCAGACGCTTTACTAACACCCTCCCGACTTGGAGAGTCAGTCCCTTTAACCTCCTGTTTGGCCCAGTTTGCAATTTCTGCGGAAGATGAACAGGAATAGCGAGAACCAATGAGAGACTAGCTGGAGGTGTCTGGACGGGCAAATTTAACTCTCATTTCCCACCAGGAAGAGGAATTAACCAAAGGCTCAGCGTGCCGTGCCGGAACCAGATTAGGGCCTGAAGCCATCCTGCGGTGTTGCGGCCAGCTCAAAAGAAAGCGAGTTGAAGAAAGGAGCTCAGGGGCACTGTAATTCACAAACCTGCAGAGTTATAAATGACAGCTATCGTCCAAAAATATACTGAAGTAAGGCTGCCAAGAGGACTTGAAAGCGGGGCAGAATTGCAGGAAACTGATTTCAGGAGGTAGACTGGAATTGCATTGAAAGCATAGGAAAAGAGGCAGAACGTCCACAATGATGCACTTGGCCAAAAAGGGCGTATGCGTTTTTTCCTGAATATATTCAGGAAAAAACGCATACGCCCTTTTTGGCCAACCAAGCAAGCTTGCAAAGGAAATCTGCACTACAATGAAGTCTCACTTCCCCCCGGTCAAAAGGGCCATCTGAAAAAAGTGTAAAATCCAGAAAGGCAGGACAGGCCATGGAGAACTGAGAGCCTTGTTATGCTGATGGGCGGGATGTAAATTGCCAACAGACACTCGGGAGAAGTGTATGGTGTTTCCTGAAACATCTAAAAAACAAAGCAACAGAGCCTAGGGCACTTCCACTTATGGTCCTATAGCTTAGGGAAATTAAAATCAAAAAGACACAGCCACCCCAAACATTGGGATGCCTCTGTTTACAAGAACCTCGTTTACAGTACAAGTTCAACATCGCAGAAAGTGAAAAATGGATAAAGAAGTTGTGGTATTTACTTACAAAGCAATATCACTCAGCAATGAAATCTATGTCATCAGGCCCTTAGCAGCACAATGAGTGGATTCAGGTATGATGATTCTAACTGAAATAAGTCACACAGAAAAAGAAACATCATAAGATATCAGTAATACACGGAATGTAAACTTGGCTACACAGGAACTGAATTACAGAACAGAACAGGGTCTCAAATTTAGAAAACCAACTTATGCTTGCTGAAGGGGAAAGGTGAGTTGGGGTGCTGCATAAAACCAGAGATTGAAATGAGCACAGATAAAGTTCCTTAAGCCAAATATGGAATAGACAAGAGCTACTCCTTGCTCAATGAAATGGACTCAACACCGCATATTAAACGCCTAAAAATGTACCTGACTAGTAAGTATCTTAAAACCTATGGATTGCTATGTCTCCGAAAGAGAATCAAGCATGTGTACAGGGGCATAAACGCAGCAGTGATAGGATTGGAGAGGTTCGGTGAGCAAATGAAGACCCTTTGAAGTCATATTGCATGGTACCCATTCCACGGGTTTCAACTACCCAGGTTTAAGGTATTCTTCCTTCAGCTAAAACATGCATGTGGAACCTAGAGTATGATCAACCATGTGATCGGGAGACGTGTTCAAGTATGTCTCAGTTTTCGTACCCTGGTACTCGGGTGCAACATTCCAGACGCTTTACTAACACCCTCCCGACTTGGAGAGTCAGTCCCTTTAACCTCCTGTTTGGCCCAGTTTGCAATTTCTGCGGAAGATGAACAGGAATAGCGAGAACCAATGAGAGACTAGCTGGAGGTGTCTGGACGGGCAAATTTAACTCTCATTTCCCACCAGGAAGAGGAATTAACCAAAGGCTCAGCGTGCCGTGCCGGAACCAGATTAGGGCCTGAAGCCATCCTGCGGTGTTGCGGCCAGCTCAAAAGAAAGCGAGTTGAAGAAAGGAGCTCAGGGGCACTGTAATTCACAAACCTGCAGAGTTATAAATGACAGCTATCGTCCAAAAATATACTGAAGTAAGGCTGCCAAGAGGACTTGAAAGCGGGGCAGAATTGCAGGAAACTGATTTCAGGAGGTAGACTGGAATTGCATTGAAAGCATAGGAAAAGAGGCAGAACGTCCACAATGATGCACTTGGCCAAAAAGGGCGTATGCGTTTTTTCCTGAATATATTCAGGAAAAAACGCATACGCCCTTTTTGGCCAACCAAGCAAGCTTGCAAAGGAAATCTGCACTACAATGAAGTCTCACTTCCCCCCGGTCAAAAGGGCCATCTGAAAAAAGTGTAAAATCCAGAAAGGCAGGACAGGCCATGGAGAACTGAGAGCCTTGTTATGCTGATGGGCGGGATGTAAATTGCCAACAGACACTCGGGAGAAGTGTATGGTGTTTCCTGAAACATCTAAAAAACAAAGCAACAGAGCCTAGGGCACTTCCACTTATGGTCCTATAGCTTAGGGAAATTAAAATCAAAAAGACACAGCCACCCCAAAATTTGGGACGCCTCTGTTTACAAGAACCTCGTTTACAGTACAAGTTCAACATCGCAGAAAGTGAAAAATGGATAAAGAAGTTGTGGTATTTACTTACAAAGCAATATCACTCAGCAATGAAATCTATGTCATCAGGCCCTTAGCAGCACAATGAGTGGATTCAGGTATGATGATTCTAACTGAAATAAGACACACAGAAAAAGAAACATCATAAGATATCAGTAATACACGGAATGTAAACTTGGCTACACAGGAACTGAATTACAGAACAGAACAGGGTCTCAAATTTAGAAAACCAACTTATGCTTGCTGAAGGGGAAAGGTGAGTTGGGGTGCTGCATAAAACCAGAGATTGAAATGAGCACAGATAAAGTTCCTTAAGCCAAATATGGAATAGACAAGAGCTACTCCTTGCTCAATGAAATGGACTCAACACCGCATATTAAATGCCTAAAAATGTACCTGACTAGTAAGTATCTTAAAACCTATGGATTGCTATGTCTCCGAAAGAGAATCAAGCATGTGTACAGGGGCATAAACGCAGCAGTGATAGGATTGGAGAGGTTCGGTGAGCAAATGAAGACCCTTTGAAGTCATATTGCATGGTACCCATTCCACGGGTTTCAACTACCCAGGTTTAAGGTATTCTTCCTTCAGCTAAAACATGCATGTGGAACCTAGAGTATGATCAACCATGTGATCGGGAGACGTGTTCAAATATGTCTCAGTTTTCGTACCCTGGTACTCGGGTGCAACATTCCGGACGCTTTACTAACACCCTCCCGACTTGGAGAGTCAGTCCCTTTAACCTCCTGTTTGGCCCAGTTTGCAATTTCTGCGGAAGATGAACAGGAATAGCGAGAACCAATGAGAGACTAGCTGGAGGTGTCTGGACGGGCAAATTTAACTCTCATTTCCCACCAGGAAGAGGAATTAACCAAAGGCTCAGCGTGCCGTGCCGGAACCAGATTAGGGCCTGAAGCCATCCTGCGGTGTTGCGGCCAGCTCAAAAGAAAGCGAGTTGAAGAAAGGAGCTCAGGGGCACTGTAATTCACAAACCTGCAGAGTTATAAATGACAGCTATCGTCCAAAAATATACTGAAGTAAGGCTGCCAAGAGGACTTGAAAGCGGGGCAGAATTGCAGGAAACCGATTTCAGGAGGCAGACTGGAATTGCATTGAAAGCATAGGAAAAGAGGCAGAACGTCCACAATGATGCACTTGGCCAAAAAGGGCATATGCGTTTTTTCCTGAATATATTCAGGAAAAAACGCATATGCCCTTTTTGGCCAACCAAGCAAGCTTGCAAAGGAAATCTGCACTACAATGAAGTCTCACTTCCCCCCGGTCAAAAGGGCCATCTGAAAAAAGTGTAAAATCCAGAAAGGCAGGACAGGCCATGGAGAACTGGGAGCCTTGTTATGCTGATGGGCGGGATGTAAATTGCCAACAGACACTCGGGAGAAGTGTATGGTGTTTCCTGAAACATCTAAAAAACAAAGCAACAGAGCCTAGGGCACTTCCACTTATGGTCCTATAGCTTAGGGAAATTAAAATCAAAAAGACACAGCCACCCCAAAGTTTGGGACGCCTCTGTTTACAAGAACCTCGTTTACAGTACAAGTTCAACATTGCAGAAAGTGAAAAATGGATAAAGAAGTTGTGGTATTTACTTACAAAGCAATATCACTCAGCAATGAAATCTATGTCATCAGGCCCTTAGCAGCACAATGAGTGGATTCAGGTATGATGATTCTAACTGAAATAAGTCACACAGAAAAAGAAACATCATAAGATATCAGTAATACACGGAATGTAAACTTGGCTACACAGGAACTGAATTACAGAACAGAACAGGGTCTCAAATTTAGAAAACCAACTTATGCTTGCTTAAGGGTAAAGGTGAGTTGGGGTGCTGCATAAAACCAGAGATTGAAATGAGCACAGATAAAGTTCCTTAAGCCAAATATGGAATAGACAAGAGCTACCTCTTGCTCAACGAAATGGACTCAACACCGCATATTAAACGCCTAAGAATGTACCTGACTAGTAAGTATCTTAAAACCTATGGATTGCTATGTCTCCGAAAGAGAATCAAGCATGTGTACAGGGGCATAAACGCAGCAGTGATAGGATTGGAGAGGTTCGGTGAGCAAATGAAGACCCTTTGAAGTCATATTGCATGGTACCCATTCCACGGGTTTCAACTACCCAGGTTTAAGGTATTCTTCCTTCAGCTAAAACATGCATGTGGAACCTAGAGTATGATCAACCATGTGATCGGGAGACGTGTTCAAATATGTCTCAGTTTTCGTACCCTGGTACTCGGGTACAACATTCCAGACGCTTTACTAACACCCTCCCGACTTGGAGAGTCAGTCCCTTTAACCTCCTGTTTGGCCCAGTTTGCAATTTCTGCGGAAGATGAACAGGAATAGCGAGAACCAATGAGAGACTAGCTGGAGGTGTCTGGACGGGCAAATTTAACTCTCATTTCCCACCAGGAAGAGGAATTAACCAAAGGCTCAGCGTGCCGTGCCGGAACCAGATTAGGGCCTGAAGCCATCCTGCGGTGTTGCGGCCAGCTCACAAGAAAGCGAGTTGAAGAAAGGAGCTCAGGGGCACTGTAATTCACAAACCTGCAGAGTTATAAATGACAGCTATCGTCCAAAAATATACTGAAGTAAGGCTGCCAAGAGGACTTGAAAGCGGGGCAGAATTGCAGGAAACCGATTTCAGGAGGTAGACTGGAATTGCATTGAAAGCATAGGAAAAGAGGCAGAACGTCCACAATGATGCACTTGGCCAAAAAGGGCGTATGCGTTTTTTCCTGAATATATTCAGGAAAAAACGCATACGCCCTTTTTGGCCAACCAAGCAAGCTTGCAAAGGAAATCTGCACTACAATGAAGTCTCACTTCCCCCCGGTCAAAAGGGCCATCTGAAAAAAGTGTAAAATCCAGAAAGGCAGGACAGGCCATGGAGAACTGGGAGCCTTGTTATGCTGATGGGCGGGATGTAAATTGCCAACAGACACTCGGGAGAAGTGTATGGTGTTTCCTGAAACATCTAAAAAACAAAGCAACAGAGCCTAGGGCACTTCCACTTATGGTCCTATAGCTTAGGGAAATTAAAATCAAAAAGACACAGCCACCCCAAACATTGGGACGCCTCTGTTTACAAGAACCTCGTTTACAGTACAAGTTCAACATCGCAGAAAGTGAAAAATGGATAAAGAAGTTGTGGTATTTACTTACAAAGCAATATCACTCAGCAATGAAATCTATGTCATCAGGCCCTTAGCAGCACAATGAGTGGATTCAGGTATGATGATTCTAACTGAAATAAGTCACACAGAAAAAGAAACATCATAAGATATCAGTAATACACGGAATGTAAACTTGGCTACACAGGAACTGAATTACAGAACAGAACAGGGTCTCAAATTTAGAAAACCAACTTATGCTTGCTTAAGGGGAAAGGTGAGTTGGGGTGCTGCATAAAACCAGAGATTGAAATGAGCACAGATAAAGTTCCTTAAGCCAAATATGGAATAGACAAGAGCTACCTCTTGCTAAACGAAATGGACTCAACACCGCATATTAAATGCCTAAGAATGTACCTGACTAGTAAGTATCTTAAAACCTATGGATTGCTATGTCTCCGAAAGAGAATCAAGCATGTGTACAGGGGCATAAACACAGCAGTGATAGGATTGGAGAGGTTCGGTGAGCAAATGAAGACCCTTTGAAGTCATATTGCATGGTACCCATTCCACGGGTTTCAACTACCCAGGTTTAAGGTATTCTTCCTTCAGCTAAAACATGCATGTGGAACCTAGAGTATGATCAACCATGTGATCGGGAGACGTGTTCAAATATGTCTCAGTTTTCGTACCCTGGTACTCGGGTACAACATTCCAGACGCTTTACTAACACCCTCCCGACTTGGAGAGTCAGTCCCTTTAACCTCCTGTTTGGCCCAGTTTGCAATTTCTGCGGAAGATGAACAGGAATAGCGAGAACCAATGAGAGACTAGCTGGAGGTGTCTGGACGGGCAAATTTAACTCTCATTTCCCACCAGGAAGAGGAATTAACCAAAGGCTCAGCGTGCCGTGCCGGAACCAGATTAGGGCCTGAAGCCATCCTGCGGTGTTGCGGCCAGCTCAAAAGAAAGCGAGTTGAAGAAAGGAGCTCAGGGGCACTGTAATTCACAAACCTGCAGAGTTATAAATGACAGCTATCGTCCAAAAATATACTGAAGTAAGGCTGCCAAGAGGACTTGAAAGCGGGGCAGAATTGCAGGAAACCGATTTCAGGAGGTAGACTGGAATTGCATTGAAAGCATAGGAAAAGAGGCAGAACGTCCACAATGATGCACTTGGCCAAAAAGGGCGTATGCGTTTTCTCCTGAATATATTCAGGAAAAAACGCATACGCCCTTTTTGGCCAACCAAGCAAGCTTGCAAAGGAAATCTGCACTACAATGAAGTCTCACTTCCCCCCGGTCAAAAGGGCCATCTGAAAAAAGTGTAAAATCCAGAAAGGCAGGACAGGCCATGGAGAACTGGGAGCCTTGTTATGCTGATGGGCGGGATGTAAATTGCCAACAGACACTCGGGAGAAGTGTATGGTGTTTCCTGAAACATCTAAAAAACAAAGCAACAGAGCCTAGGGCACTTCCACTTATGGTCCTATAGCTTAGGGAAATTAAAATCAAAAAGACACAGCCACCCCAAACATTGGGACGCCTCTGTTTACAAGAACCTCGTTTACAGTACAAGTTCAACATCGCAGAAAGTGAAAAATGGATAAAGAAGTTGTGGTATTTACTTACAAAGCAATATCACTCAGCAATGAAATCTATGTCATCAGGCCCTTAGCAGCACAATGAGTGGATTCAGGTATGATGATTCTAACTGAAATAAGTCACACAGAAAAAGAAACATCATAAGATATCAGTAATACACGGAATGTAAACTTGGCTACACAGGAACTGAATTACAGAACAGAACAGGGTCTCAAATTTAGAAAACCAACTTATGCTTGCTTAAGGGTAAAGGTGAGTTGGGGTGCTGCATAAAACCAGAGATTGAAATGAGCACAGATAAAGTTCCTTAAGCCAAATATGGAATAGACAAGAGCTACGCCTTGCTCAAAGAAATGGACTCAACACCGCATATTAAACGCCTAAGAATGTACCTGACTAGTAAGTATCTTAAAACCTATGGATTGCTATGTCTCCGAAAGAGAATCAAGCATGTGTACAGGGGCATAAACACAGCAGTGATAGGATTGGAGAGGTTCGGTGAGCAAATGAAGACCCTTTGAAGTCATATTGCATGGTACCCATTCCACGGGTTTCAACTACCCAGGTTTAAGGTATTCTTCCTTCAGCTAAAACATGCATGTGGAACCTAGAGTCTGATCAACCATGTGATCGGGAGACGTGTTCAAATATGTCTCAGTTTTCGTACCCTGGTACTCGGGTGCAACATTCCAGACGCTTTACTAACACCCTCCCGACTTGGAGAGTCAGTCCCTTTAACCTCCTGTTTGGCCCAGTTTGCAATTTCTGCGGAAGATGAACAGGAATAGCGAGAACCAATGAGAGACTAGCTGGAGGTGTCTGGACGGGCAAATTTAACTCTCATTTCCCACCAGGAAGAGGAATTAACCAAAGGCTCAGCGTGCCGTGCCGGAACCAGATTAGGGCCTGAAGCCATCCTGCGGTGTTGCGGCCAGCTCAAAAGAAAGCGAGTTGAAGAAAGGAGCTCAGGGGCACTGTAATTCACAAACCTGCAGAGTTATAAATGACAGCTATCGTCCAAAAATATACTGAAGTAAGGCTGCCAAGAGGACTTGAAAGCGGGGCAGAATTGCAGGAAACCGATTTCAGGAGGTAGACTGGAATTGCATTGAAAGCATAGGAAAAGAGGCAGAACGTCCACAATGATGCACTTGGCCAAAAAGGGCGTATGCGTTTTCTCCTGAATATATTCAGGAAAAAACGCATACGCCCTTTTTGGCCAACCAAGCAAGCTTGCAAAGGAAATCTGCACTACAATGAAGTCTCACTTCCCCCCGGTCAAAAGGGCCATCTGAAAAAAGTGTAAAATCCAGAAAGGCAGGACAGGCCATGGAGAACTGGGAGCCTTGTTATGCTGATGGGCGGGATGTAAATTGCCAACAGACACTCGGGAGAAGTGTATGGTGTTTCCTGAAACATCTAAAAAACAAAGCAACAGAGCCTAGGGCACTTCCACTTATGGTCCTATAGCTTAGGGAAATTAAAATCAAAAAGACACAGCCACCCCAAACATTGGGACGCCTCTGTTTACAAGAACCTCGTTTACAGTACAAGTTCAACATCGCAGAAAGTGAAAAATGGATAAAGAAGTTGTGGTATTTACTTACAAAGCAATATCACTCAACAATGAAATCTATGTCATCAGGCCCTTAGCAGCACAATGAGTGGATTCAGGTATGATGATTCTAACTGAAATAAGTCACACAGAAAAAGAAACATCATAAGATATCAGTAATACACGGAATGTAAACTTGGCTACACAGGAACTGAATTACAGAACAGAACAGGGTCTCAAATTTAGAAAACCAACTTATGCTTGCTTAAGGGGAAAGGTGAGTTGGGGTGCTGCATAAAACCAGAGATTGAAATGAGCACAGATAAAGTTCCTTAAGCCAAATATGGAATAGACAAGAGCTACGCCTTGCTCAAAGAAATGGACTCAACATCGCATATTAAACGCCTAAGAATGTACCTGACTAGTAAGTATCTTAAAACCTATGGATTGCTATGTCTCCGAAAGAGAATCAAGCATGTGTACAGGGGCATAAACGCAGCAGTGATAGGATTGGAGAGGTTCGGTGAGCAACTGAAGACCCTTTGAAGTCATATTGCATGGTACCCGTTCCACGGGTTTCAACTACCCAGGTTTAAGGTATTCTTCCTTCAGCTAAAACATGCATGTGGAACCTAGAGTCTGATCAACCATGTGATCGGGAGACGTGTTCAAATATGTCTCAGTTTTCGTACCCTGGTACTCAGGTGCAACATTCCAGACGCTTTACTAACACCCTCCTGACTTGGAGAGTCAGTCCCTTTAACCTCCTGTTTGGCCCAGTTTGCAATTTCTGCGGAAGATGAACAGGAATAGCGAGAACCAATGAGAGACTAGCTGGAGGTGTCTGGATGGGCAAATTTAACTCTCATTTCCCACCAGGAAGAGGAATTAACCAAAGGCTCAGCGTGCCGTGCCGGAACCAGATTAGGGCCTGAAGCCATCCTGCGGTGTTGCGGCCAGCTCACAAGAAAGCGAGTTGAAGAAAGGAGCTCAGGGGCACTGTAATTCACAAACCTGCAGAGTTATAAATGACAGCTATCGTCCAAAAATATACTGAAGTAAGGCTGCCAAGAGGACTTGAAAGCGGGGCAGAATTGCAGGAAACCGATTTCAGGAGGTAGACTGGAATTGCATTGAAAGCATAGGAAAAGAGGCAGAACGTCCACAATGATGCACTTGGCCAAAAAGGGCGTATGCGTTTTTTCCTGAATATATTCAGGAAAAAACGCATACGCCCTTTTTGGCCAACCAAGCAAGCTTGCAAAGGAAATCTGCACTACAATGAAGTCTCACTTCCCCCCGGTCAAAAGGGCCATCTGAAAAAAGTGTAAAATCCAGAAAGGCAGGACAGGCCATGGAGAACTGGGAGCCTTGTTATGCTGATGGGCGGGATGTAAATTGCCAACAGACACTCGGGAGAAGTGTATGGTGTTTCCTGAAACATCTAAAAAACAAAGCAACAGAGCCTAGGGCACTTCCACTTATGGTCCTATAGGTTAGGGAAATTAAAATCAAAAAGACACAGCCACCCCAAAGTTTGGGACGCCTCTGTTTACAAGAACCTCGTTTACAGTACAAGTTCAACATCGCAGAAAGTGAAAAATGGATAAAGAAGTTGTGGTATTTACTTACAAAACAATATCACTCTGCAATGAAATCTATGTCATCAGGCCCTTAGCAGCACAATGAGTGGATTCAGGTATGATGATTCTAACTGAAATAAGTCACACAGAAAAAGAAACATCATAAGATATCAGTAATACACGGAATGTAAACTTGGCTACACAGGAACTGAATTCCAAAACAGAACAGGGTCTCAAATTTAGAAAACCAACTTATGCTTGCTTAAGGGGAAAGGTGAGTTGGGGTGCTGCATAAAACCAGAGATTGAAATGAGCACAGATAAAGTTCCTTAAGCCAAATATGGAATAGACAAGAGCTACTCCTTGCTCAACGAAATGGACACAACACCGCATATTAAACGCCTAAGAATGTACCTGACTAGTAAGTATCTTAAAACCTATGGATTGCTATGTCTCCGAAAGAGAATCAAGCATGTGTACAGGGGCATAAACGCAGCAGTGATAGGATTGGAGAGGTTTGGTGAGCAAATGAAGACCCTCTGAAGTCATATTGCATGGTACCCATTCCACGGGTTTCAACTACCCAGGTTTAAGGTATTCTTCCTTCAGCTAAAACATGCATGTGGAACCTAGAGTCTGATCAACCATGTGATCGGGAGACGTGTTCAAATATGTCTCAGTTTTCGTACCCTGGTACTCGGGTGCAACATTCCAGACGCTTTACTAACACCCTCCCGACTTGGAGAGTCAGTCCCTTTAACCTCCTGTTTGGCCCAGTTTGCAATTTCTGCGGAAGATGAACAGGAATAGCGAGAACCAATGAGAGACTAGCTGGAGGTGTCTGGACGGGCAAATTTAACTCTCATTTCCCACCAGGAAGAGGAATTAACCAAAGGCTCAGCGTGCCGTGCCGGAACCAGATTAGGGCCTGAAGCCATCCTGCGGTGTTGCGGCCAGCTCAAAAGAAAGCGAGTTGAAGAAAGGAGCTCAGGGGCACTGTAATTCACAAACCTGCAGAGTTATAAATGACAGCTATCGTCCAAAAATATACTGAAGTAAGGCTGCCAAGAGGACTTGAAAGCGGGGCAGAATTGCAGGAAACCGATTTCAGGAGGTAGACTGGAATTGCATTGAAAGCATAGGAAAAGAGGCAGAACGTCCACAATGATGCACTTGGCCAAAAAGGGCGTATGCGTTTTTTCCTGAATATATTCAGGAAAAAACGCATACGCCCTTTTTGGCCAACCAAGCAAGCTTGCAAAGGAAATCTGCACTACAATGAAGTCTCACTTCCCCCCGGTCAAAAGGGCCATCTGAAAAAAGTGTAAAATCCAGAAAGGCAGGACAGGCCATGGAGAACTGGGAGCCTTGTTATGCTGATGGGCGGGATGTAAATTGCCAACAGACACTCGGGAGAAGTGTATGGTGTTTCCTGAAACATCTAAAAAACAAAGCAACAGAGCCTAGGGCACTTCCACTTATGGTCCTATAGATTAGGGAAATTAAAATCAAAAAGACACAGCCACCCCAAAGTTTGGGACGCCTCTGTTTACAAGAACCTCGTTTACAGTACAAGTTCAACATCGCAGAAAGTGAAAAATGGATAAAGAAGTTGTGGTATTTACTTACAAAACAATATCACTCTGCAATGAAATCTATGTCATCAGGCCCTTAGCAGCACAATGAGTGGATTCAGGTATGATGATTCTAACTGAAATAAGTCACACAGAAAAAGAAACATCATAAGATATCAGTAATACACGGAATGTAAACTTGGCTACACAGGAACTGAATTACAGAACAGAACAGGGTCTCAAATTTAGAAAACCAACTTATGCTTGCTTAAGGGGAAAGGTGAGTTGGGGTGCTGCATAAAACCAGAGATTGAAATGAGCACAGATAAAGTTCCTTAAGCCAAATATGGAATAGACAAGAGCTACTCCTTGCTCAACGAAATGGACACAACACCGCATATTAAACGCCTAAGAATGTACCTGACTAGTAAGTATCTTAAAACCTATGGATTGCTATGTCTCCGAAAGAGAATCAAGCATGTGTACAGGGGCATAAACGCAGCAGTGATAGGATTGGAGAGGTTCGGTGAGCAAATGAAGACCCTCTGAAGTCATATTGCATGGTACCCATTCCACGGGTTTCAACTACCCAGGTTTAAGGTATTCTTCCTTCAGCTAAAACATGCATGTGGAACCTAGAGTCTGATCAACCATGTGATCGGGAGACGTGTTCAAATATGTCTCAGTTTTCGTACCCTGGTACTCGGGTGCAACATTCCAGACGCTTTACTAACACCCTCCTGACTTGGAGAGTCAGTCCCTTTAACCTCCTGTTTGGCCCAGTTTGCAATTTCTGCGGAAGATGAACAGGAATAGCGAGAACCAATGAGAGACTAGCTGGAGGTGTCTGGACGGGCAAATTTAACTCTCATTTCCCACCAGGAAGAGGAATTAACCAAAGGCTCAGCGTGCCGTGCCGGAACCAGATTAGGGCCTGAAGCCATCCTGCGGTGTTGCGGCCAGGTCACAAGAAAGCGAGTTGAAGAAAGGAGCTCAGGGGCACTGTAATTCACAAACCTGCAGAGTTATAAATGACAGCTATCGTCCAAAAATATACTGAAGTAAGGCTGCCAAGAGGACTTGAAAGCGGGGCAGAATTGCAGGAAACCGATTTCAGGAGGTAGACTGGAATTGCATTGAAAGCATAGGAAAAGAGGCAGAACGTCCACAATGATGCACTTGGCCAAAAAGGGCGTATGCGTTTTTTCCTGAATATATTCAGGAAAAAACGCATACGCCCTTTTTGGCCAACCAAGCAAGCTTGCAAAGGAAATCTGCACTACAATGAAGTCTCACTTCCCCCCGGTCAAAAGGGCCATCTGAAAAAAGTGTAAAATCCAGAAAGGCAGGACAGGCCATGGAGAACTGGGAGCCTTGTTATGTTGATGGGCGGGATGTAAATTGCCAACAGACACTCGGGAGAAGTGTATGGTGTTTCCTGAAACATCTAAAAAACAAAGCAACAGAGCCTAGGGCACTTCCACTTATGGTCCTATAGATTAGGGAAATTAAAATCAAAAAGACACAGCCACCCCAAAGTTTGGGACGCCTCTGTTTACAAGAACCTCGTTTACAGTACAAGTTCAACATCGCAGAAAGTGAAAAATGGATAAAGAAGTTGTGGTATTTACTTACAAAGCAATATCACTCTGCAATGAAATCTATGTCATCAGGCCATTAGCAGCACAATGAGTGGATTCAGGTATGATGATTCTAACTGAAATAAGTCACACAGAAAAAGAAACATCATAAGATATCAGTAATACACGGAATGTAAACTTGGCTACACAGGAACTGAATTCCAAAACAGAACAGGGTCTCAAATTTAGAAAACCAACTTATGCTTGCTTAAGGGGAAAGATGAGTTGGGGTGCTGCATAAAACCAGAGATTGAAATGAGCACAGATAAAGTTCCTTAAGCCAAATATGGAATAGACAAGAGCTACTCCTTGCTCAACGAAATGGACACAACACCGCATATTAAACGCCTAAGAATGTACCTGACTAGTAATTATCTTAAAACCTATGGATTGCTATGTCTCCGAAAGAGAATCAAGCATGTGTACAGGGGCATAAACGCAGCAGTGATAGGATTGGAGAGGTTTGGTGAGCAAATGAAGACCCTCTGAAGTCATATTGCATGGTACCCATTCCACGGGTTTCAACTACCCAGGTTTAAGGTATTCTTCCTTCAGCTAAAACATGCATGTGGAACCTAGAGTATGATCAACCATGTGATCGGGAGACGTGTTCAAATATGTCTCAGTTTTTGTACCCTGGTACTCGGGTGCAACATTCCAGACGCTTTACTAACACCCTCCCGACTTGGAGAGTCAGTCCCTTTAACCTACTGTTTGGCCCAGTTTGCAATTTCTGTGGAAGATGAACAGGAATAGCGAGAACCAATGAGAGACTAGCTGGAGGTGTCTGGACGGGCAAATTTAACTCTCATTTCCCACCAGGAAGAGGAATTAACCAAAGGCTCAGCGTGCCGTGCCGGAACCAGATTAGGGCCTGAAGCCATCCTGCGGTGTTGCGGCCAGCTCAAAAGAAAGCGAGTTGAAGAAAGGAGCTCAGGGGCACTGTAATTCACAAACCTGCAGAGTTATAAATGACAGCTATCGTCCAAAAATATACTGAAGTAAGGCTGCCAAGAGGACTTGAAAGCGGGGCAGAATTGCAGGAAACCGATTTCAGGAGGTAGACTGGAATTGCATTGAAAGCATAGGAAAAGAGGCAGAACGTCCACAATGATGCACTTGGCCAAAAAGGGCGTATGCGTTTTTTCCTGAATATATTCAGGAAAAAACGCATACGCCCTTTTTGGCCAACCAAGCAAGCTTGCAAAGGAAATCTGCACTACAATGAAGTCTCACTTCCCCCCGGTCAAAAGGGCCATCTGAAAAAAGTGTAAAATCCAGAAAGGCAGGACAGGCCATGGAGAACTGGGAGCCTTGTTATGCTGATGGGCGGGATGTAAATTGCCAACAGACACTCGGGAGAAGTGTATGGTGTTTCCTGAAACATCTAAAAAACAAAACAACAGAGCCTAGGGCACTTCCACTTATGGTCCTATAGCTTAGGGAAATTAAAATCAAAAAGACACAGCCACCCCAAACATTGGGACGCCTCTGTTTACAAGAACCTCGTTTACAGTACAAGTTCAACATCGCAGAAAGTGAAAAATGGATAAAGAATTTGTGGTATTTACTTACAAAGCAATATCACTCAGCAATGAAATCTATGTCATCAGGCCCTTAGCAGCACAATGAGTGGATTCAGGTATGATGATTCTAACTGAAATAAGTCACACAGAAAAAGAAACATCAT
This sequence comes from Pseudorca crassidens, assembly GCF_039906515.1. Lineage (NCBI taxonomy): Eukaryota > Metazoa > Chordata > Mammalia > Artiodactyla > Delphinidae > Pseudorca > Pseudorca crassidens. Next base: position 635,291 of record NW_027135955.1, on the reverse strand, counting down.
AAGATATCAGTAATACACGGAATGTAAACTTGGCTACACAGGAACTGAATTACAGAACAGAACAGGGTCTCAAATTTAGAAAACCAACTTATGCTTGCTTAAGGGGAAAGGTGAGTTGGGGTGCTGCATAAAACCAGAGATTGAAATGAGCACAGATAAAGTTCCTTAAGCCAAATATGGAATAGACAAGAGCTACTCCTTGCTCAACGAAATGGACACAACACCGCATATTAAACGCCTATGAATGTACCTGACTAGTAAGTATCTTAAAACCTATGGATTGCTATGTCTCCGAAAGAGAATCAAGCATGTGTACAGGGGCATAAACGCAGCAGTGATAGGATTGGATAGGTTTGGTGAGCAAATGAAGACCCTCTGAAGTCATATTGCATGGTACCCATTCCACGGGTTTCAACTACCCAGGTTTAAGGTATTCTTCCTTCAGCTAAAACATGCATGTGGAACCTAGAGTATGATCAACTATGTGATCGGGAGACGTGTTCAAATATGTCTCAGTTTTCGTACCCTGGTACTCGGGTGCAACATTCCAGACGCTTTACTAACACCCTCCCGACTTGGAGAGTCAGTCCCTTTAACCTCCTGTTTGGCCCAGTTTGCAATTTCTGCAGAAGATGAACAGGAATAGCGAGAACCAATGAGAGACTAGCTGGAGGTGTCTGGACGGGCAAATTTAACTCTCATTTCCCACCAGGAAGAGGAATTAACCAAAGGCTCAGCGTGCCGTGCCGGAACAAGATTAGGGCCTGAAGCCATCCTGCGGTGTTGCGGCCAGCTCAAAAGAAAGCGAGTTGAAGAAAGGAGCTCAGGGGCACTGTAATTCACAAACCTGCATAGTTATAAATGACAGCTATCGTCCAAAAATATACTGAAGTAAGGCTGCCAAGAGGACTTGAAAGCGGGGCAGAATTGCAGGAAACCGATTTCAGGAGGTAGACTGGAATTGCATTGAAAGCATAGGAAAAGAGGCAGAACGTCCACAATGATGCACTTGGCCAAAAAGGGCGTATGCGTTTTTTCCTGAATATATTCAGGAAAAAACGCATACGCCCTTTTTGGCCAACCAAGCAAGCTTGCAAAGGAAATCTGCACTACAATGAAGTCTCACTTCCCCCCGGTCAAAAGGGCCATCTGAAAAAAGTGTAAAATCCAGAAAGGCAGGACAGGCCATGGAGAACTGGGAGCCTTGTTATGCTGATGGGCGGGATGTAAATTGCCAACAGACACTCGGGAGAAGTGTATGGTGTTTCCTGAAACATCTAAAACACAAAGCAACAGAGCCTAGGGCACTTCCACTTATGGTCCTATAGCTTAGGGAAATTAAAATCAAAAAGACACAGCCACCCCAAAGTTTGGGACGCCTCTGTTTACAAGAACCTCGTTTACAGTACAAGTTCAACATCGCAGAAAGTGAAAAATGGATAAAGAAGTTGTGGTATTTACTTACAAAGCAATATCACTCAGCAATGAAATCTATGTCATCAGGCCCTTAGCAGCACAATGAGTGGATTCAGGTATGATGATTCTAACTGAAATAAGTCACACAGAAAAAGAAACATCATAAGATATCAGTAATACACGGAATGTAAACTTGGCTACACAGGAACTGAATTACAGAACAGAACAGGGTCTCAAATTTAGAAAACCAACTTATGCTTGCTTAAGGGTAAAGGTGAGTTGGGGTGCTGCATAAAACCAGAGATTGAAATGAGCACAGATAAAGTTCCTTAAGCCAAATATGGAATAGACAAGAGCTACTCCTTGCTCAAAGAAATGGACTCAACACCGCATATTAAACGCCTAAGAATGTACCTGACTAGTAAGTATCTTAAAACCTATGGATTGCTATGTCTCCGAAAGAGAATCAAGCATGTGTACAGGGGCATAAACGCAGCAGTGATAGGATTGGAGAGGTTTGGTGAGCAAATGAAGACCCTCTGAAGTCATATTGCATGGTACCCATTCCACGGGTTTCAACTACCCAGGTTTAAGGTATTCTTCCTTCAGCTAAAACATGCATGTGGAACCTAGAGTATGATCAACCATGTGATCGGGAGACATGTTCAAATATGTCTCAGTTTTCGTACCCTGGTACTCGGGTGCAACATTCCAGACGCTTTACTAACACCCTCCCGACTTGGAGAGTCAGTCCCTTTAACCTCCTGTTTGGCCCAGTTTGCAATTTCTGTGGAAGATGAACAGGAATAGCGAGAACCAATGAGAGACTAGCTGGAGGTGTCTGGACGGGCAAATTTAACTCTCATTTCCCACCAGGAAGAGGAATTAACCAAAGGCTCAGCGTGCCGTGCCGGAACCAGATTAGGGCCTGAAGCCATCCTGCGGTGTTGCGGCCAGCTCAAAAGAAAGCGAGTTGAAGAAAGGAGCTCAGGGGCACTGTAATTCACAAACCTGCAGAGTTATAAATGACAGCTATCGTCCAAAAATATACTGAAGTAAGGCTGCCAAGAGGACTTGAAAGCGGGGCAGAATTGCAGGAAACCGATTTCAGGAGGTAGACTGGAATTGCATTGAAAGCATAGGAAAAGAGGCAGAACGTCCACAATGATGCACTTGGCCAAAAAGGGCGTATGCGTTTTTTCCTGAATATATTCAGGAAAAAACGCATACGCCCTTTTTGGCCAACCAAGCAAGCTTGCAAAGGAAATCTGCACTACAATGAAGTCTCACTTCCCCCCGGTCAAAAGGGCCATCTGAAAAAAGTGTAAAATCCAGAAAGGCAGGACAGGCCATGGAGAACTGGGAGCCTTGTTATGCTGATGGGCGGGATGTAAATTGCCAACAGACACTCGGGAGAAGTGTATGGTGTTTCCTGAAACATCTAAAAAACAAAACAACAGAGCCTAGGGCACTTCCACTTATGGTCCTATAGCTTAGGGAAATTAAAATCAAAAAGACACAGCCACCCCAAACATTGGGACGCCTCTGTTTACAAGAACCTCGTTTACAGTACAAGTTCAACATCGCAGAAAGTGAAAAATGGATAAAGAATTTGTGGTATTTACTTACAAAGCAATATCACTCAGCAATGAAATCTATGTCATCAGGCCCTTAGCAGCACAATGAGTGGATTCAGGTATGATGATTCTAACTGAAATAAGTCACACAGAAAAAGAAACATCATAAGATATCAGTAATACACGGAATGTAAACTTGGCTACACAGGAACTGAATTACAGAACAGAACAGGGTCTCAAATTTAGAAAACCAACTTATGCTTGCTTAAGGGTAAAGGTGAGTTGGGGTGCTGCATAAAACCAGAGATTGAAATGAGCACAGATAAAGTTCCTTAAGCCAAATATGGAATAGACAAGAGCTACTCCTTGCTCAAAGAAATGGACTCAACACCGCATATTAAACGCCTAAGAATGTACCTGACTAGTAAGTATCTTAAAACCTATGGATTGCTATGTCTCCGAAAGAGAATCAAACATGTGTACAGGGGCATAAACGCAGCAGTGATAGGATTGGAGAGGTTCGGTGAGCAAATGAAGACCCTTTGAAGTCATATTGCATGGTACCCATTCCACGGGTTTCAACTACCAAGGTTTAAGGTATTCTTCCTTCAGGTAAAACATGCATGTGGAACCTAGAGTCTGATCAACCATGTGATCGGGAGACGTGTTCAAATATGTCTCAGTTTTCGTACCCTGGTACTCGGGTGCAACATTCCAGACGCTTTACTAACACCCTCCCGACTTGGAGAGTCAGTCCCTTTAACCTCCTGTTTGGCCCAGTTTGCAATTTCTGCGGAAGATGAACAGGAATAGTGAGAACCAATGAGAGACTAGCTGGAGGTGTCTGGACGGGCAAATTTAACTCTCATTTCCCACCAGGAAGAGGAATTAACCAAAGGCTCAGCGTGCCGTGCCGGAACCAGATTAGGGCCTGAAGCCATCCTGCGGTGTTGCGGCCAGCTCACAAGAAAGCGAGTTGAAGAAAGGAGCTCAGGGGCACTGTAATTCACAAAACTGCAGAGTTATAAATGACAGCTATCGTCCAAAAATATACTGAAGTAAGGCTGCCAAGAGGACTTGAAAGCGGGGCAGAATTGCAGGAAACCGATTTCAGGAGGTAGACTGGAATTGCATTGAAAGCATAGGAAAAGAGGCAGAACGTCCACAATGATGCACTTGGCCAAAAAGGGTGTATGCGTTTTTTCCTGAATATATTCAGGAAAAAACTCATATGCCCTTTTTGGCCAACCAAGCAAGCTTGCAAAGGAAATCTGCACTACAATGAAGTCTCACTTCCCCCCGGTCAAAAGGGCCATCTGAAAAAAGTGTAAAATCCAGAAAGGCAGGACAGGCCATGGAGAACTGGGAGCCTTGTTATGCTGATGGGCGGGATGTAAATTGCCAACAGACACTCGGGAGAAGTGTATGGTGTTTCCTGAAACATCTAAAAAACCAAGCAACAGAGCCTAGGGCACTTCAACTTATGGTCCTATAGATTAGGGAAATTAAAATCAAAAAGACACAGCCACCCCAAAGTTTGGGACGCCTCTGTTTACAAGAACCTCGTTTACAGTACAAGTTCAACATCGCAGAAAGTGAAAAATGGATAAAGAAGTTGTGGTATTTACTTACAAAGCAATATCACTCTGCAATGAAATCTATGTCATCAGGCCCTTAGCAGCACAATGAGTGGATTCAGGTATGATGATTCTAACTGAAATAAGTCACACAGAAAAAGAAACATCATAAGATATCAGTAATACACGGAATGTAAACTTGGCTACACAGGAACTGAATTACAGAACAGAACAGGGTCTCAAATTTAGAAAACCAACTTATGCTTGCTTAAGGGGAAAGGTGAGTTGGGGTGCTGCATAAAACCAGAGATTGAAATGAGCACAGATAAAGTTCCTTAAGCCAAATATGGAATAGACAAGAGCTACTCCTTGCTCAACGAAATGGACACAACACCGCATATTAAACGCCTATGAATGTACCTGACTAGTAAGTATCTTAAAACCTATGGATTGCTATGTCTCCGAAAGAGAATCAAGCATGTGTACAGGGGCATAAACGCAGCAGTGATAGGATTGGATAGGTTTGGTGAGCAAATGAAGACCCTCTGAAGTCATATTGCATGGTACCCATTCCACGGGTTTCAACTACCCAGGTTTAAGGTATTCTTCCTTCAGCTAAAACATGCATGTGGAACCTAGAGTATGATCAACTATGTGATCGGGAGACGTGTTCAAATATGTCTCAGTTTTCGTACCCTGGTACTCGGGTGCAACATTCCAGACGCTTTACTAACACCCTCCCGACTTGGAGAGTCAGTCCCTTTAACCTCCTGTTTGGCCCAGTTTGCAATTTCTGCGGAAGATGAACAGGAATAGCGAGAACCAATGAGAGACTAGCTGGAGGTGTCTGGACGGGCAAATTTAACTCTCATTTCCCACCAGGAAGAGGAATTAACCAAAGGCTCAGCGTGCCGTGCCGGAACAAGATTAGGGCCTGAAGCCATCCTGCGGTGTTGCGGCCAGCTCAAAAGAAAGCGAGTTGAAGAAAGGAGCTCAGGGGCACTGTAATTCACAAACCTGCATAGTTATAAATGACAGCTATCGTCCAAAAATATACTGAAGTAAGGCTGCCAAGAGGACTTGAAAGCGGGGCAGAATTGCAGGAAACCGATTTCAGGAGGTAGACTGGAATTGCATTGAAAGCATAGGAAAAGAGGCAGAACGTCCACAATGATGCACTTGGCCAAAAAGGGCGTATGCGTTTTTTCCTGAATATATTCAGGAAAAAACGCATACGCCCTTTTTGGCCAACCAAGCAAGCTTGCAAAGGAAATCTGCACTACAATGAAGTCTCACTTCCCCCCGGTCAAAAGGGCCATCTGAAAAAAGTGTAAAATCCAGAAAGGCAGGACAGGCCATGGAGAACTGGGAGCCTTGTTATGCTGATGGGCGGGATGTAAATTGCCAACAGACACTCGGGAGAAGTGTATGGTGTTTCCTGAAACATCTAAAACACAAAGCAACAGAGCCTAGGGCACTTCCACTTATGGTCCTATAGCTTAGGGAAATTAAAATCAAAAAGACACAGCCACCCCAAAGTTTGGGACGCCTCTGTTTACAAGAACCTCGTTTACAGTACAAGTTCAACATCGCAGAAAGTGAAAAATGGATAAAGAAGTTGTGGTATTTACTTACAAAGCAATATCACTCAGCAATGAAATCTATGTCATCAGGCCCTTAGCAGCACAATGAGTGGATTCAGGTATGATGATTCTAACTGAAATAAGTCACACAGAAAAAGAAACATCATAAGATATCAGTAATACACGGAATGTAAACTTGGCTACACAGGAACTGAATTACAGAACAGAACAGGGTCTCAAATTTAGAAAACCAACTTATGCTTGCTTAAGGGTAAAGGTGAGTTGGGGTGCTGCATAAAACCAGAGATTGAAATGAGCACAGATAAAGTTCCTTAAGCCAAATATGGAATAGACAAGAGCTACTCCTTGCTCAACGAAATGGACTCAACACCCCATATTAAATGCCTAAGAATGTACCTGACTAGTAAGTATCTTAAAACCTATGGATTGCTATGTCTCCGAAAGAGAATCAAGCATGTGTACAGGGGCATAAACGCAGCAGTGATAGGATTGGAGAGGTTCGGTGAGCAAATGAAGACCCTTTGAAGTCATATTGCATGGTACCCATTCCACGGGTTTCAACTACCCAGGTTTAAGGTATTCTTCCTTCAGCTAAAACATGCATGTGGAACCTAGAGTATGATCAACCATGTGATCGGGAGACGTGTTCAAATATGTCTCAGTTTTCGTACCCTGGTACTCGGGTGCAACATTCCAGACGCTTTACTAACATCCTCCCGACTTGGAGAGTCAGTCCCTTTAACCTCCTGTTTGGCCCAGTTTGCAATTTCTGCGGAAGATGAACAGGAATAGCGAGAACCAATGAGAGACTAGCTGGAGGTGTCTGGACGGGCAAATTTAACTCTCATTTCCCACCAGGAAGAGGAATTAACCAAAGGCTCAGCGTGCCGTGCCGGAACCAGATTAGGGCCTGAAGCCATACTATGGTGTTGCTGCCAGCTCAAAAGAAAGCGAGTTGAAGAAAGGAGCTCAGGGGCACTGTAATTCACAAACCTGCATAGTTATAAATGACAGCTATCGTCCAAAAATATACTGAAGTAAGGCTGCCAAGAGGACTTGAAAGCGGGGCAGAATTGCAGGAAACCGATTTCAGGAGGTAGACTGGAATTGCATTGAAAACATAGGAAAAGAGGCAGAACGTCCACAATGATGCACTTGGCCAAAAAGGGCGTATGCGTTTCTTCCTGAATATATTCAGGAAGAAACGCATACGCCCGTTTTGGCCAACCAAGCAAGCTTGCAAAGGAAATCTGCACTAAAATGAAGTCTCACTTCCCCCCGGTCAAAAGGGCCATCTGAAAAAAGTGTAAAATCCAGAAAGGCAGGACAGGCCATGGAGAACTGGGAGCCTTGTTATGCTGATGGGCGGGATGTAAATTGCCAACAGACACTCGGGAGAAGTGTATGGTGTTTCCTGAAACATCTAAAAAACAAAACAACAGAGCCTAGGGCACTTCCACTTATGGTCCTATAGCTTAGGGAAATTAAAATCAAAAAGACACAGCCACCCCAAACATTGGGACGCCTCTGTTTACAAGAACCTCGTTTACAGTACAAGTTCAACATCGCAGAAAGTGAAAAATGGATAAAGAATTTGTGGTATTTACTTACAAAGCAATATCACTCAGCAATGAAATCTATGTCATCAGGCCCTTAGCAGCACAATGAGTGGATTCAGGTATGATGATTCTAACTGAAATAAGTCACACAGAAAAAGAAACATCATAAGATATCAGTAATACACGGAATGTAAACTTGGCTACACAGGAACTGAATTACAGAACAGAACAGGGTCTCAAATTTAGAAAACCAACTTATGCTTGCTTAAGGGTAAAGGTGAGTTGGGGTGCTGCATAAAACCAGAGATTGAAATGAGCACAGATAAAGTTCCTTAAGCCAAATATGGAATAGACAAGAGCTACTCCTTGCTCAAAGAAATGGACTCAACACCGCATATTAAACGCCTAAGAATGTACCTGACTAGTAAGTATCTTAAAACCTATGGATTGCTATGTCTCCGAAAGAGAATCAAACATGTGTACAGGGGCATAAACGCAGCAGTGATAGGATTGGAGAGGTTCGGTGAGCAAATGAAGACCCTTTGAAGTCATATTGCATGGTACCCATTCCACGGGTTTCAACTACCAAGGTTTAAGGTATTCTTCCTTCAGGTAAAACATGCATGTGGAACCTAGAGTCTGATCAACCATGTGATCGGGAGACGTGTTCAAATATGTCTCAGTTTTCGTACCCTGGTACTCGGGTGCAACATTCCAGACGCTTTACTAACACCCTCCCGACTTGGAGAGTCAGTCCCTTTAACCTCCTGTTTGGCCCAGTTTGCAATTTCTGCGGAAGATGAACAGGAATAGTGAGAACCAATGAGAGACTAGCTGGAGGTGTCTGGACGGGCAAATTTAACTCTCATTTCCCACCAGGAAGAGGAATTAACCAAAGGCTCAGCGTGCCGTGCCGGAACCAGATTAGGGCCTGAAGCCATCCTGCGGTGTTGCGGCCAGCTCACAAGAAAGCGAGTTGAAGAAAGGAGCTCAGGGGCACTGTAATTCACAAAACTGCAGAGTTATAAATGACAGCTATCGTCCAAAAATATACTGAAGTAAGGCTGCCAAGAGGACTTGAAAGCGGGGCAGAATTGCAGGAAACCGATTTCAGGAGGTAGACTGGAATTGCATTGAAAGCATAGGAAAAGAGGCAGAACGTCCACAATGATGCACTTGGCCAAAAAGGGTGTATGCGTTTTTTCCTGAATATATTCAGGAAAAAACTCATATGCCCTTTTTGGCCAACCAAGCAAGCTTGCAAAGGAAATCTGCACTACAATGAAGTCTCACTTCCCCCCGGTCAAAAGGGCCATCTGAAAAAAGTGTAAAATCCAGAAAGGCAGGACAGGCCATGGAGAACTGGGAGCCTTGTTATGCTGATGGGCGGGATGTAAATTGCCAACAGACACTCGGGAGAAGTGTATGGTGTTTCCTGAAACATCTAAAAAACCAAGCAACAGAGCCTAGGGCACTTCAACTTATGGTCCTATAGATTAGGGAAATTAAAATCAAAAAGACACAGCCACCCCAAAGTTTGGGACGCCTCTGTTTACAAGAACCTCGTTTACAGTACAAGTTCAACATCGCAGAAAGTGAAAAATGGATAAAGAAGTTGTGGTATTTACTTACAAAGCAATATCACTCTGCAATGAAATCTATGTCATCAGGCCCTTAGCAGCACAATGAGTGGATTCAGGTATGATGATTCTAACTGAAATAAGTCACACAGAAAAAGAAACATCATAAGATATCAGTAATACACGGAATGTAAACTTGGCTACACAGGAACTGAATTACAGAACAGAACAGGGTCTCAAATTTAGAAAACCAACTTATGCTTGCTTAAGGGGAAAGGTGAGTTGGGGTGCTGCATAAAACCAGAGATTGAAATGAGCACAGATAAAGTTCCTTAAGCCAAATATGGAATAGACAAGAGCTACTCCTTGCTCAACGAAATGGACACAACACCGCATATTAAACGCCTATGAATGTACCTGACTAGTAAGTATCTTAAAACCTATGGATTGCTATGTCTCCGAAAGAGAATCAAGCATGTGTACAGGGGCATAAACGCAGCAGTGATAGGATTGGATAGGTTTGGTGAGCAAATGAAGACCCTCTGAAGTCATATTGCATGGTACCCATTCCACGGGTTTCAACTACCCAGGTTTAAGGTATTCTTCCTTCAGCTAAAACATGCATGTGGAACCTAGAGTATGATCAACTATGTGATCGGGAGACGTGTTCAAATATGTCTCAGTTTTCGTACCCTGGTACTCGGGTGCAACATTCCAGACGCTTTACTAACACCCTCCCGACTTGGAGAGTCAGTCCCTTTAACCTCCTGTTTGGCCCAGTTTGCAATTTCTGCGGAAGATGAACAGGAATAGCGAGAACCAATGAGAGACTAGCTGGAGGTGTCTGGACGGGCAAATTTAACTCTCATTTCCCACCAGGAAGAGGAATTAACCAAAGGCTCAGCGTGCCGTGCCGGAACAAGATTAGGGCCTGAAGCCATCCTGCGGTGTTGCGGCCAGCTCAAAAGAAAGCGAGTTGAAGAAAGGAGCTCAGGGGCACTGTAATTCACAAACCTGCATAGTTATAAATGACAGCTATCGTCCAAAAATATACTGAAGTAAGGCTGCCAAGAGGACTTGAAAGCGGGGCAGAATTGCAGGAAACCGATTTCAGGAGGTAGACTGGAATTGCATTGAAAGCATAGGAAAAGAGGCAGAACGTCCACAATGATGCACTTGGCCAAAAAGGGCGTATGCGTTTTTTCCTGAATATATTCAGGAAAAAACGCATACGCCCTTTTTGGCCAACCAAGCAAGCTTGCAAAGGAAATCTGCACTACAATGAAGTCTCACTTCCCCCCGGTCAAAAGGGCCATCTGAAAAAAGTGTAAAATCCAGAAAGGCAGGACAGGCCATGGAGAACTGGGAGCCTTGTTATGCTGATGGGCGGGATGTAAATTGCCAACAGACACTCGGGAGAAGTGTATGGTGTTTCCTGAAACATCTAAAACACAAAGCAACAGAGCCTAGGGCACTTCCACTTATGGTCCTATAGCTTAGGGAAATTAAAATCAAAAAGACACAGCCACCCCAAAGTTTGGGACGCCTCTGTTTACAAGAACCTCGTTTACAGTACAAGTTCAACATCGCAGAAAGTGAAAAATGGATAAAGAAGTTGTGGTATTTACTTACAAAGCAATATCACTCAGCAATGAAATCTATGTCATCAGGCCCTTAGCAGCACAATGAGTGGATTCAGGTATGATGATTCTAACTGAAATAAGTCACACAGAAAAAGAAACATCATAAGATATCAGTAATACACGGAATGTAAACTTGGCTACACAGGAACTGAATTACAGAACAGAACAGGGTCTCAAATTTAGAAAACCAACTTATGCTTGCTTAAGGGTAAAGGTGAGTTGGGGTGCTGCATAAAACCAGAGATTGAAATGAGCACAGATAAAGTTCCTTAAGCCAAATATGGAATAGACAAGAGCTACTCCTTGCTCAACGAAATGGACTCAACACCCCATATTAAATGCCTAAGAATGTACCTGACTAGTAAGTATCTTAAAACCTATGGATTGCTATGTCTCCGAAAGAGAATCAAGCATGTGTACAGGGGCATAAACGCAGCAGTGATAGGATTGGAGAGGTTCGGTGAGCAAATGAAGACCCTTTGAAGTCATATTGCATGGTACCCATTCCACGGGTTTCAACTACCCAGGTTTAAGGTATTCTTCCTTCAGCTAAAACATGCATGTGGAACCTAGAGTATGATCAACCATGTGATCGGGAGACGTGTTCAAATATGTCTCAGTTTTCGTACCCTGGTACTCGGGTGCAACATTCCAGACGCTTTACTAACATCCTCCCGACTTGGAGAGTCAGTCCCTTTAACCTCCTGTTTGGCCCAGTTTGCAATTTCTGCGGAAGATGAACAGGAATAGCGAGAACCAATGAGAGACTAGCTGGAGGTGTCTGGACGGGCAAATTTAACTCTCATTTCCCACCAGGAAGAGGAATTAACCAAAGGCTCAGCGTGCCGTGCCGGAACCAGATTAGGGCCTGAAGCCATACTATGGTGTTGCTGCCAGCTCAAAAGAAAGCGAGTTGAAGAAAGGAGCTCAGGGGCACTGTAATTCACAAACCTGCATAGTTATAAATGACAGCTATCGTCCAAAAATATACTGAAGTAAGGCTGCCAAGAGGACTTGAAAGCGGGGCAGAATTGCAGGAAACCGATTTCAGGAGGTAGACTGGAATTGCATTGAAAACATAGGAAAAGAGGCAGAACGTCCACAATGATGCACTTGGCCAAAAAGGGCGTATGCGTTTCTTCCTGAATATATTCAGGAAGAAACGCATACGCCCGTTTTGGCCAACCAAGCAAGCTTGCAAAGGAAATCTGCACTAAAATGAAGTCTCACTTCCCCCCGGTCAAAAGGGCCATCTGAAAAAAGTGTAAAATCCAGAAAGGCAGGACAGGCCATGGAGAACTGGGAGCCTTGTTATGCTGATGGGCGGGATGTAAATTGCCAACAGACACTCGGGAGAAGTGTATGGTGTTTCCTGAAACATCTAAAAAACAAAGCAACAGAGCCTAGGGCACTTCCACTTATGGTCCTATAGCTTAGGGAAATTAAAATCAAAAAGACACAGCCACCCCAAAGTTTGGGACGCCTCTGTTTACAAGAACCGCGTTTACAGTACAAGTTCAACATCGCAGAAAGTGAAAAATGGATAAAGAAGTTGTGGTATTTACTTACAAAGCAATATCACTCAGCAATGAAATCTATGTCATCAGGCCCTTAGCAGCATAATGAGTGGATTCAGGTACGATGATTCTAACTGAAATAAGTCACACAGAAAAAGAAACATCATAAGATATCACTAATACACGGAATGTAAACTTGGCTACACAGGAACTGAATTACAGAACAGAACAGGGTCTCAAATTTAGAAAACCAACTTATGCTTGCTTAAGGGTAAAGGTGAGTTGGGGTGCTGCATAAAACCAGAGATTGAAATGAGCACAGATAAAGTTCCTTAAGCCAAATATGGAATAGACAAGAGCTACTCCTTGCTCAACGAAATGAACTCAACACCGCATATTAAACGCCTAAGAATGTACCTGACTAGTAAGTATCTTAAAACCTAGGGATTGCTATGTCTCCGAAAGAGAATCAAGCATGTGTACAGGGGCATAAACGCAGCAGTGATAGGATTGGAGAGGTTTGGTGAGCAAATGAAGACCCTTTGAAGTCATATTGCATGGTACCCATTCCACGGGTTTCAACTACCCAGGTTTAAGGTATTCCTCCTTCAGCTAAAACATGCATGTGGAACCCAGAGTATGATCAACCATGTGATCGGGAAACGTGTTCAAATATGTCTCAGTTCTCGTACCCTGGTACTCGGGTGCAACATTCCAGACGCTTTACTAACACCCTCCCGACTTGGAGAGTCAGTCCCTTTAACCTCCTGTTTGGCCCAGTTTGCAATTTCTGCGGAAGATGAACAGGAATAGCGAGAACCAATGAGAGACTAGCTGGAGGTGTCTGGACGGGCAAATTTAACTCTCATTTCCCACCAGGAAGAGGAATTAACCAAAGGCTCAGCGTGCCGTGCCGGAACCAGATTAGGGCCTGAAGCAATCCTGCGGTGTTGCGGCCAGGTCACAAGAAAGCGAGTTGAAGAAAGGAGCTCAGGGGCACTGTAATTCACAAACCTGCAGAGTTATAAATGACAGCTATCGTCCAAAAATATACTGAAGTAAGGCTGCCAAGAGGACTTGAAAGCGGGGCAGAATTGCAGGAAACCGATTTCAGGAGGTAGACTGGAATTGCATTGAAAGCATAGGAAAAGAGGCAGAACGTCCACAATGATGCACTTGGCCAAAAAGGGCGTATGCGTTTTTTCCTGAATATATTCAGGAAAAAACGCATTCGCCCTTTTTGGCCAACCAAGCAAGCTTGCAAAGGAAATCTGCACTACAATGAAGTCTCACTTCCCCCCGGTCAAAAGGGCCATCTGAAAAACGTGTAAAATCCAGAAAGGCAGGACAGGCCATGGAGAACTGGGAGCCTTGTTATGCTGATGGGCGGGATGTAAATTGCCAACAGACACTCGGGAGAAGTGTATGGTGTTTCCTGAAACATCTAAAAAACAAAGCAACAGAGCCTAGGGCACTTCCACTTATGGTCCTATAGCTTAGGGAAATTAAAATCAAAAAGACACAGCCACCCCAAAGTTTGGGACGCCTCTGTTTACAAGAACCTCGTTTACCGTACAAGTTCAATATCACAGAAAGTGAAAAATGGATAAAGAACTTGTGGTACTTACGTACAATGCAGTATCACTCAGCAATGAAATCTATGTCATCAGGCCCGTAGCAGCATAATGAGTGGATTCAGGTACGATGATTCTAACTGAAATAAGTCACACAGAAAAAGAAACATCATAAGATATCACTAATACACGGAATGTAAACTTGGCTACACAGGAACTGAATTCCAAAACAGAACAGGGTCTCAAATTTAGAAAACAAACTTATGCTTGCTTAAGGGGAAAGGTGAGTTGGGGTGCTGCATAAAACCAGAGATTGAAATCAGCACATATAAAGTTCCTTAAGCCAAATATGGAATAGACAAGAGCTACTCATTGCTCAACGAAACGGACTCAACACCCCATATTAAACGCCTAAGAATGTACCTGACTAGTAAGTACCTTAAATCCTAGGTATTGCTATGTCTCCAAAAGAGAATCAAGCGTGTGTACAGGGGTATAAACGCAGCAGTGATAGGATTGGAGAGGTTCGGTGAGCAAATGAAGACACTTTGAAGTCATATTGCATGGTACCCCTTCCACGGGTCTCAACTCTCCAGGTTTAAGGTATTCTTCCTTCAGCTAAAACATGCATGTGGAACCCACAGTATGATCAACCGTGTGAACGGGAGACATGTTCAAATATGTCTCAGTTTTCCTCCCCTGGTACTCGGGTGCAACATTCCAGACGCTTCACTAACACTCTCCCCCCTTGGAGAGTCAGCACCTTTAACCTCCTGTTTGGCCCAGTTTGCAATTTCTGTGGAAGATGAACAGGAATAGGGAGAACCAATGAGAGACTAGCTGGAGGTGTCTGGACGGGCAAATTTAACTCTCATTTCCCACCAGGAAGAGGAATTAACCAAAGGCTCAGCGTGCCGTGCCGGAACCAGATTAATTCCTGAAGCCATCCTGCGGTGTTGCGGCCAGGTCACAAGAAAGCGAGTTGAAGAAAGGAGCTCAGGGGCACTGTAATTCACAAACCTGCAGAGTTATAAATGACAGCTATCGTCCAAAAATATACTGAAGTAAGGCTGCCAAGAGGACTTGAAAGCGGGGCAGAATTGCAGGAAACCGATTTCAGGAGGTAGACTGGAATTGCATTGAAAGCATAGGAAAAGAGGCAGAACGTCCACAATGATGCACTTGGCCAAAAAGGGCGTATGCGTTTTTTCCTGAATATATTCAGGAAAAAACGCATACGCCCTTTTTGGCCAACCAAGCAAGCTTGCAAAGGAAATCTGCACTACAATGAAGTCTCACTTCCCCCCGGTCAAAAGGGCCATCTGAAAAAAGTGTAAAATCCAGAAAGGCAGGACAGGCCATGGAGAACTGGGAGCCTTGTTATGCTGATGGGCGGGATGTAAATTGCCAACAGACACTCGGGAGAAGTGTATGGTGTTTCCTGAAACATCTAAAAAACAAAACAACAGAGCCTAGGGCACTTCCACTTATGGTCCTATAGCTTAGGGAAATTAAAATCAAAAAGACACAGCCACCCCAAACATTGGGACGCCTCTGTTTACAAGAACCTCGTTTACAGTACAAGTTCAACATCGCAGAAAGTGAAAAATGGATAAAGAATTTGTGGTATTTACTTACAAAGCAATATCACTCAGCAATGAAATCTATGTCATCAGGCCCTTAGCAGCACAATGAGTGGATTCAGGTATGATGATTCTAACTGAAATAAGTCACACAGAAAAAGAAACATCATAAGATATCAGTAATACACGGAATGTAAACTTGGCTACACAGGAACTGAATTACAGAACAGAACAGGGTCTCAAATTTAGAAAACCAACTTATGCTTGCTTAAGGGTAAAGGTGAGTTGGGGTGCTGCATAAAACCAGAGATTGAAATGAGCACAGATAAAGTTCCTTAAGCCAAATATGGAATAGACAAGAGCTACTCCTTGCTCAAAGAAATGGACTCAACACCGCATATTAAACGCCTAAGAATGTACCTGACTAGTAAGTATCTTAAAACCTATGGATTGCTATGTCTCCAAAAGAGAATCAAACATGTGTACAGGGGCATAAACGCAGCAGTGATAGGATTGGAGAGGTTCGGTGAGCAAATGAAGACCCTTTGAAGTCATATTGCATGGTACCCATTCCACGGGTTTCAACTACCAAGGTTTAAGGTATTCTTCCTTCAGGTAAAACATGCATGTGGAACCTAGAGTCTGATCAACCATGTGATCGGGAGACGTGTTCAAATATGTCTCAGTTTTCGTACCCTGGTACTCGGGTGCAACATTCCAGACGCTTTACTAACACCCTCCCGACTTGGAGAGTCAGTCCCTTTAACCTCCTGTTTGGCCCAGTTTGCAATTTCTGCGGAAGATGAACAGGAATAGTGAGAACCAATGAGAGACTAGCTGGAGGTGTCTGGACGGGCAAATTTAACTCTCATTTCCCACCAGGAAGAGGAATTAACCAAAGGCTCAGCGTGCCGTGCCGGAACCAGATTAGGGCCTGAAGCCATCCTGCGGTGTTGCGGCCAGCTCACAAGAAAGCGAGTTGAAGAAAGGAGCTCAGGGGCACTGTAATTCACAAAACTGCAGAGTTATAAATGACAGCTATCGTCCAAAAATATACTGAAGTAAGGCTGCCAAGAGGACTTGAAAGCGGGGCAGAATTGCAGGAAACCGATTTCAGGAGGTAGACTGGAATTGCATTGAAAGCATAGGAAAAGAGGCAGAACGTCCACAATGATGCACTTGGCCAAAAAGGGTGTATGCGTTTTTTCCTGAATATATTCAGGAAAAAACTCATATGCCCTTTTTGGCCAACCAAGCAAGCTTGCAAAGGAAATCTGCACTACAATGAAGTCTCACTTCCCCCCGGTCAAAAGGGCCATCTGAAAAAAGTGTAAAATCCAGAAAGGCAGGACAGGCCATGGAGAACTGGGAGCCTTGTTATGCTGATAGGCGGGATGTAAATTGCCAACAGACACTCGGGAGAAGTGTATGGTGTTTCCTGAAACATCTAAAAAACCAAGCAACAGAGCCTAGGGCACTTCAACTTATGGTCCTATAGATTAGGGAAATTAAAATCAAAAAGACACAGCAACCCCAAAGTTTGGGACGCCTCTGTTTACAAGAACCTCGTTTACAGTACAAGTTCAACATCGCAGAAAGTGAAAAATGGATAAAGAAGTTGTGGTATTTACTTACAAAGCAATATCACTCTGCAATGAAATCTATGTCATCAGGCCCTTAGCAGCACAATGAGTGGATTCAGGTATGATGATTCTAACTGAAATAAGTCACACAGAAAAAGAAACATCATAAGATATCAGTAATACACGGAATGTAAACTTGGCTACACAGGAACTGAATTACAGAACAGAACAGGGTCTCAAATTTAGAAAACCAACTTATGCTTGCTTAAGGGGAAAGGTGAGTTGGGGTGCTGCATAAAACCAGAGATTGAAATGAGCACAGATAAAGTTCCTTAAGCCAAATATGGAATAGACAAGAGCTACTCCTTGCTCAACGAAATGGACACAACACCGCATATTAAACGCCTATGAATGTACCTGACTAGTAAGTATCTTAAAACCTATGGATTGCTATGTCTCCGAAAGAGAATCAAGCATGTGTACAGGGGCATAAACGCAGCAGTGATAGGATTGGATAGGTTTGGTGAGCAAATGAAGACCCTCTGAAGTCATATTGCATGGTACCCATTCCACGGGTTTCAACTACCCAGGTTTAAGGTATTCTTCCTTCAGCTAAAACATGCATGTGGAACCTAGAGTATGATCAACTATGTGATCGGGAGACGTGTTCAAATATGTCTCAGTTTTCGTACCCTGGTACTCGGGTGCAACATTCCAGACGCTTTACTAACACCCTCCCGACTTGGAGAGTCAGTCCCTTTAACCTCCTGTTTGGCCCAGTTTGCAATTTCTGCAGAAGATGAACAGGAATAGCGAGAACCAATGAGAGACTAGCTGGAGGTGTCTGGACGGGCAAATTTAACTCTCATTTCCCACCAGGAAGAGGAATTAACCAAAGGCTCAGCGTGCCGTGCCGGAACAAGATTAGGGCCTGAAGCCATCCTGCGGTGTTGCGGCCAGCTCAAAAGAAAGCGAGTTGAAGAAAGGAGCTCAGGGGCACTGTAATTCACAAACCTGCATAGTTATAAATGACAGCTATCGTCCAAAAATATACTGAAGTAAGGCTGCCAAGAGGACTTGAAAGCGGGGCAGAATTGCAGGAAACCGATTTCAGGAGGTAGACTGGAATTGCATTGAAAGCATAGGAAAAGAGGCAGAACGTCCACAATGATGCACTTGGCCAAAAAGGGCGTATGCGTTTTTTCCTGAATATATTCAGGAAAAAACGCATACGCCCTTTTTGGCCAACCAAGCAAGCTTGCAAAGGAAATCTGCACTACAATGAAGTCTCACTTCCCCCCGGTCAAAAGGGCCATCTGAAAAAAGTGTAAAATCCAGAAAGGCAGGACAGGCCATGGAGAACTGGGAGCCTTGTTATGCTGATGGGCGGGATGTAAATTGCCAACAGACACTCGGGAGAAGTGTATGGTGTTTCCTGAAACATCTAAAACACAAAGCAACAGAGCCTAGGGCACTTCCACTTATGGTCCTATAGCTTAGGGAAATTAAAATCAAAAAGACACAGCCACCCCAAAGTTTGGGACGCCTCTGTTTACAAGAACCTCGTTTACAGTACAAGTTCAACATCGCAGAAAGTGAAAAATGGATAAAGAAGTTGTGGTATTTACTTACAAAGCAATATCACTCAGCAATGAAATCTATGTCATCAGGCCCTTAGCAGCACAATGAGTGGATTCAGGTATGATGATTCTAACTGAAATAAGTCACACAGAAAAAGAAACATCATAAGATATCAGTAATACACGGAATGTAAACTTGGCTACACAGGAACTGAATTACAGAACAGAACAGGGTCTCAAATTTAGAAAACCAACTTATGCTTGCTTAAGGGTAAAGGTGAGTTGGGGTGCTGCATAAAACCAGAGATTGAAATGAGCACAGATAAAGTTCCTTAAGCCAAATATGGAATAGACAAGAGCTACTCCTTGCTCAACGAAATGGACTCAACACCCCATATTAAATGCCTAAGAATGTACCTGACTAGTAAGTATCTTAAAACCTATGGATTGCTATGTCTCCGAAAGAGAATCAAGCATGTGTACAGGGGCATAAACGCAGCAGTGATAGGATTGGAGAGGTTCGGTGAGCAAATGAAGACCCTTTGAAGTCATATTGCATGGTACCCATTCCACGGGTTTCAACTACCCAGGTTTAAGGTATTCTTCCTTCAGCTAAAACATGCATGTGGAACCTAGAGTATGATCAACCATGTGATCGGGAGACGTGTTCAAATATGTCTCAGTTTTCGTACCCTGGTACTCGGGTGCAACATTCCAGACGCTTTACTAACATCCTCCCGACTTGGAGAGTCAGTCCCTTTAACCTCCTGTTTGGCCCAGTTTGCAATTTCTGCGGAAGATGAACAGGAATAGCGAGAACCAATGAGAGACTAGCTGGAGGTGTCTGGACGGGCAAATTTAACTCTCATTTCCCACCAGGAAGAGGAATTAACCAAAGGCTCAGCGTGCCGTGCCGGAACCAGATTAGGGCCTGAAGCCATACTATGGTGTTGCTGCCAGCTCAAAAGAAAGCGAGTTGAAGAAAGGAGCTCAGGGGCACTGTAATTCACAAACCTGCATAGTTATAAATGACAGCTATCGTCCAAAAATATACTGAAGTAAGGCTGCCAAGAGGACTTGAAAGCGGGGCAGAATTGCAGGAAACCGATTTCAGGAGGTAGACTGGAATTGCATTGAAAACATAGGAAAAGAGGCAGAACGTCCACAATGATGCACTTGGCCAAAAAGGGCGTATGCGTTTCTTCCTGAATATATTCAGGAAGAAACGCAAACGCCCGTTTTGGCCAACCAAGCAAGCTTGCAAAGGAAATCTGCACTAAAATGAAGTCTCACTTCCCCCCGGTCAAAAGGGCCATCTGAAAAAAGTGTAAAATCCAGAAAGGCAGGACAGGCCATGGAGAACTGGGAGCCTTGTTATGCTGATGGGCGGGATGTAAATTGCCAACAGACACTCGGGAGAAGTGTATGGTGTTTCCTGAAACATCTAAAAAACAAAGCAACAGAGCCTAGGGCACTTCCACTTATGGTCCTATAGCTTAGGGAAATTAAAATCAAAAAGACACAGCCACCCCAAAGTTTGGGACGCCTCTGTTTACAAGAACCGCGTTTACAGTACAAGTTCAACATCGCAGAAAGTGAAAAATGGATAAAGAAGTTGTGGTATTTACTTACAAAGCAATATCACTCAGCAATGAAATCTATGTCATCAGGCCCTTAGCAGCATAATGAGTGGATTCAGGTACGATGATTCTAACTGAAATAAGTCACACAGAAAAAGAAACATCATAAGATATCACTAATACACGGAATGTAAACTTGGCTACACAGGAACTGAATTACAGAACAGAACAGGGTCTCAAATTTAGAAAACCAACTTATGCTTGCTTAAGGGTAAAGGTGAGTTGGGGTGCTGCATAAAACCAGAGATTGAAATGAGCACAGATAAAGTTCCTTAAGCCAAATATGGAATAGACAAGAGCTACTCCTTGCTCAACGAAATGAACTCAACACCGCATATTAAACGCCTAAGAATGTACCTGACTAGTAAGTATCTTAAAACCTAGGGATTGCTATGTCTCCGAAAGAGAATCAAGCATGTGTACAGGGGCATAAACGCAGCAGTGATAGGATTGGAGAGGTTTGGTGAGCAAATGAAGACCCTTTGAAGTCATATTGCATGGTACCCATTCCACGGGTTTCAACTACCCAGGTTTAAGGTATTCCTCCTTCAGCTAAAACATGCATGTGGAACCCAGAGTATGATCAACCATGTGATTGGGAAACGTGTTCAAATATGTCTCAGTTCTCGTACCCTGGTACTCGGGTGCAACATTCCAGACGCTTTACTAACACCCTCCCGACTTGGAGAGTCAGTCCCTTTAACCTCCTGTTTGGCCCAGTTTGCAATTTCTGCGGAAGATGAACAGGAATAGCGAGAACCAATGAGAGACTAGCTGGAGGTGTCTGGACGGGCAAATTTAACTCTCATTTCCCACCAGGAAGAGGAATTAACCAAAGGCTCAGCGTGCCGTGCCGGAACCAGATTAGGGCCTGAAGCAATCCTGCGGTGTTGCGGCCAGGTCACAAGAAAGCGAGTTGAAGAAAGGAGCTCAGGGGCACTGTAATTCACAAACCTGCAGAGTTATAAATGACAGCTATCGTCCAAAAATATACTGAAGTAAGGCTGCCAAGAGGACTTGAAAGCGGGGCAGAATTGCAGGAAACCGATTTCAGGAGGTAGACTGGAATTGCATTGAAAGCATAGGAAAAGAGGCAGAACGTCCACAATGATGCACTTGGCCAAAAAGGGCGTATGCGTTTTTTCCTGAATATATTCAGGAAAAAACGCATTCGCCCTTTTTGGCCAACCAAGCAAGCTTGCAAAGGAAATCTGCACTACAATGAAGTCTCACTTCCCCCCGGTCAAAAGGGCCATCTGAAAAACGTGTAAAATCCAGAAAGGCAGGACAGGCCATGGAGAACTGGGAGCCTTGTTATGCTGATGGGCGGGATGTAAATTGCCAACAGACACTCGGGAGAAGTGTATGGTGTTTCCTGAAACATCTAAAAAACAAAGCAACAGAGCCTAGGGCACTTCCACTTATGGTCCTATAGCTTAGGGAAATTAAAATCAAAAAGACACAGCCACCCCAAAGTTTGGGACGCCTCTGTTTACAAGAACCTCGTTTACCGTACAAGTTCAATATCACAGAAAGTGAAAAATGGATAAAGAACTTGTGGTACTTACGTACAATGCAGTATCACTCAGCAATGAAATCTATGTCATCAGGCCCGTAGCAGCATAATGAGTGGATTCAGGTACGATGATTCTAACTGAAATAAGTCACACAGAAAAAGAAACATCATAAGATATCACTAATACACGGAATGTAAACTTGGCTACACAGGAACTGAATTCCAAAACAGAACAGGGTCTCAAATTTAGAAAACAAACTTATGCTTGCTTAAGGGGAAAGGTGAGTTGGGGTGCTGCATAAAACCAGAGATTGAAATCAGCACATATAAAGTTCCTTAAGCCAAATATGGAATAGACAAGAGCTACTCATTGCTCAACGAAACGGACTCAACACCCCATATTAAACGCCTAAGAATGTACCTGACTAGTAAGTACCTTAAATCCTAGGTATTGCTATGTCTCCAAAAGAGAATCAAGCGTGTGTACAGGGGTATAAACGCAGCAGTGATAGGATTGGAGAGGTTCGGTGAGCAAATGAAGACACTTTGAAGTCATATTGCATGGTACCCCTTCCACGGGTCTCAACTCTCCAGGTTTAAGGTATTCTTCCTTCAGCTAAAACATGCATGTGGAACCCACAGTATGATCAACCGTGTGAACGGGAGACATGTTCAAATATGTCTCAGTTTTCCTCCCCTGGTACTCGGGTGCAACATTCCAGACGCTTCACTAACACTCTCCCCCCTTGGAGAGTCAGCACCTTTAACCTCCTGTTTGGCCCAGTTTGCAATTTCTGTGGAAGATGAACAGGAATAGGGAGAACCAATGAGAGACTAGCTGGAGGTGTCTGGACGGGCAAATTTAACTCTCATTTCCCACCAGGAAGAGGAATTAACCAAAGGCTCAGCGTGCCGTGCCGGAACCAGATTAGGGCCTGAAGCCATAATATGGTGTTGCTGCCAGCTCAAAAGAAAGCGAGTTGAAGAAAGGAGCTCAGGGGCACTGTAATTCACAAACCTGCATAGTTATAAATGACAGCTATCGTCCAAAAATATACTGAAGTAAGGCTGCCAAGAGGACTTGAAAGCGGGGCAGAATTGCAGGAAACCGATTTCAGGAGGTAGACTGGAATTGCATTGAAAGCATAGGAAAAGAGGCAGAACGTCCACAATGATGCACTTGGCCAAAAAGGGTGTATGCGTTTTTTCCTGAATATATTCAGGAAAAAACTCATATGCCCTTTTTGGCCAACCAAGCAAGCTTGCAAAGGAAATCTGCACTACAATGAAGTCTCACTTCCCCCCGGTCAAAAGGGCCATCTGAAAAAAGTGTAAAATCCAGAAAGGCAGGACAGGCCATGGAGAACTGGGAGCCTTGTTATGCTGATGGGCGGGATGTAAATTGCCAACAGACACTCGGGAGAAGTGTATGGTGTTTCCTGAAACATCTAAAAAACCAAGCAACAGAGCCTAGGGCACTTCAACTTATGGTCCTATAGATTAGGGAAATTAAAATCAAAAAGACACAGCAACCCCAAAGTTTGGGACGCCTCTGTTTACAAGAACCTCGTTTACAGTACAAGTTCAACATCGCAGAAAGTGAAAAATGGATAAAGAAGTTGTGGTATTTACTTACAAAGCAATATCACTCTGCAATGAAATCTATGTCATCAGGCCCTTAGCAGCACAATGAGTGGATTCAGGTATGATGATTCTAACTGAAATAAGTCACACAGAAAAAGAAACATCATAAGATATCAGTAATACACGGAATGTAAACTTGGCTACACAGGAACTGAATTACAGAACAGAACAGGGTCTCAAATTTAGAAAACCAACTTATGCTTGCTTAAGGGGAAAGGTGAGTTGGGGTGCTGCATAAAACCAGAGATTGAAATGAGCACAGATAAAGTTCCTTAAGCCAAATATGGAATAGACAAGAGCTACTCCTTGCTCAACGAAATGGACACAACACCGCATATTAAACGCCTATGAATGTACCTGACTAGTAAGTATCTTAAAACCTATGGATTGCTATGTCTCCGAAAGAGAATCAAGCATGTGTACAGGGGCATAAACGCAGCAGTGATAGGATTGGATAGGTTTGGTGAGCAAATGAAGACCCTCTGAAGTCATATTGCATGGTACCCATTCCACGGGTTTCAACTACCCAGGTTTAAGGTATTCTTCCTTCAGCTAAAACATGCATGTGGAACCTAGAGTATGATCAACTATGTGATCGGGAGACGTGTTCAAATATGTCTCAGTTTTCGTACCCTGGTACTCGGGTGCAACATTCCAGACGCTTTACTAACACCCTCCCGACTTGGAGAGTCAGTCCCTTTAACCTCCTGTTTGGCCCAGTTTGCAATTTCTGCAGAAGATGAACAGGAATAGCGAGAACCAATGAGAGACTAGCTGGAGGTGTCTGGACGGGCAAATTTAACTCTCATTTCCCACCAGGAAGAGGAATTAACCAAAGGCTCAGCGTGCCGTGCCGGAACAAGATTAGGGCCTGAAGCCATCCTGCGGTGTTGCGGCCAGCTCAAAAGAAAGCGAGTTGAAGAAAGGAGCTCAGGGGCACTGTAATTCACAAACCTGCATAGTTATAAATGACAGCTATCGTCCAAAAATATACTGAAGTAAGGCTGCCAAGAGGACTTGAAAGCGGGGCAGAATTGCAGGAAACCGATTTCAGGAGGTAGACTGGAATTGCATTGAAAGCATAGGAAAAGAGGCAGAACGTCCACAATGATGCACTTGGCCAAAAAGGGCGTATGCGTTTTTTCCTGAATATATTCAGGAAAAAACGCATACGCCCTTTTTGGCCAACCAAGCAAGCTTGCAAAGGAAATCTGCACTACAATGAAGTCTCACTTCCCCCCGGTCAAAAGGGCCATCTGAAAAAAGTGTAAAATCCAGAAAGGCAGGACAGGCCATGGAGAACTGGGAGCCTTGTTATGCTGATGGGCGGGATGTAAATTGCCAACAGACACTCGGGAGAAGTGTATGGTGTTTCCTGAAACATCTAAAACACAAAGCAACAGAGCCTAGGGCACTTCCACTTATGGTCCTATAGCTTAGGGAAATTAAAATCAAAAAGACACAGCCACCCCAAAGTTTGGGACGCCTCTGTTTACAAGAACCTCGTTTACAGTACAAGTTCAACATCGCAGAAAGTGAAAAATGGATAAAGAAGTTGTGGTATTTACTTACAAAGCAATATCACTCAGCAATGAAATCTATGTCATCAGGCCCTTAGCAGCACAATGAGTGGATTCAGGTATGATGATTCTAACTGAAATAAGTCACACAGAAAAAGAAACATCATAAGATATCAGTAATACACGGAATGTAAACTTGGCTACACAGGAACTGAATTACAGAACAGAACAGGGTCTCAAATTTAGAAAACCAACTTATGCTTGCTTAAGGGTAAAGGTGAGTTGGGGTGCTGCATAAAACCAGAGATTGAAATGAGCACAGATAAAGTTCCTTAAGCCAAATATGGAATAGACAAGAGCTACTCCTTGCTCAACGAAATGGACTCAACACCCCATATTAAATGCCTAAGAATGTACCTGACTAGTAAGTATCTTAAAACCTATGGATTGCTATGTCTCCGAAAGAGAATCAAGCATGTGTACAGGGGCATAAACGCAGCAGTGATAGGATTGGAGAGGTTCGGTGAGCAAATGAAGACCCTTTGAAGTCATATTGCATGGTACCCATTCCACGGGTTTCAACTACCCAGGTTTAAGGTATTCTTCCTTCAGCTAAAACATGCATGTGGAACCTAGAGTATGATCAACCATGTGATCGGGAGACGTGTTCAAATATGTCTCAGTTTTCGTACCCTGGTACTCGGGTGCAACATTCCAGACGCTTTACTAACATCCTCCCGACTTGGAGAGTCAGTCCCTTTAACCTCCTGTTTGGCCCAGTTTGCAATTTCTGCGGAAGATGAACAGGAATAGCGAGAACCAATGAGAGACTAGCTGGAGGTGTCTGGACGGGCAAATTTAACTCTCATTTCCCACCAGGAAGAGGAATTAACCAAAGGCTCAGCGTGCCGTGCCGGAACCAGATTAGGGCCTGAAGCCATACTATGGTGTTGCTGCCAGCTCAAAAGAAAGCGAGTTGAAGAAAGGAGCTCAGGGGCACTGTAATTCACAAACCTGCATAGTTATAAATGACAGCTATCGTCCAAAAATATACTGAAGTAAGGCTGCCAAGAGGACTTGAAAGCGGGGCAGAATTGCAGGAAACCGATTTCAGGAGGTAGACTGGAATTGCATTGAAAACATAGGAAAAGAGGCAGAACGTCCACAATGATGCACTTGGCCAAAAAGGGCGTATGCGTTTCTTCCTGAATATATTCAGGAAGAAACGCAAACGCCCGTTTTGGCCAACCAAGCAAGCTTGCAAAGGAAATCTGCACTAAAATGAAGTCTCACTTCCCCCCGGTCAAAAGGGCCATCTGAAAAAAGTGTAAAATCCAGAAAGGCAGGACAGGCCATGGAGAACTGGGAGCCTTGTTATGCTGATGGGCGGGATGTAAATTGCCAACAGACACTCGGGAGAAGTGTATGGTGTTTCCTGAAACATCTAAAAAACAAAGCAACAGAGCCTAGGGCACTTCCACTTATGGTCCTATAGCTTAGGGAAATTAAAATCAAAAAGACACAGCCACCCCAAAGTTTGGGACGCCTCTGTTTACAAGAACCGCGTTTACAGTACAAGTTCAACATCGCAGAAAGTGAAAAATGGATAAAGAAGTTGTGGTATTTACTTACAAAGCAATATCACTCAGCAATGAAATCTATGTCATCAGGCCCTTAGCAGCATAATGAGTGGATTCAGGTACGATGATTCTAACTGAAATAAGTCACACAGAAAAAGAAACATCATAAGATATCACTAATACACGGAATGTAAACTTGGCTACACAGGAACTGAATTACAGAACAGAACAGGGTCTCAAATTTAGAAAACCAACTTATGCTTGCTTAAGGGTAAAGGTGAGTTGGGGTGCTGCATAAAACCAGAGATTGAAATGAGCACAGATAAAGTTCCTTAAGCCAAATATGGAATAGACAAGAGCTACTCCTTGCTCAACGAAATGAACTCAACACCGCATATTAAACGCCTAAGAATGTACCTGACTAGTAAGTATCTTAAAACCTAGGGATTGCTATGTCTCCGAAAGAGAATCAAGCATGTGTACAGGGGCATAAACGCAGCAGTGATAGGATTGGAGAGGTTTGGTGAGCAAATGAAGACCCTTTGAAGTCATATTGCATGGTACCCATTCCACGGGTTTCAACTACCCAGGTTTAAGGTATTCCTCCTTCAGCTAAAACATGCATGTGGAACCCAGAGTATGATCAACCATGTGATTGGGAAACGTGTTCAAATATGTCTCAGTTCTCGTACCCTGGTACTCGGGTGCAACATTCCAGACGCTTTACTAACACCCTCCCGACTTGGAGAGTCAGTCCCTTTAACCTCCTGTTTGGCCCAGTTTGCAATTTCTGCGGAAGATGAACAGGAATAGCGAGAACCAATGAGAGACTAGCTGGAGGTGTCTGGACGGGCAAATTTAACTCTCATTTCCCACCAGGAAGAGGAATTAACCAAAGGCTCAGCGTGCCGTGCCGGAACCAGATTAGGGCCTGAAGCAATCCTGCGGTGTTGCGGCCAGGTCACAAGAAAGCGAGTTGAAGAAAGGAGCTCAGGGGCACTGTAATTCACAAACCTGCAGAGTTATAAATGACAGCTATCGTCCAAAAATATACTGAAGTAAGGCTGCCAAGAGGACTTGAAAGCGGGGCAGAATTGCAGGAAACCGATTTCAGGAGGTAGACTGGAATTGCATTGAAAGCATAGGAAAAGAGGCAGAACGTCCACAATGATGCACTTGGCCAAAAAGGGCGTATGCGTTTTTTCCTGAATATATTCAGGAAAAAACGCATTCGCCCTTTTTGGCCAACCAAGCAAGCTTGCAAAGGAAATCTGCACTACAATGAAGTCTCACTTCCCCCCGGTCAAAAGGGCCATCTGAAAAACGTGTAAAATCCAGAAAGGCAGGACAGGCCATGGAGAACTGGGAGCCTTGTTATGCTGATGGGCGGGATGTAAATTGCCAACAGACACTCGGGAGAAGTGTATGGTGTTTCCTGAAACATCTAAAAAACAAAGCAACAGAGCCTAGGGCACTTCCACTTATGGTCCTATAGCTTAGGGAAATTAAAATCAAAAAGACACAGCCACCCCAAAGTTTGGGACGCCTCTGTTTACAAGAACCTCGTTTACCGTACAAGTTCAATATCACAGAAAGTGAAAAATGGATAAAGAACTTGTGGTACTTACGTACAATGCAGTATCACTCAGCAATGAAATCTATGTCATCAGGCCCGTAGCAGCATAATGAGTGGATTCAGGTACGATGATTCTAACTGAAATAAGTCACACAGAAAAAGAAACATCATAAGATATCACTAATACACGGAATGTAAACTTGGCTACACAGGAACTGAATTCCAAAACAGAACAGGGTCTCAAATTTAGAAAACAAACTTATGCTTGCTTAAGGGGAAAGGTGAGTTGGGGTGCTGCATAAAACCAGAGATTGAAATCAGCACATATAAAGTTCCTTAAGCCAAATATGGAATAGACAAGAGCTACTCATTGCTCAACGAAACGGACTCAACACCCCATATTAAACGCCTAAGAATGTACCTGACTAGTAAGTACCTTAAATCCTAGGTATTGCTATGTCTCCAAAAGAGAATCAAGCGTGTGTACAGGGGTATAAACGCAGCAGTGATAGGATTGGAGAGGTTCGGTGAGCAAATGAAGACACTTTGAAGTCATATTGCATGGTACCCCTTCCACGGGTCTCAACTCTCCAGGTTTAAGGTATTCTTCCTTCAGCTAAAACATGCATGTGGAACCCACAGTATGATCAACCGTGTGAACGGGAGACATGTTCAAATATGTCTCAGTTTTCCTCCCCTGGTACTCGGGTGCAACATTCCAGACGCTTCACTAACACTCTCCCCCCTTGGAGAGTCAGCACCTTTAACCTCCTGTTTGGCCCAGTTTGCAATTTCTGTGGAAGATGAACAGGAATAGGGAGAACCAATGAGAGACTAGCTGGAGGTGTCTGGACGGGCAAATTTAACTCTCATTTCCCACCAGGAAGAGGAATTAACCAAAGGCTCAGCGTGCCGTGCCGGAACCAGATTAGGGCCTGAAGCCATAATATGGTGTTGCTGCCAGCTCAAAAGAAAGCGAGTTGAAGAAAGGAGCTCAGGGGCACTGTAATTCACA
Source organism: Pseudorca crassidens (assembly GCF_039906515.1). Lineage (NCBI taxonomy): Eukaryota > Metazoa > Chordata > Mammalia > Artiodactyla > Delphinidae > Pseudorca > Pseudorca crassidens. The sequence goes on along the minus strand of NW_027135955.1, from coordinate 606,007 downwards.
AACCTGCATAGTTATAAATGACAGCTATCGTCCAAAAATATACTGAAGTAAGGCTGCCAAGAGGACTTGAAAGCGGGGCAGAATTGCAGGAAACCGATTTCAGGAGGTAGACTGGAATTGCATTGAAAACATAGGAAAAGAGGCAGAACGTCCACAATGATGCACTTGGCCAAAAAGGGCGTATGCGTTTCTTCCTGAATATGTTCAGGAAGAAACGCATACGCCCGTTTTGGCCAACCAAGCAAGCTTGCAAAGGAAATCTGCACTAAAATGAAGTCTCACTTCCCCCCGGTCAAAAGGGCCATCTGAAAAAAGTGTAAAATCCAGAAAGGCAGGACAGGCCATGGAGAACTGGGAGCCTTGTTATGCTGATGGGCGGGATGTAAATTGCCAACAGACACTCGGGAGAAGTGTATGGTGTTTCCTGAAACATCTAAAAAACAAAGCAACAGAGCCTAGGGCACTTCCACTTATGGTCCTATAGCTTAGGGAAATTAAAATCAAAAAGACACAGCCACCCCAAAGTTTGGGACGCCTCTGTTTACAAGAACCGCGTTTACAGTACAAGTTCAACATCACAGAAAGTGAAAAATGGATAAAGAAGTTGTGGTATTTACTTACAAAGCAATATCACTCAGCAATGAAATCTATGTCATCAGGCCCTTAGCAGCATAATGAGTGGATTCAGGTACGATGATTCTAACTGAAATAAGTCACACAGAAAAAGAAACATCATAAGATATCACTAATACACGGAATGTAAACTTGGCTACACAGGAACTGAATTACAGAACAGAACAGGGTCTCAAATTTAGAAAACCAACTTATGCTTGCTTAAGGGTAAAGGTGAGTTGGGGTGCTGCATAAAACCAGAGATTGAAATGAGCACAGATAAAGTTCCTTAAGCCAAATATGGAATAGACAAGAGCTACTCCTTGCTCAACGAAATGAACTCAACACCGCATATTAAACGCCTAAGAATGTACCTGACTAGTAAGTATCTTAAAACCTAGGGATTGCTATGTCTCCGAAAGAGAATCAAGCATGTGTACAGGGGCATAAACGCAGCAGTGATAGGATTGGAGAGGTTTGGTGAGCAAATGAAGACCCTTTGAAGTCATATTGCATGGTACCCATTCCACGGGTTTCAACTACCCAGGTTTAAGGTATTCCTCCTTCAGCTAAAACATGCATGTGGAACCCAGAGTATGATCAACCATGTGATCGGGAAACGTGTTCAAATATGTCTCAGTTCTCGTACCCTGGTACTCGGGTGCAACATTCCAGACGCTTTACTAACACCCTCCCGACTTGGAGAGTCAGTCCCTTTAACCTCCTGTTTGGCCCAGTTTGCAATTTCTGCGGAAGATGAACAGGAATAGCGAGAACCAATGAGAGACTAGCTGGAGGTGTCTGGACGGGCAAATTTAACTCTCATTTCCCACCAGGAAGAGGAATTAACCAAAGGCTCAGCGTGCCGTGCCGGAACCAGATTAGGGCCTGAAGCAATCCTGCGGTGTTTCGGCCAGGTCACAAGAAAGCGAGTTGAAGAAAGGAGCTCAGGGGCACTGTAATTCACAAACCTGCAGAGTTATAAATGACAGCTATCGTCCAAAAATATACTGAAGTAAGGCTGCCAAGAGGACTTGAAAGCGGGGCAGAATTGCAGGAAACCGATTTCAGGAGGTAGACTGGAATTGCATTGAAAGCATAGGAAAAGAGGCAGAACGTCCACAATGATGCACTTGGCCAAAAAGGGCGTATGCGTTTTTTCCTGAATATATTCAGGAAAAAACGCATACGCCCTTTTTGGCCAACCAAGCAAGCTTGCAAAGGAAATCTGCACTACAATGAAGTCTCACTTCCCCCCGGTCAAAAGGGCCATCTGAAAAACGTGTAAAATCCAGAAAGGCAGGACAGGCCATGGAGAACTGGGAGCCTTGTTATGCTGATGGGCGGGATGTAAATTGCCAACAGACACTCGGGAGAAGTGTATGGTGTTTCCTGAAACATCTAAAAAACAAAGCAACAGAGCCTAGGGCACTTCCACTTATGGTCCTATAGCTTAGGGAAATTAAAATCAAAAAGACACAGCCACCCCAAAGTTTGGGACGCCTCTGTTTACAAGAACCTCGTTTACCGTACAAGTTCAATATCACAGAAAGTGAAAAATGGATAAAGAACTTGTGGTACTTACGTACAATGCAGTATCACTCAGCAATGAAATCTATGTCATCAGGCCCGTAGCAGCATAATGAGTGGATTCAGGTACGATGATTCTAACTGAAATAAGTCACACAGAAAAAGAAACATCATAAGATATCACTAATACACGGAATGTAAACTTGGCTACACAGGAACTGAATTCCAAAACAGAACAGGGTCTCAAATTTAGAAAACAAACTTATGCTTGCTTAAGGGGAAAGGTGAGTTGGGGTGCTGCATAAAACCAGAGATTGAAATCAGCACATATAAAGTTCCTTAAGCCAAATATGGAATAGACAAGAGCTACTCATTGCTCAACGAAACGGACTCAACACCCCATATTAAACGCCTAAGAATGTACCTGACTAGTAAGTACCTTAAATCCTAGGTATTGCTATGTCTCCAAAAGAGAATCAAGCGTGTGTACAGGGGTATAAACGCAGCAGTGATAGGATTGGAGAGGTTCGGTGAGCAAATGAAGACACTTTGAAGTCATATTGCATGGTACCCCTTCCACGGGTCTCAACTCTCCAGGTTTAAGGTATTCTTCCTTCAGCTAAAACATGCATGTGGAACCCACAGTATGATCAACCGTGTGAACGGGAGACATGTTCAAATATGTCTCAGTTTTCCTCCCCTGGTACTCGGGTGCAACATTCCAGACGCTTCACTAACACTCTCCCCCCTTGGAGAGTCAGCACCTTTAACCTCCTGTTTGGCCCAGTTTGCAATTTCTGTGGAAGATGAACAGGAATAGGGAGAACCAATGAGAGACTAGCTGGAGGTGTCTGGACGGGCAAATTTAACTCTCATTTCCCACCAGGAAGAGGAATTAACCAAAGGCTCAGCGTGCCGTGCCGGAACCAGATTAATTCCTGAAGCCATCCTGCGGTGTTGCGGCCAGGTCACAAGAAAGCGAGTTGAAGAAAGGAGCTCAGGGGCACTGTAATTCACAAACCTGCAGAGTTATAAATGACAGCTATCGTCCAAAAATATACTGAAGTAAGGCTGCCAAGAGGACTTGAAAGCGGGGCAGAATTGCAGGAAACCGATTTCAGGAGGTAGACTGGAATTGCATTGAAAGCATAGGAAAAGAGGCAGAACGTCCACAATGATGCACTTGGCCAAAAAGGGCGTATGCGTTTTTTCCTGAATATATTCAGGAAAAAACGCATACGCCCTTTTTGGCCAACCAAGCAAGCTTGCAAAGGAAATCTGCACTACAATGAAGTCTCACTTCCCCCCGGTCAAAAGGGCCATCTGAAAAAAGTGTAAAATCCAGAAAGGCAGGACAGGCCATGGAGAACTGGGAGCCTTGTTATGCTGATGGGCGGGATGTAAATTGCCAACAGACACTCGGGAGAAGTGTATGGTGTTTCCTGAAACATCTAAAAAACAAAACAACAGAGCCTAGGGCACTTCCACTTATGGTCCTATAGCTTAGGGAAATTAAAATCAAAAAGACACAGCCACCCCAAACATTGGGACGCCTCTGTTTACAAGAACCTCGTTTACAGTACAAGTTCAACATCGCAGAAAGTGAAAAATGGATAAAGAATTTGTGGTATTTACTTACAAAGCAATATCACTCAGCAATGAAATCTATGTCATCAGGCCCTTAGCAGCACAATGAGTGGATTCAGGTATGATGATTCTAACTGAAATAAGTCACACAGAAAAAGAAACATCATAAGATATCAGTAATACACGGAATGTAAACTTGGCTACACAGGAACTGAATTACAGAACAGAACAGGGTCTCAAATTTAGAAAACCAACTTATGCTTGCTTAAGGGTAAAGGTGAGTTGGGGTGCTGCATAAAACCAGAGATTGAAATGAGCACAGATAAAGTTCCTTAAGCCAAATATGGAATAGACAAGAGCTACTCCTTGCTCAAAGAAATGGACTCAACACCGCATATTAAACGCCTAAGAATGTACCTGACTAGTAAGTATCTTAAAACCTATGGATTGCTATGTCTCCGAAAGAGAATCAAACATGTGTACAGGGGCATAAACGCAGCAGTGATAGGATTGGAGAGGTTCGGTGAGCAAATGAAGACCCTTTGAAGTCATATTGCATGGTACCCATTCCACGGGTTTCAACTACCAAGGTTTAAGGTATTCTTCCTTCAGGTAAAACATGCATGTGGAACCTAGAGTCTGATCAACCATGTGATCGGGAGACGTGTTCAAATATGTCTCAGTTTTCGTACCCTGGTACTCGGGTGCAACATTCCAGACGCTTTACTAACACCCTCCCGACTTGGAGAGTCAGTCCCTTTAACCTCCTGTTTGGCCCAGTTTGCAATTTCTGCGGAAGATGAACAGGAATAGCGAGAACCAATGAGAGACTAGCTGGAGGTGTCTGGACGGGCAAATTTAACTCTCATTTCCCACCAGGAAGAGGAATTAACCAAAGGCTCAGCGTGCCGTGACGGAACCAGATTAGGGCCTGAAGCCATCCTGCGGTGTTGTGGCCAGCTCACAAGAAAGCGAGTTGAAGAAAGGAGCTCATGGGCACTGTAATTCACAAACCTGCAGAGTTATAAATGACAGCTATCGTCCAAAAATATACTGAAGTAAGGCTGCCAAGAGGACTTGAAAGCGGGGCAGAATTGCAGGAAACCGATTTCAGGAGGTAGACTGGAATTGCATTGAAAGCATAGGAAAAGAGGCAGAACGTCCACAATGATGCACTTGGCCAAAAAGGGCGTATGCGTTTTTTCCTGAATATATTCAGGAAAAAACGCATACGCCCTTTTTGGCCAACCAAGCAAACTTGCAAAGGAAATCTGCACTACAATGAAGTCTCACTTCCCCCCGGTCAAAAGGGCCATCTGAAAAAAGTGTAAAATCCAGAAAGGCAGGACAGGCCATGGAGAACTAGGAGCCTTGTTATGCTGATGGGCGGGGTGTAAATTGCCAACAGACACTCGGGAGAAGTGTATGGTGTTTCTTGAAACATCTAAAAAACAAAGCAACAGAGCCTAGGGCACTTCCACTTATGGTCCTATAGCTTAGGGAAATTAAAATCAAAAAGACACAGCCACCCCAAAGTTTGGGACGCCTCTGTTTACAAGAACCTCGTTTACAGTACAAGTACAACATCACAGACAGTGAAAAATGGATAAAGAAGTTGTGGTACTTATGTACAATGCAATATCACTCAGCAATGAAATCTATGTCATCAGGCCCGTAGCAGCATAATGAGTGGATTCAGGTATGATGATTCTAACTGAAATAAGTCACACAGAAAAAGAAACATCATAAGATATCACTAATACACGGAGTGTAAACTTGGCTACACAGGAACTGAATTACAAAACAGAACAGGGTCTCAAATTTAGAAAGCCAACTTATGCTTGCTTAAGGGGAAAGGTGAGTTGGGGTGCTGCATAAAACCAGAGATTGAAATGAGCACAGATAAAGTTCCTTAAGCCAAATATATAATAGACAAGAGATACTCCTTGCTCAACGAAATGGACTCAACACCCCATATTAAACGCCTAAGAATGTACCTGACTAGTAAGTATCTTAAAACCTATGGATTGCTATATCTCCAAAAGAGAATCAAGCGTGTGTCCAGGGGCATAAATGCAGCAATGATAGGATTGGAGAGGTTCGGTGAGCAAACGAAGACCCTTTGAAGTCATATTGCATGGTACCCATTCCACGGGTCTCAACTCTCCAGGTTTCAGGGATTCTTCCTTCAGCTAAAACATGCATGTGGAACCCAGAGGATTATCCACCGTGTGATCGGGAGAAGTGTTCAAATATGTCTCAGATTTCGTCCCCTGGTACTCGGGTGCAACATTCCAGACGCTTTACTAACACTCTCCCGACTTGGAGAGTCGGTCCCTTTAACCTCCTGTTTGGCCCAGTTTGCAATTTCTGCGGAAGATGAACAGGAATAGTGAGAACCAATGAGAGACTAGCTGGAGGTGTCTGGACGGGCAAATTTAACTCTCATTTCCCACCAGGAAGAGGAATTAACCAAAGGCTCAGCATGTCGTGCCGGGACCAGATTAGGGCCTGAAGCAATCCTGCGGTGTTGCGGCCAGCTCACAAGAAAGCGAGTAGAAGAAAGGAGCTCAGGGGCACTGTAATTCACAAACCTGCAGACTTATAAATGACAGCTATCGTCCAAAAATATACTGAAGTAAGGTTGCCAAGAGGACTTGAAAGCGGGGAAGAATTGCAGGAAACCGATTTCAGGAGGTAGACTGGAATTGCATTGAAAGCATAGGAAAAGAGGGAGAACGTCCACAATGATGCACTTGGCCAAAAAGGGCGTATGTGTTTTTTCCTGAATCAGGAAAAAACGCTTACGCACTTTTTGGCCAACCAAGCAAGCTTGCAAAGGAAATCTGCACTACAATGAAGTCTCACTTCCCCCCGGTCAAAAGGGCCATCTGAGAAAAGTGTAAAATCCAGAAAGGCAGGACAGGCCATGGAGAACTGGGAGCCTTGTTATGCTGATGGGCGGGATGTAAATTGCCAACAGCCACTCGGGAGAAGTGTATGGTGTTTCCTGAAACATCTAAAAAACAAAGCAACAGAGCCTAGGGCACTTCCACTTATGGTCCTATAGCTTAGGGAAATTAAAATCAAAAAGACACAGCCACCCCACAGTTTGGGACAGCTCTGTTTACAAGAACCTCGTTTACGGTACAAGTTCAACATCGCAGAAAGTGAAAAATGGATAAAGAAGTTGTGGTACTTATGTACAATGCAAAATCACTCAGCCATGAAATCTATGTCATCAGGCCCGTAGCAGCATAATGAGTGGATTCAGGTATGATGATTCTAACTGAAATATGTCACACAGAAAAAGAAACATCATAAGATATCACTAATACACGGAATGTGAACTTGGCTACACATGAACTGAATTACAAAACAGAACAGGGTCTCAAGTTTAGAAAACCAACTTATGCTTCCTTAAGGGGGAAAGTGAGTTGGGGTGCTGCATAAAACCAGAGTTTGAAATTAGCACAGATACCATTCAATAAGCCAAATATGTAATAGACAAGACCTACCCCTTGCTCAACAAAATGGACTCAACAATGAGGTATCACCTCACACCTGATAGAATGGGCATCATGAGAAAATCTACAAACAAAAATGCTGGAAAGGGTGTGGAGAAAAGGAACCCTCTTCCACTATTGTTGGGAATATAAATTGATACAGTCACTACGGAGAACAATATGGAGTTTCTTAAGAAACTAACAATAGAATTACCATATGATACAGCAATCCCAGTACTGGACATATACCCAGACAAAACCATAAATCAAAACGAGACATTCACCGCAATGTTCATTGCATCACTATTTACAATATCGAGGTAATGGAAGCAACCTAAATGCCCACAGACAGACGAATGCATAAAGCTGTGGTACATATATAAAATGGAATATTACTAAGCCATGAAAAGGAATGAAATTGGGTCATTTGTAGAGACGTCGATGGATCTAGAGACTGTCATACAGAGTGAAGTAAGTCAGAAAGACAAAAACAAATCTTGTATATTCATGCATATATGTGGAACCTAGAAAAACTGTACAGATTAACCATTTTGCAAGGCATAAATAGAGCAACAGATGTAGACAACAAATGTATGGACAACAAGGGGGGAAAGCTGTTGGGGGGGTGGTGGTGGGAGGAGTTGAGAGACTGGGATTGGCATGTATACATTTATATGTATAAAATAGATAACCAATAAGAACCTGCTGTATAAAAATATAAAATAAAATTCAAAATTAAAAAGAAATAAAATTTAAAAAATAAAACAGAAAAAACAATTATTCCCTTCACATACATGTATTTATATGAATAAATTATTTCCATGCTTATATCTGTAAATACAAAAAAGAGGAATAAAATCTACCTTGAACCAAAAACGAAAAAGAGAAAAAAAACACAGAACCCACCAGTTCCACAGAGGAAAACCGTATCAGGGCACTTGCTCCAGTTGTAAACAATTCTGAAGTTGGCCAGTGGTGGGGAATCGTCTCCCATTCAGCCAGCAGCCCCCACGCAACAAGCGTCCTCATTGCAAAGCTGGGGCACCGTGCCGAGGCATCTGTGAGTAAACGGGAGGTGAGCCCCAGGCCAGTTGCTGCTGAACTATTCCCACCCGTCCCAGGTAAAACACCTGAATATATACAAGGACTTGAAAGCCTAGAGGAAGGGCCATAGAGCCACACGAGTGACAGCATGCCGGCCGACTTGGTGCCTGCAGGCCAGCCAGGATGGTCCTGGCCCTGGGTGCTCTTCTGGAAGATTTCCATTTCCCTGACTGAGATACCCGTCCTGTCCCTGCCCCCACTGCTTTTTTCCTTCCTCACCTCTGCCCAGGGAGAAATTCCAGCAGCAGGTATGGGTGACACATCCTCTTCTTTAGCAGGTGGCAGCCTGGCAACTGCTGCAGAAAGTCCAGCAGAGCCCCACTCACACTGGGCCACCCACAAAGCCGTGGCCTCTCACTCCCTCCCACCAGCCCAGCCCCGAGACTGCTGACAGGGCAGAGAAAATGGCGTCAGGCACGGCTGCAGGGGCTCTTGCTGCCTGGAGTGGTATTTATATTGATCTCAACCCAGGCACACCTGGGGAGGGCTGGCCCGCACGGTAAGGCTGCTCAGGTCAGCCAATCATCACCCCTCAGGGGCTCACAGTTGCAGAAAATGGAACTTGCTGAACCGGCCAGGTCCAAGGAACAGGTGTGGGCTCCTGAGAGTCAGGATAGACAAGGGGCTGCAGCTTTGGCTTGTTTTCTAATCATTTTATCTGGCCCATGAGTGGGAGACAACTTCAAGAAAACCCTCTCCTTATGAGAGGAACCCAGGAGTCAGGGAGAGGAGGGGTGGGTGGTGGTTGGAGACAGAGGCCTGGTGCCCCGGGTGCAGTGGAAGTCTCTGGAAGACCAGGTGGAGGGAGGCCGCACAGAGTGATGCCCAGGGTCACAGACCTGTCGCAGCTGCTGTTTGTTAGTTCAAGTCCTGCTCTGAGGTGCTCTGTGCCAGCTCTGAGCGACAGGTGAGCTGGGGGTGCTCTGCAATGAGGGCTATGTGCACGGTTCCTGTGTGCCCAGCCCTGCCATGGTACCTGCAAGGGTAGCTCTGTATCCTGGGAAGGGCCTGACCACGAGAGCCCCGTGGGCTGGGGTGGGGGTGGGGTACCTGCCCAGGTGAGCTCCATATTCTGGGATTGGTCTGACCACGAGAGCCCCATGGGCTGCTGGGGACCTGGTAAAGGATGTCAGGACAGTCAGTGAAGCCACCGAGGATATACCTCCAGTTGCTCCTAATTCCTACACCCTGCTGGTCATTCTACCAACCACCAGGACATGGTATTCTGTATTAGTCTTCAATGATGCCTTCTTTTGTATTCCATTAGTCCCAGAGTCACAAGAAATTTTGGCTTGTGAGTGGCAGGACTCAACATACAACTAAAACAATACTTCCGGGCCGTCTTGCCCCAAGGGTGCAAAAATTCCCACACCATCTTTGGGGAAAGCTTAGCTAAAGACCTAAAAGTTCTACCTCTGGAAAAGGAAACCCTCCTTCAGTACGCAGACGACATTCTGATCGCCAGCCCTACTAAGGAGGCCTCTGAACTACCAAGCCAATAAAGGATAGAAGTTGTCCAAGAAAAAGCTCAAATATCACAGACTGCGGTGACCTGCCTGGGCTTCATTCTCACAGAAGGTCGGAGAAGCCCATCCCAGGAAAGGGAAGAAACCATTTGCAGCCTTACCCCTTTCTAAAACTAGAAGACAGCTTAGGGGTTCCTGGGGAGGCCAGGGTTTGCTGCTTCTGGATCCCTAACTACAGTCTACTAGCTGGGCCTCTATATGAAACACTGAAAGGAAAAGATGATGATCCTTTTGAATAGAATCCAGAAGTGGCCTTTCAAGAATGGAAAGAGCAGTCAATTCAGACCCTTGCCCTGGAACTCCCTAATTTAGCTAAACCCTTTGACCTTTACATTCCCGGTGAAAGGTGAATCGCCATTGGAGAATTAGTGCAAAAACTGGGACCACTTGAAATGGAACAATGCAAGAATGCCATCCAGGTAGGATAAACTACGGTCACCAAGGGGCTTGGCCCACTGCCGCATCTGGCCAAGATACTGGCGGTATCTAAAAACCTGGAAATCAGCAGCCCAAAAGGCCACCTCCTTCCTAAGGGAAAAGGACCCCACGTGGTGATCCTAACCACCAACGATGCCCTGAAGTTGCAGGGTTCGCTCCGTGGGCACACCGACCTCGAGTGAGGAGGCCCTCCAACTCCAACATCCAGAGAGATAACCGGGGGCAACAGGGCACCATGACGACTCGTGTGAACATCACTTGACCTGGAGTTTCTCTCATAAAACAATAAGAGTGTGTCCCAAAAGAGTAGACTACTGCTTGCAGGACTTACTGCACCCAGAGGGGAGCTAATAATCTTGGCGGGGGAACCGTATATCACACTGTCACCATAGAAAAGCCTACAGACACCGTGATGATGGTGGCCAATAAGACCGGCTGGACTCCTGTTTACTTCAAAAGGCTGTTGACTCAGTGGTCATCATGGTCCTTGATCACCACTGACCCTGGACTGTCTGGGAGTTGAGCGGGCAGGGCTCTGACACCTGGTGCTGTTTGTACGTTAATTCAGGGGCCTAATTGAAGAAAGCGCAGACTACTGGTCAGAGCATCTAGGCTGGCAGAAACGGTCAGCCTAAGGTGGCCGAACAAATGTGGGGCGGGGTGAAACCGGCCCCCACAGCGTCTCTGCACATCTCTTTCCTGGACCCTTAAAGGTCATTAGAATCTATAACACTTCCAATGCTGGTGCTCAGGTGGACGAGCAGGGAGGCAGGGGGCCTGGGGACAATCAACGTCACCTGGAGGCTGCTGGGGAGAAGCTCTGACCCTCGCCCCCGGGTATTAGGGCTCCCAACTCAGCACTCAGCAGTTACAGAAGAAGTGTCTGCACCCTCAGCACTCCAAGAATGAGGAACGGGACAAAAGGCAGAGGAGGGGTTTGTCCCCAGCAAAGCCCATTAAAAATCCCTGGGAGATAAAAATAGAATCTGGGCAATAAAGTCAAGTCTAACCTTTTTTATCCTTTGTGCTTTGTCTAATTTCACGTGCTCCTAGGGTCCCGCATGCAGAGGTTCCACACCCGGCACTTCAGACCAGATTTCCTAGTGCAGAATGGCTGGGTCGACACCTCAGCTCCTGGGGCCCAGTGCAGACTCCGCGATATAGAGCCTGAGCTGCAGCCAACCTGGCCCTCGAGAGCTCCGCCCCCTCCCTCCCACTGACTCTGACAGGATCTCTACACAGCAGCCCAGCCCACAGCCCACGGGGTAGTGCATGCTCTCACCTCTCCATTCTCTGATCAAAATATAAAGTTTCCTTTGCTTGTGAACCAAACTCAGTCTCGATCTGTTGGCCCCAATGACACTGGGCAGGGGGACACTTGTTGGGGTCCACTCTGGAGGATCAGTAACAGAAATTGAGACTATTGTAACCTCAATGAACAGATGTGTGAGCCAAACTGTAGTTAACATAGAACAGTGTATAAGGCTCGGGTAAAATAAGATGTTTCTAACACTTCCATTTGATATTTCCATCACTTTATTATAAGCAAGTTCAGTGAAAAGGTTTGTCTTATTTGTCAGGTCAATATTAGAGAAACGAAGTGATTTCTTTCCAAGGATGTACATCTAATAATCTTGGTTAAAGCTTCAATCTTGTTTTAAATGCTTTTCCATTGAAAATGATACCTCTCTTTCAGCTCCCCCATTTCTGAGAAGTATAAAATCTTATAATTTATTATTACCAAAGGGGAAAGGTGGGAGGAGGGATAAATTAACAGTTTGGGATTAACACATACACACTGCTATGTATAAAATAGATCATCAACAAGGAACTACTGTATAGCACAGGGAACTACACTCAACATTTTGCAATAACCTATAAGGGGAAATAATCTGAAAAAGAATAGATATTTTTATTGACATCATCTATCAATGACAGTTAAAGTGTAACCTAAGGGAAGCTGGTGGTGAGTGCTTCTGACCCTGAAGACTTCAATCATCTAAAGTTTGGACTCTGCCTACTTCCCAAGGCCCTTAATGAACATATGTGTAGCCGTAGCTTAAAAAATTCCCCAGTTTGGGTTTCGGGGAGACACTGATTTTGAAAAAGCCCTGGTGTTCTCCTTACATGAATGGGACTCTTCCTACTGCTAAAACATGTCTGTCACACCCAGAGGATGGTATACCGTCTGATCGGGAAGAGTTTGGAAAAGGCATCTCATCTCCTCATCTCCTGGTGCTCGGGTTCACCCCTCCAGCGTCTTTACTAACAGTCTCCCCACTTGGAGATGTCAGCACTGTCAACATCCTGTTGCGTACAGTTTGGAATTTGTCCAGAGGATGAAGCGGAAGGATGAGGAACAATGAGAGACAAGTCCTAGGTGTTCAGACAGGCACATGTCACTCTAATTTCCAATCAGGAAGACGAATTGACCAAAGGCTAGGGTTGCCCATGGAAACAGTATAGGGCTTGAGGAAATCCCGCTGCTTTGTGGCCAGTTCCCATAAACACAAGTTGAACAATGGAACTCAGGGGCAGTAAAATTCACAAAACTGCAGAGTTGAAAATATCCATCACTGAAAAATGTCTTGAGGAAAGTCAGAGAAAAGGACTTGTAAGCAAGGGAGAATGGCAGGAAAGGGATTTGAGGAGGTAGAAAGGACTCGCCATTAAGCACAAGAAAAGGAGCTGAACATTGCCAACATTGCAGTTGGCCAAAAAGGGTGTATGCGTTTTTTTCTGTATATATTCAAGAAAAGGGCATACACTTTTTTAGCCAACCAAACAGGTGGGCACTGGAAGTCAATACTACAAAAGATATCACTTCGCATCAGTCAGAAGAGCCATCCTCATAAAGCGTAAACAACAGAAATGCAGGACAGGGCAAGGAGAAGAGGGAGCCCTGTGAGACTTATAGTGGAAATGTATATTGCCAACGGCCATTCTGGAGAAGTGTATTGTGTTTACTAAAGCATCTAAAAAATGAGCTACAGAGCATAGGGCACTTGCACTCATGGGCGTATATCTTGAGAAAAACAAAAATCGAGAGGACACAGGCACCCCAATGTTTACCCCTCTCTGTTTAAAAGATCCTCAACTAGGATATAACTTAAATGTCTCTGGAGGGAAAAAATGGGTAGAGATGTGGTACTTAGGTAGAGTGGAATATTATTCAGCCTGGAAATCAATGAAATATGGCCAGTTGTAACAACTCCGGAGGAGTTACGTATGATCTTTCTAAGTGACAGAATTCAAAAAGAAAAAGACACATATCATAAGATATCACTTAAAGGTGGAATCCAAAATGGCTACACATGAAATAAATTACAAAACAAAAACATAGTCAAATATGTAGAAAACACGCATAAGGCTGCTAAACGGGAAAGGTGGGGAGGGGTGAGGCATCACCCAGGAGGTTGAAATTAGCAAAGATACCATTCCAAATACCAAACTGATAATCAACAAGGCCTACACGGTAGCTAAAAGAACTGCACTCAGCACACTCAAGTCACCGGAAAAGAATATATACGACTGGTAAGAATCTGAAAAAGAATTTACTGATGTCTCTCTGTACGTGAATCAAGTGGATGTACAGCAGCAAGAAACAGAGCTTTGAAAATCAGCTGTAACCAATATAGTAATAAATTGAAAAAAATAAACGACAGAGAGACAGAGAAAACCTCTTACAACTTTTCCTCAGGGCCGGTGATGCAACATGGATTGAACACATCTAGACCCACAGCAGGATGAGACATAAGGCTGGAAACTGTTTGCGCTAAGAGAAATGTGAGGTTGGGTGAGGAAATGCACACCCTTTAAAGTAATACTACCTGGTACCCATTCAATGGGTCCCAAATATGCAGGTTCAAGGGATCTTCCTACAGCTAAAACATGCATGGAAAACCCAGAGGACTGTACACCATGTGATCGGGAGATGTGTCTAAAATGCAGCTCATTTATCCTCTCCTGGTGCTCCTGTTCACCATTCCAGCCACGTTACTTAGAATCTCCCCACTTGGAGAATCAGCACATTTCAACTTCTGTTTCACACATTTTGCAAATTGTGAGGAGGATGAACGGGGAACCAATGAGAGAATAGTTGTAGGGGTTTGGACGGGCACATATCACTCTAATTTCCCATTAAGAATAAGAATTGAAAAAAGGCTCAGCCCGCCTCGCCCGAGCCAAAATAGGGCCTGAAGCAATCCTGCGGGTTTGAGGCCAGCTCACAAAAGAGCAACTTAAAAAATGGAGCTCAGGGTCACTGCAATTCACAAACCTGCAGAGTTATAAATGAAAACTAACGTCCAAAAATATGTTGAGGTAAGGCAAAGAAGAGGATCTGAATGCAAGACAGAATTGCAAGAAACAGATTTCAAGAGATAGATTGGACTCGTCTTTAAAGCACATGAAAAGCGGCAGAATTTCGACAATGATGCAGTTGGCCCAAACGGGCGTATGCGTTTTTTCCTGATTATATCCAGGAAAAAACGCATACGCACTTTATGGGCAACGAAGCAAGCAAGCAATGCAAATGTGCACAACAAAGAAGTCTCATTTCCCACTGGTCAAAAGGGCCATCCTAAAAAATTGTAAAAACCAGAAATGCAGGACAGGCCATGGAGAACAGGGAGCCTTTATACGCTGATGGGTAGTGTGTGAACTGCCGAGAGCCACTCTGGAGAAGTGTATGGTGGTTCCTAAATCATCTAAAAAACAGAGCTACAGAGCATAGGACACTTCCAATCATGGGAGTATATCTAGGGAAATCTAAAAATTAACAAGACACAAGCACACCACAGTTTAGGGCTACTCTGTTTACAAGAACCTCAACTTCAGTATACCTTAAATATCCCAGGAAAGAGAACAATGGATAAAGAAGATGTGGTACTTATGTACAATGGAATATCTCTTCACCATGAAATCAATGTAATAAGGCTAGTAGAAGGATAAAGAGTGGATTTAGGTCCGATAATACTACTTGAAATAAGTCAAACAGAAAAAGAAACATATCATAAGATATCACTTATAGAGGGAGGGTAAATATGGCTGCACAAGAAATGAATTACAGAACAGAACAGTGTCTCACATTTAGAAAACACACTTATTTCAGCTTAAGGGGAAAGGAGAGGTGGGGTGATGCATAAAACCAGAGTTTGAAATTAGCACAGATACCGTTCAATAAACCAAATAGATATTAGACAAGATCTACACCTTGCTCAATGAACTGGCCTCAACACACCCTATACACCGCAGAGAAATATATCTGAGTAATAAGAATCTTAAAACCCATGTATTGATATATCTCCATAAGGGAATCAAGTGTGTGCAGAGTGGCACAAACACAGCAGTGAAAATGAGCTAAACCCCATTATAGAAATAAATTTTAAAAACAAAACGCAGAAACAATGAAAGAGAGAAAAATTCTTACAAAATTCGCTCAGGGGCTGTGATGCAACCTGGATTGACCACATATAAACCCACAGCTGGATAAGACATAAGGCTGGACACTTGGGGCTGAGAGGATTGATGAGCTTTGGTGAGCAACTGCCAAAAGTTTAATGCAATACTTCATGCTACTCATTCCAAGGGTCCCAACACTCCAGGTTGAAGGGAATCTTCCTACAGCTAAACCATGCTTGGGAAACCCAGCGACTGGTATACCATATGATCGGGAAAGGTTTCTAAAACGCACCTCATTTTTCCTCTCCTGGGGCTCCGGATCGACATTCCAGCCGCTTTACCAAAAATATCCCCACATGGAGAGTCAATGCCTTTAAGTTCTGGTATCGCACAGTCTGCAGTTAGTGCGGAGGATGAATGGGAATAGGGGGAACCAGTGAGAAACTAGCTGTAGCGGTTTCAATGGGCACATGTCACTCTAAATTCACATCAGTAAGAAGAATAAACCAAAGGCACAGCAAGGTGCCCCAGAAGAAGAATAGGGCCTGAAGGAATCCTGTGGTTATGAGGCAAGATCACAAAAATAAGAGCTGAAAAATGGAGCTAAGGGCCACTGCAATTCAAAAACTTGCAGAGTTATAAAGGCCAACTATTTTCAAAAAATATATTGAGGTAAGGCTATGAAGAGGCATTGAAAGCAAGGCAGAATTGCAGGAAAACGATTTCAGGAGGTAGACTGGAATTGCATTGAAAGCATAGGAAAAGAGGCAGAACGTCCACAATGATGCACTTGGCCAAAAAGGGCGTATGCGTTTTTTCCTGAATATATTCAGGAAAAAACGCATACGCCCTTTTTGGCCAACCAAGCAAGCTTGCAAAGGAAATCTGCACTACAATGAAGTCTCACTTCCCCCCGGTCAAAAGGGCCATCTGAAAAAAGTGTAAAATCCAGAAAGGCAGGACAGGCCATGGAGAACTGGGAGCCTTGTTATGCTGATGGGCGGGATGTAAATTGCCAACAGACACTCGGGAGAAGTGTATGGTGTTTCCTGAAACATCTAAAAAACAAAGCAACAGAGCCTAGGGCACTTCCACTTATGGTCCTATAGCTTAGGGAAATTAAAATCAAAAAGACACAGCCACCCCAAACATTGGGACGCCTCTGTTTACAAGAACCTCGTTTACAGTACAAGTTCAACATCGCAGAAAGTGAAAAATGGATAAAGAAGTTGTGGTATTTACTTACAAAGCAATATCACTCAGCAATGAAATCTATGTCATCAGGCCCTTAGCAGCACAATGAGTGGATTCAGGTATGATGATTCTAACTGAAATAAGTCACACAGAAAAAGAAACATCATAAGATATCAGTAATACACGGAATGTAAACTTGGCTACACAGGAACTGAATTACAGAACAGAGCAGGGTCTCAAATTTAGAAAACCAACTTATGCTTGCTTAAGGGTAAAGGTGAGTTGGGGTGCTGCATAAAACCAGAGATTGAAATGAGCACAGATAAAGTTCCTTAAGCCAAATATGGAATAGACAAGAGCTACTCCTTGCTCAACGAAATGGACTCAACACCGCATATTAAATGCCTAAGAATGTACCTGACTAGTAAGTATCTTAAAACCTATGGATTGCTATGTCTCCGAAAGAGAATCAAGCATGTGTACAGGGGCATAAACGCAGCAGTGATAGGATTGGAGAGGTTCGGTGAGCAAATGAAGACCCTTTGATGTCATATTGCATGGTACCCATTCCACGGGTTTCAACTACCCAGGTTTAAGGTATTCTTCCTTCAGGTAAAACATGCATGTGGAACCTAGAGTATGATCAACCATGTGATCGGGAGACGTGTTCAAATATGTCTCAGTTTTCGTACCCTGGTACTCGGGTGCAACATTCCAGATGCTTTACTAACACCCTCCCGACTTGGAGAGTCAGTCCCTTTAACCTCCTGTTTGGCCCAGTTTGCAATTTCTGCGGAAGATGAACAGGAATAGCGAGAACCAATGAGAGACTAGCTGGAGGTGTCTGGACGGGCAAATTTAACTCTCATTTCCCACCAGGAAGAGGAATTAACCAAAGGCTCAGCGTGCCGTGACGGAACCAGATTAGGGCCTGAAGCCATCCTGCGGTGTTGTGGCCAGCTCACAAGAAAGCGAGTTGAAGAAAGGAGCTCATGGGCACTGTAATTCACAAACCTGCAGAGT
This sequence comes from Pseudorca crassidens, assembly GCF_039906515.1. NCBI lineage: Eukaryota > Metazoa > Chordata > Mammalia > Artiodactyla > Delphinidae > Pseudorca > Pseudorca crassidens. The sequence continues at coordinate 588,084 of NW_027135955.1, read as the reverse complement.
TATAAATGACAGCTATCGTCCAAAAATATACTGAAGTAAGGCTGCCAAGAGGACTTGAAAGCGGGGCAGAATTGCAGGAAACCGATTTCAGGAGGTAGACTGGAATTGCATTGAAAGCATAGGAAAAGAGGCAGAACGTCCACAATGATGCACTTGGCCAAAAAGGGCGTATGCGTTTTTTCCTGAATATATTCAGGAAAAAACGCATACGCCCTTTTTGGCCAACCAAGCAAACTTGCAAAGGAAATCTGCACTACAATGAAGTCTCACTTCCCCCCGGTCAAAAGGGCCATCTGAAAAAAGTGTAAAATCCAGAAAGGCAGGACAGGCCATGGAGAACTAGGAGCCTTGTTATGCTGATGGGCGGGGTGTAAATTGCCAACAGACACTCGGGAGAAGTGTATGGTGTTTCTTGAAACATCTAAAAAACAAAGCAACAGAGCCTAGGGCACTTCCACTTATGGTCCTATAGCTTAGGGAAATTAAAATCAAAAAGACACAGCCACCCCAAAGTTTGGGACGCCTCTGTTTACAAGAACCTCGTTTACAGTACAAGTACAACATCACAGACAGTGAAAAATGGATAAAGAAGTTGTGGTACTTATGTACAATGCAATATCACTCAGCAATGAAATCTATGTCATCAGGCCCGTAGCAGCATAATGAGTGGATTCAGGTATGATGATTCTAACTGAAATAAGTCACACAGAAAAAGAAACATCATAAGATATCACTAATACACGGAGTGTAAACTTGGCTACACAGGAACTGAATTACAAAACAGAACAGGGTCTCAAATTTAGAAAGCCAACTTATGCTTGCTTAAGGGGAAAGGTGAGTTGGGGTGCTGCATAAAACCAGAGATTGAAATGAGCACAGATAAAGTTCCTTAAGCCAAATATATAATAGACAAGAGATACTCCTTGCTCAACGAAATGGACTCAACACCCCATATTAAACGCCTAAGAATGTACCTGACTAGTAAGTATCTTAAAACCTATGGATTGCTATATCTCCAAAAGAGAATCAAGCGTGTGTCCAGGGGCATAAATGCAGCAATGATAGGATTGGAGAGGTTCGGTGAGCAAACGAAGACCCTTTGAAGTCATATTGCATGGTACCCATTCCACGGGTCTCAACTCTCCAGGTTTCAGGGATTCTTCCTTCAGCTAAAACATGCATGTGGAACCCAGAGGATTATCCACCGTGTGATCGGGAGAAGTGTTCAAATATGTCTCAGATTTCGTCCCCTGGTACTCGGGTGCAACATTCCAGACGCTTTACTAACACTCTCCCGACTTGGAGAGTCGGTCCCTTTAACCTCCTGTTTGGCCCAGTTTGCAATTTCTGCGGAAGATGAACAGGAATAGTGAGAACCAATGAGAGACTAGCTGGAGGTGTCTGGACGGGCAAATTTAACTCTCATTTCCCACCAGGAAGAGGAATTAACCAAAGGCTCAGCATGTCGTGCCGGGACCAGATTAGGGCCTGAAGCAATCCTGCGGTGTTGCGGCCAGCTCACAAGAAAGCGAGTAGAAGAAAGGAGCTCAGGGGCACTGTAATTCACAAACCTGCAGACTTATAAATGACAGCTATCGTCCAAAAATATACTGAAGTAAGGTTGCCAAGAGGACTTGAAAGCGGGGAAGAATTGCAGGAAACCGATTTCAGGAGGTAGACTGGAATTGCATTGAAAGCATAGGAAAAGAGGGAGAACGTCCACAATGATGCACTTGGCCAAAAAGGGCGTATGTGTTTTTTCCTGAATCAGGAAAAAACGCTTACGCACTTTTTGGCCAACCAAGCAAGCTTGCAAAGGAAATCTGCACTACAATGAAGTCTCACTTCCCCCCGGTCAAAAGGGCCATCTGAGAAAAGTGTAAAATCCAGAAAGGCAGGACAGGCCATGGAGAACTGGGAGCCTTGTTATGCTGATGGGCGGGATGTAAATTGCCAACAGCCACTCGGGAGAAGTGTATGGTGTTTCCTGAAACATCTAAAAAACAAAGCAACAGAGCCTAGGGCACTTCCACTTATGGTCCTATAGCTTAGGGAAATTAAAATCAAAAAGACACAGCCACCCCACAGTTTGGGACAGCTCTGTTTACAAGAACCTCGTTTACGGTACAAGTTCAACATCGCAGAAAGTGAAAAATGGATAAAGAAGTTGTGGTACTTATGTACAATGCAAAATCACTCAGCCATGAAATCTATGTCATCAGGCCCGTAGCAGCATAATGAGTGGATTCAGGTATGATGATTCTAACTGAAATATGTCACACAGAAAAAGAAACATCATAAGATATCACTAATACACGGAATGTGAACTTGGCTACACATGAACTGAATTACAAAACAGAACAGGGTCTCAAGTTTAGAAAACCAACTTATGCTTCCTTAAGGGGGAAAGTGAGTTGGGGTGCTGCATAAAACCAGAGTTTGAAATTAGCACAGATACCATTCAATAAGCCAAATATGTAATAGACAAGACCTACCCCTTGCTCAACAAAATGGACTCAACAATGAGGTATCACCTCACACCTGATAGAATGGGCATCATGAGAAAATCTACAAACAAAAATGCTGGAAAGGGTGTGGAGAAAAGGAACCCTCTTCCACTATTGTTGGGAATATAAATTGATACAGTCACTACGGAGAACAATATGGAGTTTCTTAAGAAACTAACAATAGAATTACCATATGATACAGCAATCCCAGTACTGGACATATACCCAGACAAAACCATAAATCAAAACGAGACATTCACCGCAATGTTCATTGCATCACTATTTACAATATCGAGGTAATGGAAGCAACCTAAATGCCCACAGACAGACGAATGCATAAAGCTGTGGTACATATATAAAATGGAATATTACTAAGCCATGAAAAGGAATGAAATTGGGTCATTTGTAGAGACGTCGATGGATCTAGAGACTGTCATACAGAGTGAAGTAAGTCAGAAAGACAAAAACAAATCTTGTATATTCATGCATATATGTGGAACCTAGAAAAACTGTACAGATTAACCATTTTGCAAGGCATAAATAGAGCAACAGATGTAGACAACAAATGTATGGACAACAAGGGGGGAAAGCTGTTGGGGGGGTGGTGGTGGGAGGAGTTGAGAGACTGGGATTGGCATGTATACATTTATATGTATAAAATAGATAACCAATAAGAACCTGCTGTATAAAAATATAAAATAAAATTCAAAATTAAAAAGAAATAAAATTTAAAAAATAAAACAGAAAAAACAATTATTCCCTTCACATACATGTATTTATATGAATAAATTATTTCCATGCTTATATCTGTAAATACAAAAAAGAGGAATAAAATCTACCTTGAACCAAAAACGAAAAAGAGAAAAAAAACACAGAACCCACCAGTTCCACAGAGGAAAACCGTATCAGGGCACTTGCTCCAGTTGTAAACAATTCTGAAGTTGGCCAGTGGTGGGGAATCGTCTCCCATTCAGCCAGCAGCCCCCACGCAACAAGCGTCCTCATTGCAAAGCTGGGGCACCGTGCCGAGGCATCTGTGAGTAAACGGGAGGTGAGCCCCAGGCCAGTTGCTGCTGAACTATTCCCACCCGTCCCAGGTAAAACACCTGAATATATACAAGGACTTGAAAGCCTAGAGGAAGGGCCATAGAGCCACACGAGTGACAGCATGCCGGCCGACTTGGTGCCTGCAGGCCAGCCAGGATGGTCCTGGCCCTGGGTGCTCTTCTGGAAGATTTCCATTTCCCTGACTGAGATACCCGTCCTGTCCCTGCCCCCACTGCTTTTTTCCTTCCTCACCTCTGCCCAGGGAGAAATTCCAGCAGCAGGTATGGGTGACACATCCTCTTCTTTAGCAGGTGGCAGCCTGGCAACTGCTGCAGAAAGTCCAGCAGAGCCCCACTCACACTGGGCCACCCACAAAGCCGTGGCCTCTCACTCCCTCCCACCAGCCCAGCCCCGAGACTGCTGACAGGGCAGAGAAAATGGCGTCAGGCACGGCTGCAGGGGCTCTTGCTGCCTGGAGTGGTATTTATATTGATCTCAACCCAGGCACACCTGGGGAGGGCTGGCCCGCACGGTAAGGCTGCTCAGGTCAGCCAATCATCACCCCTCAGGGGCTCACAGTTGCAGAAAATGGAACTTGCTGAACCGGCCAGGTCCAAGGAACAGGTGTGGGCTCCTGAGAGTCAGGATAGACAAGGGGCTGCAGCTTTGGCTTGTTTTCTAATCATTTTATCTGGCCCATGAGTGGGAGACAACTTCAAGAAAACCCTCTCCTTATGAGAGGAACCCAGGAGTCAGGGAGAGGAGGGGTGGGTGGTGGTTGGAGACAGAGGCCTGGTGCCCCGGGTGCAGTGGAAGTCTCTGGAAGACCAGGTGGAGGGAGGCCGCACAGAGTGATGCCCAGGGTCACAGACCTGTCGCAGCTGCTGTTTGTTAGTTCAAGTCCTGCTCTGAGGTGCTCTGTGCCAGCTCTGAGCGACAGGTGAGCTGGGGGTGCTCTGCAATGAGGGCTATGTGCACGGTTCCTGTGTGCCCAGCCCTGCCATGGTACCTGCAAGGGTAGCTCTGTATCCTGGGAAGGGCCTGACCACGAGAGCCCCGTGGGCTGGGGTGGGGGTGGGGTACCTGCCCAGGTGAGCTCCATATTCTGGGATTGGTCTGACCACGAGAGCCCCATGGGCTGCTGGGGACCTGGTAAAGGATGTCAGGACAGTCAGTGAAGCCACCGAGGATATACCTCCAGTTGCTCCTAATTCCTACACCCTGCTGGTCATTCTACCAACCACCAGGACATGGTATTCTGTATTAGTCTTCAATGATGCCTTCTTTTGTATTCCATTAGTCCCAGAGTCACAAGAAATTTTGGCTTGTGAGTGGCAGGACTCAACATACAACTAAAACAATACTTCCGGGCCGTCTTGCCCCAAGGGTGCAAAAATTCCCACACCATCTTTGGGGAAAGCTTAGCTAAAGACCTAAAAGTTCTACCTCTGGAAAAGGAAACCCTCCTTCAGTACGCAGACGACATTCTGATCGCCAGCCCTACTAAGGAGGCCTCTGAACTACCAAGCCAATAAAGGATAGAAGTTGTCCAAGAAAAAGCTCAAATATCACAGACTGCGGTGACCTGCCTGGGCTTCATTCTCACAGAAGGTCGGAGAAGCCCATCCCAGGAAAGGGAAGAAACCATTTGCAGCCTTACCCCTTTCTAAAACTAGAAGACAGCTTAGGGGTTCCTGGGGAGGCCAGGGTTTGCTGCTTCTGGATCCCTAACTACAGTCTACTAGCTGGGCCTCTATATGAAACACTGAAAGGAAAAGATGATGATCCTTTTGAATAGAATCCAGAAGTGGCCTTTCAAGAATGGAAAGAGCAGTCAATTCAGACCCTTGCCCTGGAACTCCCTAATTTAGCTAAACCCTTTGACCTTTACATTCCCGGTGAAAGGTGAATCGCCATTGGAGAATTAGTGCAAAAACTGGGACCACTTGAAATGGAACAATGCAAGAATGCCATCCAGGTAGGATAAACTACGGTCACCAAGGGGCTTGGCCCACTGCCGCATCTGGCCAAGATACTGGCGGTATCTAAAAACCTGGAAATCAGCAGCCCAAAAGGCCACCTCCTTCCTAAGGGAAAAGGACCCCACGTGGTGATCCTAACCACCAACGATGCCCTGAAGTTGCAGGGTTCGCTCCGTGGGCACACCGACCTCGAGTGAGGAGGCCCTCCAACTCCAACATCCAGAGAGATAACCGGGGGCAACAGGGCACCATGACGACTCGTGTGAACATCACTTGACCTGGAGTTTCTCTCATAAAACAATAAGAGTGTGTCCCAAAAGAGTAGACTACTGCTTGCAGGACTTACTGCACCCAGAGGGGAGCTAATAATCTTGGCGGGGGAACCGTATATCACACTGTCACCATAGAAAAGCCTACAGACACCGTGATGATGGTGGCCAATAAGACCGGCTGGACTCCTGTTTACTTCAAAAGGCTGTTGACTCAGTGGTCATCATGGTCCTTGATCACCACTGACCCTGGACTGTCTGGGAGTTGAGCGGGCAGGGCTCTGACACCTGGTGCTGTTTGTACGTTAATTCAGGGGCCTAATTGAAGAAAGCGCAGACTACTGGTCAGAGCATCTAGGCTGGCAGAAACGGTCAGCCTAAGGTGGCCGAACAAATGTGGGGCGGGGTGAAACCGGCCCCCACAGCGTCTCTGCACATCTCTTTCCTGGACCCTTAAAGGTCATTAGAATCTATAACACTTCCAATGCTGGTGCTCAGGTGGACGAGCAGGGAGGCAGGGGGCCTGGGGACAATCAACGTCACCTGGAGGCTGCTGGGGAGAAGCTCTGACCCTCGCCCCCGGGTATTAGGGCTCCCAACTCAGCACTCAGCAGTTACAGAAGAAGTGTCTGCACCCTCAGCACTCCAAGAATGAGGAACGGGACAAAAGGCAGAGGAGGGGTTTGTCCCCAGCAAAGCCCATTAAAAATCCCTGGGAGATAAAAATAGAATCTGGGCAATAAAGTCAAGTCTAACCTTTTTTATCCTTTGTGCTTTGTCTAATTTCACGTGCTCCTAGGGTCCCGCATGCAGAGGTTCCACACCCGGCACTTCAGACCAGATTTCCTAGTGCAGAATGGCTGGGTCGACACCTCAGCTCCTGGGGCCCAGTGCAGACTCCGCGATATAGAGCCTGAGCTGCAGCCAACCTGGCCCTCGAGAGCTCCGCCCCCTCCCTCCCACTGACTCTGACAGGATCTCTACACAGCAGCCCAGCCCACAGCCCACGGGGTAGTGCATGCTCTCACCTCTCCATTCTCTGATCAAAATATAAAGTTTCCTTTGCTTGTGAACCAAACTCAGTCTCGATCTGTTGGCCCCAATGACACTGGGCAGGGGGACACTTGTTGGGGTCCACTCTGGAGGATCAGTAACAGAAATTGAGACTATTGTAACCTCAATGAACAGATGTGTGAGCCAAACTGTAGTTAACATAGAACAGTGTATAAGGCTCGGGTAAAATAAGATGTTTCTAACACTTCCATTTGATATTTCCATCACTTTATTATAAGCAAGTTCAGTGAAAAGGTTTGTCTTATTTGTCAGGTCAATATTAGAGAAACGAAGTGATTTCTTTCCAAGGATGTACATCTAATAATCTTGGTTAAAGCTTCAATCTTGTTTTAAATGCTTTTCCATTGAAAATGATACCTCTCTTTCAGCTCCCCCATTTCTGAGAAGTATAAAATCTTATAATTTATTATTACCAAAGGGGAAAGGTGGGAGGAGGGATAAATTAACAGTTTGGGATTAACACATACACACTGCTATGTATAAAATAGATCATCAACAAGGAACTACTGTATAGCACAGGGAACTACACTCAACATTTTGCAATAACCTATAAGGGGAAATAATCTGAAAAAGAATAGATATTTTTATTGACATCATCTATCAATGACAGTTAAAGTGTAACCTAAGGGAAGCTGGTGGTGAGTGCTTCTGACCCTGAAGACTTCAATCATCTAAAGTTTGGACTCTGCCTACTTCCCAAGGCCCTTAATGAACATATGTGTAGCCGTAGCTTAAAAAATTCCCCAGTTTGGGTTTCGGGGAGACACTGATTTTGAAAAAGCCCTGGTGTTCTCCTTACATGAATGGGACTCTTCCTACTGCTAAAACATGTCTGTCACACCCAGAGGATGGTATACCGTCTGATCGGGAAGAGTTTGGAAAAGGCATCTCATCTCCTCATCTCCTGGTGCTCGGGTTCACCCCTCCAGCGTCTTTACTAACAGTCTCCCCACTTGGAGATGTCAGCACTGTCAACATCCTGTTGCGTACAGTTTGGAATTTGTCCAGAGGATGAAGCGGAAGGATGAGGAACAATGAGAGACAAGTCCTAGGTGTTCAGACAGGCACATGTCACTCTAATTTCCAATCAGGAAGACGAATTGACCAAAGGCTAGGGTTGCCCATGGAAACAGTATAGGGCTTGAGGAAATCCCGCTGCTTTGTGGCCAGTTCCCATAAACACAAGTTGAACAATGGAACTCAGGGGCAGTAAAATTCACAAAACTGCAGAGTTGAAAATATCCATCACTGAAAAATGTCTTGAGGAAAGTCAGAGAAAAGGACTTGTAAGCAAGGGAGAATGGCAGGAAAGGGATTTGAGGAGGTAGAAAGGACTCGCCATTAAGCACAAGAAAAGGAGCTGAACATTGCCAACATTGCAGTTGGCCAAAAAGGGTGTATGCGTTTTTTTCTGTATATATTCAAGAAAAGGGCATACACTTTTTTAGCCAACCAAACAGGTGGGCACTGGAAGTCAATACTACAAAAGATATCACTTCGCATCAGTCAGAAGAGCCATCCTCATAAAGCGTAAACAACAGAAATGCAGGACAGGGCAAGGAGAAGAGGGAGCCCTGTGAGACTTATAGTGGAAATGTATATTGCCAACGGCCATTCTGGAGAAGTGTATTGTGTTTACTAAAGCATCTAAAAAATGAGCTACAGAGCATAGGGCACTTGCACTCATGGGCGTATATCTTGAGAAAAACAAAAATCGAGAGGACACAGGCACCCCAATGTTTACCCCTCTCTGTTTAAAAGATCCTCAACTAGGATATAACTTAAATGTCTCTGGAGGGAAAAAATGGGTAGAGATGTGGTACTTAGGTAGAGTGGAATATTATTCAGCCTGGAAATCAATGAAATATGGCCAGTTGTAACAACTCCGGAGGAGTTACGTATGATCTTTCTAAGTGACAGAATTCAAAAAGAAAAAGACACATATCATAAGATATCACTTAAAGGTGGAATCCAAAATGGCTACACATGAAATAAATTACAAAACAAAAACATAGTCAAATATGTAGAAAACACGCATAAGGCTGCTAAACGGGAAAGGTGGGGAGGGGTGAGGCATCACCCAGGAGGTTGAAATTAGCAAAGATACCATTCCAAATACCAAACTGATAATCAACAAGGCCTACACGGTAGCTAAAAGAACTGCACTCAGCACACTCAAGTCACCGGAAAAGAATATATACGACTGGTAAGAATCTGAAAAAGAATTTACTGATGTCTCTCTGTACGTGAATCAAGTGGATGTACAGCAGCAAGAAACAGAGCTTTGAAAATCAGCTGTAACCAATATAGTAATAAATTGAAAAAAATAAACGACAGAGAGACAGAGAAAACCTCTTACAACTTTTCCTCAGGGCCGGTGATGCAACATGGATTGAACACATCTAGACCCACAGCAGGATGAGACATAAGGCTGGAAACTGTTTGCGCTAAGAGAAATGTGAGGTTGGGTGAGGAAATGCACACCCTTTAAAGTAATACTACCTGGTACCCATTCAATGGGTCCCAAATATGCAGGTTCAAGGGATCTTCCTACAGCTAAAACATGCATGGAAAACCCAGAGGACTGTACACCATGTGATCGGGAGATGTGTCTAAAATGCAGCTCATTTATCCTCTCCTGGTGCTCCTGTTCACCATTCCAGCCACGTTACTTAGAATCTCCCCACTTGGAGAATCAGCACATTTCAACTTCTGTTTCACACATTTTGCAAATTGTGAGGAGGATGAACGGGGAACCAATGAGAGAATAGTTGTAGGGGTTTGGACGGGCACATATCACTCTAATTTCCCATTAAGAATAAGAATTGAAAAAAGGCTCAGCCCGCCTCGCCCGAGCCAAAATAGGGCCTGAAGCAATCCTGCGGGTTTGAGGCCAGCTCACAAAAGAGCAACTTAAAAAATGGAGCTCAGGGTCACTGCAATTCACAAACCTGCAGAGTTATAAATGAAAACTAACGTCCAAAAATATGTTGAGGTAAGGCAAAGAAGAGGATCTGAATGCAAGACAGAATTGCAAGAAACAGATTTCAAGAGATAGATTGGACTCGTCTTTAAAGCACATGAAAAGCGGCAGAATTTCGACAATGATGCAGTTGGCCCAAACGGGCGTATGCGTTTTTTCCTGATTATATCCAGGAAAAAACGCATACGCACTTTATGGGCAACGAAGCAAGCAAGCAATGCAAATGTGCACAACAAAGAAGTCTCATTTCCCACTGGTCAAAAGGGCCATCCTAAAAAATTGTAAAAACCAGAAATGCAGGACAGGCCATGGAGAACAGGGAGCCTTTATACGCTGATGGGTAGTGTGTGAACTGCCGAGAGCCACTCTGGAGAAGTGTATGGTGGTTCCTAAATCATCTAAAAAACAGAGCTACAGAGCATAGGACACTTCCAATCATGGGAGTATATCTAGGGAAATCTAAAAATTAACAAGACACAAGCACACCACAGTTTAGGGCTACTCTGTTTACAAGAACCTCAACTTCAGTATACCTTAAATATCCCAGGAAAGAGAACAATGGATAAAGAAGATGTGGTACTTATGTACAATGGAATATCTCTTCACCATGAAATCAATGTAATAAGGCTAGTAGAAGGATAAAGAGTGGATTTAGGTCCGATAATACTACTTGAAATAAGTCAAACAGAAAAAGAAACATATCATAAGATATCACTTATAGAGGGAGGGTAAATATGGCTGCACAAGAAATGAATTACAGAACAGAACAGTGTCTCACATTTAGAAAACACACTTATTTCAGCTTAAGGGGAAAGGAGAGGTGGGGTGATGCATAAAACCAGAGTTTGAAATTAGCACAGATACCGTTCAATAAACCAAATAGATATTAGACAAGATCTACACCTTGCTCAATGAACTGGCCTCAACACACCCTATACACCGCAGAGAAATATATCTGAGTAATAAGAATCTTAAAACCCATGTATTGATATATCTCCATAAGGGAATCAAGTGTGTGCAGAGTGGCACAAACACAGCAGTGAAAATGAGCTAAACCCCATTATAGAAATAAATTTTAAAAACAAAACGCAGAAACAATGAAAGAGAGAAAAATTCTTACAAAATTCGCTCAGGGGCTGTGATGCAACCTGGATTGACCACATATAAACCCACAGCTGGATAAGACATAAGGCTGGACACTTGGGGCTGAGAGGATTGATGAGCTTTGGTGAGCAACTGCCAAAAGTTTAATGCAATACTTCATGCTACTCATTCCAAGGGTCCCAACACTCCAGGTTGAAGGGAATCTTCCTACAGCTAAACCATGCTTGGGAAACCCAGCGACTGGTATACCATATGATCGGGAAAGGTTTCTAAAACGCACCTCATTTTTCCTCTCCTGGGGCTCCGGATCGACATTCCAGCCGCTTTACCAAAAATATCCCCACATGGAGAGTCAATGCCTTTAAGTTCTGGTATCGCACAGTCTGCAGTTAGTGCGGAGGATGAATGGGAATAGGGGGAACCAGTGAGAAACTAGCTGTAGCGGTTTCAATGGGCACATGTCACTCTAAATTCACATCAGTAAGAAGAATAAACCAAAGGCACAGCAAGGTGCCCCAGAAGAAGAATAGGGCCTGAAGGAATCCTGTGGTTATGAGGCAAGATCACAAAAATAAGAGCTGAAAAATGGAGCTAAGGGCCACTGCAATTCAAAAACTTGCAGAGTTATAAAGGCCAACTATTTTCAAAAAATATATTGAGGTAAGGCTATGAAGAGGCATTGAAAGCAAGGCAGAATTGCAGGAAAACGATTTCAGGAGGTAGACTGGAATTGCATTGAAAGCATAGGAAAAGAGGCAGAACGTCCACAATGATGCACTTGGCCAAAAAGGGCGTATGCGTTTTTTCCTGAATATATTCAGGAAAAAACGCATACGCCCTTTTTGGCCAACCAAGCAAGCTTGCAAAGGAAATCTGCACTACAATGAAGTCTCACTTCCCCCCGGTCAAAAGGGCCATCTGAAAAAAGTGTAAAATCCAGAAAGGCAGGACAGGCCATGGAGAACTGGGAGCCTTGTTATGCTGATGGGCGGGATGTAAATTGCCAACAGACACTCGGGAGAAGTGTATGGTGTTTCCTGAAACATCTAAAAAACAAAGCAACAGAGCCTAGGGCACTTCCACTTATGGTCCTATAGCTTAGGGAAATTAAAATCAAAAAGACACAGCCACCCCAAACATTGGGACGCCTCTGTTTACAAGAACCTCGTTTACAGTACAAGTTCAACATCGCAGAAAGTGAAAAATGGATAAAGAAGTTGTGGTATTTACTTACAAAGCAATATCACTCAGCAATGAAATCTATGTCATCAGGCCCTTAGCAGCACAATGAGTGGATTCAGGTATGATGATTCTAACTGAAATAAGTCACACAGAAAAAGAAACATCATAAGATATCAGTAATACACGGAATGTAAACTTGGCTACACAGGAACTGAATTACAGAACAGAGCAGGGTCTCAAATTTAGAAAACCAACTTATGCTTGCTTAAGGGTAAAGGTGAGTTGGGGTGCTGCATAAAACCAGAGATTGAAATGAGCACAGATAAAGTTCCTTAAGCCAAATATGGAATAGACAAGAGCTACTCCTTGCTCAACGAAATGGACTCAACACCGCATATTAAATGCCTAAGAATGTACCTGACTAGTAAGTATCTTAAAACCTATGGATTGCTATGTCTCCGAAAGAGAATCAAGCATGTGTACAGGGGCATAAACGCAGCAGTGATAGGATTGGAGAGGTTCGGTGAGCAAATGAAGACCCTTTGATGTCATATTGCATGGTACCCATTCCACGGGTTTCAACTACCCAGGTTTAAGGTATTCTTCCTTCAGGTAAAACATGCATGTGGAACCTAGAGTATGATCAACCATGTGATCGGGAGACGTGTTCAAATATGTCTCAGTTTTCGTACCCTGGTACTCGGGTGCAACATTCCAGATGCTTTACTAACACCCTCCCGACTTGGAGAGTCAGTCCCTTTAACCTCCTGTTTGGCCCAGTTTGCAATTTCTGCGGAAGATGAACAGGAATAGTGAGAACCAATGAGAGACTAGCTGGAGGTGTCTGGACGGGCAAATTTAACTCTCATTTCCCACCAGGGAGAGGAATTAACCAAAGGCTCAGCGTGCCGTGCCGGAACCAGATTAGGGCCTGAAGCCATCCTGCGGTGTTGCGGCCAGCTCAAAAGAAAGCGAGTTGAAGAAAGGAGCTCAGGGGCACTGTAATTCACAAACCTGCAGAGTTATAAATGACAGCTATCGTCCAAAAATATACTGAAGTAAGGCTGCCAAGAGGACTTGAAAGCGGGGCAGAATTGCAGGAAACCGATTTCAGGAGGTAGACTGGAATTGCATTGAAAGCATAGGAAAAGAGGCAGAACATCCACAATGATGCACTTGGCCAAAAAGGGTGTATGTGTTTTTTCCTGAATATATTCAGGAAAAAACGCATACGCACTTTTTGGCCAACCAAGCAAGCTTGCAAAGGAAATCTGCACTACAATGAAGTCTCACTTCCCCCCGGTCAAAAGGGCCATCTGAAAAAAGTGTAAAATCCAGAAAGGCAGGACAGGCCATGGAGAACTGGGAGCCTTGTTATGCTGATGGGCGGGATGTAAATTGCCAACAGACACTCGGGAGAAGTGTATGGTGTTTCCTGAAACATCTAAAAAACAAAGCAACAGAGCCTAGGGCACTTCCACTTATGGTCCTATAGCTTAGGGAAATTAAAATCAAAAAGACACAGCCACCCCAAAGTTTGGGACGCCTCTGTTTACAAGAACCTCGTTTACAGTACAAGTTCAACATCGCAGAAAGTGAAAAATGGATAAAGAAGTTGTGGTATTTACTTACAAAGCAATATCACTCAGCAATGAAATCTATGTCATCAGGCCCTTAGCAGCACAATGAGTGGATTCAGGTATGATGATTCTAACTGAAATAAGTCACACAGAAAAAGAAACATCATAAGATATCAGTAATACACGGAATGTAAACTTGGCTACACAGGAACTGAATTACAGAACAGAACAGGGTCTCAAATTTAGAAAACCAACTTATGCTTGCTTAAGGGGAAAGGTGAGTTGGGGTGCTGCATAAAACCATAGATTGAAATGAGCACAGATAAAGTTCCTTAAGCCAAATATGGAATAGACAAGAGCTACTCCTTGCTCAACGAAATGGACTCAACACCGCATATTAAATGCCTAAGAATGTACCTGACTAGTAAGTATCTTAAAACCTATGGATTGCTATGTCTCTGAAAGAGAATCAAGCATGTGTACAGGGGCATAAACGCAGCAGTGATAGGATTGGAGAGGTTCGGTGAGCAAATGAAGACCCTTTGAAGTCATATTGCATGGTACCCATTCCACGGGTTTCAACTACCCAGGTTTAAGGTATTCTTCCTTCAGCTAAAACATGCATGTGGAACCTAGAGTATGATCAACCATGTGATCGGGAGACGTGTTCAAATATGTCTCAGTTTTCGTACCCTGGTACTCGGGTGCAACATTCCAGACGCTTTACTAACACCCTCCCAACTTGGAGAGTCAGTCCCTTTAACCTCCTGTTTGGCCCAGTTTGCAATTTCTGCGGAAGATGAACAGGAATAGCGAGAACCAATGAGAGACTAGCTGGAGGTGTCTGGACGGGCAAATTTAACTCTCATTTCCCACCAGGAAGAGGAATTAACCAAAGGATCAGCGTGCCGTGCCAGAACCAGATTAGGGCCTGAAGCCATCCTGCGGTGTTGCGGCCAGGTCACAAGAAAGCGAGTTGAAGAAAGGAGCTCAGGGGCACTGTAATTCACAAACCTGCAGACTTATAAATGACAGCTATCGTCCAAAAATATACTGAAGTAAGGCTGCCAAGAGGACTTGAAAGCGGGGCAGAATTGCAGGAAACCGATTTCAGGAGGTAGACTGGAATTGCATTGAAAGCATAGGAAAAGAGGCAGAACGTCCACAATGATGCACTTGGCCAAAAAGGGCGTATGCGTTTTTTCCTGAATATATTCAGGAAAAAACGCATACGCCCTTTTTGGCCAACCAAGCAAGCTTGCAAAGGAAATCTGCACTACAATGAAGTCTCACTTCCCCCCGGTCAAAAGGGCCATCTGAAAAAAGTGTAAAATCCAGAAAGGCAGGACAGGCCATGGAGAACTGGGAGCCTTGTTATGCTGATGGGCGGGATGTAAATTGCCAACAGACACTCGGGAGAAGTGTATGGTGTTTCCTGAAACATCTAAAAAACAAAGCAACAGAGCCTAGGGCACTTCCACTTATGGTCCTATAGTTTAGGGAAATTAAAATCAAAAAGACACAGCCACCCCAAAGTTTGGGACGCCTCTGTTTACAAGAACCTCGTTTACAGTACAAGTTCAACATCGCAGAAAGTGAAAAATGGATAAAGAAGTTGTGGTATTTACTTACAAAGCAATATCACTCAGCAATGAAATCTATGTCATCAGGCCCTTAGCAGCACAATGAGTGGATTCAGGTATGATGATTCTAACTGAAATAAGTCACACAGAAAAAGAAACATCATAAGATATCAGTAATACACGGAATGTAAACTTGGCTACACAGGAACTGAATTACAGAACAGAACAGGGTCTCAAATTTAGAAAACCAACTTATGCTTGCTTAAGGGTAAAGGTGAGTTGGGGTGCTGCATAAAACCATAGATTGAAATGAGCACAGATAAAGTTCCTTAAGCCAAATATGGAATAGACAAGAGCTACTCCTTGCTCAACGAAATGGACTCAACACCGCATATTAAATGCCTAAGAATGTACCTGACTAGTAAGTATCTTAAAACCTATGGATTGCTATGTCTCCGAAAGAGAATCAAGCATGTGTACAGGGGCATAAACGCAGCAGTGATAGGATTGGAGAGGTTCGGTGAGCAAATGAAGACCCTTTGAAGTCATATTGCATGGTACCCATTCCACGGGTTTCAACTACCCAGGTTTAAGGTATTCTTCCTTCAGCTAAAACATGCATGTGGAACCTAGAGTATGATCAACCATGTGATCGGGAGACGTGTTCAAATATGTCTCAGTTTTCGTACCCTGGTACTCGGGTGCAACATTCCAGACGCTTTACTAACACCCTCCCGACTTGGAGAGTCAGTCCCTTTAACCTCCTGTTTGGCCCAGTTTGCAATTTCTGCGGAAGATGAACAGGAATAGCGAGAACCAATGAGAGACTAGCTGGAGGTGTCTGGACGGGCAAATTTAACTCTCATTTCCCACCAGGAAGAGGAATTAACCAAAGGCTCAGCGTGCCGTGCCGGAACCAGATTAGGGCCTGAAGCCATCCTGCGGTGTTGCGGCCAGCTCAAAAGAAAGCGAGTTGAAGAAAGGAGCTCAGGGGCACTGTAATTCACAAACCTGCAGAGTTATAAATGACAGCTATCGTCCAAAAATATACTGAAGTAAGGCTGCCAAGAGGACTTGAAAGCGGGGCAGAATTGCAGGAAACCGATTTCAGGAGGCAGACTGGAATTGCATTGAAAGCATAGGAAAAGAGGCAGAACGTCCACAATGATGCACTTGGCCAAAAAGGGCGTATGCGTTTTTTCCTGAATATATTCAGGAAAAAACGCATACGCCCTTTTTGGCCAACCAAGCAAGCTTGCAAAGGAAATCTGCACTACAATGAAGTCTCACTTCCCCCCGGTCAAAAGGGCCATCTGAAAAAAGTGTAAAATCCAGAAAGGCAGGACAGGCCATGGAGAACTGGGAGCCTTGTTATGCTGATGGGCGGGATGTAAATTGCCAACAGACACTCGGGAGAAGTGTATGGTGTTTCCTGAAACATCTAAAAAACAAAGCAACAGAGCCTAGGGCACTTCCACTTATGGTCCTATAGCTTAGGGAAATTAAAATCAAAAAGACACAGCCACCCCAAAGTTTGGGACGCCTCTGTTTACAAGAACCTCGTTTACAGTACAAGTTCAACATCGCAGAAAGTGAAAAATGGATAAAGAAGTTGTGGTATTTACTTACAAAGCAATATCACTCAGCAATGAAATCTATGTCATCAGGCCCTTCGCAGCACAATGAGTGGATTCAGGTATGATGATTCTAACTGAAATAAGTCACACAGAAAAAGAAACATCATAAGATATCAGTAATACACGGAATGTAAACTTGGCTACACAGGAACTGAATTACAGAACAGAACAGGGTCTCAAATTTAGAAAACCAACTTATGCTTGCTTAAGGGGAAAGGTGAGTTGGGGTGCTGCATAAAACCAGAAATTGAAATGAGCACAGATAAAGTTCCTTAAGCCAAATATGGAATAGACAAGAGCTACCTCTTGCTCAACGAAATGGACTCAACACCGCATATTAAATGCCTAAGAATGTACCTGACTAGTAAGTATCTTAAAACCTATGGATTGCTATGTCTCTGAAAGAGAATCAAGCATGTGTACAGGGGCATAAACGCAGCAGTGATAGGATTGGAGAGGTTCGGTGAGCAAATGAAGACCCTTTGAAGTCATATTGCATGGTACCCATTCCACGGGTTTCAACTACCCAGGTTTAAGGTATTCTTCCTTCAGCTAAAACATGCATGTGGAACCTAGAGTATGATCAACCATGTGATCGGGAGACGTGTTCAAATATGTCTCAGTTTTCGTACCCTGGTACTCGGGTGCAACATTCCAGACGCTTTACTAACACCCTCCCGACTTGGAGAGTCAGTCCCTTTAACCTCCTGTTTGGCCCAGTTTGCAATTTCTGCGGAAGATGAACAGGAATAGCGAGAACCAATGAGAGACTAGCTGGAGGTGTCTGGACGGGCAAATTTAACTCTCATTTCCCACCAGGAAGAGGAATTAACCAAAGGCTCAGCGTGCCGTGCCGGAACCAGATTAGGGCCTGAAGCCATCCTGCGGTGTTGCGGCCAGCTCAAAAGAAAGCGAGTTGAAGAAAGGAGCTCAGGGGCACTGTAATTCACAAACCTGCAGAGTTATAAATGACAGCTATCGTCCAAAAATATACTGAAGTAAGGCTGCCAAGAGGACTTGAAAGCGGGGCAGAATTGCAGGAAACCGATTTCAGGAGGCAGACTGGAATTGCATTGAAAGCATAGGAAAAGAGGCAGAACGTCCACAATGATGCACTTGGCCAAAAAGGGCGTATGCGTTTTTTCCTGAATATATTCAGGACAAAACGCATACGCCCTTTTTGGCCAACCAAGCAAGCTTGCAAAGGAAATCTGCACTACAATGAAGTCTCACTTCCCCCCGGTCAAAAGGGCCATCTGAAAAAAGTGTAAAATCCAGAAAGGCAGGACAGGCCATGGAGAACTGGGAGCCTTGTTATGCTGATGGGCGGGATGTAAATTGCCAACAGACACTCGGGAGAAGTGTATGGTGTTTCCTGAAACATCTAAAAAACAAAGCAACAGAGCCTAGGGCACTTCCACTTATGGTCCTATAGCTTAGGGAAATTAAAATCAAAAAGACACAGCCACCCCAAAGTTTGGGACGCCTCTGTTTACAAGAACCTCGTTTACAGTACAAGTTCAACATCGCAGAAAGTGAAAAATGGATAAAGAAGTTGTGGTATTTACTTACAAAGCAATATCACTCAGCAATGAAATCTATGTCATCAGGCCCTTAGCAGCACAATGAGTGGATTCAGGTATGATGATTCTAACTGAAATAAGTCACACAGAAAAAGAAACATCATAAGATATCAGTAATACACGGAATGTAAACTTGGCTACACAGGAACTGAATTACAGAACAGAACAGGGTCTCAAATTTGGAAAACCAACTTATGCTTGCTTAAGGGGAAAGGTGAGTTGGGGTGCTGCATAAAACCAGAGATTGAAATGAACACAGATAAAGTTCCTTAAGCCAAATATGGAATAGACAAGAGCTACTCCTTGCTCAACGAAATGGACTCAACACCGCATATTAAATGCCTAAGAATGTACCTGACTAGTAAGTATCTTAAAACCTATGGATTGCTATGTCTCCGAAAGAGAATCAAGCATGTGTACAGGGGCATAAACGCAGCAGTGATAGGATTGGAGAGGTTCGGTGAGCAAATGAAGACCCTTTGAAGTCATATTGCATGGTACCCATTCCACGGGTTTCAACTACCCAGGTTTAAGGTATTCTTCCTTCAGCTAAAACATGCATGTGGAACCTAGAGTATGATCAACCATGTGATCGGGAGACGTGTTCAAATATGTCTCAGTTTTCGTACCCTGGTACTCGGGTGCAACATTCCAGATGCTTTACTAACACCCTCCCGACTTGGAGAGTCAGTCCCTTTAACCTCCTGTTTGGCCCAGTTTGCAATTTCTGCGGAAGATGAACAGGAATAGCGAGAACCAATGAGAGACTAGCTGGAGGTGTCTGGACGGGCAAATTTAACTCTCATTTCCCACCAGGAAGAGAAATTAACCAAAGGCTCAGCGTGCCGTGCCGGAACCAGATTAGGGCCTGAAGCCATCCTGTGGTGTTGCGGCCAGCTCAAAAGAAAGCGAGTTGAAGAAAGGAGCTCAGGGGCACTGTAATTCACAAACCTGCAGAGTTATAAATGACAGCTATCGTCCAAAAATATACTGAAGTAAGGCTGCCAAGAGGACTTGAAAGCGGGGCAGAATTGCAGGAAACCGATTTCAGGAGGTAGACTGGAATTGCATTGAAAGCATAGGAAAAGAGGCAGAACGTCCACAATGATGCACTTGGCCAAAAAGGGCGTATGCGTTTTTTCCTGAATATATTCAGGAAAAAACGCATACGCCCTTTTTGGCCAACCAAGCAAACTTGCAAAGGAAATGTGCACTACAATGAAGTCTCACTTCCCCCCAGTCAAAAGGGCCATCTGAAAAAAGTGTAAAATCCAGAAAGACAGGACAGGCCATGGAGAACTGGGAGCCTTGTTATGCTGATGGGCGGGATGTAAATTGCCAACAGACACTCGGGAGAAGTGTATGGTGTTTCCTGAAACATCTAAAAAACAAAGCAACAGAGCCTAGGGCACTTCCACTTATGGTCCTATAGCTTAGGGAAATTAAAATCAAAAAGACACAGCCACCCCAAAGTTTGGGATGCCTCTGTTTACAAGAACCTCGTTTACAGTACAAGTTCAACATCGCAGAAAGTGAAAAATGGATAAAGAAGTTGTGGTATTTACTTACAAAGCAATATCACTCAGCAATGAAATCTATGTCATCAGGCCCTTAGCAGCACAATGAGTGGATTCAGGTATGATGATTCTAACTGAAATAAGTCACACAGAAAAAGAAACATCATAAGATATCAGTAATACACGGAATGTAAACTTGGCTACACAGGAACTGAATTACAGAACAGAACAGGGTCTCAAATTTAGAAAACCAACTTATGCTTGCTTAAGGGGAAAGGTGAGTTGGGGTGCTGCATAAAACCAGAGATTGAAATGAACACAGATAAAGTTCCTTAAGCCAAATATGGAATAGACAAGAGCTACTCCTTGCTCAACGAGATGGACTCAACACCGCATATTAAATGCCTAAGAATGTACCTGACTAGTAAGTATCTTAAAACCTATGGATTGCTATGTCTCCGAAAGAGAATCAAGCATGTGTACAGGGGCATAAACGCAGCAGTGATAGGATTGGAGAGGTTCGGTGAGCAAATGAAGACCCTTTGAAGTCATATTGCATGGTACCCATTCCACGGGTTTCAACTACCCAGGTTTAAGGTATTCTTCCTTCAGCTAAAACATGCATGTGGAACCTAGAGTATGATCAACCATGTGATCGGGAGACGTGTTCAAATATGTCTCAGTTTTCGTACCCTGGTACTCGGGTGCAACATTCCAGACGCTTTACTAACACCCTCCCGACTTGGAGAGTCAGTCCCTTTAACCTCCTGTTTGGCCCAGTTTGCAATTTCTGCGGAAGATGAACAGGAATAGCGAGAACCAATGAGAGACTAGCTGGAGGTGTCTGGACGGGCAAATTTAACTCTCATTTCCCACCAGGAAGAGGAATTAACCAAAGGCTCAGCGTGCCGTGCCGGAACCAGATTAGGGCCTGAAGCCATCCTGCGGTGTTGCGGCCAGCTCAAAAGAAAGCGAGTTGAAGAAAGGAGCTCAGGGGCACTGTAATTCACAAACCTGCAGAGTTATAAATGACAGCTATCGTCCAAAAATATACTGAAGTAAGGCTGCCAAGAGGACTTGAAAGCGGGGCAGAATTGCAGGAAACCGATTTCAGGAGGTAGACTGGAATTGCATTGAAAGCATAGGAAAAGAGGCAGAACGTCCACAATGATGCACTTGGCCAAAAAGGGCGTATGCGTTTTTTCCTGAATATATTCAGGAAAAAACGCATACGCCCTTTTTGGCCAACCAAGCAAGCTTGCAAAGGAAATCTGCACTACAATGAAGTCTCACTTCCCCCCGGTCAAAAGGGCCATCTGAAAAAAGTGTAAAATCCAGAAAGGCAGGACAGGCCATGGAGAACTGGGAGCCTTGTTATGCTGATGGGCGGGATGTAAATTGCCAACAGACACTCGGGAGAAGTGTATGGTGTTTCCTGAAACATCTAAAAAACAAAGCAACAGAGCCTAGGGCACTTCCACTTATGGTCCTATAGCTTAGGGAAATTAAAATCAAAAAGACACAGCCACCCCAAACATTGGGACGCCTCTGTTTACAAGAACCTCGTTTACAGTACAAGTTCAACATCGCAGAAAGTGAAAAATGGATAAAGAAGTTGTGGTATTTACTTACAAAGCAATATCACTCAGCAATGAAATCTATGTCATCAGGCCCTTAGCAGCACAATGAGTGGATTCAGGTATGATGATTCTAACTGAAATAAGTCACACAGAAAAAGAAACATCATAAGATATCAGTAATACACGGAATGTAAACTTGGCTACACAGGAACTGAATTACAGAACAGAGCAGGGTCTCAAATTTAGAAAACCAACTTATGCTTGCTTAAGGGTAAAGGTGAGTTGGGGTGCTGCATAAAACCAGAGATTGAAATGAGCACAGATAAAGTTCCTTAAGCCAAATATGGAATAGACAAGAGCTACTCCTTGCTCAACGAAATGGACTCAACACCGCATATTAAATGCCTAAGAATGTACCTGACTAGTAAGTATCTTAAAACCTATGGATTGCTATGTCTCCGAAAGAGAATCAAGCATGTGTACAGGGGCATAAACGCAGCAGTGATAGGATTGGAGAGGTTCGGTGAGCAAATGAAGACCCTTTGAAGTCATATTGCATGGTACCCATTCCACGGGTTTCAACTACCCAGGTTTAAGGTATTCTTCCTTCAGCTAAAACATGCATGTGGAACCTAGAGTATGATCAACCATGTGATCGGGAGATGTGTTCAAATATGTCTCAGTTTTCGTACCCTGGTACTCGGGTGCAACATTCCAGACGCTTTACTAACACCCTCCCGACTTGGAGAGTCAGTCCCTTTAACCTCCTGTTTGGCCCAGTTTGCAATTTCTGCGGAAGATGAACAGGAATAGCGAGAACCAATGAGAGACTAGCTGGAGGTGTCTGGACGGGCAAATTTAACTCTCATTTCCCACCAGGAAGAGGAATTAACCAAAGGCTCAGCGTGCCGTGCCGGAACCAGATTAGGGCCTGAAGCCATCCTGCGGTGTTGCGGCCAGCTCAAAAGAAAGCGAGTTGAAGAAAGGAGCTCAGGGGCACTGTAATTCACAAACCTGCAGAGTTATAAATGACAGCTATCGTCCAAAAATATACTGAAGTAAGGCTGCCAAGAGGACTTGAAAGCGGGGCAGAATTGCAGGAAACCGATTTCAGGAGGCAGACTGGAATTGCATTGAAAGCATAGGAAAAGAGGCAGAACGTCCACAATGATGCACTTGGCCAAAAAGGGCGTATGCGTTTTTTCCTGAATATATTCAGGAAAAAACGCATACGCCCTTTTTGGCCAACCAAGCAAGCTTGCAAAGGAAATCTGCACTACAATGAAGTCTCACTTCCCCCCGGTCAAAAGGGCCATCTGAAAAAAGTGTAAAATCCAGAAAGGCAGGACAGGCCATGGAGAACTGGGAGCCTTGTTATGCTGATGGGCGGGATGTAAATTGCCAACAGACACTCAGGAGAAGTGTATGGTGTTTCCTGAAACATCTAAAAAACAAAGCAACAGAGCCTAGGGCACTTCCACTTATGGTCCTATAGCTTAGGGAAATTAAAATCAAAAAGACACAGCCACCCCAAAGTTTGGGACGCCTCTGTTTACAAGAACCTCGTTTACAGTACAAGTTCAACATCGCAGAAAGTGAAAAATGGATAAAGAAGTTGTGGTATTTACTTACAAAGCAATATCACTCAGCAATGAAATCTATGTCATCAGGACCTTCGCAGCACAATGAGTGGATTCAGGTATGATGATTCTAACTGAAATAAGTCACACAGAAAAAGAAACATCATAAGATATCAGTAATACACGGAATGTAAACTTGGCTACACAGGAACTGAATTACAGAACAGAACAGGGTCTCAAATTTAGAAAACCAACTTATGCTTGCTTAAGGGTAAAGGTGAGTTGGGGTGCTGCATAAAACCAGAAATTGAAATGAGCACAGATAAAGTTCCTTAAGCCAAATATGGAATAGACAAGAGCTACCTCTTGCTCAACGAAATGGACTCAACACCGCATATTAAATGCCTAAGAATGTACCTGACTAGTAAGTATCTTAAAACCTATGGATTGCTATGTCTCTGAAAGAGAATCAAGCATGTGTACAGGGGCATAAACGCAGCAGTGATAGGATTGGAGAGGTTCGGTGAGCAAATGAAGACCCTTTGAAGTCATATTGCATGGTACCCATTCCACGGGTTTCAACTACCCAGGTTTAAGGTATTCTTCCTTCAGCTAAAACATGCATGTGGAACCTAGAGTATGATCAACCATGTGATCGGGAGACGTGTTCAAATATGTCTCAGTTTTCGTACCCTGGTACTCGGGTGCAACATTCCAGACGCTTTACTAACACCCTCCCGACTTGGAGAGTCAGTCCCTTTAACCTCCTGTTTGGCCCAGTTTGCAATTTCTGCGGAAGATGAACAGGAATAGCGAGAACCAATGAGAGACTAGCTGGAGGTGTCTGGACGGGCAAATTTAACTCTCATTTCCCACCAGGAAGAGGAATTAACCAAAGGCTCAGCGTGCCGTGCCGGAACCAGATTAGGGCCTGAAGCCATCCTGCGGTGTTGCGGCCAGCTCAAAAGAAAGCGAGTTGAAGAAAGGAGCTCAGGGGCACTGTAATTCACAAACCTGCAGAGTTATAAATGACAGCTATCGTCCAAAAATATACTGAAGTAAGGCTGCCAAGAGGACTTGAAAGCGGGGCAGAATTGCAGGAAACCGATTTCAGGAGGCAGACTGGAATTGCATTGAAAGCATAGGAAAAGAGGCAGAACGTCCACAATGATGCACTTGGCCAAAAAGGGCGTATGCGTTTTTTCCTGAATATATTCAGGACAAAACGCATACGCCCTTTTTGGCCAACCAAGCAAGCTTGCAAAGGAAATCTGCACTACAATGAAGTCTCACTTCCCCCCGGTCAAAAGGGCCATCTGAAAAAAGTGTAAAATCCAGAAAGGCAGGACAGGCCATGGAGAACTGGGAGCCTTGTTATGCTGATGGGCGGGATGTAAATTGCCAACAGACACTCGGGAGAAGTGTATGGTGTTTCCTGAAACATCTAAAAAACAAAGCAACAGAGCCTAGGGCACTTCCACTTATGGTCCTATAGCTTAGGGAAATTAAAATCAAAAAGACACAGCCACCCCAAACATTGGGACGCCTCTGTTTACAAGAACCTCGTTTACAGTACAAGTTCAACATCGCAGAAAGTGAAAAATGGATAAAGAAGTTGTGGTATTTACTTACAAAGCAATATCACTCAGCAATGAAATCTATGTCATCAGGCCCTTAGCAGCACAATGAGTGGATTCAGGTATGATGATTCTAACTGAAATAAGTCACACAGAAAAAGAAACATCATAAGATATCAGTAATACACGGAATGTAAACTTGGCTACACAGGAACTGAATTACAGAACAGAACAGGGTCTCAAATTTAGAAAACCAACTTATGCTTGCTTAAGGGGAAAGGTGAGTTGGGGTGCTGCATAAAACCAGAGATTGAAATGAACACAGATAAAGTTCCTTAAGCCAAATATGGAATAGACAAGAGCTACTCCTTGCTCAACGAAATGGACTCAACACCGCATATTAAATGCCTAAGAATGTACCTGACTAGTAAGTATCTTAAAACCTATGGATTGCTATGTCTCCGAAAGAGAATCAAGCATGTGTACAGGGGCATAAACGCAGCAGTGATAGGATTGGAGAGGTTCGGTGAGCAAATGAAGACCCTTTGAAGTCATATTGCATGGTACCCATTCCACGGGTTTCAACTACCCAGGTTTAAGGTATTCTTCCTTCAGCTAAAACATGCATGTGGAACCTAGAGTATGATCAACCATGTGATCGGGATACGTGTTCAAATATGTCTCAGTTTTCGTACCCTGGTACTCGGGTGCAACATTCCAGATGCTTTACTAACACCCTCCCGACTTGGAGAGTCAGTCCCTTTAACCTCCTGTTTGGCCCAGTTTTCAATTTCTGCGGAAGATGAACAGGAATAGCGAGAACCAATGAGAGACTAGCTGGAGGTGTCTGGACGGGCAAATTTAACTCTCATTTCCCACCAGGAAGAGAAATTAACCAAAGGCTCAGCGTGCCGTGCCGGAACCAGATTAGGGCCTGAAGCCATCCTGTGGTGTTGCGGCCAGCTCAAAAGAAAGCGAGTTGAAGAAAGGAGCTCAGGGGCACTGTAATTCACAAACCTGCAGAGTTATAAATGACAGCTATCGTCCAAAAATATACTGAAGTAAGGCTGCCAAGAGGACTTGAAAGCGGGGCAGAATTGCAGGAAACCGATTTCAGGAGGTAGACTGGAATTGCATTGAAAGCATAGGAAAAGAGGCAGAACGTCCACAATGATGCACTTGGCCAAAAAGGGCGTATGCGTTTTTTCCTGAATATATTCAGGAAAAAACGCATACGCCCTTTTTGGCCAACCAAGCAAATTTGCAAAGGAAATGTGCACTACAAAGAAGTCTCACTTCCCCCCAGTCAAAAGGGCCATCTGAAAAAAGTGTAAAATCCAGAAAGACAGGACAGGCCATGGAGAACTGGGAGCCTTGTTATGCTGATGGGCGGGATGTAAATTGCCAACAGACACTCGGGAGAAGTGTATGGTGTTTCCTGAAACATCTAAAAAACAAAGCAACAGAGCCTAGGGCACTTCCACTTATGGTCCTATAGCTTAGGGAAATTAAAATCAAAAAGACACAGCCACCCCAAAGTTTGGGACGCCTCTGTTTACAAGAACCTCGTTTACAGTACAAGTTCAACATCGCAGAAAGTGAAAAATGGATAAAGAAGTTGTGGTATTTACTTACAAAGCAATATCACTCAGCAATGAAATCTATGTCATCAGGCCCTTAGCAGCACAATGAGTGGATTCAGGTATGATGATTCTAACTGAAATAAGTCACACAGAAAAAGAAACATCATAAGATATCAGTAATACACGGAATGTAAACTTGGCTACACAGGAACTGAATTACAGAACAGAACAGGGTCTCAAATTTAGAAAACCAACTTATGCTTGCTTAAGGGTAAAGGTGAGTTGGGGTGCTGCATAAAACCAGAGATTGAAATGAACACAGATAAAGTTCCTTAAGCCAAATATGGAATAGACAAGAGCTACTCCTTGCTCAACGAAATGGACTCAACACCGCATATTAAATGCCTAAGAATGTACCTGACTAGTAAGTATCTTAAAACCTATGGATTGCTATGTCTCCGAAAGAGAATCAAGCATGTGTACAGGGGCATAAACGCAGCAGTGATAGGATTGGAGAGGTTCGGTGAGCAAATGAAGACCCTTTGAAGTCATATTGCATGGTACCCATTCCACGGGTTTCAACTACCCAGGTTTAAGGTATTCTTCCTTCAGCTAAAACATGCATGTGGAACCTAGAGTATGATCAACCATGTGATCGGGAGACGTGTTCAAATATGTCTCAGTTTTCGTACCCTGGTACTCGGGTGCAACATTCCAGACGCTTTACTAACACCCTCCCGACTTGGAGAGTCAGTCCCTTTAACCTCCTGTTTGGCCCAGTTTGCAATTTCTGCGGAAGATGAACAGGAATAGCGAGAACCAATGAGAGACTAGCTGGAGGTGTCTGGACGGGCAAATTTAACTCTCATTTCCCACCAGGAAGAGGAATTAACCAAAGGCTCAGCGTGCCGTGCCGGAACCAGATTAGGGCCTGAAGCCATCCTGCGGTGTTGCGGCCAGCTCAAAAGAAAGCGAGTTGAAGAAAGGAGCTCAGGGGCACTGTAATTCACAAACCTGCAGAGTTATAAATGACAGCTATCGTCCAAAAATATACTGAAGTAAGGCTGCCAAGAGGACTTGAAAGCGGGGCAGAATTGCAGGAAACCGATTTCAGGAGGTAGACTGGAATTGCATTGAAAGCATAGGAAAAGAGGCAGAACGTCCACAATGATGCACTTGGCCAAAAAGGGCGTATGCGTTTTTTCCTGAATATATTCAGGAAAAAACGCATACGCCCTTTTTGGCCAACCAAGCAAGCTTGCAAAGGAAATCTACACTACAATGAAGTCTCACTTCCCCCCGGTCAAAAGGGCCATCTGAAAAAAGTGTAAAATCCAGAAAGGCAGGACAGGCCATGGAGAACTGGGAGCCTTGTTATGCTGATGGGCGGGATGTAAATTGCCAACAGACACTCGGGAGAAGTGTATGGTGTTTCCTGAAACATCTAAAACACAAAGCAACAGAGCCTAGGGCACTTCCACTTATGGTCCTATAGCTTAGGGAAATTAAAATCAAAAAGACACAGCCACCCCAAAGTTTGGGACGCCTCTGTTTACAAGAACCTCGTTTACAGTACAAGTTCAACATCGCAGAAAGTGAAAAATGGATAAAGAAGTTGTGGTATTTACTTACAAAGCAATATCACTCAGCAATGAAATCTATGTCATCAGGCCCTTAGCAGCACAATGAGTGGATTCAGGTATGATGATTCTAACTGAAATAAGTCACACAGAAAAAGAAACATCATAAGATATCAGTAATACACGGAATGTAAACTTGGCTACACCAGAACTGAATTACAGAACAGAACAGGGTCTCAAATTTAGAAAACCAACTTATGCTTGCTTAAGGGTAAAGGTGAGTTGGGGTGCTGCATAAAACCAGAGATTGAAATGAACACAGATAAAGTTCCTTAAGCCAAATATGGAATAGACAAGAGCTACTCCTTGCTCAACGAAATGGACTCAACACCGCATATTAAATGCCTAAGAATGTACCTGACTAGTAAGTATCTTAAAACCTATGGATTGTTATGTCTCCGAAAGAGAATCAAGCATGTGTACAGGGGCATAAACGCAGCAGTGATAGGATTGGAGAGGTTCGGTGAGCAAATGAAGACCCTTTGAAGTCATATTGCATGGTACCCATTCCACGGGTTTCAACTACCCAGGTTTAAGGTATTCTTCCTTCAGCTAAAACATGCATGTGGAACCTAAAGTATGATCAACCATGTGATCGGGAGACGTGTTCAAATATGTCTCAGTTTTCGTACCCTGGTACTCGGGTGCAACATTCCAGACGCTTTACTAACACCCTCCCGACTTGGAGAGTCAGTCCCTTTAACCTCCTGTTTGGCCCAGTTTGCAATTTCTGCAGAAGATGAACAGGAATAGCGAGAACCAATGAGAGACTAGCTGGAGGTGTCTGGACGGGCAAATTTAACTCTCATTTCCCACCAGGAAGAGGAATTAACCAAAGGCTCAGCGTGCCGTGCCGGAACCAGATTAGGGCCTGAAGCCATCCTGCGGTGTTGCGGCCAGCTCAAAAGAAAGCGAGTTGAAGAAAGGAGCTCAGGGGTACTGTAATTCACAAACCTGCAGAGTTATAAATGACAGCCATCGTCCAAAAATATACTGAAGTAAGGCTGCCAAGAGGACTTGAAAGCGGGGCAGAATTGCAGGAAACCGATTTCAGGAGGTAGACTGGAATTGCATTGAAAGCATAGGAAAAGAGGCAGAACGTCCACAATGATGCACTTGGCCAAAAAGGGCGTATGCGTTTTTTCCTGAATATATTCAGGAAAAAACGCATACGCCCTTTTTGGCCAACCAAGCAAGCTTGCAAAGTAAATCTGCACTAAAATGAAGTCTCACTTCCCCCCGGTCAAAAGGGCCATCTGAAAAAAGTGTAAAATCCAGAAAGGCAGGACAGGCCATGGAGAACTGGGAGCCTTGTTATGCTGATGGGCGGGATGTAAATTGCCAACAGACACTCGGGAGAAGTGTATGGTGTTTCCTGAAACATCTAAAAAACAAAGCAACAGAGCCTAGGGCACTTCCACTTATGGTCCTATAGCTTAGGGAAATTAAAATCAAAAAGACACAGCCACCCCAAACATTGGGACGCCTCTGTTTACAAGAACCTCGTTTACAGTACAAGTTCAACATCGCAGAAAGTGAAAAATGGATAAAGAAGTTGTGGTATTTACTTACAAAGCAATATCACTCAGCAATGAAATCTATGTCATCAGGCCCTTAGCAGCACAATGAGTGGATTCAGGTATGATGATTCTAACTGAAATAAGTCACACAGAAAAAGAAACATCATAAGATATCAGTAATACACGGAATGTAAACTTGGCTACACAGGAACTGAATTACAGAACAGAACAGGGTCTCAAATTTAGAAAACCAACTTATGCTTGCTTAAGGGTAAAGGTGAGTTGGGGTGCTGCATAAAACCATAGATTGAAATGAGCACAGATAAAGTTCCTTAAGCCAAATATGGAATAGACAAGAGCTACTCCTTGCTCAACGAAATGGACTCAACACCGCATATTAAATGCCTAAGAATGTACCTGACTAGTAAGTATCTTAAAACCTATGGATTGCTATGTCTCCGAAAGAGAATCAAGCATGTGTACAGGGGCATAAACGCAGCAGTGATAGGATTGGAGAGGTTCGGTGAGCAAATGAAGACCCTTTGAAGTCATATTGCATGGTACCCATTCCACGGGTTTCAACTACCCAGGTTTAAGGTATTCTTCCTTCAGCTAAAACATGCATGTGGAACCTAGAGTATGATCAACCATGTGATCGGGAGATGTGTTCAAATATGTCTCAGTTTTCGTACCCTGGTACTCGGGTGCAACATTCCAGACGCTTTACTAACACCCTCCCGACTTGGAGAGTCAGTCCCTTTAACCTCCTGTTTGGCCCAGTTTGCAATTTCTGCGGAAGATGAACAGGAATAGCGAGAACCAATGAGAGACTAGCTGGAGGTGTCTGGACGGGCAAATTTAACTCTCATTTCCCACCAGGAAGAGGAATTAACCAAAGGCTCAGCGTGCCGTGCCGGAACCAGATTAGGGCCTGAAGCCATCCTGCGGTGTTGCGGCCAGCTCAAAAGAAAGCGAGTTGAAGAAAGGAGCTCAGGGGCACTGTAATTCACAAACCTGCAGAGTTATAAATGACAGCTATCGTCCAAAAATATACTGAAGTAAGGCTGCCAAGAGGACTTGAAAGCGGGGCAGAATTGCAGGAAACCGATTTCAGGAGGCAGACTGGAATTGCATTGAAAGCATAGGAAAAGAGGCAGAACGTCCACAATGATGCACTTGGCCAAAAAGGGCGTATGCGTTTTTTCCTGAATATATTCAGGAAAAAACGCATACGCCCTTTTTGGCCAACCAAGCAAGCTTGCAAAGGAAATCTGCACTACAATGAAGTCTCACTTCCCCCCGGTCAAAAGGGCCATCTGAAAAAAGTGTAAAATCCAGAAAGGCAGGACAGGCCATGGAGAACTGGGAGCCTTGTTATGCTGATGGGCGGGATGTAAATTGCCAACAGACACTCAGGAGAAGTGTATGGTGTTTCCTGAAACATCTAAAAAACAAAGCAACAGAGCCTAGGGCACTTCCACTTATGGTCCTATAGCTTAGGGAAATTAAAATCAAAAAGACACAGCCACCCCAAAGTTTGGGACGCCTCTGTTTACAAGAACCTCGTTTACAGTACAAGTTCAACATCGCAGAAAGTGAAAAATGGATAAAGAAGTTGTGGTATTTACTTACAAAGCAATATCACTCAGCAATGAAATCTATGTCATCAGGACCTTCGCAGCACAATGAGTGGATTCAGGTATGATGATTCTAACTGAAATAAGTCACACAGAAAAAGAAACATCATAAGATATCAGTAATACACGGAATGTAAACTTGGCTACACAGGAACTGAATTACAGAACAGAACAGGGTCTCAAATTTAGAAAACCAACTTATGCTTGCTTAAGGGTAAAGGTGAGTTGGGGTGCTGCATAAAACCAGAAATTGAAATGAGCACAGATAAAGTTCCTTAAGCCAAATATGGAATAGACAAGAGCTACCTCTTGCTCAACGAAATGGACTCAACACCGCATATTAAATGCCTAAGAATGTACCTGACTAGTAAGTATCTTAAAACCTATGGATTGCTATGTCTCTGAAAGAGAATCAAGCATGTGTACAGGGGCATAAACGCAGCAGTGATAGGATTGGAGAGGTTCGGTGAGCAAATGAAGACCCTTTGAAGTCATATTGCATGGTACCCATTCCACGGGTTTCAACTACCCAGGTTTAAGGTATTCTTCCTTCAGCTAAAACATGCATGTGGAACCTAGAGTATGATCAACCATGTGATCGGGAGACGTGTTCAAATATGTCTCAGTTTTCGTACCCTGGTACTCGGGTGCAACATTCCAGACGCTTTACTAACACCCTCCCGACTTGGAGAGTCAGTCCCTTTAACCTCCTGTTTGGCCCAGTTTGCAATTTCTGCGGAAGATGAACAGGAATAGCGAGAACCAATGAGAGACTAGCTGGAGGTGTCTGGACGGGCAAATTTAACTCTCATTTCCCACCAGGAAGAGGAATTAACCAAAGGCTCAGCGTGCCGTGCCGGAACCAGATTAGGGCCTGAAGCCATCCTGCGGTGTTGCGGCCAGCTCAAAAGAAAGCGAGTTGAAGAAAGGAGCTCAGGGGCACTGTAATTCACAAACCTGCAGAGTTATAAATGACAGCTATCGTCCAAAAATATACTGAAGTAAGGCTGCCAAGAGGACTTGAAAGCGGGGCAGAATTGCAGGAAACCGATTTCAGGAGGCAGACTGGAATTGCATTGAAAGCATAGGAAAAGAGGCAGAACGTCCACAATGATGCACTTGGCCAAAAAGGGCGTATGCGTTTTTTCCTGAATATATTCAGGACAAAACGCATACGCCCTTTTTGGCCAACCAAGCAAGCTTGCAAAGGAAATCTGCACTACAATGAAGTCTCACTTCCCCCCGGTCAAAAGGGCCATCTGAAAAAAGTGTAAAATCCAGAAAGGCAGGACAGGCCATGGAGAACTGGGAGCCTTGTTATGCTGATGGGCGGGATGTAAATTGCCAACAGACACTCGGGAGAAGTGTATGGTGTTTCCTGAAACATCTAAAAAACAAAGCAACAGAGCCTAGGGCACTTCCACTTATGGTCCTATAGCTTAGGGAAATTAAAATCAAAAAGACACAGCCACCCCAAACATTGGGACGCCTCTGTTTACAAGAACCTCGTTTACAGTACAAGTTCAACATCGCAGAAAGTGAAAAATGGATAAAGAAGTTGTGGTATTTACTTACAAAGCAATATCACTCAGCAATGAAATCTATGTCATCAGGCCCTTAGCAGCACAATGAGTGGATTCAGGTATGATGATTCTAACTGAAATAAGTCACACAGAAAAAGAAACATCATAAGATATCAGTAATACACGGAATGTAAACTTGGCTACACAGGAACTGAATTACAGAACAGAACAGGGTCTCAAATTTGGAAAACCAACTTATGCTTGCTTAAGGGGAAAGGTGAGTTGGGGTGCTGCATAAAACCAGAGATTGAAATGAACACAGATAAAGTTCCTTAAGCCAAATATGGAATAGACAAGAGCTACTCCTTGCTCAACGAAATGGACTCAACACCGCATATTAAATGCCTAAGAATGTACCTGACTAGTAAGTATCTTAAAACCTATGGATTGCTATGTCTCCGAAAGAGAATCAAGCATGTGTACAGGGGCATAAACGCAGCAGTGATAGGATTGGAGAGGTTCGGTGAGCAAATGAAGACCCTTTGAAGTCATATTGCATGGTACCCATTCCACGGGTTTCAACTACCCAGGTTTAAGGTATTCTTCCTTCAGCTAAAACATGCATGTGGAACCTAGAGTATGATCAACCATGTGATCGGGAGACGTGTTCAAATATGTCTCAGTTTTCGTACCCTGGTACTCGGGTGCAACATTCCAGATGCTTTACTAACACCCTCCCGACTTGGAGAGTCAGTCCCTTTAACCTCCTGTTTGGCCCAGTTTGCAATTTCTGCGGAAGATGAACAGGAATAGCGAGAACCAATGAGAGACTAGCTGGAGGTGTCTGGACGGGCAAATTTAACTCTCATTTCCCACCAGGAAGAGAAATTAACCAAAGGCTCAGCGTGCCGTGCCGGAACCAGATTAGGGCCTGAAGCCATCCTGTGGTGTTGCGGCCAGCTCAAAAGAAAGCGAGTTGAAGAAAGGAGCTCAGGGGCACTGTAATTCACAAACCTGCAGAGTTATAAATGACAGCTATCGTCCAAAAATATACTGAAGTAAGGCTGCCAAGAGGACTTGAAAGCGGGGCAGAATTGCAGGAAACCGATTTCAGGAGGTAGACTGGAATTGCATTGAAAGCATAGGAAAAGAGGCAGAACGTCCACAATGATGCACTTGGCCAAAAAGGGCGTATGCGTTTTTTCCTGAATATATTCAGGAAAAAACGCATACGCCCTTTTTGGCCAACCAAGCAAATTTGCAAAGGAAATGTGCACTACAAAGAAGTCTCACTTCCCCCCAGTCAAAAGGGCCATCTGAAAAAAGTGTAAAATCCAGAAAGACAGGACAGGCCATGGAGAACTGGGAGCCTTGTTATGCTGATGGGCGGGATGTAAATTGCCAACAGACACTCGGGAGAAGTGTATGGTGTTTCCTGAAACATCTAAAAAACAAAGCAACAGAGCCTAGGGCACTTCCACTTATGGTCCTATAGCTTAGGGAAATTAAAATCAAAAAGACACAGCCACCCCAAAGTTTGGGATGCCTCTGTTTACAAGAACCTCGTTTACAGTACAAGTTCAACATCGCAGAAAGTGAAAAATGGATAAAGAAGTTGTGGTATTTACTTACAAAGCAATATCACTCAGCAATGAAATCTATGTCATCAGGCCCTTAGCAGCACAATGAGTGGATTCAGGTATGATGATTCTAACTGAAATAAGTCACACAGAAAAAGAAACATCATAAGATATCAGTAATACACGGAATGTAAACTTGGCTACACAGGAACTGAATTACAGAACAGAACAGGGTCTCAAATTTAGAAAACCAACTTATGCTTGCTTAAGGGTAAAGGTGAGTTGGGGTGCTGCATAAAACCAGAGATTGAAATGAACACAGATAAAGTTCCTTAAGCCAAATATGGAATAGACAAGAGCTACTCCTTGCTCAACGAAATGGACTCAACACCGCATATTAAATGCCTAAGAATGTACCTGACTAGTAAGTATCTTAAAACCTATGGATTGCTATGTCTCCGAAAGAGAATCAAGCATGTGTACAGGGGCATAAACGCAGCAGTGATAGGATTGGAGAGGTTCGGTGAGCAAATGAAGACCCTTTGAAGTCATATTGCATGGTACCCATTCCACGGGTTTCAACTACCCAGGTTTAAGGTATTCTTCCTTCAGCTAAAACATGCATGTGGAACCTAGAGTATGATCAACCATGTGATCGGGAGACGTGTTCAAATATGTCTCAGTTTTCGTACCCTGGTACTCGGGTGCAACATTCCAGACGCTTTACTAACACCCTCCCGACTTGGAGAGTCAGTCCCTTTAACCTCCTGTTTGGCCCAGTTTGCAATTTCTGCGGAAGATGAACAGGAATAGCGAGAACCAATGAGAGACTAGCTGGAGGTGTCTGGACGGGCAAATTTAACTCTCATTTCCCACCAGGAAGAGGAATTAACCAAAGGCTCAGCGTGCCGTGCCGGAACCAGATTAGGGCCTGAAGCCATCCTGCGGTGTTGCGGCCAGCTCAAAAGAAAGCGAGTTGAAGAAAGGAGCTCAGGGGCACTGTAATTCACAAACCTGCAGAGTTATAAATGACAGCTATCGTCCAAAAATATACTGAAGTAAGGCTGCCAAGAGGACTTGAAAGCGGGGCAGAATTGCAGGAAACCGATTTCAGGAGGTAGACTGGAATTGCATTGAAAGCATAGGAAAAGAGGCAGAACGTCCACAATGATGCACTTGGCCAAAAAGGGCGTATGCGTTTTTTCCTGAATATATTCAGGAAAAAACGCATACGCCCTTTTTGGCCAACCAAGCAAGCTTGCAAAGGAAATCTACACTACAATGAAGTCTCACTTCCCCCCGGTCAAAAGGGCCATCTGAAAAAAGTGTAAAATCCAGAAAGGCAGGACAGGCCATGGAGAACTGGGAGCCTTGTTATGCTGATGGGCGGGATGTAAATTGCCAACAGACACTCGGGAGAAGTGTATGGTGTTTCCTGAAACATCTAAAACACAAAGCAACAGAGCCTAGGGCACTTCCACTTATGGTCCTATAGCTTAGGGAAATTAAAATCAAAAAGACACAGCCACCCCAAAGTTTGGGACGCCTCTGTTTACAAGAACCTCGTTTACAGTACAAGTTCAACATCGCAGAAAGTGAAAAATGGATAAAGAAGTTGTGGTATTTACTTACAAAGCAATATCACTCAGCAATGAAATCTATGTCATCAGGCCCTTAGCAGCACAATGAGTGGATTCAGGTATGATGATTCTAACTGAAATAAGTCACACAGAAAAAGAAACATCATAAGATATCAGTAATACACGGAATGTAAACTTGGCTACACCAGAACTGAATTACAGAACAGAACAGGGTCTCAAATTTAGAAAACCAACTTATGCTTGCTTAAGGGGAAAGGTGAGTTGGGGTGCTGCATAAAACCAGAGATTGAAATGAACACAGATAAAGTTCCTTAAGCCAAATATGGAATAGACAAGAGCTACTCCTTGCTCAACGAAATGGACTCAACACCGCATATTAAATGCCTAAGAATGTACCTGACTAGTAAGTATCTTAAAACCTATGGATTGTTATGTCTCCGAAAGAGAATCAAGCATGTGTACAGGGGCATAAACGCAGCAGTGATAGGATTGGAGAGGTTCGGTGAGCAAATGAAGACCCTTTGAAGTCATATTGCATGGTACCCATTCCACGGGTTTCAACTACCCAGGTTTAAGGTATTCTTCCTTCAGCTAAAACATGCATGTGGAACCTAAAGTATGATCAACCATGTGATCGGGAGACGTGTTCAAATATGTCTCAGTTTTCGTACCCTGGTACTCGGGTGCAACATTCCAGACGCTTTACTAACACCCTCCCGACTTGGAGAGTCAGTCCCTTTAACCTCCTGTTTGGCCCAGTTTGCAATTTCTGCAGAAGATGAACAGGAATAGCGAGAACCAATGAGAGACTAGCTGGAGGTGTCTGGACGGGCAAATTTAACTCTCATTTCCCACCAGGAAGAGGAATTAACCAAAGGCTCAGCGTGCCGTGCCGGAACCAGATTAGGGCCTGAAGCCATCCTGCGGTGTTGCGGCCAGCTCAAAAGAAAGCGAGTTGAAGAAAGGAGCTCAGGGGTACTGTAATTCACAAACCTGCAGAGTTATAAATGACAGCCATCGTCCAAAAATATACTGAAGTAAGGCTGCCAAGAGGACTTGAAAGCGGGGCAGAATTGCAGGAAACCGATTTCAGGAGGTAGACTGGAATTGCATTGAAAGCATAGGAAAAGAGGCAGAACGTCCACAATGATGCACTTGGCCAAAAAGGGCGTATGCGTTTTTTCCTGAATATATTCAGGAAAAAACGCATACGCCCTTTTTGGCCAACCAAGCAAGCTTGCAAAGTAAATCTGCACTAAAATGAAGTCTCACTTCCCCCCGGTCAAAAGGGCCATCTGAAAAAAGTGTAAAATCCAGAAAGGCAGGACAGGCCATGGAGAACTGGGAGCCTTGTTATGCTGATGGGCGGGATGTAAATTGCCAACAGACACTCGGGAGAAGTGTATGGTGTTTCCTGAAACATCTAAAAAACAAAGCAACAGAGCCTAGGGCACTTCCACTTATGGTCCTATAGCTTAGGGAAATTAAAATCAAAAAGACACAGCCACCCCAAAGTTTGGGACGCCTCTGTTTACAAGAACCTCGTTTACAGTACAAGTTCAACATCGCAGAAAGTGAAAAATGGATAAAGAAGTTGTGGTATTTACTTACAAAGCAATATCACTCAGCAATGAAATCTATGTCATCAGGCTCTTAGCAGCACAATGAGTGGATTCAGGTACGATGATTCTAACTGAAATAAGTCACACAGAAAAAGAAACATCATAAGATATCACTAATACACGGAATGTAAACTTGGCTACACAGGAACTGAATTACAGAACAGAACAGGGTCTCAAATTTAGAAAACCAACTTATGCTTGCTTAAGGGGAAAGGTGAGTTGGGGTGCTGCATAAAACCAGAGATTGAAATGAGCACAGATAAAGTTCCTTAAGCCAAATATGGAATAGACAAGAGCTACTCCTTGCTCAACGAAATGGACTCAACACCCCATATTAAACGCCTAAGAATGTACCTGACTAGTAAGTATCTTAAAACCTAGGGATTGCTATGTCTCCGAAAGAGAATCAAGCGTGTGTACAGGGGCATAAATGCAGCAGTGATAGGATTGGAGAGGTTCGGTGAGCAAATGAAGACCCTTTGAAGTCATATTGCATGGTACCCATTCCACGGGTTTCAACTACCCAGGTTTAAGGTATTCTTCCTTCAGGTAAAACATGCATGTGGAACCTAGAGTCTGATCAACCATGTGATCGGGAGACGTGTTCAAATATGTCTCAGTTTTCGTACCCTGGTACTCGGGTGCAACATTCCAGACGCTTTACTAACACCCTCCCGACTTGGAGAGTCAGTCCCTTTAACCTCCTGTTTGGCCCAGTTTGCAATTTCTGCAGAAGATGAACAGGAATAGCGAGAACCAATGAGAGACTAGCTGGAGGTGTCTGGACGGGCAAATTTTACTCTCATTTCCCACCAGGAAGAGGAATTAACCAAAGGCTCAGCGTGCCGTGCCGGAACCAGATTAGGGCCTGAAGCCATCCTGCGGTGTTGCGGCCAGCTCAAAAGAAAGCGAGTTGAAGAAAGGAGCTCAGGGGCACTGTAATTCACAAACCTGCAGAGTTATAAATGAGAGCTATCGTCCAAAAATATACTGAAGTAAGGCTGCCAAGAGGACTTGAAAGCGGGGCAGAATTGCAGGAAACTGATTTCAGGAGGTAGACTGGAATTGCATTGAAAGCATAGGAAAAGAGGCAGAACGTCCACAATGATGCACTTCGCCAAAAAGGGCGTATGCGTTTTTTCCTGAATACATTCAGGAAAAAACGCATACGCCCTTTTTGGCCAACCAAGCAAACGTGCAAATGAAATCTGCACTACAATGAAGTCTCACTTCCCCCCGGTCAAAAGGGCCATATGAAAAACGTGTAAAATCCAGAAAGGCAGGACAGGCCATGGAGAACTGGGAGCCTTGTTATGCTGATGGGCGGGATGTAAATTGCCAACAGACACTCGGGAGAAGTGTATGGTGTTTCCTGAAACATCTAAAAAACAAAGCAACAGAGCCTAGGGCACTTCCACTTATGGTCCTATAGCTTAGGGAAATTAAAATCAAAAAGACACAGCCACCCCAAAGTTTGGGACGCCTCTGTTTACAAGAACCTCGTTTACAGTACAAGTTCAACATCGCAGAAAGTGAAAAATGGATAAAGAAGTTGTGGTATTTACTTACAAAGCAATATCACTCAGCAATGAAATCTATGTCATCAGGCCCTTAGCAGCACAATGAGTGGATTCAGGTATGATGATTCTAACTGAAATAAGTCACACAGAAAAAGAAACATCATAAGATATCAGTAATACACGGAATGTAAACTTGGCTACACAGGAACTGAATTACAGAACAGAACAGGGTCTCAAATTTAGAAAACCAACTTATGCTTGCTTAAGGGTAAAGGTGAGTTGGGGTGCTGCATAAAACCAGAGATTGAAATGAACACAGATAAAGTTCCTTAAGCCAAATATGGAATAGACAAGAGCTACTCCTTGCTCAACGAAATGGACTCAACACCGCATATTAAATGCCTAAGAATGTACCTGACTAGTAAGTATCTTAAAACCTATGGATTGCTATGTCTCCGAAAGAGAATCAAGCATGTGTACAGGGGCATAAACGCAGCAGTGATAGGATTGGAGAGGTTCGGTGAGCAAATGAAGACCCTTTGAAGTCATATTGCATGGTACCCATTCCACGGGTTTCAACTACCCAGGTTTAAGGTATTCTTCCTTCAGCTAAAACATGCATGTGGAACCTAGAGTATGATCAACCATGTGATCGGGAGACGTGTTCAAATATGTCTCAGTTTTCGTACCCTGGTACTCGGGTGCAACATTCCAGACGCTTTACTAACACCCTCCCGACTTGGAGAGTCAGTCCCTTTAACCTCCTGTTTGGCCCAGTTTGCAATTTCTGCGGAAGATGAACAGGAATAGCGAGAACCAATGAGAGACTAGCTGGAGGTGTCTGGACGGGCAAATTTAACTCTCATTTCCCACCAGGAAGAGGAATTAACCAAAGGCTCAGCGTGCCGTGCCGGAACCAGATTAGGGCCTGAAGCCATCCTGCGGTGTTGCGGCCAGCTCAAAAGAAAGCGAGTTGAAGAAAGGAGCTCAGGGGCACTGTAATTCACAAACCTGCAGAGTTATAAATGACAGCTATCGTCCAAAAATATACTGAAGTAAGGCTGCCAAGAGGACTTGAAAGCGGGGCAGAATTGCAGGAAACCGATTTCAGGAGGTAGACTGGAATTGCATTGAAAGCATAGGAAAAGAGGCAGAACGTCCACAATGATGCACTTGGCCAAAAAGGGCGTATGCGTTTTTTCCTGAATATATTCAGGAAAAAACGCATACGCCCTTTTTGGCCAACCAAGCAAGCTTGCAAAGGAAATCTACACTACAATGAAGTCTCACTTCCCCCCGGTCAAAAGGGCCATCTGAAAAAAGTGTAAAATCCAGAAAGGCAGGACAGGCCATGGAGAACTGGGAGCCTTGTTATGCTGATGGGCGGGATGTAAATTGCCAACAGACACTCGGGAGAAGTGTATGGTGTTTCCTGAAACA
This sequence comes from Pseudorca crassidens, assembly GCF_039906515.1. NCBI lineage: Eukaryota > Metazoa > Chordata > Mammalia > Artiodactyla > Delphinidae > Pseudorca > Pseudorca crassidens. Next base: position 547,633 of record NW_027135955.1, on the reverse strand, counting down.
TCTAAAACACAAAGCAACAGAGCCTAGGGCACTTCCACTTATGGTCCTATAGCTTAGGGAAATTAAAATCAAAAAGACACAGCCACCCCAAAGTTTGGGACGCCTCTGTTTACAAGAACCTCGTTTACAGTACAAGTTCAACATCGCAGAAAGTGAAAAATGGATAAAGAAGTTGTGGTATTTACTTACAAAGCAATATCACTCAGCAATGAAATCTATGTCATCAGGCCCTTAGCAGCACAATGAGTGGATTCAGGTATGATGATTCTAACTGAAATAAGTCACACAGAAAAAGAAACATCATAAGATATCAGTAATACACGGAATGTAAACTTGGCTACACCAGAACTGAATTACAGAACAGAACAGGGTCTCAAATTTAGAAAACCAACTTATGCTTGCTTAAGGGGAAAGGTGAGTTGGGGTGCTGCATAAAACCAGAGATTGAAATGAACACAGATAAAGTTCCTTAAGCCAAATATGGAATAGACAAGAGCTACTCCTTGCTCAACGAAATGGACTCAACACCGCATATTAAATGCCTAAGAATGTACCTGACTAGTAAGTATCTTAAAACCTATGGATTGTTATGTCTCCGAAAGAGAATCAAGCATGTGTACAGGGGCATAAACGCAGCAGTGATAGGATTGGAGAGGTTCGGTGAGCAAATGAAGACCCTTTGAAGTCATATTGCATGGTACCCATTCCACGGGTTTCAACTACCCAGGTTTAAGGTATTCTTCCTTCAGCTAAAACATGCATGTGGAACCTAAAGTATGATCAACCATGTGATCGGGAGACGTGTTCAAATATGTCTCAGTTTTCGTACCCTGGTACTCGGGTGCAACATTCCAGACGCTTTACTAACACCCTCCCGACTTGGAGAGTCAGTCCCTTTAACCTCCTGTTTGGCCCAGTTTGCAATTTCTGCGAAAGATGAACAGGAATAGCGAGAACCAATGAGAGACTAGCTGGAGGTGTCTGGACGGGCAAATTTAACTCTCATTTCCCACCAGGAAGAGGAATTAACCAAAGGCTCAGCATGCCGTGCCGGAACCAGATTAGGGCCTGAAGCCATCCTGCGGTGTTGCGGCCAGCTCACAAGAAAGCGAGTTGAAGAAAGGAGCTCAGGGGCACTGTAATTCACAAACCTGCAGAGTTATAAATGACAGCTATCGTCCAAAAATATACTGAAGTAAGGCTGCCAAGAGGACTTGAAAGCGGGGCAGAATTGCAGGAAACCGATTTCAGGAGGTAGACTGGAATTGCATTGAAAGCATAGGAAAAGAGGCAGAACGTCCACAATGATGCACTTGGCCAAAAAGGGCGTATGCGTTTTTTCCTGAATATATTCAGGAAAAAACGCATACGCCCTTTTTGGCCAACCAAGCAAGCTTGCAAAGGAAATCTGCACTACAATGAAGTCTCACTTCCCCCCGGTCAAAAGGGCCATCTGAAAAAAGTGTAAAATCCAGAAAGACAGGACAGGCCATGGAGAACTGGGAGCCTTGTTATGCTGATGGGCGGGATGTAAATTGCCAACAGACACTCGGGAGAAGTGTATGGTGTTTCCTGAAACATCTAAAAAACAAAGCAACAGAGCCTAGGGCACTTCCACTTATGGTCCTATAGCTTAGGGAAATTAAAATCAAAAAGACACAGCCACCCCAAAGTTTGGGACGCCTCTGTTTACAAGAACCTCGTTTACAGTACAAGTTCAACATCGCAGAAAGTGAAAAATGGATAAAGAAGTTGTGGTATTTACTTACAAAGCAATATCACTCAGCAATGAAATCTATGTCATCAGGCCCTTAGCAGCACAATGAGTGGATTCAGGTATGATGATTCTAACTGAAATAAGTCACACAGAAAAAGAAACATCATAAGATATCAGTAATACACGGAATGTAAACTTGGCTACACAGGAACTGAATTACAGAACAGAACAGGGTCTCAAATTTAGAAAACCAACTTATGCTTGCTTAAGGGTAAAGGTGAGTTGGGGTGCTGCATAAAACCAGAGATTGAAATGAACACAGATAAAGTTCCTTAAGCCAAATATGGAATAGACAAGAGCTACTCCTTGCTCAACGAAATGGACTCAACACCGCATATTAAATGCCTAAGAATGTACCTGACTAGTAAGTATCTTAAAACCTATGGATTGCTATGTCTCCGAAAGAGAATCAAGCATGTGTACAGGGGCATAAACGCAGCAGTGATAGGATTGGAGAGGTTCGGTGAGCAAATGAAGACCCTTTGAAGTCATATTGCATGGTACCCATTCCACGGGTTTCAACTACCCAGGTTTAAGGTATTCTTCCTTCAGCTAAAACATGCATGTGGAACCTAGAGTATGATCAACCATGTGATCGGGAGACGTGTTCAAATATGTCTCAGTTTTCGTACCCTGGTACTCGGGTGCAACATTCCAGACGCTTTACTAACACCCTCCCGACTTGGAGAGTCAGTCCCTTTAACCTCCTGTTTGGCCCAGTTTGCAATTTCTGCAGAAGATGAACAGGAATAGCGAGAACCAATGAGAGACTAGCTGGAGGTGTCTGGACGGGCAAATTTAACTCTCATTTCCCACCAGGAAGAGGAATTAACCAAAGGCTCAGCGTGCCGTGCCGGAACCAGATTAGGGCCTGAAGCCATCCTGCGGTGTTGCGGCCAGCTCAAAAGAAAGCGAGTTGAAGAAAGGAGCTCAGGGGTACTGTAATTCACAAACCTGCAGAGTTATAAATGACAGCCATCGTCCAAAAATATACTGAAGTAAGGCTGCCAAGAGGACTTGAAAGCGGGGCAGAATTGCAGGAAACCGATTTCAGGAGGTAGACTGGAATTGCATTGAAAGCATAGGAAAAGAGGCAGAACGTCCACAATGATGCACTTGGCCAAAAAGGGCGTATGCGTTTTTTCCTGAATATATTCAGGAAAAAACGCATACGCCCTTTTTGGCCAACCAAGCAAGCTTGCAAAGGAAATCTGCACTAAAATGAAGTCTCACTTCCCCCCGGTCAAAAGGGCCATCTGAAAAAAGTGTAAAATCCAGAAAGGCAGGACAGGCCATGGAGAACTGGGAGCCTTGTTATGCTGATGGGCGGGATGTAAATTGCCAACAGACACTCGGGAGAAGTGTATGGTGTTTCCTGAAACATCTAAAAAACAAAGCAACAGAGCCTAGGGCACTTCCACTTATGGTCCTATAGCTTAGGGAAATTAAAATCAAAAAGACACAGCCACCCCAAAGTTTGGGACGCCTCTGTTTACAAGAACCTCGTTTACAGTACAAGTTCAACATCGCAGAAAGTGAAAAATGGATAAAGAAGTTGTGGTATTTACTTACAAAGCAATATCACTCAGCAATGAAATCTATGTCATCAGGCTCTTAGCAGCACAATGAGTGGATTCAGGTACGATGATTCTAACTGAAATAAGTCACACAGAAAAAGAAACATCATAAGATATCACTAATACACGGAATGTAAACTTGGCTACACAGGAACTGAATTACAGAACAGAACAGGGTCTCAAATTTAGAAAACCAACTTATGCTTGCTTAAGGGGAAAGGTGAGTTGGGGTGCTGCATAAAACCAGAGATTGAAATGAGCACAGATAAAGTTCCTTAAGCCAAATATGGAATAGACAAGAGCTACTCCTTGCTCAACGAAATGGACTCAACACCCCATATTAAACGCCTAAGAATGTACCTGACTAGTAAGTATCTTAAAACCTAGGGATTGCTATGTCTCCGAAAGAGAATCAAGCGTGTGTACAGGGGCATAAATGCAGCAGTGATAGGATTGGAGAGGTTCGGTGAGCAAATGAAGACCCTTTGAAGTCATATTGCATGGTACCCATTCCACGGGTTTCAACTACCCAGGTTTAAGGTATTCTTCCTTCAGGTAAAACATGCATGTGGAACCTAGAGTCTGATCAACCATGTGATCGGGAGACGTGTTCAAATATGTCTCAGTTTTCGTACCCTGGTACTCGGGTGCAACATTCCAGACGCTTTACTAACACCCGCCCGACTTGGAGAGTCAGTCCCTTTAACCTCCTGTTTGGCCCAGTTTGCAATTTCTGCAGAAGATGAACAGGAATAGCGAGAACCAATGAGAGACTAGCTGGAGGTGTCTGGACGGGCAAATTTTACTCTCATTTCCCACCAGGAAGAGGAATTAACCAAAGGCTCAGCGTGCCGTGCCGGAACCAGATTAGGGCCTGAAGCCATCCTGCGGTGTTGCGGCCAGCTCAAAAGAAAGCGAGTTGAAGAAAGGAGCTCAGGGGCACTGTAATTCACAAACCTGCAGAGTTATAAATGAGAGCTATCGTCCAAAAATATACTGAAGTAAGGCTGCCAAGAGGACTTGAAAGCGGGGCAGAATTGCAGGAAACTGATTTCAGGAGGTAGACTGGAATTGCATTGAAAGCATAGGAAAAGAGGCAGAACGTCCACAATGATGCACTTCGCCAAAAAGGGCGTATGCGTTTTTTCCTGAATACATTCAGGAAAAAACGCATACGCCCTTTTTGGCCAACCAAGCAAACGTGCAAATGAAATCTGCACTACAATGAAGTCTCACTTCCCCCCGGTCAAAAGGGCCATATGAAAAACGTGTAAAATCCAGAAAGGCAGGACAGGCCATGGAGAACTGGGAGCCTTGTTATGCTGATGGGCGGGATGTAAATTGCCAACAGACACTCGGGAGAAGTGTATGGTGTTTCCTGAAACATCTAAAAAACAGAGCAACAGAGCCTAGGGCACTTCCACTTATGGTCCTATAGCTTAGGGAAATTAAAATCAAAAAGACACAGCCACCCCAAAGTTTGGGACGCCTCTGTTTACAAGAACCTCGTTTACAGTACAAGTTCAACATCGCAGAAAGTGAAAAATGGATAAAGAAGTTGTGGTATTTACTTACAAAGCAATATCACTCAGCAATGAAATCTATGTCATCAGGCCCTTAGCAGCACAATGAGTGGATTCAGGTATGATGATTCTAACTGAAATAAGTCACACAGAAAAAGAAACATCATAAGATATCAGTAATACACGGAATGTAAACTTGGCTACACCAGAACTGAATTACAGAACAGAACAGGGTCTCAAATTTAGAAAACCAACTTATGCTTGCTTAAGGGGAAAGGTGAGTTGGGGTGCTGCATAAAACCAGAGATTGAAATGAACACAGATAAAGTTCCTTAAGCCAAATATGGAATAGACAAGAGCTACTCCTTGCTCAACGAAATGGACTCAACACCGCATATTAAATGCCTAAGAATGTACCTGACTAGTAAGTATCTTAAAACCTATGGATTGTTATGTCTCCGAAAGAGAATCAAGCATGTGTACAGGGGCATAAACGCAGCAGTGATAGGATTGGAGAGGTTCGGTGAGCAAATGAAGACCCTTTGAAGTCATATTGCATGGTACCCATTCCACGGGTTTCAACTACCCAGGTTTAAGGTATTCTTCCTTCAGCTAAAACATGCATGTGGAACCTAAAGTATGATCAACCATGTGATCGGGAGACGTGTTCAAATATGTCTCAGTTTTCGTACCCTGGTACTCGGGTGCAACATTCCAGACGCTTTACTAACACCCTCCCGACTTGGAGAGTCAGTCCCTTTAACCTCCTGTTTGGCCCAGTTTGCAATTTCTGCGAAAGATGAACAGGAATAGCGAGAACCAATGAGAGACTAGCTGGAGGTGTCTGGACGGGCAAATTTAACTCTCATTTCCCACCAGGAAGAGGAATAAACCAAAGGCTCAGCATGCCGTGCCGGAACCAGATTAGGGCCTGAAGCCATCCTGCGGTGTTGCGGCCAGCTCACAAGAAAGCGAGTTGAAGAAAGGAGCTCAGGGGCACTGTAATTCACAAACCTGCAGAGTTATAAATGACAGCTATCGTCCAAAAATATACTGAAGTAAGGCTGCCAAGAGGACTTGAAAGCGGGGCAGAATTGCAGGAAACCGATTTCAGGAGGTAGACTGGAATTGCATTGAAAGCATAGGAAAAGAGGCAGAACGTCCACAATGATGCACTTGGCCAAAAAGGGCGTATGCGTTTTTTCCTGAATATATTCAGGAAAAAACGCATACGCCCTTTTTGGCCAACCAAGCAAGCTTGCAAAGGAAATCTGCACTACAATGAAGTCTCACTTCCCCCCGGTCAAAAGGGCCATCTGAAAAAAGTGTAAAATCCAGAAAGACAGGACAGGCCATGGAGAACTGGGAGCCTTGTTATGCTGATGGGCGGGATGTAAATTGCCAACAGACACTCGGGAGAAGTGTATGGTGTTTCCTGAAACATCTAAAAAACAAAGCAACAGAGCCTAGGGCACTTCCACTTATGGTCCTATAGCTTAGGGAAATTAAAATCAAAAAGACACAGCCACCCCAAAGTTTGGGACGCCTCTGTTTACAAGAACCTCGTTTACAGTACAAGTTCAACATCGCAGAAAGTGAAAAATGGATAAAGAAGTTGTGGTATTTACTTACAAAGCAATATCACTCAGCAATGAAATCTATGTCATCAGGCCCTTAGCAGCACAATGAGTGGATTCAGGTATGATGATTCTAACTGAAATAAGTCACACAGAAAAAGAAACATCATAAGATATCAGTAATACACGGAATGTAAACTTGGCTACACAGGAACTGAATTACAGAACAGAACAGGGTCTCAAATTTAGAAAACCAACTTATGCTTGCTTAAGGGTAAAGGTGAGTTGGGGTGCTGCATAAAACCAGAGATTGAAATGAGCACAGATAAAGTTCCTTAAGCCAAATATGGAATAGACAAGAGCTACTCCTTGCTCAACGAAATGGACTCAACACCGCATATTAAATGCCTAAGAATGTACCTGACTAGTAAGTATCTTAAAACCTATGGATGGCTATGTCTCCGAAAGAGAATCAAGCATGTGTACAGGGGCATAAACGCAGCAGTGATAGGATTGGAGAGGTTCGGTGAGCAAATGAAGACCCTTTGAAGTCATATTGCATGGTACCCATTCCACGGGTTTCAACTACCCAGGTTTAAGGTATTCTTCCTTCAGCTAAAACATGCATGTGGAACCTAGAGTATGATCAACCATGTGATCGGGAGACGTGTTCAAATATGTCTCAGTTTTCGTACCCTGGTACTCGGGTGCAACATTCCAGACGCTTTACTAACACCCTCCCGACTTGGAGAGTCAGTCCCTTTAACCTCCTGTTTGGCCCAGTTTGCAATTTCTGCGGAAGATGAACAGGAATAGCGAGAACCAATGAGAGACTAGCTGGAGGTGTCTGGACGGGCAAATTTAACTCTCATTTCCCACCAGAAAGAGGAATTAACCAAAGGCTCAGCGTGCCGTGCCGGAACCAGATTAGGGCCTGAAGCCATCCTGCGGTGTTGCGGCCAGCTCAAAAGAAAGCGAGTTGAAGAAAGGAGCTCAGGGGCACTGTAATTCACAAACCTGCAGAGTTATAAATGACAGCTATCGTCCAAAAATATACTGAAGTAAGGCTGCCAAGAGGACTTGAAAGCGGGGCAGAATTGCAGGAAACCGATTTCAGGAGGTAGACTGGAATTGCATTGAAAGCATAGGAAAAGAGGCAGAACGTCCACAATGATGCACTTGGCCAAAAAGGGCGTATGCGTTTTTTCCTGAATATATTCAGGAAAAAACGCATACGCCCTTTTTGGCCAACCAAGCAAGCTTGCAAAGGAAATCTGCACTACAATGAAGTCTCCCTTCCCCCTGGTCAAAAGGGCCATCTGAAAAAAGTGTAAAATCCAGAAAGGCAGGACAGGCCATGGAGAACTGGGAGCCTTGTTATGCTGATGGGCGGGATGTAAATTGCCAACAGACACTCGGGAGAAGTGTATGGTGTTTCCTGAAACATCTAAAAAACAAAGCAACAGAGCCTAGGGCACTTCCACTTATGGTCCTATAGCTTAGGGAAATTAAAATCAAAAAGACACAGCCACCCCAAAGTTTGGGACGCCTCTGTTTACAAGAACCTCGTTTACCGTACAAGTTCAATATCACAGAAAGTGAAAAATGGATAAAGAACTTGTGGTACTTACGTACAATGCAGTATCACTCAACAATGAAATCTATGTCATCAGGCCCGTAGCAGCATAATGAGTGCATTCAGGTACGATGATTCTAACTGAAATAAGTCACACAGAAAAAGAAACATCATAAGATATCACTAATACACGGAATGTAAACTTGGCTACACAGGAACTGAATTTCAAAACAGAACAGGGTCTCAAAATTAGAAAACCAACTTATGCTTGCTTAAGGGGAAAGGTGAGTTGGGGTGCTGCATAAAACCAGACATTGAAATGAGCACAGATAAAGTTCCTTAAGCCAAATATGGAATAGACAAGAGCTACTCCTTGCTCAATGAAATGGACTCAACACCGCATATTAAACGCCTAAGAATGTACCTGACTAGTAAGTATCTTAAAACCTATGGATTGCTATGTCTCCAAAAGAGAATCAAGCATGTGTACAGGGGCATAAACGCAGCAGTGATAGGATTGGAGAGGTTCAGTGAGCAAATGAAGACCCTTTGAAGTCATATTGCATTGTACTCATTCCACGGGTCTCAACTCTCCAGGTTTAAGGTATTCTTCCTTCAGCTAAAACATGCATGTGGAACCCAGAGTATGATCAACCGTGTGAACGGGAGACATGTTCAAATATGTCTCAGTTTTCCTCCCCTGGTACTCGGGTGCAACATTCCAGACGCTTTACTAACACTCTCCGCACTTGGAGAGTCAGCACCTTTAAGCTCCTGTTTGGCCCAGTTTGCAATTTCTGCGGAAGATGAACAGAAATAGGGAGAACCAATGAGAGACTAGCTGGAGGTGTCTGGACGGGCAAATTTAACTCTCATTTCCCACCAGGAAGAGGAAATAACCAAAGGCTCAGCATGCCGTGCCGGAACCAGATTAGGGCCTGAAGCCATCCTGCGGTGTTGCGGCCAGCTCAAAAGAAAGCGAGTTGAAGAAAGGAGCTCAGGGGCACTGTAATTCACAAACCTGCAGAGTTATAAATGACAGCTATCGTCCAAAAATATACTGAAGTAAGGCTGCCAAGAGGACTTGAAAGCGGGGCAGAATTGCAGGAAACTGATTTCAGGAGGTAGACTGGAATTGCATTGAAAGCATAGGAAAAGAGGCAGAACGTCCACAATGATGCACTTGGCCAAAAAGGGCGTATGCGTTTTTTCCTGAATATATTCAGGAAAAAACGCATACGCCCTTTTTGGCCAACCAAGCAAGCTTGCAAAGGAAATCTGCACTACAATGAAGTCTCACTTCCCCCCGGTCAAAAGGGCCATCTGAAAAAAGTGTAAAATCCAGAAAGGCAGGACAGGCCATGGAGAACTGGGAGCCTTGTTATGCTGATGGGCGGGATGTAAATTGCCAACAGACACTCGGGAGAAGTGTATGGTGTTTCCTGAAACATCTAAAAAACAAAGCAACAGAGCCTAGGGCACTTCCACTTATGGTCCTATAGCTTAGGGAAATTAAAATCAAAAAGACACAGCCACCCCAAAGTTTGGGACGCCTCTGTTTACAAGAACCTCGTTTACAGTACAAGTTCAACATCGCAGAAAGTGAAAAATGGATAAAGAAGTTGTGGTATTTACTTACAAAGCAATATCACTCAGCAATGAAATCTATGTCATCAGGCCCTTAGCAGCACAATGAGTGGATTCAGGTATGATGATTCTAACTGAAATAAGTCACACAGAAAAAGAAACATCATAAGATATCAGTAATACACGGAATGTAAACTTGGCTACACAGGAACTGAATTACAGAACAGAACAGGGTCTCAAATTTAGAAAACCAACTTATGCTTGCTTAAGGGTAAAGGTGAGTTGGGGTGCTGCATAAAACCAGAGATTGAAATGAGCACAGATAAAGTTCCTTAAGCCAAATATGGAATAGACAAGAGCTACTCCTTGCTCAACGAAATGGACTCAACACCGCATATTAAACGCCTAAGAATGTACCTGACTAGTAAGTATCTTAAAACCTATGGATTGCTATGTCTCCGAAAGATAATCAAGCATGTGTACAGGGGCATAAACGCAGCAGTGATAGGATTGGAGAGGTTCAGTGAGCAAATGAAGACCCTTTGAAGTCATATTGCATGGTACCCATTCCACGGGTTTCAACTACCCAGGTTTAAGGTATTCTTCCTTCAGCTAAAACATGCATGTGGAACCTAGAGTCTGATCAACCATGTGATCGGGAGACGTGTTCAAATATGTCTCAGTTTTCGTACCCTGGTACTCGGGTGCAACATTCCAGACGCTTTACTAACACCCTCCCGACTTGGAGAGTCAGTCCCTTTAACCTCCTGTTTGGCCCAGTTTGCAATTTCTGCGGAAGATGAACAGGAATAGCGAGAACCAATGAGAGACTAGCTGGAGGTGTCTGGACGGGCAAATTTAACTCTCATTTCCCACCAGGAAGAGGAATTAACCAAAGGCTCAGCGTGCCGTGCCGGAACCAGATTAGGGCCTGACGCCATACTGCGGTGTTGCGGCCAGCTCAAAAGAAAGCGAGTTGAAGAAAGGAGCTCAGGGGCACTGTAATTCACAAACCTGCAGAGTTATAAATGACAGCTATCGTCCAAAAATATACTGAAGTAAGGCTGCCAAGAGGACTTGAAAGCGGGGCAGAATTGCAGGAAACCGATTTCAGGAGGTAGACTGGAATTGCATTGAAAGCATAGGAAAAGAGGCAGAACGTCCACAATGATGCACTTGGCCAAAAAGGGCGTATGCGTTTTTTCCTGAATATATTCAGGAAAAAACGCATACGCCCTTTTTGGCCAACCAAGCAAACTTGCAAAGGAAATCTGCACTACAATGAAGTCTCACTTCCCCCCGGTCAAAAGGGCCATCTGAAAAAAGTGTAAAATCCAGAAAGGCAGGACAGGCCATGGAGAACTGGGAGCCTTGTTATGCTGATGGGCGGGATGTAAATTGCCAACAGACACTCGGGAGAAGTGTATGGTGTTTCCTGAAACATCTAAAAAACAAAGCAACAGAGCCTAGGGCACTTCCACTTATGGTCCTATAGCTTAGGGAAATTAAAATCAAAAAGACACAGCCACCCCAAAGTTTGGGACGCCTCTGTTTACAAGAACCTCGTTTACAGTACAAGTTCAACATCGCAGAAAGTGAAAAATGGATAAAGAAGTTTTGGTATTTACTTACAAAGCAATATCACTCAGCAATGAAATCTATGTCATCAGGCCCTTAGCAGCACAATGAGTGGATTCAGGTATGATGATTCTAACTGAAATAAGTCACACAGAAAAAGAAACATCATAAGATATCAGTAATACACGGAATGTAAACTTGGCTACACAGGAACTGAATTACAGAACAGAACAGGGTCTCAAATTTAGAAAACCAACTTATGCTTGCTTAAGGGTAAAGGTGAGTTGGGGTGCTGCATAAAACCAGAGATTGAAATGAGCACAGATAAAGTTCCTTAAGCCAAATATGGAATAGACAAGAGCTACTCCTTGCTCAACGAAATGGACTCAACACCGCATATTAAATGCCTAAGAATGTACCTGACTAGTAAGTATCTTAAAACCTATGGATTGCTATGTCTCCGAAAGAGAATCAAGCATGTGTACAGGGCCATAAACGCAGCAGTGATAGGATTGGAGAGGTTCGGTGAGCAAATGAAGACCCTTTGAAGTCATATTGCATGGTACCCATTCCACGGGTTTCAACTACCCAGGTTTAAGGTATTCTTCCTTCAGCTAAAACATGCATGTGGAACCTAGAGTATGATCAACCATGTGATCGGGAGATGTGTTCAAATATGTCTCAGTTTTCGTACCCTGGTACTCGGGTGCAACATTCCAGACGCTTTACTAACACCCTCCCAACTTGGAGAGTCAGCGCCTTTAACCTCCTGTTTGGACCAGTTTGCAATTTCTGCGGAAGGTGAACAGGAATAGCGAGAACCAATGAGAGACTAGCTGGAGGTGTCTTTACGGGAAAATTTAACCCTCATTTCCCACCAGGAAGAGGAATTAACCAAAGGCTCAGCGTGCTGTGCCGGAACCAGATTAGGGCCTGAAGCCATCCTGCGGTGTTGCGGCCAGCTCAAAAGAAAGCGAGTTGAAGAAAGGAGCTCAGGGGCACTGTAATTCACAAACCTGCAGAGTTATAAATGACAGCTATCGTCCAAAAATATACTGAAGTAAGGCTGCCAAGAGGACTTGAAAGCGGGGCAGAATTGCAGGAAACCGATTTCAGGAGGTAGACTGGAATTGCATTGAAAGCATAGGAAAAGAGGCAGAACGTCCACAATGATGCACTTGGCCAAAAAGGGCGTATGCGTTTTTTCCTGAATATATTCAGGAAAAAACGCATACGCACTTATTGGCCAACCAAGCAAGCTTGCAAAGGAAATCTGCACTACAATGAAGTCTCACTTCCCCCCGGTCAAAAGGGCCATCTGAAAAAAGTGTAAAATCCAGAAAGGCAGGACAGGCCATGGAGAACTGGGAGCCTTGTTATGCTGATGGGCGGGATGTAAATTGCCAACAGACACTCGGGAGAAGTGTATGGTGTTTCCTGAAACATCTAAAAAACAAAGCAACAGAGCCTAGGGCACTTCCACTTATGGTCCTATAGCTTAGGGAAATTAAAATCAAAAAGACACAGCCACCCCAAAGTTTGGAACGCCTCTGTTTACAAGAACCTCGTTTACAGTACAAGTTCAACATCGCAGAAAGTGAAAAATGGATAAAGAAGTTGTGGTATTTACTTACAAAGCAATATCACTCAGCAATGAAATCTATGTCATCAGGCCCTTAGCAGCACAATGAGTGGATTCAGGTATGATGATTCTAACTGAAATAAGTCACACAGAAAAAGAAACATCATAAGATATCAGTAATACACGGAATGTAAACTTGGCTACACAGGAACTGAATTACAGAACAGAACAGGGTCTCAAATTTAGAAAACCAACTTATGCTTGCTTAAGGGTAAAGATGAGTTGGGGTGCTGCATAAAACCAGAGATTGAAATGAGCACAGATAAAGTTCCTTAAGCCAAATATGGAATAGACAAGAGCTACCTCTTGCTCAACGAAATGGACTCAACACCGCATATTAAATGCCTAAGAATGTACCTGACTAGTAAGTATCTTAAAACCTATGGATTGCTATGTCTCCGAAAGAGAATCAAGCATGTGTACAGGGGCATAAACGCAGCAGTGATAGGATTGGAGAGGTTCGGTGAGCAAATGAAGACCCTTTGAAGTCATATTGCATTGTACCCATTCCACGGGTCTCAACTCTCCAGGTTTAAGGTATTCTTCCTTCAGCTAAAACATGCATGTGGAACCCAGAGTATGATCAACCGTGTGAACGGGAGACATGTTCAAATATGTCTCAGTTTTCCTCCCCTGGTACTCGGGTGCAACATTCTAGACGCTTTACTAACACTCTCCGCACTTGGAGAGTCAGCACCTTTAAGCTCCTGTTTGGCCCAGTTTGCAATTTCTGCGGAAGATGAACAGGAATAGCGAGAACCAATGAGAGACTAGCTGGAGGTGTCTGGACGGGCAAATTTAACTCTCATTTCCCACCAGGAAGAGGAATTAACCAAAGGCTCAGCGTGCCGTGCCGGAACCAGATTAGGGCCTGAAGCCATCCTGCGGTGTTGCGGCCAGCTAAAAAGAAAGCGAGTTGAAGAAAGGAGCTCAGGGGCACTGTAATTCACAAACCTGCAGAGTTATAAATGACAGCTATCGTCCAAAAATATACTGAAGTAAGGCTGCCAAGAGGACTTGAAAGCGGGGCAGAATTGCAGGAAACCGATTTCAGGAGGTAGACTGGAATTGCATTGAAAGCATAGGAAAAGAGGCAGAACGTCCACAATGATGCACTTGGCCAAAAAGGGCGTATGCGTTTTTTCCTGAATATATTCAGGAAAAAACGCATACGCCCTTTTTGGCCAACCAAGCAAGCTTGCAAAGGAAATCTGCACTACAATGAAGTCTCACTTCCCCCCGGTCAAAAGGGCCATCTGAAAAAAGTGTAAAATCCAGAAAGGCAGGACAGGCCATGGAGAACTGGGAGCCTTGTTATGCTGATGGGCGGGATGTAAATTGCCAACAGACACTCGGGAGAAGTGTATGGTGTTTCCTGAAACATCTAAAAAACAAAGCAACAGAGCCTAGGGCACTTCCACTTATGGTCCTATAGCTTAGGGAAATTAAAATCAAAAAGACACAGCCACCCCAAAGTTTGGGACGCCTCTGTTTACAAGAACCTCGTTTACAGTACAAGTTCAACATCGCAGAAAGTGAAAAATGGATAAAGAAGTTGTGGTATTTACTTACAAAGCAATATCACTCAGCAATGAAATCTATGTCATCAGGCCCTTAGCAGCACAATGAGTGGATTCAGGTATGATGATTCTAACTGAAATAAGTCACACAGAAAAAGAACCATCATAAGATATCAGTAATACACGGAATGTAAACTTGGCTACACAGGAACTGAATTACAGAACAGAACAGGGTCTCAAATTTAGAAAACCAACTTATGCTTGCTTAAGGGTAAAGGTGAGTTGGGGTGCTGCATAAAACCAGAGATTGAAATGAACACAGATAAACTTCCTTAAGCCAAATATGGAATAGACAAGAGCTACTCCTTGCTCAACGAAATGGACTCAACACCGCATATTAAATGCCTAAGAATGTACCTGACTAGTAAGTATCTTAAAACCTATGGATTGCTATGTCTCCGAAAGAGAATCAAGCATGTGTACAGGGGCATAAACGCAGCAGTGATAGGATTGGAGAGGTTCGGTGAGCAAATGAAGACCCTTTGAAGTCATATTGCATGGTACCCATTCCACGGGTTTCAACTACCCAGGTTTAAGGTATTCTTCCTTCAGCTAAAACATGCATGTGGAACCTAGAGTATGATCAACCATGTGATCGGGAGACGTGTTCAAATATGTCTCAGTTTTCGTACCCTGGTACTCGGGTGCAACATTCCAGACGCTTTACTAACACCCTCCCGACTTGGAGAGTCAGTCCCTTTAACCTCCTGTTTGGCCCAGTTTGCAATTTCTGCGGAAGATGAACAGGAATAGCGAGAACCAATGAGAGACTAGCTGGAGGTGTCTGGACGGGCAAATTTAACTCTCATTTCCCACCAGGAAGAGGAATTAACCAAAGGCTCAGCGTGCCGTGCCGGAACCAGATAAGGGCCTGAAGCCATCCTGCGGTGTTGCGGCCAGCTCAAAAGAAAGCAAGTTGAAGAAAGGAGCTCAGGGGCACTGTAATTCACAAACCTGCAGAGTTATAAATGACAGCTATCGTCCAAAAATATACTGAAGTAAGGCTGCCAAGAGGACTTGAAAGCGGGGCAGAATTGCAGGAAACCGATTTCAGGAGGTAGACTGGAATTGCATTGAAAGCATAGGAAAAGAGGCAGAACGTCCACAATGATGCACTTGGCCAAAAAGGGCGTATGCGTTTTTTCCTGAATATATTCAGGAAAAAACGCATACGCCCTTTTTGGCCAACCAAGCAAGCTTGCAAAGGAAATCTGCACTACAATGAAGTCTCACTTCCCCCCGGTCAAAAGGGCCATCTGAAAAAAGTGTAAAATCCAGAAAGGCAGGACAGGCCATGGAGAACTGGGAGCCTTGTTATGCTGATGGGCGGGATGTAAATTGCCAACAGACACTCGGGAGAAGTGTATGGTGTTTCCTGAAACATCTAAAAAACAAAGCAACAGAGCCTAGGGCACTTCCACTTATGGTCCTATAGCTTAGGGAAATTAAAATCAAAAAGACACAGCCACCCCAAAGTTTGGGACGCCTCTGTTTACAAGAACCTCGTTTACCGTACAATTTCAACATCGCAGAAAGTGAAAAATGGATAAAGAACTTGTGGTACTTACGTACAATGCAGTATCACTCAACAATGAAATCTATGTCATCAGGCCCGTAGCAGCATAATGAGTGGATTCAGGTACGATGATTCTAACTGAAATAAGTCACACAGAAAAAGAAACATCATAAGATATCACTAATACACGGAATGTAAACTTGGCTACACAGGAACTGAATTCCAAAACAGAACAGGGTCTCAAAATTAGAAAACCAACTTATGCTTGCTTAAGGGGAAAGGTGAGTTGGGGTGCTGCATAAAACCAGACATTGAAATGAGCACAGATAAAGTTCCTTAAGCCAAATATGGAATAGCAAGAGCTACTCCTTGCTCAATGAAATGGACTCAACACCGCATATTAAACGCCTAAGAATGTACCTGACTAGTAAGTATCTTAAAACCTATGGATTGCTATGTCTCCAAAAGAGAATCAAGCATGTGTACAGGGGCATAAACGCAGCAGTGATAGGATTGGAGAGGTTCAGTGAGCAAATGAAGACCCTTTGAAGTCATATTGCATGGTACCCATTCCACGGGTCTCAACTCTCCAGGTTTAAGGTATTCTTCCTTCAGCTAAAACATGCATGTGGAACCCAGAGTATGATCAACCGTGTGAACGGGAGACATGTTCAAATATGTCTCAGTTTTCCTCCCCTGGTACTCGGGTGCAACATTCCAGACGCTTTACTAACACTCTCCGCACTTGGAGAGTCAGCACCTTTAACCTCCTGTTTGGCCCAGTTTGCAATTTCTGCGGAAGATGAACAGGAATAGCAAGAACCAATGAGAGACTAGCTGGAGGTGTCTGGACGGGCAAATTTAACCCTCATTTCCCACCAGGAAGAGGAATTAACCAAAGGCTCAGCGTGCCGTGCCGGAACCAGATTAGGGCCTGAAGCCATCCTGCGGTGTTGCGGCCAGCTCAAAAGAAAGCGAGTTGAAGAAAGGAGCTCAGGGGCACTGTAATTCACAAACCTGCAGAGTTATAAATGACAGCTATCGTACAAAAATATACTGAAGTAAGGCTGCCAAGAGGACTTGAAAGCGGGGCAGAATTGCAGGAAACCGATTTCAGGAGGTAGACTGGAATTGCATTGAAAGCATAGGAAAAGAGGCAGAACGTCCACAATGATGCACTTGGCCAAAAAGGGCGTAGGCGTTTCTTCCTGAATATATTCAGGAAAAAACGCATACGCCCTTTTTGGCCAACCAAGCAAGCTTGCAAAGGAAATCTGCACTACAATGAAGTCTCACTTCCCCCCGGTCAAAAGGGCCATCTGAAAAAAGTGTAAAATCCAGAAAGGCAGGACAGGCCATGGAGAACTGAGAGCCTTGTTATGCTGATGGGCGGGATGTAAATTGCCAACAGACACTCGGGAGAAGTGTATGGTGTTTCCTGAAACATCTAAAAAACAAAGCAACAGAGCCTAGGGCACTTCCACTTATGGTCCTATAGCTTAGGGAAATTAAAATCAAAAAGACACAGCCACCCCAAAGTTTGGGACGCCTCTGTTTACAAGAACCTCGTTTAGCGTACAAGTTCAACATCGCAGAAAGTGAAAAATGGATAAAGAAGTTGTGGTATTTACTTACAAAGCAATATCACTCAGCAATGAAATCTATGTCATTAGGCCCTTAGCAGCACAATGAGTGGATTCAGGTATGATGATTCTAACTGAAATAAGTCACACAGAAAAAGAAACATCATAAGATATCAGTAATACACGGAATGTAAACTTGGCTACACAGGAACTGAATTACAGAACAGAACAGGGTCTCAAATTTAGAAAACCAACTTATGCTTGCTTAAGGGTAAAGGTGAGTTGGGGTGCTGCATAAAACCAGAGATTGAAATGAGCACAGATAAAGTTCCTTAAGCCAAATATGGAATAGACAAGAGCTACTCCTTGCTCAACGAAATGGACTCAACACCGCATATTAAATGCCTAAGAATGTACCTGACTAGTAAGTATCTTAAAACCTATGGATTGCTATGTCTCCGAAAGAGAATCAAGCATGTGTACAGGGGCATAAACGCAGCAGTGATAGGATTGGAGAGGTTCGGTGAGCAAATGAAGACCCTTTGAAGTCATACTGCATGGTACCCATTCCACGGGTTTCAACTACCCAGGTTTAAGGTATTCTTCCTTCAGCTAAAACATGCATGTGGAACCTAGAGTATGATCAACCATGTGATCGGGAGATGTGTTCAAATATGTCTCAGGTTTCGTACCCTGGTACTCGGGTGCAACATTCCAGACGCTTTACTAACACCCTCCCAACTTGGAGAGTCAGCGCCTTTAACCTCCTGTTTGGACCAGTTTGCAATTTCTGCGGAAGATGAACAGGAATAGCGAGAACCAATGAGAGACTAGCTGGAGGTGTCTGGACGGGCAAATTTAACCCTCATTTCCCACCAGGAAGAGGAATTAACCAAAGGCTCAGCGTGCCGTGCCGGAACCAGATTAGGGCCTGAAGCCATCCTGCGGTGTTGCGGCCAGCTCAAAAGAAAGCGAGTTGAAGAAAGGAGCTCAGGGGCACTGTAATTCACAAACCTGCAGAGTTATAAATGACAGCTATCGTCCAAAAATATACTGAAGTAAGGCTGCCAAGAGGACTTGAAAGCGGGGCAGAATTGCAGGAAACCGATTTCAGGAGGTAGACTGGAATTGCATTGAAAGCATAGGAAAAGAGGCAGAACGTCCACAATGATGCACTTGGCCAAAAAGGGCGTATGCGTTTTTTCCTGAATATATTCAGGAAAAAACGCATACGCCCTTTTTGGCCAACCAAGCAAGCTTGCAAAGGAAATCTGCACTACAATGAAGTCTCACTTCCCCCCGGTCAAAAGGGCCATCTGAAAAAAGTGTAAAATCCAGAAAGACAGGACAGGCCATGGAGAACTGGGAGCCTTGTTATGCTGATGGGCGGGATGTAAATTGCCAACAGACACTCGGGAGAAGTGTATGGTGTTTCCTGAAACATCTAAAAAACAAAGCAACAGAGCCTAGGGCACTTCCACTTATGGTCCTATAGCTTAGGGAAATTAAAATCAAAAAGACACAGCCACCCCAAAGTTTGGGACGCCTCTGTTTACAAGAACCTCGTTTACAGTACAAGTTCAACATCGCAGAAAGTGAAAAATGGATAAAGAAGTTGTGGTATTTACTTACAAAGCAATATCACTCAGCAATGAAATCTATGTCATCAGGCCCTTAGCAGCACAATGAGTGGATTCAGGTATGATGATTCTAACTGAAATAAGTCACACAGAAAAAGAAACATCATAAGATATCAGTAATACACGGAATGTAAACTTGGCTACACAGGAACTGAATTACAGAACAGAACAGGGTCTCAAATTTAGAAAACCAACTTATGCTTGCTTAAGGGGAAAGGTGAGTTGGGGTGCTGCATAAAACCAGAGATTGAAATGAGCACAGATAAAGTTCCTTAAGCCAAATATGGAATAGACAAGAGCTACTCCTTGCTCAACGAAATGGACTCAACACCGCATATTAAATGCCTAAGAATGTACCTGACTAGTAAGTATCTTAAAACCTATGGATTGCTATGTCTCCGAAAGAGAATCAAGCATGTGTACAGGGGCATAAACGCAGCAGTGATAGGATTGGAGAGGTTCGGTGAGCAAATGAAGACCCTTTGAAGTCATATTGCATGGTACCCATTCCACGGGTTTCAACTACCCAGGTTTAAGGTATTCTTCCTTCAGCTAAAACATTCATGTGGAACCTAGAGTATGATCAACCATGTGATCGGGAGACGTGTTCAAATATGTCTCAGTTTTCGTACCCTGGTACTCGGGTGCAACATTCCAGACGCTTTACTAACACCCTCCCGACTTGGAGAGTCAGTCCCTTTAACCTCCTGTTTGGCCCAGTTTGCAATTTCTGCGAAAGATGAACAGGAATAGCGAGAACCAATGAGAGACTAGCTGGAGGTGTCTGGACGGGCAAATTTAACTCTCATTTCCCACCAGGAAGAGGAATTAACCAAAGGCTCAGCATGCCGTGCCGGAACCAGATTAGGGCCTGAAGCCATCCTGCGGTGTTGCGGCCAGCTCACAAGAAAGCGAGTTGAAGAAAGGAGCTCAGGGGCACTGTAATTCACAAACCTGCAGAGTTATAAATGACAGCTATCGTCCAAAAATATACTGAAGTAAGGCTGCCAAGAGGACTTGAAAGCGGGGCAGAATTGCAGGAAACCGATTTCAGGAGGTAGACTGGAATTGCATTGAAAGCATAGGAAAAGAGGCAGAACGTCCACAATGATGCACTTGGCCAAAAAGGGCGTATGCGTTTTTTCCTGAATATATTCAGGAAAAAACGCATACGCCCTTTTTGGCCAACCAAGCAAGCTTGCAAAGGAAATCTGCACTACAATGAAGTCTCACTTCCCCCCGGTCAAAAGGGCCATCTGAAAAAAGTGTAAAATCCAGAAAGACAGGACAGGCCATGGAGAACTGGGAGCCTTGTTATGCTGATGGGCGGGATGTAAATTGCCAACAGACACTCGGGAGAAGTGTATGGTGTTTCCTGAAACATCTAAAAAACAAAGCAACAGAGCCTAGGGCACTTCCACTTATGGTCCTATAGCATAGGGAAATTAAAATCAAAAAGACACAGCCACCCCAAAGTTTGGGACGCCTCTGTTTACAAGAACCTCGTTTACAGTACAAGTTCAACATCGCAGAAAGTGAAAAATGGATAAAGAAGTTGTGGTATTTACTTACAAAGCAATATCACTCAGCAATGAAATCTATGTCATCAGGCCCTTAGCAGCACAATGAGTGGATTCAGGTATGATGATTCTAACTGAAATAAGTCACACAGAAAAAGAAACATCATAAGATATCAGTAATACACGGAATGTAAACTTGGCTACACAGGAACTGAATTACAGAACAGAACAGGGTCTCAAATTTAGAAAACCAACTTATGCTTGCTTAAGGGTAAAGGTGAGTTGGGGTGCTGCATAAAACCAGAGATTGAAATGAACACAGATAAAGTTCCTTAAGCCAAATATGGAATAGACAAGAGCTACTCCTTGCTCAACGAAATGGACTCAACACCCCATATTAAATACCTAAGAATGTACCTGACTAGTAAGTATCTTAAAACCTATGGATGGCTATGTCTCCGAAAGAGAATCAAGCATGTGTACAGGGGCATAAACGCAGCAGTGATAGGATTGGAGAGGTTCGGTGAGCAAATGAAGACCCTTTGAAGTCATATTGCATGGTACCCATTCCACGGGTTTCAACTACCCAGGTTTAAGGTATTCTTCCTTCAGCTAAAACATGCATGTGGAACCTAGAGTATGATCAACCATGTGATCGGGAGACGTGTTCAAATATGTCTCAGTTTTCGTACCCTGGTACTCGGGTGCAACATTCCAGACGCTTTACTAACACCCTCCCGACTTGGAGAGTCAGTTCCTTTAACCTCCTGTTTGGCCCAGTTTGCAATTTCTGCGGAAGATGAACAGGAATAGCGAGAACCAATGAGAGACTAGCTGGAGGTGTCTGGACGGGCAAATTTAACTCTCATTTCCCACCAGAAAGAGGAATTAACCAAAGGCTCAGCGTGCCGTGCCGGAACCAGATTAGGGCCTGAAGCCATCCTGCGGTGTTGCGGCCAGCTCAAAAGAAAGCGAGTTGAAGAAAGGAGCTCAGGGGCACTGTAATTCACAAACCTGCAGAGTTATAAATGACAGCTATCGTCCAAAAATATACTGAAGTAAGGCTGCCAAGAGGACTTGAAAGCGGGGCAGAATTGCAGGAAACCGATTTCAGGAGGTAGACTGGAATTGCATTGAAAGCATAGGAAAAGAGGCAGAACGTCCACAATGATGTACTTGGCCATAAAGGGCGTATGCGTTTTTTCCTGAATATATTCAGGAAAAAACGCATACGCCCCTTTTGGCCAACCAAGCAAGCTTGCAATGGAAATCTGCACTACAATGAAGTCTCACTTCCCCCCGGTCAAAAGGGCCATCTGAAAAAAGTGTAAAATCCAGAAAGGCAGGACAGGCCATGGAGAACTGGGAGCCTTGTTATGCTGATGGGCGGGATGTAAATTGCCAACAGACACTCGGGAGAAGTGTATGGTGTTTCCTGAAACATCTAAAAAACAAAGCAACAGAGCCTAGGGCACTTCCACTTATGGTCCTATAGCTTAGGAAAATTAAAATAAAAAAGACACAGCCACCCCAAAGTTTGGGACGCCTCTGTTTACAAGAATCTCGTTTACCGTACAAGTTCAATATCACAGAAAGTGAAAAATGGATAAAGAACTTGTGGTACTTACGTACAATGCAGTATCACTCAAGAATGAAATCTATGTCATCAGGCCCGTAGCAGCATAATGAGTGGATTCAGGTACGATGATTCTAACTGAAATAAGTCACACAGAAAAAGAAACATCATAAGATATCACTAATACACGGAATGTAAACTTGGCTACACAGGAACTGAATTCCAAAACAGAACAGGGTCTCAAAATTAGAAAACCAACTTATGCTTGCTTAAGGGGAAAGGTGAGTTGGGGTGCTGCATAAAACCAGACATTGAAATGAGCACAGATAAAGTTCCTTAAGCCAAATATGGAATAGCAAGAGCTACTCCTTGCTCAATGAAATGGACTCAACACCCCATATTAAACGTCTAAGAATGTACCTGACTAGTAAGTATCTTAAAACCTATGGATTGCTATGTCTCCAAAAGAGAATCAAGCATGTGTACAGGGGCATAAACGCAGCAGTGATAGGATTGGAGAGGTTCAGTGAGCAAATGAAGACCCTTTGAAGTCATATTGCATGGTACCCATTCCACGGGTCTCAACTCTCCAGGTTTAAGGTATTCTTCTTTCAGCTAAAACATGCATGTGGAACCCAGAGTATGATCAACCGTGTGAACGGGAGACATGTTCAAATATGTCTCAGTTGTCCTCCCCTGGTCCTCGGGTGCAACATTCCAGACGCTTCACTAACACTCTCCGCACTTGGAGAGTCAGCACCTTTAAGCTCCTGTTTGGCCCAGTTTGCAATTTCTGCGGAAGATGAACAGAAATAGGGAGAACCAATGAGAGACTAGCTGGAGGTGTCTGGACGGGCAAATTTAACTCTCATTTCCCACCAGGAAGAGGAAATAACCAAAGGCTCAGCATGCCATGCCGGAACCAGATTAGGGCCTGAAGCCATCCTGCGGTGTTGCGGCCAGCTCAAAAGAAAGCGAGTTGAAGAAAGGAGCTCAGGGGCACTGTAATTCACAAACCTGCAGAGTTATAAATGACAGCTATCGTCCAAAAATATACTGAAGTAAGGCTGCCAAGAGGACTTGAAAGCGGGGCAGAATTGCAGGAAACCGATTTCAGGAGGTAGACTGGAATTGCATTGAAAGCATAGGAAAAGAGGCAGAACGTCCACAATGATGCACTTGGCCAAAAAGGGCGTATGCGTTTTTTCCTGAATATATTCAGGAAAAAACGCATACGCCCTTTTTGGCCAACCAAGCAAGCTTGCAAAGGAAATCTGCACTACAATGAAGTCTCACTTCCCCCCGGTCAAAAGGGCCATCTGAAAAAAGTGTAAAATCCAGAAAGGCAGGACAGGCCATGGAGAACTGGGAGCCTTGTTATGCTGATGGGCGGGATGTAAATTGCCAACAGACACTAGGGAGAAGTGTATGGTGTTTCCTGAAACATCTAAAAAACAAAGCAACAGAGCCTAGGGCACTTCCACTTATGGTCCTATAGCTTAGGGAAATTAAAATCAAAAAGACACAGCCACTCCAAAGTTTGGGACGCCTCTGTTTACAAGAACCTCGTTTACAGTACAAGTTCAACATCGCAGAAAGTGAAAAATGGATAAAGAAGTTGTGGTATTTACTTACAAAGCAATATCACTCAGCAATGAAATCTATGTCATCAGGCCCTTAGCAGCACAATGAGTGGATTCAGGTATGATGATTCTAACTGAAATAAGTCACACAGAAAAAGAAACATCATAAGATATCAGTAATACACGGAATGTAAACTTGGCTACACAGGAACTGAATTACAGAACAGAACAGGGTCTCAAATTTAGAAAACCAACTTATGCTTGCTTAAGGGGAAAGGTGAGTTGGGGTGCTGCATAAAACCAGAGATTGAAATGAGCACAGATAAAGTTCCTTAAGCCAAATATGGAATAGACAAGAGCTACTCCTTGCTCAACGAAATGGACTCAACACCGCATATTAAATGCCTAAGAATGTACCTGACTAGTAAGTATCTTAAAACCTATGGATTGCTATGTCTCCGAAAGAGAATCAAGCATGTGTACAGGGGCATAAACGCAGCAGTGATAGGATTGGAGAGGTTCGGTGAGCAAATGAAGACCCTTTGAAGTCATATTGCATAGTACCCATTCCATGGGTTTCAACTACCCAGGTTTAAGGTATTCTTCCTTCAGCTAAAACATGCATGTGGAACCTAGAGTATGATCAACCATGTGATCGGGAGACGTGTTCAAATATGTCTCAGTTTTCGTACCCTGGTACTCGGGTGCAACATTCCAGACGCTTTACTAACACCCTCCCGACTTGGAGAGTCAGTCCCTTTAACCTCCTGTTTGGCCCAGTTTGCAATTTCTGCGGAAGATGAACAGGAATAGTGAGAACCAATGAGAGACTAGCTGGAGGTGTCTGGACGGGCAAATTTAACTCTCATTTCCCACCAGGAAGAGGAATTAACCAAAGGCTCAGCGTGCCGTGCCGGAACCAGATTAGGGCCTGAAGCCATCCTGCGGTGTTGCGGCCAGCTCAAAAGAAAGCGAGTTGAAGAAAGGAGCTCAGGGGCACTGTAATTCACAAACCTGCAGAGTTATAAATGACAGCTATCGTCCAAAAATATACTGAAGTAAGGCTGCCAAGAGGACTTGAAAGCGGGGCAGAATTGCAGGAAACCGATTTCAGGAGGTAGACTGGAATTGCATTGAAAGCATAGGAAAAGAGGCAGAACGTCCACAATGATGCACTTGGCCAAAAAGGGCGTATGCGTTTTTTCCTGAATATATTCAGGAAAAAACGCATACGCCCTTTTTGGCCAACCAAGCAAGCTTGCAAAGGAAATCTGCACTACAATGAAGTCTCCCTTCCCCCTGGTCAAAAGGGCCATCTGAAAAAAGTGTAAAATCCAGAAAGGCAGGACAGGCCATGGAGAACTGGGAGCCTTGTTATGCTGATGGGCGGGATGTAAATTGCCAACAGACACTCGGGAGAAGTGTATGGTGTTTCCTGAAACATCTAAAAAACAAAGCAACAGAGCCTAGGGCACTTCCACTTATGGTCCTATAGCTTAGGGAAATTAAAATCAAAAAGACACAGCCACCCCAAAGTTTGGGACGCCTCTGTTTACAAGAACCTCGTTTACCGTACAAGTTCAATATCACAGAAAGTGAAAAATGGATAAAGAACTTGTGGTACTTACGTACAATGCAGTATCACTCAACAATGAAATCTGTGTCATCAGGCCCGTAGTAGCATAATGAGTGCATTCAGGTACGATGATTCTAACTGAAATAAGTCACACAGAAAAAGAAACATCATAAGATATCACTAATACACGGAATGTAAACTTGGCTACACAGGAACTGAATTCCAAAACAGAACAGGGTCTCAAAATTAGAAAACCAACTTATGCTTGCTTAAGGGGAAAGGTGAGTTGGGGTGCTGCATAAAACCAGACATTGAAATGAGCACAGATAAAGTTCCTTAAGCCAAATATGGAATAGACAAGAGCTACTCCTTGCTCAATGAAATGGACTCAACACCGCATATTAAACGCCTAAGAATGTACCTGACTAGTAAGTATCTTAAAACCTATGGATTGCTATGTCTCCAAAAGAGAATCAAGCATGTGTACAGGGGCATAAACGCAGCAGTGATAGGATTGGAGAGGTTCAGTGAGCAAATGAAGACCCTTTGAAGTCATATTGCATTGTACCCATTCCACGGGTCTCAACTCTCCAGGTTTAAGGTATTCTTCCTTCAGCTAAAACATGCATGTGGAACCCAGAGTATGATCAACCGTGTGAACGGGAGACATGTTCAAATATGTCTCAGTTTTCCTCCCCTGGTACTCGGGTGCAACATTCCAGACGCTTTACTAACACTCTCCGCACTTGGAGAGTCAGCACCTTTAAGCTCCTGTTTGGCCCAGTTTGCAATTTCTGCGGAAGATGAACAGAAATAGGGAGAACCAATGAGAGACTAGCTGGAGGTGTCTGGACGGGCAAATTTAACTCTCATTTCCCACCAGGAAGAGGAAATAACCAAAGGCTCAGCATGCCGTGCCGGAACCAGATTAGGGCCTGAAGCCATCCTGCGGTGTTGCGGCCAGCTCAAAAGAAAGCGAGTTGAAGAAAGGAGCTCAGGGGCACTGTAATTCACAAACCTGCAGAGTTATAAATGACAGCTATCGTCCAAAAATATACTGAAGTAAGGCTGCCAAGAGGACTTGAAAGCGGGGCAGAATTGCAGGAAACTGATTTCAGGAGGTAGACTGGAATTGCATTGAAAGCATAGGAAAAGAGGCAGAACGTCCACAATGATGCACTTGGCCAAAAAGGGCGTATGCGTTTTTTCCTGAATATATTCAGGAAAAAACGCATACGCCCTTTTTGGCCAACCAAGCAAGCTTGCAAAGGAAATCTGCACTACAATGAAGTCTCACTTCCCCCCGGTCAAAAGGGCCATCTGAAAAAAGTGTAAAATCCAGAAAGGCAGGACAGGCCATGGAGAACTGGGAGCCTTGTTATGCTGATGGGCGGGATGTAAATTGCCAACAGACACTCGGGAGAAGTGTATGGTGTTTCCTGAAACATCTAAAAAACAAAGCAACAGAGCCTAGGGCACTTCCACTTATGGTCCTATAGCTTAGGGAAATTAAAATCAAAAAGACACAGCCACCCCAAAGTTTGGGACGCCTCTGTTTACAAGAACCTCGTTTACAGTACAAGTTCAACATCGCAGAAAGTGAAAAATGGATAAAGAAGTTGTGGTATTTACTTACAAAGCAATATCACTCAGCAATGAAATCTATGTCATCAGGCCCTTAGCAGCACAATGAGTGGATTCAGGTATGATGATTCTAACTGAAATAAGTCACACAGAAAAAGAAACATCATAAGATATCAGTAATACACGGAATGTAAACTTGGCTACACAGGAACTGAATTACAGAACAGAACAGGGTCTCAAATTTAGAAAACCAACTTATGCTTGCTTAAGGGTAAAGGTGAGTTGGGGTGCTGCATAAAACCAGAGATTGAAATGAGCACAGATAAAGTTCCTTAAGCCAAATATGGAATAGACAAGAGCTACTCCTTGCTCAACGAAATGGACTCAACACCGCATATTAAACGCCTAAGAATGTACCTGACTAGTAAGTATCTTAAAACCTATGGATTGCTATGTCTCCGAAAGAGAATCAAGCATGTGTACAGGGGCATAAACGCAGCAGTGATAGGATTGGAGAGGTTCAGTGAGCAAATGAAGACCCTTTGAAGTCATATTGCATGGTACCCATTCCACGGGTTTCAACTACCCAGGTTTAAGGTATTCTTCCTTCAGCTAAAACATGCATGTGGAACCTAGAGTCTGATCAACCATGTGATCGGGAGACGTGTTCAAATATGTCTCAGTTTTCGTACCCTGGTACTCGGGTGCAACATTCCAGACGCTTTACTAACACCCTCCCGACTTGGAGAGTCAGTCCCTTTAACCTCCTGTTTGGCCCAGTTTGCAATTTCTGCGGAAGATGAACAGGAATAGCGAGAACCAATGAGAGACTAGCTGGAGGTGTCTGGACGGGCAAATTTAACTCTCATTTCCCACCAGGAAGAGGAATTAACCAAAGGCTCAGCGTGCCGTGCCGGAACCAGATTAGGGCCTGAAGCCATCCTGCGGTGTTGCGGCCAGCTCAAAAGAAAGCGAGTTGAAGAAAGGAGCTCAGGGGCACTGTAATTCACAAACCTGCAGAGTTATAAATGACAGCTATCGTCCAAAAATATACTGAAGTAAGGCTGCCAAGAGGACTTGAAAGCGGGGCAGAATTGCAGGAAACCGATTTCAGGAGGTAGACTGGAATTGCATTGAAAGCATAGGAAAAGAGGCAGAACGTCCACAATGATGCACTTGGCCAAAAAGGGCGTATGCGTTTTTTCCTGAATATATTCAGGAAAAAACGCATACGCCCTTTTTGGCCAACCAAGCAAGCTTGCAAAGGAAATCTGCACTACAATGAAGTCTCACTTCCCCCCGGTCAAAAGGGCCATCTGAAAAAAGTGTAAAATCCAGAAAGACAGAAAAGGCCATGGAGAACTGGGAGCCTTGTTAT
The DNA here is from genome assembly GCF_039906515.1 of Pseudorca crassidens. NCBI lineage: Eukaryota > Metazoa > Chordata > Mammalia > Artiodactyla > Delphinidae > Pseudorca > Pseudorca crassidens. Next base: position 519,260 of record NW_027135955.1, on the reverse strand, counting down.
GCTGATGGGCGGGATGTAAATTGCCAACAGACACTCGGGAGAAGTGTATGGTGTTTCCTGAAACATCTAAAAAACAAAGCAACAGAGCCTAGGGCACTTCCACTTATGGTCCTATAGCTTAGGGAAATTAAAATCAAAAAGACACAGCCACCCCAAAGTTTGGGACGCCTCTGTTTACAAGAACCTCGTTTACAGTACAAGTTCAACATCGCAGAAAGTGAAAAATGGATAAAGAAGTTGTGGTATTTACTTACAAAGCAATATCACTCAGCAATGAAATCTATGTCATCAGGCCCTTAGCAGCACAATGAGTGGATTCAGGTATGATGATTCTAACTGAAATAAGTCACACAGAAAAAGAAACATCATAAGATATCAGTAATACACGGAATGTAAACTTGGCTACACAGGAACTGAATTACAGAACAGAACAGGGTCTCAAATTTAGAAAACCAACTTATGCTTGCTTAAGGGTAAAGGTGAGTTGGGGTGCTGCATAAAACCAGAGATTGAAATGAACACAGATAAAGTTCCTTAAGCCAAATATGGAATAGACAAGAGCTACTCCTTGCTCAACGAAATGGACTCAACACCCCATATTAAATGCCTAAGAATGTACCTGACTAGTAAGTATCTTAAAACCTATGGATGGCTATGTCTCCGAAAGAGAATCAAGCATGTGTACAGGGGCATAAACGCAGCAGTGATAGGATTGGAGAGGTTCGGTGAGCAAATGAAGACCCTTTGAAGTCATATTGCATGGTACCCATTCCACGGGTTTCAACTACCCAGGTTTAAGGTATTCTTCCTTCAGCTAAAACATGCATGTGGAACCTAGAGTATGATCAACCATGTGATCGGGAGACGTGTTCAAATATGTCTCAGTTTTCGTACCCTGGTACTCGGGTGCAACATTCCAGACGCTTTACTAACACCCTCCCGACTTGGAGAGTCAGTCCCTTTAACCTCCTGTTTGGCCCAGTTTGCAATTTCTGCGGAAGATGAACAGGAATAGCGAGAACCAATGAGAGACTAGCTGGAGGTGTCTGGACGGGCAAATTTAACTCTCATTTCCCACCAGAAAGAGGAATTAACCAAAGGCTCAGCGTGCCGTGCCGGAACCAGATTAGGGCCTGAAGCCATCCTGCGGTGTTGCGGCCAGCTCAAAAGAAAGCGAGTTGAAGAAAGGAGCTCAGGGGCACTGTAATTCACAAACCTGCAGAGTTATAAATGACAGCTATCGTCCAAAAATATACTGAAGTAAGGCTGCCAAGAGGACTTGAAAGCGGGGCAGAATTGCAGGAAACTGATTTCAGGAGGTAGACTGGAATTGCATTGAAAGCATAGGAAAAGAGGCAGAACGTCCACAATGATGCACTTGGCCAAAAAGGGCGTATGCGTTTTTTCCTGAATATATTCAGGAAAAAACGCATACGCCCTTTTTGGCCAACCAAGCAAGCTTGCAAAGGAAATCTGCACTACAATGAAGTCTCACTTCCCCCCGGTCAAAAGGGCCATCTGAAAAAAGTGTAAAATCCAGAAAGGCAGGACAGGCCATGGAGAACTGGGAGCCTTGTTATGCTGATGGGCGGGATGTAAATTGCCAACAGACACTCGGGAGAAGTTTATGGTGTTTCCTGAAACATCTAAAAAACAAAGCAACAGAGCCTAGGGCACTTCCACTTATGGTCCTATAGCTTAGGGAAATTAAAATCAAAAAGACACAGCCACCCCAAAGTTTGGGACGCCTCTGTTTACAAGAACCTCGTTTACAGTACAAGTTCAACATCGCAGAAAGTGAAAAATGGATAAAGAAGTTGTGGTATTTACTTACAAAGCAATATCACTCAGCAATGAAATCTATGTCATCAGGCCCTTAGCAGCACAATGAGTGGATTCAGGTATGATGATTCTAACTGAAATAAGTCACACAGAAAAAGAAACATCATAAGATATCAGTAATACACGGAATGTAAACTTGGCTACACAGGAACTGAATTACAGAACAGAACAGGGTCTCAAATTTAGAAAACCAACTTATGCTTGCTTAAGGGGAAAGGTGAGTTGGGGTGCTGCATAAAACCAGAGATTGAAATGAGCACAGATAAAGTTCCTTAAGCCAAATATGGAATAGACAAGAGCTACTCCTTGCTCAACGAAATGGACTCAACACCGCATATTAAATGCCTAAGAATGTACCTGACTAGTAAGTATCTTAAAACCTATGGATTGCTATGTCTCCGAAAGAGAATCAAGCATGTGTACAGGGGCATAAACGCAGCAGTGATAGGATTGGAGAGGTTCGGTGAGCAAATGAAGACCCTTTGAAGTCATATTGCATGGTACCCATTCCACGGGTTTCAACTACCCAGGTTTAAGGTATTCTTCCTTCAGCTAAAACATGCATGTGGAACCTAGAGTATGATCAACCATGTGATCGGGAGACGTGTTCAAATATGTCTCAGTTTTCGTACCCTGGTACTCGGGTGCAACATTCCAGACGCTTTACTAACACCCTCCCGACTTGGAGAGTCAGTTCCTTTAACCTCCTGTTTGGCCCAGTTTGCAATTTCTGCGGAAGATGAACAGGAATAGCGAGAACCAATGAGAGACTAGCTGGAGGTGTCTGGACGGGCAAATTTAACTCTCATTTCCCACCAGAAAGAGGAATTAACCAAAGGCTCAGCGTGCCGTGCCGGAACCAGATTAGGGCCTGAAGCCATCCTGCGGTGTTGCGGCCAGCTCAAAAGAAAGCGAGTTGAAGAAAGGAGCTCAGGGGCACTGTAATTCACAAACCTGCAGAGTTATAAATGACAGCTATCGTCCAAAAATATACTGAAGTAAGGCTGCCAAGAGGACTTGAAAGCGGGGCAGAATTGCAGGAAACCGATTTCAGGAGGTAGACTGGAATTGCATTGAAAGCATAGGAAAAGAGGCAGAACGTCCACAATGATGTACTTGGCCATAAAGGGCGTATGCGTTTTTTCCTGAATATATTCAGGAAAAAACGCATACGCCCCTTTTGGCCAACCAAGCAAGCTTGCAATGGAAATCTGCACTACAATGAAGTCTCACTTCCCCCCGGTCAAAAGGGCCATCTGAAAAAAGTGTAAAATCCAGAAAGGCAGGACAGGCCATGGAGAACTGGGAGCCTTGTTATGCTGATGGGCGGGATGTAAATTGCCAACAGACACTCGGGAGAAGTGTATGGTGTTTCCTGAAACATCTAAAAAACAAAGCAACAGAGCCTAGGGCACTTCCACTTATGGTCCTATAGCTTAGGAAAATTAAAATAAAAAAGACACAGCCACCCCAAAGTTTGGGACGCCTCTGTTTACAAGAACCTCGTTTACAGTACAAGTTCAACATCGCAGAAAGTGAAAAATGGATAAAGAAGTTGTGGTATTTACTTACAAAGCAATATCACTCAGCAATGAAATCTATGTCATCAGGCCCTTAGCAGCACAATGAGTGGATTCAGGTATGATGATTCTAACTGAAATAAGTCACACAGAAAAAGAAACATCATAAGATATCAGTAATACACGGAATGTAAACTTGGCTACACAGGAACTGAATTACAGAACAGAACAGGGTCTCAAATTTAGAAAACCAACTTATGCTTGCTTAAGGGGAAAGGTGAGTTGGGGTGCTGCATAAAACCAGAGATTGAAATGAGCACAGATAAAGTTCCTTAAGCCAAATATGGAATAGACAAGAGCTACTCCTTGCTCAACGAAATGGACTCAACACCGCATATTAAATGCCTAAGAATGTACCTGACTAGTAAGTATCTTAAAACCTATGGATTGCTATGTCTCCGAAAGAGAATCAAGCATGTGTACAGGGGCATAAACGCAGCAGTGATAGGATTGGAGAGGTTCGGTGAGCAAATGAAGACCCTTTGAAGTCATATTGCATGGTACCCATTCCACGGGTTTCAACTACCCAGGTTTAAGGTATTCTTCCTTCAGCTAAAACATGCATGTGGAACCTAGAGTATGATCAACCATGTGATCGGGAGACGTGTTCAAATATGTCTCAGTTTTCGTACCCTGGTACTCGGGTGCAACATTCCAGACGCTTTACTAACACCCTCCCGACTTGGAGAGTCAGTTCCTTTAACCTCCTGTTTGGCCCAGTTTGCAATTTCTGCGGAAGATGAACAGGAATAGCGAGAACCAATGAGAGACTAGCTGGAGGTGTCTGGACGGGCAAATTTAACTCTCATTTCCCACCAGAAAGAGGAATTAACCAAAGGCTCAGCGTGCCGTGCCGGAACCAGATTAGGGCCTGAAGCCATCCTGCGGTGTTGCGGCCAGCTCAAAAGAAAGCGAGTTGAAGAAAGGAGCTCAGGGGCACTGTAATTCACAAACCTGCAGAGTTATAAATGACAGCTATCGTCCAAAAATATACTGAAGTAAGGCTGCCAAGAGGACTTGAAAGCGGGGCAGAATTGCAGGAAACCGATTTCAGGAGGTAGACTGGAATTGCATTGAAAGCATAGGAAAAGAGGCAGAACGTCCACAATGATGTACTTGGCCATAAAGGGCGTATGCGTTTTTTCCTGAATATATTCAGGAAAAAACGCATACGCCCCTTTTGGCCAACCAAGCAAGCTTGCAATGGAAATCTGCACTACAATGAAGTCTCACTTCCCCCCGGTCAAAAGGGCCATCTGAAAAAAGTGTAAAATCCAGAAAGGCAGGACAGGCCATGGAGAACTGGGAGCCTTGTTATGCTGATGGGCGGGATGTAAATTGCCAACAGACACTCGGGAGAAGTGTATGGTGTTTCCTGAAACATCTAAAAAACAAAGCAACAGAGCCTAGGGCACTTCCACTTATGGTCCTATAGCTTAGGAAAATTAAAATAAAAAAGACACAGCCACCCCAAAGTTTGGGACGCCTCTGTTTACAAGAATCTCGTTTACCGTACAAGTTCAATATCACAGAAAGTGAAAAATGGATAAAGAACTTGTGGTACTTACGTACAATGCAGTATCACTCAAGAATGAAATCTATGTCATCAGGCCCGTAGCAGCATAATGAGTGGATTCAGGTACGATGATTCTAACTGAAATAAGTCACACAGAAAAAGAAACATCATAAGATATCACTAATACACGGAATGTAAACTTGGCTACACAGGAACTGAATTCCAAAACAGAACAGGGTCTCAAAATTAGAAAACCAACTTATGCTTGCTTAAGGGGAAAGGTGAGTTGGGGTGCTGCATAAAACCAGACATTGAAATGAGCACAGATAAAGTTCCTTAAGCCAAATATGGAATAGCAAGAGCTACTCCTTGCTCAATGAAATGGACTCAACACCCCATATTAAACGTCTAAGAATGTACCTGACTAGTAAGTATCTTAAAACCTATGGATTGCTATGTCTCCAAAAGAGAATCAAGCATGTGTACAGGGGCATAAACGCAGCAGTGATAGGATTGGAGAGGTTCAGTGAGCAAATGAAGACCCTTTGAAGTCATATTGCATGGTACCCATTCCACGGGTCTCAACTCTCCAGGTTTAAGGTATTCTTCCTTCAGCTAAAACATGCATGTGGAACCCAGAGTATGATCAACCGTGTGAACGGGAGACATGTTCAAATATGTCTCAGTTGTCCTCCCCTGGTCCTCGGGTGCAACATTCCAGACGCTTCACTAACACTCTCCGCACTTGGAGAGTCAGCACCTTTAAGCTCCTGTTTGGCCCAGTTTGCAATTTCTGCGGAAGATGAACAGAAATAGGGAGAACCAATGAGAGACTAGCTGGAGGTGTCTGGACGGGCAAATTTAACTCTCATTTCCCACCAGGAAGAGGAAATAACCAAAGGCTCAGCATGCCATGCCGGAACCAGATTAGGGCCTGAAGCCATCCTGCGGTGTTGCGGCCAGCTCAAAAGAAAGCGAGTTGAAGAAAGGAGCTCAGGGGCACTGTAATTCACAAACCTGCAGAGTTATAAATGACAGCTATCGTCCAAAAATATACTGAAGTAAGGCTGCCAAGAGGACTTGAAAGCGGGGCAGAATTGCAGGAAACCGATTTCAGGAGGTAGACTGGAATTGCATTGAAAGCATAGGAAAAGAGGCAGAACGTCCACAATGATGCACTTGGCCAAAAAGGGCGTATGCGTTTTTTCCTGAATATATTCAGGAAAAAACGCATACGCCCTTTTTGGCCAACCAAGCAAGCTTGCAAAGGAAATCTGCACTACAATGAAGTCTCACTTCCCCCCGGTCAAAAGGGCCATCTGAAAAAAGTGTAAAATCCAGAAAGGCAGGACAGGCCATGGAGAACTGGGAGCCTTGTTATGCTGATGGGCGGGATGTAAATTGCCAACAGACACTAGGGAGAAGTGTATGGTGTTTCCTGAAACATCTAAAAAACAAAGCAACAGAGCCTAGGGCACTTCCACTTATGGTCCTATAGCTTAGGGAAATTAAAATCAAAAAGACACAGCCACTCCAAAGTTTGGGACGCCTCTGTTTACAAGAACCTCGTTTACAGTACAAGTTCAACATCGCAGAAAGTGAAAAATGGATAAAGAAGTTGTGGTATTTACTTACAAAGCAATATCACTCAGCAATGAAATCTATGTCATCAGGCCCTTAGCAGCACAATGAGTGGATTCAGGTATGATGATTCTAACTGAAATAAGTCACACAGAAAAAGAAACATCATAAGATATCAGTAATACACGGAATGTAAACTTGGCTACACAGGAACTGAATTACAGAACAGAACAGGGTCTCAAATTTAGAAAACCAACTTATGCTTGCTTAAGGGGAAAGGTGAGTTGGGGTGCTGCATAAAACCAGAGATTGAAATGAGCACAGATAAAGTTCCTTAAGCCAAATATGGAATAGACAAGAGCTACTCCTTGCTCAACGAAATGGACTCAACACCGCATATTAAATGCCTAAGAATGTACCTGACTAGTAAGTATCTTAAAACCTATGGATTGCTATGTCTCCGAAAGAGAATCAAGCATGTGTACAGGGGCATAAACGCAGCAGTGATAGGATTGGAGAGGTTCGGTGAGCAAATGAAGACCCTTTGAAGTCATATTGCATAGTACCCATTCCATGGGTTTCAACTACCCAGGTTTAAGGTATTCTTCCTTCAGCTAAAACATGCATGTGGAACCTAGAGTATGATCAACCATGTGATCGGGAGACGTGTTCAAATATGTCTCAGTTTTCGTACCCTGGTACTCGGGTGCAACATTCCAGACGCTTTACTAACACCCTCCCGACTTGGAGAGTCAGTCCCTTTAACCTCCTGTTTGGCCCAGTTTGCAATTTCTGCGGAAGATGAACAGGAATAGTGAGAACCAATGAGAGACTAGCTGGAGGTGTCTGGACGGGCAAATTTAACTCTCATTTCCCACCAGGAAGAGGAATTAACCAAAGGCTCAGCGTGCCGTGCCGGAACCAGATTAGGGCCTGAAGCCATCCTGCGGTGTTGCGGCCAGCTCAAAAGAAAGCGAGTTGAAGAAAGGAGCTCAGGGGCACTGTAATTCACAAACCTGCAGAGTTATAAATGACAGCTATCGTCCAAAAATATACTGAAGTAAGGCTGCCAAGAGGACTTGAAAGCGGGGCAGAATTGCAGGAAACCGATTTCAGGAGGTAGACTGGAATTGCATTGAAAGCATAGGAAAAGAGGCAGAACGTCCACAATGATGCACTTGGCCAAAAAGGGCGTATGCGTTTTTTCCTGAATATATTCAGGAAAAAACGCATACGCCCTTTTTGGCCAACCAAGCAAGCTTGCAAAGGAAATCTGCACTACAATGAAGTCTCCCTTCCCCCTGGTCAAAAGGGCCATCTGAAAAAAGTGTAAAATCCAGAAAGGCAGGACAGGCCATGGAGAACTGGGAGCCTTGTTATGCTGATGGGCGGGATGTAAATTGCCAACAGACACTCGGGAGAAGTGTATGGTGTTTCCTGAAACATCTAAAAAACAAAGCAACAGAGCCTAGGGCACTTCCACTTATGGTCCTATAGCTTAGGGAAATTAAAATCAAAAAGACACAGCCACCCCAAAGTTTGGGACGCCTCTGTTTACAAGAACCTCGTTTACCGTACAAGTTCAATATCACAGAAAGTGAAAAATGGATAAAGAACTTGTGGTACTTACGTACAATGCAGTATCACTCAACAATGAAATCTATGTCATCAGGCCCGTAGCAGCATAATGAGTGCATTCAGGTACGATGATTCTAACTGAAATAAGTCACACAGAAAAAGAAACATCATAAGATATCACTAATACACGGAATGTAAACTTGGCTACACAGGAACTGAATTCCAAAACAGAACAGGGTCTCAAAATTAGAAAACCAACTTATGCTTGCTTAAGGGGAAAGGTGAGTTGGGGTGCTGCATAAAACCAGACATTGAAATGAGCACAGATAAAGTTCCTTAAGCCAAATATGGAATAGACAAGAGCTACTCCTTGCTCAATGAAATGGACTCAACACCGCATATTAAACGCCTAAGAATGTACCTGACTAGTAAGTATCTTAAAACCTATGGATTGCTATGTCTCCAAAAGAGAATCAAGCATGTGTACAGGGGCATAAACGCAGCAGTGATAGGATTGGAGAGGTTCAGTGAGCAAATGAAGACCCTTTGAAGTCATATTGCATTGTACCCATTCCACGGGTCTCAACTCTCCAGGTTTAAGGTATTCTTCCTTCAGCTAAAACATGCATGTGGAACCCAGAGTATGATCAACCGTGTGAACGGGAGACATGTTCAAATATGTCTCAGTTTTCCTCCCCTGGTACTCGGGTGCAACATTCCAGACGCTTTACTAACACTCTCCGCACTTGGAGAGTCAGCACCTTTAAGCTCCTGTTTGGCCCAGTTTGCAATTTCTGCGGAAGATGAACAGAAATAGGGAGAACCAATGAGAGACTAGCTGGAGGTGTCTGGACGGGCAAATTTAACTCTCATTTCCCACCAGGAAGAGGAAATAACCAAAGGCTCAGCATGCCGTGCCGGAACCAGATTAGGGCCTGAAGCCATCCTGCGGTGTTGCGGCCAGCTCAAAAGAAAGCGAGTTGAAGAAAGGAGCTCAGGGGCACTGTAATTCACAAACCTGCAGAGTTATAAATGACAGCTATCGTCCAAAAATATACTGAAGTAAGGCTGCCAAGAGGACTTGAAAGCGGGGCAGAATTGCAGGAAACTGATTTCAGGAGGTAGACTGGAATTGCATTGAAAGCATAGGAAAAGAGGCAGAACGTCCACAATGATGCACTTGGCCAAAAAGGGCGTATGCGTTTTTTCCTGAATATATTCAGGAAAAAACGCATACGCCCTTTTTGGCCAACCAAGCAAGCTTGCAAAGGAAATCTGCACTACAATGAAGTCTCACTTCCCCCCGGTCAAAAGGGCCATCTGAAAAAAGTGTAAAATCCAGAAAGGCAGGACAGGCCATGGAGAACTGGGAGCCTTGTTATGCTGATGGGCGGGATGTAAATTGCCAACAGACACTCGGGAGAAGTGTATGGTGTTTCCTGAAACATCTAAAAAACAAAGCAACAGAGCCTAGGGCACTTCCACTTATGGTCCTATAGCTTAGGGAAATTAAAATCAAAAAGACACAGCCACCCCAAAGTTTGGGACGCCTCTGTTTACAAGAACCTCGTTTACAGTACAAGTTCAACATCGCAGAAAGTGAAAAATGGATAAAGAAGTTGTGGTATTTACTTACAAAGCAATATCACTCAGCAATGAAATCTATGTCATCAGGCCCTTAGCAGCACAATGAGTGGATTCAGGTATGATGATTCTAACTGAAATAAGTCACACAGAAAAAGAAACATCATAAGATATCAGTAATACACGGAATGTAAACTTGGCTACACAGGAACTGAATTACAGAACAGAACAGGGTCTCAAATTTAGAAAACCAACTTATGCTTGCTTAAGGGTAAAGGTGAGTTGGGGTGCTGCATAAAACCAGAGATTGAAATGAGCACAGATAAAGTTCCTTAAGCCAAATATGGAATAGACAAGAGCTACTCCTTGCTCAACGAAATGGACTCAACACCGCATATTAAACGCCTAAGAATGTACCTGACTAGTAAGTATCTTAAAACCTATGGATTGCTATGTCTCCGAAAGAGAATCAAGCATGTGTACAGGGGCATAAACGCAGCAGTGATAGGATTGGAGAGGTTCAGTGAGCAAATGAAGACCCTTTGAAGTCATATTGCATGGTACCCATTCCACGGGTTTCAACTACCCAGGTTTAAGGTATTCTTCCTTCAGCTAAAACATGCATGTGGAACCTAGAGTCTGATCAACCATGTGATCGGGAGACGTGTTCAAATATGTCTCAGTTTTCGTACCCTGGTACTCGGGTGCAACATTCCAGACGCTTTACTAACACCCTCCCGACTTGGAGAGTCAGTCCCTTTAACCTCCTGTTTGGCCCAGTTTGCAATTTCTGCGGAAGATGAACAGGAATAGCGAGAACCAATGAGAGACTAGCTGGAGGTGTCTGGACGGGCAAATTTAACTCTCATTTCCCACCAGGAAGAGGAATTAACCAAAGGCTCAGCGTGCCGTGCCGGAACCAGATTAGGGCCTGAAGCCATCCTGCGGTGTTGCGGCCAGCTCAAAAGAAAGCGAGTTGAAGAAAGGAGCTCAGGGGCACTGTAATTCACAAACCTGCAGAGTTATAAATGACAGCTATCGTCCAAAAATATACTGAAGTAAGGCTGCCAAGAGGACTTGAAAGCGGGGCAGAATTGCAGGAAACCGATTTCAGGAGGTAGACTGGAATTGCATTGAAAGCATAGGAAAAGAGGCAGAACGTCCACAATGATGCACTTGGCCAAAAAGGGCGTATGCGTTTTTTCCTGAATATATTCAGGAAAAAACGCATACGCCCTTTTTGGCCAACCAAGCAAGCTTGCAAAGGAAATCTGCACTACAATGAAGTCTCACTTCCCCCCGGTCAAAAGGGCCATCTGAAAAAAGTGTAAAATCCAGAAAGACAGAAAAGGCCATGGAGAACTGGGAGCCTTGTTATGCTGATGGGCGGGATGTAAATTGCCAACAGACACTCGGGAGAAGTTTATGGTGTTTCCTGAAACATCTAAAAAACAAAGCAACAGAGCCTAGGGCACTTCCACTTATGGTCCTATAGCTTAGGGAAATTAAAATCAAAAAGACACAGCCACCCCAAAGTTTGGGACGCCTCTGTTTACAAGAACCTCGTTTACAGTACAAGTTCAACATCGCAGAAAGTGAAAAATGGATAAAGAAGTTGTGGTATTTACTTACAAAGCAATATCACTCAGCAATGAAATCTATGTCATCAGGCCCTTAGCAGCACAATGAGTGGATTCAGGTATGATGATTCTAACTGAAATAAGTCACACAGAAAAAGAAACATCATAAGATATCAGTAATACACGGAATGTAAACTTGGCTACACAGGAACTGAATTACAGAACAGAACAGGGTCTCAAATTTAGAAAACCAACTTATGCTTGCTTAAGGGGAAAGGTGAGTTGGGGTGCTGCATAAAACCAGAGATTGAAATGAGCACAGATAAAGTTCCTTAAGCCAAATATGGAATAGACAAGAGCTACTCCTTGCTCAACGAAATGGACTCAACACCGCATATTAAATGCCTAAGAATGTACCTGACTAGTAAGTATCTTAAAACCTATGGATTGCTATGTCTCCGAAAGAGAATCAAGCATGTGTACAGGGGCATAAACGCAGCAGTGATAGGATTGGAGAGGTTCGGTGAGCAAATGAAGACCCTTTGAAGTCATATTGCATGGTACCCATTCCACGGGTTTCAACTACCCAGGTTTAAGGTATTCTTCCTTCAGCTAAAACATGCATGTGGAACCTAGAGTATGATCAACCATGTGATCGGGAGACGTGTTCAAATATGTCTCAGTTTTCGTACCCTGGTACTCGGGTGCAACATTCCAGACGCTTTACTAACACCCTCCCGACTTGGAGAGTCAGTCCCTTTAACCTCCTGTTTGGCCCAGTTTGCAATTTCTGCGAAAGATGAACAGGAATAGCGAGAACCAATGAGAGACTAGCTGGAGGTGTCTGGACGGGCAAATTTAACTCTCATTTCCCACCAGGAAGAGGAATTAACCAAAGGCTCAGCATGCCGTGCCGGAACCAGATTAGGGCCTGAAGCCATCCTGCGGTGTTGCGGCCAGCTCACAAGAAAGCGAGTTGAAGAAAGGAGCTCAGGGGCACTGTAATTCACAAACCTGCAGAGTTATAAATGACAGCTATCGTCCAAAAATATACTGAAGTAAGGCTGCCAAGAGGACTTGAAAGCGGGGCAGAATTGCAGGAAACCGATTTCAGGAGGTAGACTGGAATTGCATTGAAAGCATAGGAAAAGAGGCAGAACGTCCACAATGATGCACTTGGCCAAAAAGGGCGTATGCGTTTTTTCCTGAATATATTCAGGAAAAAACGCATACGCCCTTTTTGGCCAACCAAGCAAGCTTGCAAAGGAAATCTGCACTACAATGAAGTCTCACTTCCCCCCGGTCAAAAGGGCCATCTGAAAAAAGTGTAAAATCCAGAAAGACAGGACAGGCCATGGAGAACTGGGAGCCTTGTTATGCTGATGGGCGGGATGTAAATTGCCAACAGACACTCGGGAGAAGTGTATGGTGTTTCCTGAAACATCTAAAAAACAAAGCAACAGAGCCTAGGGCACTTCCACTTATGGTCCTATAGCTTAGGGAAATTAAAATCAAAAAGACACAGCCACCCCAAAGTTTGGGACGCCTCTGTTTACAAGAACCTCGTTTACAGTACAAGTTCAACATCGCAGAAAGTGAAAAATGGATAAAGAAGTTGTGGTATTTACTTACAAAGCAATATCACTCAGCAATGAAATCTATGTCATCAGGCCCTTAGCAGCACAATGAGTGGATTCAGGTATGATGATTCTAACTGAAATAAGTCACACAGAAAAAGAAACATCATAAGATATCAGTAATACACGGAATGTAAACTTGGCTACACAGGAACTGAATTACAGAACAGAACAGGGTCTCAAATTTAGAAAACCAACTTATGCTTGCTTAAGGGTAAAGGTGAGTTGGGGTGCTGCATAAAACCAGAGATTGAAATGAACACAGATAAAGTTCCTTAAGCCAAATATGGAATAGACAAGAGCTACTCCTTGCTCAACGAAATGGACTCAACACCCCATATTAAATGCCTAAGAATGTACCTGACTAGTAAGTATCTTAAAACCTATGGATGGCTATGTCTCCGAAAGAGAATCAAGCATGTGTACAGGGGCATAAATGCAGCAGTGATAGGATTGGAGAGGTTCGGTGAGCAAATGAAGACCCTTTGAAGTCATATTGCATGGTACCCATTCCACGGGTTTCAACTACCCAGGTTTAAGGTATTCTTCCTTCAGCTAAAACATGCATGTGGAACCTAGAGTATGATCAACCATGTGATCGGGAGACGTGTTCAAATATGTCTCAGTTTTCGTACCCTGGTACTCGGGTGCAACATTCCAGACGCTTTACTAACACCCTCCCGACTTGGAGAGTCAGTCCCTTTAACCTCCTGTTTGGCCCAGTTTGCAATTTCTGCGGAAGATGAACAGGAATAGCGAGAACCAATGAGAGACTAGCTGGAGGTGTCTGGACGGGCAAATTTAACTCTCATTTCCCACCAGAAAGAGGAATTAACCAAAGGATCAGCGTGCCGTGCCGGAACCAGATTAGGGCCTGAAGCCATCCTGCGGTGTTGCGGCCAGCTCAAAAGAAAGCGAGTTGAAGAAAGGAGCTCAGGGGCACTGTAATTCACAAACCTGCAGAGTTATAAATGACAGCTATCGTCCAAAAATATACTGAAGTAAGGCTGCCAAGAGGACTTGAAAGCGGGGCAGAATTGCAGGAAACCGATTTCAGGAGGTAGACTGGAATTGCATTGAAAGCATAGGAAAAGAGGCAGAACGTCCACAATGATGTACTTGGCCATAAAGGGCGTATGCGTTTTTTCCTGAATATATTCAGGAAAAAACGCATACGCCCCTTTTGGCCAACCAAGCAAGCTTGCAATGGAAATCTGCACTACAATGAAATCTCACTTCCCCCCGGTCAAAAGGGCCATCTGAAAAAAGTGTAAAATCCAGAAAGGCAGGACAGGCCATGGAGAACTGGGAGCCTTGTTATGCTGATGGGCGGGATGTAAATTGCCAACAGCCACTCGGGAGAAGTGTATGGTGTTTCCTGAAACATCTAAAAAACAAAGCAACAGAGCCTAGGGCACTTCCACTTATGGTCCTATAGCTTAGGAAAATTAAAATAAAAAAGACACAGCCACCCCAAAGTTTGGGACGCCTCTGTTTACAAGAATCTCGTTTACCGTACAAGTTCAATATCACAGAAAGTGAAAAATGGATAAAGAACTTGTGGTACTTACGTACAATGCAGTATCACTCAAGAATGAAATCTATGTCATCAGGCCCTAGCAGCATAATGAGTGGATTCAGGTACGATGATTCTAACTGAAATAAGTCACACAGAAAAAGAAACATCATAAGATATCACTAATACACGGAATGTAAACTTGGCTACACAGGAACTGAATTCCAAAACAGAACAGGGTCTCAAAATTAGAAAACCAACTTATGCTTGCTTAAGGGGAAAGGTGAGTTGGGGTGCTGCATAAAACCAGACATTGAAATGAGCACAGATAAAGTTCCTTAAGCCAAATATGGAATAGCAAGAGCTACTCCTTGCTCAATGAAATGGACTCAACACCCCATATTAAACGTCTAAGAATGTACCTGACTAGTAAGTATCTTAAAACCTATGGATTGCTATGTCTCCAAAAGAGAATCAAGCATGTGTACAGGGGCATAAACGCAGCAGTGATAGGATTGGAGAGGTTCAGTGAGCAAATGAAGACCCTTTGAAGTCATATTGCATGGTACCCATTCCACGGGTCTCAACTCTCCAGGTTTAAGGTATTCTTCCTTCAGCTAAAACATGCATGTGGAACCCAGAGTATGATCAACCGTGTGAACGGGAGACATGTTCAAATATGTCTCAGTTGTCCTCCCCTGGTCCTCGGGTGCAACATTCCAGACGCTTCACTAACACTCTCCGCACTTGGAGAGTCAGCACCTTTAAGCTCCTGTTTGGCCCAGTTTGCAATTTCTGCGGAAGATGAACAGAAATAGGGAGAACCAATGAGAGACTAGCTGGAGGTGTCTGGACGGGCAAATTTAACTCTCATTTCCCACCAGGAAGAGGAAATAACCAAAGGCTCAGCATGCCATGCCGGAACCAGATTAGGGCCTGAAGCCATCCTGCGGTGTTGCGGCCAGCTCAAAAGAAAGCGAGTTGAAGAAAGGAGCTCAGGGGCACTGTAATTCACAAACCTGCAGAGTTATAAATGACAGCTATCGTCCAAAAATATACTGAAGTAAGGCTGCCAAGAGGACTTGAAAGCGGGGCAGAATTGCAGGAAACCGATTTCAGGAGGTAGACTGGAATTGCATTGAAAGCATAGGAAAAGAGGCAGAACGTCCACAATGATGCACTTGGCCAAAAAGGGCGTATGCGTTTTTTCCTGAATATATTCAGGAAAAAACGCATACGCCCTTTTTGGCCAACCAAGCAAGCTTGCAAAGGAAATCTGCACTACAATGAAGTCTCACTTCCCCCCGGTCAAAAGGGCCATCTGAAAAAAGTGTAAAATCCAGAAAGGCAGGACAGGCCATGGAGAACTGGGAGCCTTGTTATGCTGATGGGCGGGATGTAAATTGCCAACAGACACTAGGGAGAAGTGTATGGTGTTTCCTGAAACATCTAAAAAACAAAGCAACAGAGCCTAGGGCACTTCCACTTATGGTCCTATAGCTTAGGGAAATTAAAATCAAAAAGACACAGCCACTCCAAAGTTTGGGACGCCTCTGTTTACAAGAACCTCGTTTACAGTACAAGTTCAACATCGCAGAAAGTGAAAAATGGATAAAGAAGTTGTGGTATTTACTTACAAAGCAATATCACTCAGCAATGAAATCTATGTCATCAGGCCCTTAGCAGCACAATGAGTGGATTCAGGTATGATGATTCTAACTGAAATAAGTCACACAGAAAAAGAAACATCATAAGATATCAGTAATACACGGAATGTAAACTTGGCTACACAGGAACTGAATTACAGAACAGAACAGGGTCTCAAATTTAGAAAACCAACTTATGCTTGCTTAAGGGGAAAGGTGAGTTGGGGTGCTGCATAAAACCAGAGATTGAAATGAGCACAGATAAAGTTCCTTAAGCCAAATATGGAATAGACAAGAGCTACTCCTTGCTCAACGAAATGGACTCAACACCGCATATTAAATGCCTAAGAATGTACCTGACTAGTAAGTATCTTAAAACCTATGGATTGCTATGTCTCCGAAAGAGAATCAAGCATGTGTACAGGGGCATAAACGCAGCAGTGATAGGATTGGAGAGGTTCGGTGAGCAAATGAAGACCCTTTGAAGTCATATTGCATAGTACCCATTCCATGGGTTTCAACTACCCAGGTTTAAGGTATTCTTCCTTCAGCTAAAACATGCATGTGGAACCTAGAGTATGATCAACCATGTGATCGGGAGACGTGTTCAAATATGTCTCAGTTTTCGTACCCTGGTACTCGGGTGCAACATTCCAGACGCTTTACTAACACCCTCCCGACTTGGAGAGTCAGTCCCTTTAACCTCCTGTTTGGCCCAGTTTGCAATTTCTGCGGAAGATGAACAGAAATAGGGAGAACCAATGAGAGACTAGCTGGAGGTGTCTGGACGGGCAAATTTAACTCTCATTTCCCACCAGGAAGAGGAATTAACCAAAGGCTCAGCGTGCCGTGCCGGAACCAGATTAGGGCCTGAAGCCATCCTGCGGTGTTGCGGCCAGCTCAAAAGAAAGCGAGTTGAAGAAAGGAGCTCAGGGCCACTGTAATTCACAAACCTGCAGAGTTATAAATGACAGCTATCGTCCAAAAATATACTGAAGTAAGGCTGCCAAGAGGACTTGAAAGCGGGGCAGAATTGCAGGAAACCGATTTCAGGAGGTAGACTGGAATTGCATTGAAAGCATAGGAAAAGAGGCAGAACGTCCACAATGATGCACTTGGCCAAAAAGGGCGTATGCGTTTTTTCCTGAATATATTCAGGAAAAAACGCATACGCCCTTTTTGGCCAACCAAGCAAGCTTGCAAAGGAAATCTGCACTACAATGAAGTCTCCCTTCCCCCTGGTCAAAAGGGCCATCTGAAAAAAGTGTAAAATCCAGAAAGGCAGGACAGGCCATGGAGAACTGGGAGCCTTGTTATGCTGATGGGCGGGATGTAAATTGCCAACAGACACTCGGGAGAAGTGTATGGTGTTTCCTGAAACATCTAAAAAACAAAGCAACAGAGCCTAGGGCACTTCCACTTATGGTCCTATAGCTTAGGGAAATTAAAATCAAAAAGACACAGCCACCCCAAAGTTTGGGACGCCTCTGTTTACAAGAACCTCGTTTACCGTACAAGTTCAATATCACAGAAAGTGAAAAATGGATAAAGAACTTGTGGTACTTACGTACAATGCAGTATCACTCAACAATGAAATCTATGTCATCAGGCCCGTAGCAGCATAATGAGTGCATTCAGGTACGATGATTCTAACTGAAATAAGTCACACAGAAAAAGAAACATCATAAGATATCAGTAATACACGGAATGTAAACTTGGCTACACAGGAACTGAATTCCAAAACAGAACAGGGTCTCAAAATTAGAAAACCAACTTATGCTTGCTTAAGGGGAAAGGTGAGTTGGGGTGCTGCATAAAACCAGACATTGAAATGAGCACAGATAAAGTTCCTTAAGCCAAATATGGAATAGACAAGAGCTACTCCTTGCTCAATGAAATGGACTCAACACCGCATATTAAACGCCTAAGAATGTACCTGACTAGTAAGTATCTTAAAACCTATGGATTGCTATGTCTCCAAAAGAGAATCAAGCATGTGTACAGGGGCATAAACGCAGCAGTGATAGGATTGGAGAGGTTCAGTGAGCAAATGAAGACCCTTTGAAGTCATATTGCATTGTACCCATTCCACGGGTCTCAACTCTCCAGGTTTAAGGTATTCTTCCTTCAGCTAAAACATGCATGTGGAACCCAGAGTATGATCAACCGTGTGAACGGGAGACATGTTCAAATATGTCTCAGTTTTCCTCCCCTGGTACTCGGGTGCAACATTCCAGACGCTTTACTAACACTCTCCGCACTTGGAGAGTCAGCACCTTTAAGCTCCTGTTTGGCCCAGTTTGCAATTTCTGCGGAAGATGAACAGAAATAGGGAGAACCAATGAGAGACTAGCTGGAGGTGTCTGGACGGGCAAATTTAACTCTCATTTCCCACCAGGAAGAGGAAATAACCAAAGGCTCAGCATGCCGTGCCGGAACCAGATTAGGGCCTGAAGCCATCCTGCGGTGTTGCGGCCAGCTCAAAAGAAAGCGAGTTGAAGAAAGGAGCTCAGGGGCACTGTAATTCACAAACCTGCAGAGTTATAAATGACAGCTATCGTCCAAAAATATACTGAAGTAAGGCTGCCAAGAGGACTTGAAAGCGGGGCAGAATTGCAGGAAACTGATTTCAGGAGGTAGACTGGAATTGCATTGAAAGCATAGGAAAAGAGGCAGAACGTCCACAATGATGCACTTGGCCAAAAAGGGCGTATGCGTTTTTTCCTGAATATATTCAGGAAAAAACGCATACGCCCTTTTTGGCCAACCAAGCAAGCTTGCAAAGGAAATCTGCACTACAATGAAGTCTCACTTCCCCCCGGTCAAAAGGGCCATCTGAAAAAAGTGTAAAATCCAGAAAGGCAGGACAGGCCATGGAGAACTGGGAGCCTTGTTATGCTGATGGGCGGGATGTAAATTGCCAACAGACACTCGGGAGAAGTGTATGGTGTTTCCTGAAACATCTAAAAAACAAAGCAACAGAGCCTAGGGCACTTCCACTTATGGTCCTATAGCTTAGGGAAATTAAAATCAAAAAGACACAGCCACCCCAAAGTTTGGGACGCCTCTGTTTACAAGAACCTCGTTTACAGTACAAGTTCAACATCGCAGAAAGTGAAAAATGGATAAAGAAGTTGTGGTATTTACTTACAAAGCAATATCACTCAGCAATGAAATCTATGTCATCAGGCCCTTAGCAGCACAATGAGTGGATTCAGGTATGATGATTCTAACTGAAATAAGTCACACAGAAAAAGAAACATCATAAGATATCAGTAATACACGGAATGTAAACTTGGCTACACAGGAACTGAATTACAGAACAGAACAGGGTCTCAAATTTAGAAAACCAACTTATGCTTGCTTAAGGGTAAAGGTGAGTTGGGGTGCTGCATAAAACCAGAGATTGAAATGAGCACAGATAAAGTTCCTTAAGCCAAATATGGAATAGACAAGAGCTACTCCTTGCTCAACGAAATGGACTCAACACCGCATATTAAACGCCTAAGAATGTACCTGACTAGTAAGTATCTTAAAACCTATGGATTGCTATGTCTCCGAAAGAGAATCAAGCATGTGTACAGGGGCATAAACGCAGCAGTGATAGGATTGGAGAGGTTCAGTGAGCAAATGAAGACCCTTTGAAGTCATATTGCATGGTACCCATTCCACGGGTTTCAACTACCCAGGTTTAAGGTATTCTTCCTTCAGCTAAAACATGCATGTGGAACCTAGAGTCTGATCAACCATGTGATCGGGAGACGTGTTCAAATATGTCTCAGTTTTCGTACCCTGGTACTCGGGTGCAACATTCCAGACGCTTTACTAACACCCTCCCGACTTGGAGAGTCAGTCCCTTTAACCTCCTGTTTGGCCCAGTTTGCAATTTCTGCGGAAGATGAACAGGAATAGCGAGAACCAATGAGAGACTAGCTGGAGGTGTCTGGACGGGCAAATTTAACTCTCATTTCCCACCAGGAAGAGGAATTAACCAAAGGCTCAGCGTGCCGTGCCGGAACCAGATTAGGGCCTGAAGCCATCCTGCGGTGTTGCGGCCAGCTCAAAAGAAAGCGAGTTGAAGAAAGGAGCTCAGGGGCACTGTAATTCACAAACCTGCAGAGTTATAAATGACAGCTATCGTCCAAAAATATACTGAAGTAAGGCTGCCAAGAGGACTTGAAAGCGGGGCAGAATTGCAGGAAACCGATTTCAGGAGGTAGACTGGAATTGCATTGAAAGCATAGGAAAAGAGGCAGAACGTCCACAATGATGCACTTGGCCAAAAAGGGCGTATGCGTTTTTTCCTGAATATATTCAGGAAAAAACGCATACGCCCTTTTTGGCCAACCAAGCAAACTTGCAAAGGAAATCTGCACTACAATGAAGTCTCACTTCCCCCCGGTCAAAAGGGCCATCTGAAAAAAGTGTAAAATCCAGAAAGGCAGGACAGGCCATGGAGAACTGGGAGCCTTGTTATGCTGATGGGCGGGATGTAAATTGCCAACAGACACTCGGGAGAAGTGTATGGTGTTTCCTGAAACATCTAAAAAACAAAGCAACAGAGCCTAGGGCACTTCCACTTATGGTCCTATAGCTTAGGGAAATTAAAATCAAAAAGACACAGCCACCCCAAAGTTTGGGACGCCTCTGTTTACAAGAACCTCGTTTACAGTACAAGTTCAACATCGCAGAAAGTGAAAAATGGATAAAGAAGTTGTGGTATTTACTTACAAAGCAATATCACTCAGCAATGAAATCTATGTCATCAGGCCCTTAGCAGCACAATGAGTGGATTCAGGTATGATGATTCTAACTGAAATAAGTCACACAGAAAAAGAAACATCATAAGATATCAGTAATACACGGAATGTAAACTTGGCTACACAGGAACTGAATTACAGAACAGAACAGGGTCTCAAATTTAGAAAACCAACTTATGCTTGCTTAAGGGTAAAGGTGAGTTGGGGTGCTGCATAAAACCAGAGATTGAAATGAGCACATATAAAGTTCCTTAAGCCAAATATGGAATAGACAAGAGCTACTCCTTGCTCAACGAAATGGACTCAACACCGCATATTAAATGCCTAAGAATGTACCTGACTAGTAAGTATCTTAAAACCTATGGATTGCTATGTCTCCGAAAGAGAATCAAGCATGTGTACAGGGCCATAAACGCAGCAGTGATAGGATTGGAGAGGTTCGGTGAGCAAATGAAGACCCTTTGAAGTCATATTGCATGGTACCCATTCCACGGGTTTCAACTACCCAGGTTTAAGGTATTCTTCCTTCAGCTAAAACATGCATGTGGAACCTAGAGTATGATCAACCATGTGATCGGGAGATGTGTTCAAATATGTCTCAGTTTTCGTACCCTGGTACTCGGGTGCAACATTCCAGACGCTTTACTAACACCCTCCCGACTTGGAGAGTCAGTCCCTTTAACCTCCTGTTTGGCCCAGTTTGCAATTTCTGCGGAAGATGAACAGGAATAGCGAGAACCAATGAGAGACTAGCTGGAGGTGTCTGGACGGGCAAATTTAACTCTCATTTCCCACCAGGAAGAGGAATTAACCAAAGGCTCAGCGTGCCGTGCCGGAACCAGATTAGGGCCTGAAGCCATCCTGCGGTGTTGCGGCCAGCTCAAAAGAAAGCGAGTTGAAGAAAGGAGCTCAGGGGCACTGTAATTCACAAACCTGCAGAGTTATAAATGACAGCTATCGTCCAAAAATATACTGAAGTAAGGCTGCCAAGAGGACTTGAAAGCGGGGCAGAATTGCAGGAAACCGATTTCAGGAGGTAGACTGGAATTGCATTGAAAGCATAGGAAAAGAGGCAGAACGTCCACAATGATGCACTTGGCCAAAAAGGGCGTATGCGTTTCTTCCTGAATATATTCAGGAAAAAACGCATACGCCCTTTTTGGCCAACCAAGCAAGCTTGCAAAGGAAATCTGCACTACAATGAAGTCTCACTTCCCCCCGGTCAAAAGGGCCATCTGAAAAAAGTGTAAAATCCAGAAAGGCAGGACAGGCCATGGAGAACTGGGAGCCTTGTTATGCTGATGGGCGGGATGTAAATTGCCAACAGACACTCGGGAGAAGTGTATGGTGTTTCCTGAAACATCTAAAAAACAAAGCAACAGAGCCTAGGGCACTTCCACTTATGGTCCTATAGCTTAGGGAAATTAAAATCAAAAAGACACAGCCACCCCAAAGTTTGGGATGCCTCTGTTTACAAGAACCTCGTTTACAGTACAAGTTCAACATCGCAGAAAGTGAAAAATGGATAAAGAAGTTGTGGTATTTACTTACAAAGCAATATCACTCAGCAATGAAATCTATGTCATCAGGCCCTTAGCAGCACAATGAGTGGATTCAGGTATGATGATTCTAACTGAAATAAGTCACACAGAAAAAGAACCATCATAAGATATCAGTAATACACGGAATGTAAACTTGGCTACACAGGAACTGAATTACAGAACAGAACAGGGTCTCAAATTTAGAAAACCAACTTATGCTTGCTTAAGGGTAAAGGTGAGTTGGGGTGCTGCATGAAACCAGAGATTGAAATGAACACAGATAAACTTCCTTAAGCCAAATATGGAATAGACAAGAGCTACTCCTTGCTCAACGAAATGGACTCAACACCGCATATTAAATGCCTAAGAATGTACCTGACTAGTAAGTATCTTAAAACCTATGGATTGCTATGTCTCCGAAAGAGAATCAAGCATGTGTACAGGGGCATAAACGCAGCAGTGATAGGATTGGAGAGGTTCGGTGAGCAAATGAAGACCCTTTGAAGTCATATTGCATGGTACCCATTCCACGGGTTTCAACTACCCAGGTTTAAGGTATTCTTCCTTCAGCTAAAACATGCATGTGGAACCTAGAGTATGATCAACCATGTGATCGGGAGACGTGTTCAAATATGTCTCAGTTTTCGTACCCTGGTACTCGGGTGCAACATTCCAGACGCTTTACTAACACCCTCCCGACTTGGAGAGTCAGTCCCTTTAACCTCCTGTTTGGCCCAGTTTGCAATTTCTGCGGAAGATGAACAGGAATAGCGAGAACCAATGAGAGACTAGCTGGAGGTGTCTGGACGGGCAAATTTAACTCTCATTTCCCACCAGGAAGAGGAATTAACCAAAGGCTCAGCGTGCCGTGCCGGAACCAGATAAGGGCCTGAAGCCATCCTGCGGTGTTGCGGCCAGCTCAAAAGAAAGCAAGTTGAAGAAAGGAGCTCAGGGGCACTGTAATTCACAAACCTGCAGAGTTATAAATGACAGCTATCGTCCAAAAATATACTGAAGTAAGGCTGCCAAGAGGACTTGAAAGCGGGGCAGAATTGCAGGAAACTGATTTCAGGAGGTAGACTGGAATTGCATTGAAAGCATAGGAAAAGAGGCAGAACGTCCACAATGATGCACTTGGCCAAAAAGGGCGTATGCGTTTTTTCCTGAATATATTCAGGAAAAAACGCATACGCCCTTTTTGGCCAACCAAGCAAGCTTGCAAAGGAAATCTGCACTACAATGAAGTCTCACTTCCCCCCGGTCAAAAGGGCCATCTGAAAAAAGTGTAAAATCCAGAAAGGCAGGACAGGCCATGGAGAACTGGGAGCCTTGTTATGCTGATGGGCGGGATGTAAATTGCCAACAGCCACTCGGGAGAAGTGTATGGTGTTTCCTGAAACATCTAAAAAACAAAGCAACAGAGCCTAGGGCACTTCCACTTATGGTCCTATAGCTTAGGGAAATTAAAATCAAAAAGACACAGCCACCCCAAAGTTTGGGACGCCTCTGTTTACAAGAACCTCGTTTACAGTACAATTTCAACATCGCAGAAAGTGAAAAATGGATAAAGAACTTGTGGTACTTACGTACAATGCAGTATCACTCAACAATGAAATCTATGTCATCAGGCCCGTAGCAGCATAATGAGTGGATTCAGGTACGATGATTCTAACTGAAATAAGTCACACAGAAAAAGAAACATCATAAGATATCACTAATACACGGAATGTAAACTTGGCTACACAGGAACTGAATTCCAAAACAGAACAGGGTCTCAAAATTAGAAAACCAACTTATGCTTGCTTAAGGGGAAAGGTGAGTTGGGGTGCTGCATAAAACCAGACATTGAAATGAGCACAGATAAAGTTCCTTAAGCCAAATATGGAATAGCAAGAGCTACTCCTTGCTCAATGAAATGGACTCAACACCGCATATTAAACGCCTAAGAATGTACCTGACTAGTAAGTATCTTAAAACCTATGGATTGCTATGTCTCCAAAAGAGAATCAAGCATGTGTACAGGGGCATAAACGCAGCAGTGATAGGATTGGAGAGGTTCAGTGAGCAAATGAAGACCCTTTGAAGTCATATTGCATGGTACCCATTCCACGGGTCTCAACTCTCCAGGTTTAAGGTATTCTTCCTTCAGCTAAAACATGCATGTGGAACCCAGAGTATGATCAACCGTGTGAACGGGAGACATGTTCAAATATGTCTCAGTTTTCCTCCCCTGGTACTCGGGTGCAACATTCCAGACGCTTTACTAACACTCTCCGCACTTGGAGAGTCAGCACCTTTAACCTCCTGTTTGGCCCAGTTTGCAATTTCTGCGGAAGATGAACAGGAATAGCGAGAACCAATGAGAGACTAGCTGGAGGTGTCTGGACGGGCAAATTTAACCCTCATTTCCCACCAGGAAGAGGAATTAACCAAAGGCTCAGCGTGCCGTGCCGGAACCAGATTAGGGCCTGAAGCCATCCTGCGGTGTTGCGGCCAGCTCAAAAGAAAGCGAGTTGAAGAAAGGAGCTCAGGGGCACTGTAATTCACAAACCTGCAGAGTTATAAATGACAGCTATCGTCCAAAAATATACTGAAGTAAGGCTGCCAAGAGGACTTGAAAGCGGGGCAGAATTGCAGGAAACTGATTTCAGGAGGTAGACTGGAATTGCATTGAAAGCATAGGAAAAGAGGCAGAACGTCCACAATGATGCACTTGGCCAAAAAGGGCGTAGGCGTTTTTTCCTGAATATATTCAGGAAAAAACGCATACGCCCTTTTTGGCCAACCAAGCAAGCTTGCAAAGGAAATCTGCACTACAATGAAGTCTCACTTCCCCCCGGTCAAAAGGGCCATCTGAAAAAAGTGTAAAATCCAGAAAGGCAGGACAGGCCATGGAGAACTGGGAGCCTTGTTATGCTGATGGGCGGGATGTAAATTGCCAACAGACACTCGGGAGAAGTGTATGGTGTTTCCTGAAACATCTAAAAAACAAAGCAACAGAGCCTAGGGCACTTCCACTTATGGTCCTATAGCTTAGGGAAATTAAAATCAAAAAGACACAGCCACCCCAAAGTTTGGGACGCCTCTGTTTACAAGAACCTCGTTTAGCGTACAAGTTCAACATCGCAGAAAGTGAAAAATGGATAAAGAAGTTGTGGTATTTACTTACAAAGCAATATCACTCAGCAATGAAATCTATGTCATCAGGCCCTTAGCAGCACAATGAGTGGATTCAGGTATGATGATTCTAACTGAAATAAGTCACACAGAAAAAGAAACATCATAAGATATCAGTAATACACGGAATGTAAACTTGGCTACACAGGAACTGAATTACAGAACAGAACAGGGTCTCAAATTTAGAAAACCAACTTATGCTTGCTTAAGGGTAAAGGTGAGTTGGGGTGCTGCATAAAACCAGAGATTGAAATGAGCACAGATAAAGTTCCTTAAGCCAAATATGGAATAGACAAGAGCTACTCCTTGCTCAACGAAATGGACTCAACACCGCATATTAAATGCCTAAGAATGTACCTGACTAGTAAGTATCTTAAAACCTATGGATTGCTATGTCTCCGAAAGAGAATCAAGCATGTGTACAGGGGCATAAACGCAGCAGTGATAGGATTGGAGAGGTTCGGTGAGCAAATGAAGACCCTTTGAAGTCATATTGCATGGTACCCATTCCACGGGTTTCAACTACCCAGGTTTAAGGTATTCTTCCTTCAGCTAAAACATGCATGTGGAACCTAGAGTATGATCAACCATGTGATCGGGAGATGTGTTCAAATATGTCTCAGTTTTCGTACCCTGGTACTCGGGTGCAACATTCCAGACGCTTTACTAACACCCTCCCAACTTGGAGAGTCAGCGCCTTTAACCTCCTGTTTGGACCAGTTTGCAATTTCTGCGGAAGATGAACAGGAATAGCGAGAACCAATGAGAGACTAGCTGGAGGTGTCTGGACGGGCAAATTTAACCCTCATTTCCCACCAGGAAGAGGAATTAACCAAAGGCTCAGCGTGCCGTGACGGAACCAGATTAGGGCCTGAAGCCATCCTGCGGTGTTGCGGCCAGCTCAAAAGAAAGCGAGTTGAAGAAAGGAGCTCAGGGGCACTGTAATTCACAAACCTGCAGAGTTATAAATGACAGCTATCGTCCAAAAATATACTGAAGTAAGGCTGCCAAGAGGACTTGAAAGCGGGGCAGAATTGCAGGAAACCGATTTCAGGAGGTAGACTGGAATTGCATTGAAAGCATAGGAAAAGAGGCAGAACGTCCACAATGATGCACTTGGCCAAAAAGGGCGTATGCGTTTTTTCCTGAATATATTCAGGAAAAAACGCATACGCCCTTTTTGGCCAACCAAGCAAGCTTGCAAAGGAAATCTGCACTACAATGAAGTCTCACTTCCCCCCGGTCAAAAGGGCCATCTGAAAAAAGTGTAAAATCCAGAAAGACAGGACAGGCCATGGAGAACTGGGAGCCTTGTTATGCTGATGGGCGGGATGTAAATTGCCAACAGCCACTCGGGAGAAGTGTATGGTGTTTCCTGAAACATCTAAAAAACAAAGCAACAGAGCCTAGGGCACTTCCACTTATGGTCCTATAGCTTAGGGAAATTAAAATCAAAAAGACACAGCCACCCCAAACATTGGAACGCCTCTGTTTACAAGAACCTCGTTTACAGTACAAGTTCAACATCGCAGAAAGTGAAAAATGGATAAAGAAGTTGTGGTATTTACTTACAAAGCAATATCACTCAGCAATGAAATCTATGTCATCAGGTCCTTAGCAGCACAATGAGTGGATTCAGGTATGATGATTCTAACTGAAATAAGTCACACAGAAAAAGAAACATCATAAGATATCAGTAATACACGGAATGTAAACTTGGCTACACAGGAACTGAATTACAGAACAGAACAGGGTCTCAAATTTAGAAAACCAACTTATGCTTGCTTAAGGGTAAAGGTGAGTTGGGGTGCTGCATAAAACCAGAGATTGAAATGAGCACAGATAAAGTTCCTTAAGCCAAATATGGAATAGACAAGAGCTACCTCTTGCTCAACGAAATGGACTCAACACCGCATATTAAATGCCTAAGAATGTACCTGACTAGTAAGTATCTTAAAACCTATGGATTGCTATGTCTCCAAAAGAGAATCAAGCATGTGTACAGGGGCATAAACGCAGCAGTGATAGGATTGGAGAGGTTCGGTGAGCAAATGAAGACCCTTTGAAGTCATATTGCATGG
Source organism: Pseudorca crassidens (assembly GCF_039906515.1). Classification (NCBI taxonomy): domain Eukaryota; kingdom Metazoa; phylum Chordata; class Mammalia; order Artiodactyla; family Delphinidae; genus Pseudorca; species Pseudorca crassidens. The sequence goes on along the minus strand of NW_027135955.1, from coordinate 491,641 downwards.
TACCCATTCCACGGGTTTCAACTACCCAGGTTTAAGGTATTCTTCCTTCAGCTAAAACATGCATGTGCAACCTAGAGTATGATCAACCATGTGATCGGGAGACGTGTTCAAATATGTCTCAGTTTTCGTACCCTGGTACTCGGGTACAACATTCCAGACGCTTTACTAACACCCTCCCGATTTGGAGAGTCAGTCCCTTTAACCTCCTGTTTGGCCCAGTTTGCAATTTCTGCGGAAGATGAACAGGAATAGCGAGAACCAATGAGAGACTAGCTGGAGGTGTCTGGACGGGCAAATTTAACTCTCATTTCCCACCAGGAAGAGGAATTAACCAAAGGCTCAGCGTGTCGTGCCGGAACCAGATTAGGGCCTGAAGCCATCCTGCGGTGTTGCGGCCAGCTCAAAAGAAAGCGAGTTGAAGAAAGGAGCTCAGGGGCACTGTAATTCACAAACCTGCAGAGTTATAAATGACAGCTATCGTCCAAAAATATACTGAAGTAAGGCAGCCAAGAGGACTTGAAAGCGGGGCAGAATTGCAGGAAACCGATTTCAGGAGGTAGACTGGAATTGCATTGAAAGCATAGGAAAAGAGACAGAACGTCCACAATGATGCACTTGGCCAAAAAGGGCGTATGCGTTTTTTCCTGAATATATTCAGGAAAAAACGCATACGCCCTTTTTGGCCAACCAAGCAAGCTTGCAAAGGAAATCTGCACTACAATGAAGTCTCACTTCCCCCCGGTCAAAAGGGCCATCTGAAAAAAGTGTAAAATCCAGAAAGACAGGACAGGCCATGGAGAACTGGGAGCCTTGTTATGCTGATGGGCGGGATGTAAATTGCCAACAGACACTCGGGAGAAGTGTATGGTGTTTCCTGAAACATCTAAAAAACAAAGCAACAGAGCCTAGGGCACTTCCACTTATGGTCCTATAGCTTAGGGAAATTAAAATCAAAAAGACACAGCCACCCCAAAGTTTGGGACGCCTCTGTTTACAAGAACCTCGTTTACAGTACAAGTTCAACATCGCAGAAAGTGAAAAATGGATAAAGAAGTTGTGGTATTTACTTACAAAGCAATATCACTCAGCAATGAAATCTATGTCATCAGGCCCTTAGCAGCACAATGAGTGGATTCAGGTATGATGATTCTAACTGAAATAAGTCACACAGAAAAAGAAACATCATAAGATATCAGTAATACACGGAATGTAAACTTGGCTACACAGGAACTGAATTACAGAACAGAACAGGGTCTCAAATTTAGAAAACCAACTTATGCTTGCTTAAGGGTAAAGGTGAGTTGGGGTGCTGCATAAAACCAGAGATTGAAATGAACACAGATAAAGTTCCTTAAGCCAAATATGGAATAGACCAGAGCTACTCCTTGCTCAACGAAATGGACTCAACACCGCATATTAAACGCCTAAGAATGTACCTGACTAGTAAGTATCTTAAAACCTATGGATTGCTATGTCTCCGAAAGAGAATCAAGCATGTGTACAGGGGCATAAACGCAGCAGTGATAGGATTGGAGAGGTTCGGTGAGCAAATGAAGACCCTTTGAAGTCATATTGCATGGTACCCATTCCACGGGTTTCAACTACCCAGGTTTAAGGTATTCTTCCTTCAGCTAAAACATGCATGTGGAACCTAGAGTATGATCAACCATGTGATCGGGAGACGTGTTCAAATATGTCTCAGTTTTCGTACCCTGGTACTCGGGTGCAACATTCCAGACGCTTTACTAACACCCTCCCGACTTGGAGAGTCAGTCCCTTTAACCTCCTGTTTGGCCCAGTTTGCAATTTCTGCGGAAGATGAACAGGAATAGCGAGAACCAATGAGAGACTAGCTGGAGGTGTCTGGACGGGCAAATTTAACTCTCATTTCCCACCAGGAAGAGGAATTAACCAAAGGCTCAGCGTGCCGTGCCGGAACCAGATTAGGGCCTGAAGCCATCCTGCGGTGTTGCGGCCAGCTCAAAAGAAAGCGAGTTAAAGAAAGGAGCTCAGGGGCACTGTAATTCACAAACCTGCAGAGTTATAAATGACAGCTATCGTCCAAAAATATACTGAAGTAAGGCTGCCAAGAGGACTTGAAAGCGGGGCAGAATTGCAGGAAACCGATTTCAGGAGGTAGACTGGAATTGCATTGAAAGCATAGGAAAAGAGGCAGAACGTCCACAATGATGCACTTGGCCAAAAAGGGCGTATGCGTTTTTTCCTGAATATATTCAGGAAAAAACGCATACGCCCTTTTTGGCCAACCAAGCAAGCTTGCAAAGGAAATCTGCACTACAATGAAGTCTCACTTCCCCCCGGTCAAAAGGGCCATCTGAAAAAAGTGTAAAATCCAGAAAGGCCGGACAGGCTATGGAGAACTGGGAGCCTTGTTATGCTGATGGGCAGGATGTAAATTGCCAACAGACACTCGGGAGAAGTGTATGGTGTTTCCTGAAACATCTAAAAAACAAAGCAACAGAGCCTAGGGCACTTCCACTTATGGTCCTATAGCTTAGGGAAATTAAAATCAAAAAGACACAGCCACCCCAAAGTTTGGGACGCCTCTGTTTACAAGAACCTCGTTTACAGTACAAGTTCAACATCGCAGAAAGTGAAAAATGGATAAAGAAGTTGTGGTATTTACTTACAAAGCAATATCACTCAGCAATGAAATCTATGTCATCAGGCCCTTAGCAGCACAATGAGTGGATTCAGGTATGATGATTCTAACTGAAATAAGTCACACAGAAAAAGAAACATCATAAGATATCAGTAATACACGGAATGTAAACTTGGCTACACAGGAACTGAATTACAGAACAGAACAGGGTCTCAAATTTAGAAAACCAACTTATGCTTGCTTAAGGGGAAAGGTGAGTTGGGGTGCTGCATAAAACCAGAGATTGAAATGAGCACAGATAAAGTTCCTTAAGCCAAATATGGAATAGACAAGAGCTACCTCTTGCTCAACGAAATGGACTCAACACCGCATATTAAATGCCTAAGAATGTACCTGACTAGTAAGTATCTTAAAACCTATGGATTGCTATGTCTCCGAAAGAGAATCAAGCATGTGTACAGGGGCATAAACGCAGCAGTGATAGGATTGGAGAGGTTCGGTGAGCAAATGAAGACCCTTTGAAGTCATATTGCATGGTACCCATTCCACGGGTTTCAACTACCCAGGTTTAAGGTATTCTTCCTTCAGCTAAAACATGCATGTGCAACCTAGAGTATGATCAACCATGTGATCGGGAGACGTGTTCAAATATGTCTCAGTTTTCGTACCCTGGTACTCGGGTACAACATTCCAGACGCTTTACTAACACCCTCCCGACTTGGAGAGTCAGTCCCTTTAACCTCCTGTTTGGCCCAGTTTGCAATTTCTGCGGAAGATGAACAGGAATAGCGAGAACCAATGAGAGACTAGCTGGAGGTGTCTGAACGGGCAAATTTAACTCTCATTTCCCACCAGGAAGAGGAATTAACCAAAGGCTCAGCGTGCCGTGCCAGAACCAGATTAGGGCCTGAAGCCATCCTGCGGTGTTGCGGCCAGCTCAAAAGAAAGCGAGTTGAAGAAAGGAGTTCAGGGGCACTGTAATTCACAAACCTGCAGAGTTATAAATGACAGCTATCGTCCAAAAATATACTGAAGTAAGGCTGCCAAGAGGACTTGAAAGCGGGGCAGAATTGCAGGAAACCGATTTCAGGAGGCAGACTGGAATTGCATTGAAAGCATAGGAAAAGAGGCAGAACGTCCACAATGATGCACTTGGCCAAAAAGGGCGTATGCGTTTTTTCCTGAATATATTCAGGAAAAAACGCATACGCCCTTTTTGGCCAACCAAGCAAGCTTGCAAAGGAAATCTGCACTACAATGAAGTCTCACTTCCCCCCGGTCAAAAGGGCCATCTGAAAAAAGTGTAAAATCCAGAAAGGCAGGACAGGCCATGGAGAACTGGGAGCCTTGTTATGCTGATGGGCGGGATGTAAATTGCCAACAGACACTCGGGAGAAGTGTATGGTGTTTCCTGAAACATCTAAAAAACAAAGCAACAGAGCCTAGGGCACTTCCACTTATGGTCCTATAGCTTAGGGAAATTAAAATCAAAAAGACACAGCCACCCCAAAGTTTGGGACGCCTCTGTTTACAAGAACCTCGTTTACAGTACAAGTTCAACATCGCAGAAAGTGAAAAATGGATAAAGAAGTTGTGGTATTTACTTACAAAGCAATATCACTCAGCAATGAAATCTATGTCATCAGGCCCTTAGCAGCACAATGAGTGGATTCAGGTATGACGATTCTAACTGAAATAAGTCACACAGAAAAAGAAACATCATAAGATATCAGTAATACACGGAATGTAAACTTGGCTACACAGGAACTGAATTACAGAACAGAACAGGGTCTCAAATTTAGAAAACCAACTTATGCTTGCTTAAGGGGAAAGGTGAGTTGGGGTGCTGCATAAAACCAGAGATTGAAATGAGCACAGATAAAGTTCCTTAAGCCAAGTATGGAATAGACAAGAGCTACTCCTTGCTCAACGAAATGGACTCAACACCGCATATTAAATGCCTAAGAATGTACCTGACTAGTAAGTATCTTAAAACCTATGGATTGCTATGTCTCCGAAAGAGAATCAAGCATGTGTACAGGGGCATAAACGCAGCAGTGATAGGATTGGAGAGGTTCGGTGAGCAAATGAAGACCCTTTGAAGTCATATTGCATGGTACCCATTCCACGGGTTTCAACTACCCAGGTTTAAGGTATTCTTCCTTCAGCTAAAACATGCATGTGCAACCTAGAGTATGATCAACCATGTGATCGGGAGACGTGTTCAAATATGTCTCAGTTTTCGTACCCTGGTACTCGGGTACAACATTCCAGACGCTTTACTAACACCCTCCCGACTTGGAGAGTCAGTCCCTTTAACCTCCTGTTTGGCCCAGTTTGCAATTTCTGCGGAAGATGAACAGGAATAGCGAGAACCAATGAGAGACTAGCTGGAGGTGTCTGAACGGGCAAATTTAACTCTCATTTCCCACCAGGAAGAGGAATTAACCAAAGGCTCAGCGTGCCGTGCCAGAACCAGATTAGGGCCTGAAGCCATCCTGCGGTGTTGCGGCCAGCTCAAAAGAAAGCGAGTTGAAGAAAGGAGTTCAGGGGCACTGTAATTCACAAACCTGCAGAGTTATAAATGACAGCTATCGTCCAAAAATATACTGAAGTAAGGCTGCCAAGAGGACTTGAAAGCGGGGCAGAATTGCAGGAAACCGATTTCAGGAGGCAGACTGGAATTGCATTGAAAGCATAGGAAAAGAGGCAGAACGTCCACAATGATGCACTTGGCCAAAAAGGGCGTATGCGTTTTTTCCTGAATATATTCAGGAAAAAACGCATACGCCCTTTTTGGCCAACCAAGCAAGCTTGCAAAGGAAATCTGCACTACAATGAAGTCTCACTTCCCCCCGGTCAAAAGGGCCATCTGAAAAAAGTGTAAAATCCAGAAAGGCAGGACAGGCCATGGAGAACTGGGAGCCTTGTTATGCTGATGGGCGGGATGTAAATTGCCAACAGACACTCGGGAGAAGTGTATGGTGTTTCCTGAAACATCTAAAAAACAAAGCAACAGAGCCTAGGGCACTTCCACTTATGGTCCTATAGCTTAGGGAAATTAAAATCAAAAAGACACAGCCACCCCAAAGTTTGGGACGCCTCTGTTTACAAGAACCTCGTTTACAGTACAAGTTCAACATCGCAGAAAGTGAAAAATGGATAAAGAAGTTGTGGTATTTACTTACAAAGCAATATCACTCAGCAATGAAATCTATGTCATCAGGCCCTTAGCAGCACAATGAGTGGATTCAGGTATGATGATTCTAACTGAAATAAGTCACACAGAAAAAGAAACATCATAAGATATCAGTAATACACGGAATGTAAACTTGGCTACACAGGAACTGAATTACAGAACAGAACAGGGTCTCAAATTTAGAAAACCAACTTATGCTTGCTTAAGGGGAAAGGTGAGTTGGGGTGCTGCATAAAACCAGAGATTGAAATGAGCACAGATAAAGTTCCTTAAGCCAAATATGGAATAGACAAGAGCTACTCCTTGCTCAACGAAATGGACTCAACACCGCATATTAAATGCCTAAGAATGTACCTGACTAGTAAGTATCTTAAAACCTATGGATTGCTATGTCTCCGAAAGAGAATCAAGCATGTGTACAGGGGCATAAACGCAGCAGTGATAGGATTGGAGAGGTTCGGTGAGCAAATGAAGACCCTTTGAAGTCATATTGCATGGTACCCATTCCACGGGTTTCAACTACCCAGGTTTAAGGTATTCTTCCTTCAGCTAAAACATGCATGTGGAACCTAGAGTATGATCAACCATGTGATCGGGAGACGTGTTCAAATATGTCTCAGTTCTCGTACCCTGGTACTCGGGTGCAACATTCCAGACGCTTTACTAACACCCTCCCGACTTGGAGAGTCAGTCCCTTTAACCTCCTGTTTGGCCCAGTTTGCAATTTCTGCGGAAGATGAACAGGAATAGCGAGAACCAATGAGAGACTAGCTGGAGGTGTCTGGACGGGTAAATTTAACTCTCATTTCCCACCAGGAAGAGGAATTAACCAAAGGCTCAGCGTGTCGTGCCGGAACCAGATTAGGGCCTGAAGCCATCCTGCGGTGTTGCGGCCAGCTCAAAAGAAAGCGAGTTGAAGAAAGGAGCTCAGGGGCACTGTAATTCACAAACCTGCAGAGTTATAAATGACAGCTATCGTCCAAAAATATACTGAAGTAAGGCTGCCAAGAGGACTTGAAAGCGGGGCAGAATTGCAGGAAACCGATTTCAGGAGGTAGACTGGAATTGCATTGAAAGCATAGGAAAAGAGGCAGAACGTCCACAATGATGCACTTGGCCAAAAAGGGCGTATGCGTTTTTTCCTGAATATATTCAGGAAAAAACGCATACGCCCTTTTTGGCCAACCAAGCAAGCTTGCAAAGGAAATCTGCACTACAATGAAGTCTCACTTCCCCCCGGTCAAAAGGGCCATCTGAAAAAAGTGTAAAATCCAGAAAGGCAGGACAGGCCATGGAGAACTGGGAGCCTTGTTATGCTGATGGGCGGGATGTAAATTGCCAACAGACACTCGGGAGAAGTGTATGGTGTTTCCTGAAACATCTAAAAAACAAAGCAACAGAGCCTAGGGCACTTCCACTTATGGTCCTATAGCTTAGGGAAATTAAAATCAAAAAGACACAGCCACCCCAAAGTTTGGGACGCCTCTGTTTACAAGAACCTCGTTTACAGTACAAGTTCAACATCGCAGAAAGTGAAAAATGGATAAAGAAGTTGTGGTATTTACTTACAAAGCAATATCACTCAGCAATGAAATCTATGTCATCAGGCCCTTAGCAGCACAATGAGTGGATTCAGGTATGATGATTCTAACTGAAATAAGTCACACAGAAAAAGAAACATCATAAGATATCAGTAATACACGGAATGTAAACTTGGCTACACAGGAACTGAATTACAGAACAGAACAGGGTCTCAAATTTAGAAAACCAACTTATGCTTGCTTAAGGGTAAAGGTGAGTTGGGGTGCTGCATAAAACCAGAGATTGAAATGAGCACAGATAAAGTTCCTTAAGCCAAATATGGAATAGACAAGAGCTACCTCTTGCTCAACGAAATGGACTCAACACCGCATATTAAATGCCTAAGAATGTACCTGACTAGTAAGTATCTTAAAACCTATGGATTGCTATGTCTCCGAAAGAGAATCAAGCATGTGTACAGGGGCATAAACGCAGCAGTGATAGGATTGGAGAGGTTCGGTGAGCAAATGAAGACCCTTTGAAGTCATATTGCATGGTACCCATTCCACGGGTTTCAACTACCCAGGTTTAAGGTATTCTTCCTTCAGCTAAAACATGCATGTGCAACCTAGAGTATGATCAACCATGTGATCGGGAGACGTGTTCAAATATGTCTCAGTTTTCGTACCCTGGTACTCGGGTACAACATTCCAGACGCTTTACTAACACCCTCCCGACTTGGAGAGTCAGTCCCTTTAACCTCCTGTTTGGCCCAGTTTGCAATTTCTGCGGAAGATGAACAGGAATAGCGAGAACCAATGAGAGACTAGCTGGAGGTGTCTGAACGGGCAAATTTAACTCTCATTTCCCACCAGGAAGAGGAATTAACCAAAGGCTCAGCGTGCCGTGCCGGAACCAGATTAGGGCCTGAAGCCATCCTGCGGTGTTGCGGCCAGCTCAAAAGAAAGCGAGTTGAAGAAAGGAGCTCAGGGGCACTGTAATTCACAAACCTGCAGAGTTATAAATGACAGCTATCGTCCAAAAATATACTGAAGTAAGGCTGCCAAGAGGACTTGAAAGCGGGGCAGAATTGCAGGAAACCGATTTCAGGAGGCAGACTGGAATTGCATTGAAAGCATAGGAAAAGAGGCAGAACGTCCACAATGATGCACTTGGCCAAAAAGGGCGTATGCGTTTTTTCCTGAATATATTCAGGAAAAAACGCATACGCCCTTTTTGGCCAACCAAGCAAGCTTGCAAAGGAAATCTGCACTACAATGAAGTCTCACTTCCCCCCGGTCAAAAGGGCCATCTGAAAAAAGTGTAAAATCCAGAAAGGCAGGACAGGCCATGGAGAACTGGGAGCCTTGTTATGCTGATGGGCGGGATGTAAATTGCCAACAGACACTCAGGAGAAGTGTATGGTGTTTCCTGAAACATCTAAAAAACAAAGCAACAGAGCCTAGGGCACTTCCACTTATGGTCCTATAGCTTAGGGAAATTAAAATAAAAAAGACACAGCCACCCCAAAGTTTGGGACGCCTCTGTTTACAAGAACCTCGTTTACAGTACAAGTTCAACATCGCAGAAAGTGAAAAATGGATAAAGAAGTTGTGGTATTTACTTACAAAGCAATATCACTCAGCAATGAAATCTATGTCATCAGGCCCTTAGCAGCACAATGAGTGGATTCAGGTATGATGATTCTAACTGAAATAAGTCACACAGAAAAAGAAACATCATAAGATATCAGTAATACACGGAATGTAAACTTGGCTACACAGGAACTGAATTACAGAACAGAACAGGGTCTCAAATTTAGAAAACCAACTTATGCTTGCTTAAGGGTAAAGGTGAGTTGGGGTGCTGCATAAAACCAGAGATTGAAATGAGCACAGATAAAGTTCCTTAAGCCAAATATGGAATAGACAAGAGCTACCTCTTGCTCAACGAAATGGACTCAACACCGCATATTAAATGCCTAAGAATGTACCTGACTAGTAAGTATCTTAAAACCTATGGATTGCTAGGTCTCCAAAAGAGAATCAAGCATGTGTACAGGGGCATAAACGCAGCAGTGATAGGATTGGAGAGGTTCGGTGAGCAAATGAAGACCCTTTGAAGTCATATTGCATGGTACCCATTCCACGGGTTTCAACTACCCAGGTTTAAGGTATTCTTCCTTCAGCTAAAACATGCATGTGCAACCTAGAGTATGATCAACCATGTGATCGGGAGACGTGTTCAAATATGTCTCAGTTTTCGTACCCTGGTACTCGGGTACAACATTCCAGACGCTTTACTAACACCCTCCCGACTTGGAGAGTCAGTCCCTTTAACCTCCTGTTTGGCCCAGTTTGCAATTTCTGCGGAAGATGAACAGGAATAGCGAGAACCAATGAGAGACTAGCTGGAGGTGTCTGAACGGGCAAATTTAACTCTCATTTCCCACCAGGAAGAGGAATTAACCAAAGGCTCAGCGTGCCGTGCCGGAACCAGATTAGGGCCTGAAGCCATCCTGCGGTGTTGCGGCCAGCTCAAAAGAAAGCGAGTTGAAGAAAGGAGCTCAGGGGCACTGTAATTCACAAACCTGCAGAGTTATAAATGACAGCTATCGTCCAAAAATATACTGAAGTAAGGCTGCCAAGAGGACTTGAAAGCGGGGCAGAATTTCAGGAAACCGATTTCAGGAGGCAGACTGGAATTGCATTGAAAGCATAGGAAAAGAGGCAGAACGTCCACAATGATGCACTTGGCCAAAAAGGGCGTATGCGTTTTTTCCTGAATATATTCAGGAAAAAACGCATACGCCCTTTTTGGCCAACCAAGCAAGCTTGCAAAGGAAATCTGCACTACAATGAAGTCTCACTTCCCCCCGGTCAAAAGGGCCATCTGAAAAAAGTGTAAAATCCAGAAAGGCAGGACAGGCCATGGAGAACTGGGAGCCTTGTTATGCTGATGGGCGGGATGTAAATTGCCAACAGACACTCGGGAGAAGTGTATGGTGTTTCCTGAAACATCTAAAAAACAAAGCAACAGAGCCTAGGGCACTTCCACTTATGGTCCTATAGCTTAGGGAAATTAAAATCAAAAAGACACAGCCACCCCAAAGTTTGGGACGCCTCTGTTTACAAGAACCTCGTTTACAGTACAAGTTCAACATCGCAGAAAGTGAAAAATGGATAAAGAAGTTGTGGTATTTACTTACAAAGCAATATCACTCAGCAATGAAATCTATGTCATCAGGCCCTTAGCAGCACAATGAGTGGATTCAGGTATGATGATTCTAACTGAAATAAGTCACACAGAAAAAGAAACATCATAAGATATCAGTAATACACGGAATGTAAACTTGGCTACACAGGAACTGAATTACAGAACAGAACAGGGTCTCAAATTTAGAAAACCAACTTATGCTTGCTTAAGGGGAAAGGTGAGTTGGGGTGCTGCATAAAACCAGAGATTGAAATGAGCACAGATAAAGTTCCTTAAGCCAAATATGGAATAGACAAGAGCTACCTCTTGCTCAACGAAATGGACTCAACACCGCATATTAAATGCCTAAGAATGTACCTGACTAGTAAGTATCTTAAAACCTATGGATTGCTATGTCTCCGAAAGAGAATCAAGCATGTGTACAGGGGCATAAACGCAGCAGTGATAGGATTGGAGAGGTTCGGTGAGCAAATGAAGACCCTTTGAAGTCATATTGCATGGTACCCATTCCACGGGTTTCAACTACCCAGGTTTAAGGTATTCTTCCTTCAGCTAAAACATGCATGTGGAACCTAGAGTATGATCAACCATGTGATCGGGAGACGTGTTCAAATATGTCTCAGTTTTCGTACCCTGGTACTCGGGTGCAACATTCCAGACGCTTTACTAACACCCTCCCGACTTGGAGAGTCAGTCCCTTTAACCTCCTGTTTGGCCCAGTTTGCAATTTCTGCGGAAGATGAACAGGAATAGCGAGAACCAATGAGAGACTAGCTGGAGGTGTCTGGACGGGCAAATTTAACTCTCATTTCCCACCAGGAAGAGGAATTAACCAAAGGCTCAGCGTGCCGTGCCGGAACCAGATTAGGGCCTGAAGCCATCCTGCGGTGTTGCGGCCAGCTCAAAAGAAAGCGAGTTGAAGAAAGGAGCTCAGGGGCACTGTAATTCACAAACCTGCAGAGTTATAAATGACAGCTATCGTCCAAAAATATACTGAAGTAAGGCTGCCAAGAGGACTTGAAAGCGGGGCAGAATTGCAGGAAACCGATTTCAGGAGGTAGACTGGAATTGCATTGAAAGCATAGGAAAAGAGGCAGAACGTCCACAATGATGCACTTGGCCAAAAAGGGCGTATGCGTTTTTTCCTGAATATATTCAGGAAAAAACGCATACGCCCTTTTTGGCCAACCAAGCAAGCTTGCAAAGGAAATCTGCACTACAATGAAGTCTCACTTCCCCCCGGTCAAAAGGGCCATCTGAAAAAAGTGTAAAATCCAGAAAGGCAGGACAGGCCATGGAGAACTGGGAGCCTTGTTATGCTGATGGGCGGGATGTAAATTGCCAACAGACACTCGGGAGAAGTGTATGGTGTTTCCTGAAACATCTAAAAAACAAAGCAACAGAGCCTAGGGCACTTCCACTTATGGTCCTATAGCTTAGGGAAATTAAAATCAAAAAGACACAGCCACCCCAAACATTGGGACGCCTCTGTTTACAAGAACCTCGTTTACAGTACAAGTTCAACATCGCAGAAAGTGAAAAATGGATAAAGAAGTTGTGGTATTTACTTACAAAGCAATATCACTCAGCAATGAAATCTATGTCATCAGGCCCTTAGCAGCACAATGAGTGGATTCAGGTATGATGATTCTAACTGAAATAAGTCACACAGAAAAGGAAACATCATAAGATATCAGTAATACACGGAATGTAAACTTGGCTACACAGGAACTGAATTACAGAACAGAACAGGGTCTCAAATTTAGAAAACCAACTTATGCTTGCTTAAGGGGAAAGGTGAGTTGGGGTGCTGCATAAAACCAGAGATTGAAATGAGCACAGATAAAGTTCCTTAAGCCAAATATGGAATAGACAAGAGCTACCTCTTGCTCAACGAAATGGACTCAACACCGCATATTAAACGTCTAAGAATGTACCTGACTAGTAAGTATCTTAAAACCTATGGATTGCTATGTCTCCGAAAGAGAATCAAGCATGTGTACAGGGGCATAAACACAGCAGTGATAGGATTGGAGAGGTTCGGTGAGCAACTGAAGACCCTTTGAAGTCATATTGCATGGTACCCATTCCACGGGTTTCAACTACCCAGGTTTAAGGTATTCTTCCTTCAGCTAAAACATGCATGTGGAACCTAGAGTCTGATCAACCATGTGATCGGGAGACGTGTTCAAATATGTCTCAGTTTTCGTACCCTGGTACTCGGGTGCAACATTCCAGACGCTTTACTAACACCCTCCCGACTTGGAGAGTCAGTCCCTTTAACCTCCTGTTTGGCCCAGTTTGCAATTTCTGCGGAAGATGAACAGGAATAGCGAGAACCAATGAGAGACTAGCTGGAGGTGTCTGGACGGGCAAATTTAACTCTCATTTCCCACCAGGAAGAGGAATTAACCAAAGGCTCAGCGTGCCGTGCCGGAACCAGATTAGGGCCTGAAGCCATCCTGCGGTGTTGCGGCCAGGTCACAAGAAAGCGAGTTGAAGAAAGGAGCTCAGGGGCACTGTAATTCACAAACCTGCAGAGTTATAAATGACAGCTATCGTCCAAAAATATACTGAAGTAAGGCTGCCAAGAGGACTTGAAAGCGGGGCAGAATTGCAGGAAACCGATTTCAGGAGGTAGACTGGAATTGCATTGAAAGCATAGGAAAAGAGGCAGAACGTCCACAATGATGCACTTGGCCAAAAAGGGCGTATGCGTTTTTTCCTGAATATATTCAGGAAAAAACGCATACGCCCTTTTTGGCCAACCAAGCAAGCTTGCAAAGGAAATCTGCACTACAATGAAGTCTCACTTCCCCCCGGTCAAAAGGGCCATCTGAAAAAAGTGTAAAATCCAGAAAGGCAGGACAGGCCATGGAGAACTGGGAGCCTTGTTATGCTGATGGGTGGGATGTAAATTGCCAACAGACACTCGGGAGAAGTGTATGGTGTTTCCTGAAACATCTAAAAAACAAAGCAACAGAGCCTAGGGCACTTCCACTTATGGTCCTATAGATTAGGGAAATTAAAATCAAAAAGACACAGCCACCCCAAAGTTTGGGACGCCTCTGTTTACAAGAACCTCGTTTACAGTACAAGTTCAACATCGCAGAAAGTGAAAAATGGATAAAGAAGTTGTGGTATTTACTTACAAAGCAATATCACTCTGCAATGAAATCTATGTCATCAGGCCCTTAGCAGCACAATGAGTGGATTCAGGTATGATGATTCTAACTGAAATAAGTCACACAGAAAAAGAAACATCATAAGATATCAGTAATACACGGAATGTAAACTTGGCTACACAGGAACTGAATTCCAAAACAGAACAGGGTCTCAAATTTAGAAAACCAACTTATGCTTGCTTAAGGGGAAAGGTGAGTTGGGGTGCTGCATAAAACCAGAGATTGAAATGAGCACAGATAAAGTTCCTTAAGCCAAATATGGAATAGACAAGAGCTACTCCTTGCTCAAAGAAATGGACTCAACACCGCATATTAAACGTCTAAGAATGTACCTGACTAGTAAGTATCTTAAAACCTATGGATTGCTATGTCTCCGAAAGAGAATCAAGCATGTGTACAGGGGCATAAACACAGCAGTGATAGGATTGGAGAGGTTCGGTGAGCAACTGAAGACCCTTTGAAGTCATATTGCATGGTACCCATTCCACGGGTTTCAACTACCCAGGTTTAAGGTATTCTTCCTTCAGCTAAAACATGCATGTGGAACCTAGAGTATGATCAACCATGTGCTCGGGAGACGTGTTCAAATATGTCTCAGTTTTCATACCCTGGTACTCGGGTGCAACATTCCAGACACTTTACTAACACTCTCCCGACTTGGAGAGTCAGTCCCTTTAACCTCCTTTTTGGCCCAGTTTGCAATTTCTGCGGAAGATGAACAGGAATAGCGAGAACCAATGAGAGACTAGCTGGAGGTGTCTGGACGGGAAAATTTTACTCTCATTTCCCACCAGGAAGAGGAATTAACCAAAGGCTCAGCGTGCCGTGCCGGAACCAGATTAGGGCCTGAAGCCATCCTGCGGTGTTGCAGCCACGTCACAAGAAAGCGAGTTGAAGAAAGGAGCTCAGGGGCACTGTAATTCACAAACCTGCAGAGTTATAAATGACAGCTATCGTCCAAAAATATACTGAAGTAAGGCTGCCAAGAGGACTTGAAAGCGGGGCAGAATTGCAGGAAACCGATTTCAGGAGGTAGACTGGAATTGCATTGAAAGCATAGGAAAAGAGGCAGAACGTCCACAATGATGCACTTGGCCAAAAAGGGCGTATGCGTTTTTTCCTGAATATATTCAGGAAAAAACGCATACGCCCTTTTTGGCCAACCAAGCAAGCTTGCAAAGGAAATCTGCACTACAATGAAGTCTCACTTCCCCCCGGTCAAAAGGGCCATCTGAAAAAAGTGTAAAATCCAGAAAGGCAGGACAGGCCATGGAGAACTGGGAGCCTTGTTATGCTGATGGGTGGGATGTAAATTGCCAACAGACACTCGGGAGAAGTGTATGGTGTTTCCTGAAACATCTAAAAAACAAAGCAACAGAGCCTAGGGCACTTCCACTTATGGTCCTATAGATTAGGGAAATTAAAATCAAAAAGACACAGCCACCCCAAAGTTTGGGACGCCTCTGTTTACAAGAACCTCGTTTACAGTACAAGTTCAACATTGCAGAAATTGAAAAATGGATAAAGAAGTTGTGGTATTTACTTACAAAGCAATATCACTCTGCAATGAAATCTATGTCATCAGGCCCTTAGCAGCACAATGAGTGGATTCAGGTATGATGATTCTAACTGAAATAAGTCACACAGAAAAAGAAACATCATAAGATATCAGTAATACACGGAATGTAAACTTGGCTACACAGGAACTGAATTACAGAACAGAACAGGGTCTCAAATTTAGAAAACCAACTTATGCTTGCTTAAGGGGAAAGGTGAGTTGGGGTGCTGCATAAAACCAGAGATTGAAATCAGCACAGATAAAGTTCCTTAAGCCAAATATGGAATAGACAAGAGCTACTCCTTGCTCAACGAAATGGACACAACACCGCATATTAAACGCCTAAGAATGTACCTGACTAGTAAGTATCTTAAAACCTATGGATTGCTATGTCTCCGAAAGAGAATCAAGCATGTGTACAGGGGCATAAACGCAGCAGTGATAGGATTGGAGAGGTTTGGTGAGCAAATGAAGACCCTCTGAAGTCATATTGCATGGTACCCATTCCACGGGTTTCAACTACCCAGGTTTAAGGTATTCTTCCTTCAGCTAAAACATGCATGTGGAACCTAGAGTATGATCAACCATGTGATCGGGAGACGTGTTCAAATATGTCTCAGTTTTCGTACCCTGGTACTCGGGTGCAACATTCCAGACGCTTTACTAACACCCTCCCGACTTGGAGAGTCAGTCCCTTTAACCTCCTGTTTGGCCCAGTTTGCAATTTCTGCGGAAGATGAACAGGAATAGCGAGAACCAATGAGAGACTAGCTGGAGGTGTCTGGACGGGCAAATTTAACTCTCATTTCCCACCAGGAAGAGGAATTAACCAAAGGCTCAGCGTGCCGTGCCGGAACCAGATTAGGGCCTGAAGCCATCCTGCGGTGTTGCGGCCAGCTCAAAAGAAAGCGAGTTGAAGAAAGGAGCTCAGGGGCACTGTAATTCACAAACCTGCAGAGTTATAAATGACAGCTATCGTCCAAAAATATACTGAAGTAAGGCTGCCAAGAGGACTTGAAAGCGGGACAGAATTGCAGGAAACCGATTTCAGGAGGCAGACTGGAATTGCATTGAAAGCATAGGAAAAGAGGCAGAACGTCCACAATGATGCACTTGGCCAAAAAGGGCGTATGCGTTTTTTCCTGAATATATTCAGGAAAAAACGCATACGCCCTTTTTGGCCAACCAAGCAAGCTTGCAAAGGAAATCTGCACTACAATGAAGTCTCACTTCCCCCCGGTCAAAAGGGCCATCTGAAAAAAGTGTAAAATCCAGAAAGGCAGGACAGGCCATGGAGAACTGGGAGCCTTGTTATGCTGATGGGCGGGATGTAAATTGCCAACAGACACTCGGGAGAAGTGTATGGTGTTTCCTGAAACATCTAAAAAACAAAGCAACAGAGCCTAGGGCACTTCCACTTATGGTCCTATAGCTTAGGGAAATTAAAATCAAAAAGACACAGCCACCCCAAAGTTTGGGACGCCTCTGTTTACAAGAACCTCGTTTACAGTACAAGTTCAACATCGCAGAAAGTGAAAAATGGATAAAGAAGTTGTGGTATTTACTTACAAAGCAATATCACTCAGCAATGAAATCTATGTCATCAGGCCCTTAGCAGCACAATGAGTGGATTCAGGTATGATGATTCTAACTGAAATAAGTCACACAGAAAAAGAAACATCATAAGATATCAGTAATACACGGAATGTAAACTTGGCTACACAGGAACTGAATTACAGAACAGAACAGGGTCTCAAATTTAGAAAACCAACTTATGCTTGCTTAAGGGTAAAGGTGAGTTGGGGTGCTGCATAAAACCAGAGATTGAAATGAGCACAGATAAAGTTCCTTAAGCCAAATATGGAATAGACAAGAGCTACCTCTTGCTCAACGAAATGGACTCAACACCGCATATTAAATGCCTAAGAATGTACCTGACTAGTAAGTATCTTAAAACCTATGGATTGCTATGTCTCCGAAAGAGAATCAAGCATGTGTACAGGGGCATAAACGCAGCAGTGATAGGATTGGAGAGGTTCGGTGAGCAAATGAAGACCCTTTGAAGTCATATTGCATGGTACCCATTCCACGGGTTTCAACTACCCAGGTTTAAGGTATTCTTCCTTCAGCTAAAACATGCATGTGCAACCTAGAGTATGATCAACCATGTGATCGGGAGACGTGTTCAAATATGTCTCAGTTTTCGTACCCTGGTACTCGGGTACAACATTCCAGACGCTTTACTAACACCCTCCCGACTTGGAGAGTCAGTCCCTTTAACCTCCTGTTTGGCCCAGTTTGCAATTTCTGCGGAAGATGAACAGGAATAGCGAGAACCAATGAGAGACTAGCTGGAGGTGTCTGAACGGGCAAATTTAACTCTCATTTCCCACCAGGAAGAGGAATTAACCAAAGGCTCAGCGTGCCGTGCCGGAACCAGATTAGGGCCTGAAGCCATCCTGCGGTGTTGCGGCCAGCTCAAAAGAAAGCGAGTTGAAGAAAGGAGCTCAGGGGCACTGTAATTCACAAACCTGCAGAGTTATAAATGACAGCTATCGTCCAAAAATATACTGAAGTAAGGCTGCCAAGAGGACTTGAAAGCGGGGCAGAATTGCAGGAAACCGATTTCAGGAGGCAGACTGGAATTGCATTGAAAGCATAGGAAAAGAGGCAGAACGTCCACAATGATGCACTTGGCCAAAAAGGGCGTATGCGTTTTTTCCTGAATATATTCAGGAAAAAACGCATACGCCCTTTTTGGCCAACCAAGCAAGCTTGCAAAGGAAATCTGCACTACAATGAAGTCTCACTTCCCCCCGGTCAAAAGGGCCATCTGAAAAAAGTGTAAAATCCAGAAAGGCAGGACAGGCCATGGAGAACTGGGAGCCTTGTTATGCTGATGGGCGGGATGTAAATTGCCAACAGACACTCGGGAGAAGTGTATGGTGTTTCCTGAAACATCTAAAAAACAAAGCAACAGAGCCTAGGGCACTTCCACTTATGGTCCTATAGCTTAGGGAAATTAAAATCAAAAAGACACAGCCACCCCAAAGTTTGGGACGCCTCTGTTTACAAGAACCTCGTTTACAGTACAAGTTCAACATCGCAGAAAGTGAAAAATGGATAAAGAAGTTGTGGTATTTACTTACAAAGCAATATCACTCAGCAATGAAATCTATGTCATCAGGCCCTTAGCAGCACAATGAGTGGATTCAGGTATGATGATTCTAACTGAAATAAGTCACACAGAAAAAGAAACATCATAAGATATCAGTAATACACGGAATGTAAACTTGGCTACACAGGAACTGAATTACAGAACAGAACAGGGTCTCAAATTTAG
This sequence comes from Pseudorca crassidens, assembly GCF_039906515.1. Lineage (NCBI taxonomy): Eukaryota > Metazoa > Chordata > Mammalia > Artiodactyla > Delphinidae > Pseudorca > Pseudorca crassidens. The sequence goes on along the minus strand of NW_027135955.1, from coordinate 472,996 downwards.
AAAACCAACTTATGCTTGCTTAAGGGGAAAGGTGAGTTGGGGTGCTGCATAAAACCAGAGATTGAAATGAGCACAGATAAAGTTCCTTAAGCCAAATATGGAATAGACAAGAGCTACCTCTTGCTCAACGAAATGGACTCAACACCGCATATTAAATGCCTAAGAATGTACCTGACTAGTAAGTATCTTAAAACCTATGGATTGCTATGTCTCCGAAAGAGAATCAAGCATGTGTACAGGGGCATAAACGCAGCAGTGATAGGATTGGAGAGGTTCGGTGAGCAAATGAAGACCCTTTGAAGTCATATTGCATGGTACCCATTCCACGGGTTTCAACTACCCAGGTTTAAGGTATTCTTCCTTCAGCTAAAACATGCATGTGCAACCTAGAGTATGATCAACCATGTGATCGGGAGACGTGTTCAAATATGTCTCAGTTTTCGTACCCTGGTACTCGGGTGCAACATTCCAGACGCTTTACTAACACCCTCCCGACTTGGAGAGTCAGTCCCTTTAACCTCCTGTTTGGCCCAGTTTGCAATTTCTGCGGAAGATGAACAGGAATAGCGAGAACCAATGAGAGACTAGCTGGAGGTGTCTGGATGGGCAAATTTAACTCTCATTTCCCACCAGGAAGAGGAATTAACCAAAGGCTCAGCGTGCCGTGCCGGAACCAGATTAGGGCCTGAAGCCATCCTGCGGTGTTGCGGCCAGCTCAAAAGAAAGCGAGTTGAAGAAAGGAGCTCAGGGGCACTGTAATTCACAAACCTGCAGAGTTATAAATGACAGCTATCGTCCAAAAATATACTGAAGTAAGGCTGCCAAGAGGACTTGAAAGCGGGGCAGAATTGCAGGAAACCGATTTCAGGAGGTAGACTGGAATTGCATTGAAAGCATAGGAAAAGAGGCAGAACGTCCACAATGATGCACTTGGCCAAAAAGGGCGTATGCGTTTTTTCCTGAATATATTCAGGAAAAAACGCATACGCCCTTTTTGGCCAACCAAGCAAGCTTGCAAAGGAAATCTGCACTACAATGAAGTCTCACTTCCCCCCGGTCAAAAGGGCCATCTGAAAAAAGTGTAAAATCCAGAAAGGCAGGACAGGCCATGGAGAACTGGGAGCCTTGTTATGCTGATGGGCGGGATGTAAATTGCCAACAGACACTCGGGAGAAGTGTATGGTGTTTCCTGAAACATCTAAAAAACAAAGCAACAGAGCCTAGGGCACTTCCACTTATGGTCCTATAGATTAGGGAAATTAAAATCAAAAAGACACAGCCACCCCAAAGTTTGGGACGCCTCTGTTTACAAGAACCTCGTTTACAGTACAAGTTCAACATTGCAGAAATTGAAAAATGGATAAAGAAGTTGTGGTATTTACTTACAAAGCAATATCACTCTGCAATGAAATCTATGTCATCAGGCCCTTAGCAGCACAATGAGTGGATTCAGGTATGATGATTCTAACTGAAATAAGTCACACAGAAAAAGAAACATCATAAGATATCAGTAATACACGGAATGTAAACTTGGCTACACAGGAACTGAATTACAGAACAGAACAGGGTCTCAAATTTAGAAAACCAACTTATGCTTGCTTAAGGGGAAAGGTGAGTTGGGGTGCTGCATAAAACCAGAGATTGAAATGAGCACAGATAAAGTTCCTTAAGCCAAATATGGAATAGACAAGAGCTACCTCTTGCTCAACGAAATGGACTCAACACCGCATATTAAACGTCTAAGAATGTACCTGACTAGTAAGTATCTTAAAACCTATGGATTGCTATGTCTCCGAAAGAGAATCAAGCATGTGTACAGGGGCATAAACACAGCAGTGATAGGATTGGAGAGGTTCGGTGAGCAACTGAAGACCCTTTGAAGTCATATTGCATGGTACCCATTCCACGGGTTTCAACTACCCAGGTTTAAGGTATTCTTCCTTCAGCTAAAACATGCATGTGGAACCTAGAGTCTGATCAACCATGTGATCGGGAGACGTGTTCAAATATGTCTCAGTTTTCGTACCCTGGTACTCGGGTGCAACATTCCAGACGCTTTACTAACACCCTCCCGACTTGGAGAGTCAGTCCCTTTAACCTCCTGTTTGGCCCAGTTTGCAATTTCTGCGGAAGATGAACAGGAATAGCGAGAACCAATGAGAGACTAGCTGGAGGTGTCTGGACGGGCAAATTTAACTCTCATTTCCCACCAGGAAGAGGAATTAACCAAAGGCTCAGCGTGCCGTGCCGGAACCAGATTAGGGCCTGAAGCCATCCTGCGGTGTTGCGGCCAGGTCACAAGAAAGCGAGTTGAAGAAAGGAGCTCAGGGGCACTGTAATTCACAAACCTGCAGAGTTATAAATGACAGCTATCGTCCAAAAATATACTGAAGTAAGGCTGCCAAGAGGACTTGAAAGCGGGGCAGAATTGCAGGAAACCGATTTCAGGAGGTAGACTGGAATTGCATTGAAAGCATAGGAAAAGAGGCAGAACGTCCACAATGATGCACTTGGCCAAAAAGGGCGTATGCGTTTTTTCCTGAATATATTCAGGAAAAAACGCATACGCCCTTTTTGGCCAACCAAGCAAGCTTGCAAAGGAAATCTGCACTACAATGAAGTCTCACTTCCCCCCGGTCAAAAGGGCCATCTGAAAAAAGTGTAAAATCCAGAAAGGCAGGACAGGCCATGGAGAACTGGGAGCCTTGTTATGCTGATGGGCGGGATGTAAATTGCCAACAGACACTCGGGAGAAGTGTATGGTGTTTCCTGAAACATCTAAAAAACAAAGCAACAGAGCCTAGGGCACTTCCACTTATGGTCCTATAGCTTAGGGAAATTAAAATCAAAAAGACACAGCCACCCCAAACATTGGGACGCCTCTGTTTACAAGAACCTCCTTTACAGTACAAGTTCAACATCGCAGAAAGTGAAAAATGGATAAAGAAGTTGTGGTATTTACTTACAAAGCAATATCACTCAGCAATGAAATCTATGTCATCAGGCCCTTAGCAGCACAATGAGTGGATTCAGGTATGATGATTCTAACTGAAATAAGTCACACAGAAAAAGAAACATCATAAGATATCAGTAATACACGGAATGTAAACTTGGCTACACAGGAACTGAATTACAGAACAGAACAGGGTCTCAAATTTAGAAAACCAACTTATGCTTGCTTAAGGGGAAAGGTGAGTTGGGGTGCTGCATAAAACCAGAGATTGAAATGAGCACAGATAAAGTTCCTTAAGCCAAATATGGAATAGACAAGAGCTACCTCTTGCTCAACGAAATGGACTCAACACCGCATATTAAACGTCTAAGAATGTACCTGACTAGTAAGTATCTTAAAACCTATGGATTGCTATGTCTCCGAAAGAGAATCAAGCATGTGTACAGGGGCATAAACACAGCAGTGATAGGATTGGAGAGGTTCGGTGAGCAACTGAAGACCCTTTGAAGTCATATTGCATGGTACCCATTCCACGGGTTTCAACTACCCAGGTTTAAGGTATTCTTCCTTCAGCTAAAACATGCATGTGGAACCTAGAGTCTGATCAACCATGTGATCGGGAGACGTGTTCAAATATGTCTCAGTTTTCGTACCCTGGTACTCGGGTGCAACATTCCAGACGCTTTACTAACACCCTCCCGACTTGGAGAGTCAGTCCCTTTAACCTCCTGTTTGGCCCAGTTTGCAATTTCTGCGGAAGATGAACAGGAATAGCGAGAACCAATGAGAGACTAGCTGGAGGTGTCTGGACGGGCAAATTTAACTCTCATTTCCCACCAGGAAGAGGAATTAACCAAAGGCTCAGCGTGCCGTGCCGGAACCAGATTAGGGCCTGAAGCCATCCTGCGGTGTTGCGGCCAGGTCACAAGAAAGCGAGTTGAAGAAAGGAGCTCAGGGGCACTGTAATTCACAAACCTGCAGAGTTATAAATGACAGCTATCGTCCAAAAATATACTGAAGTAAGGCTGCCAAGAGGACTTGAAAGCGGGGCAGAATTGCAGGAAACCGATTTCAGGAGGTAGACTGGAATTGCATTGAAAGCATAGGAAAAGAGGCAGAACGTCCACAATGATGCACTTGGCCAAAAAGGGCGTATGCGTTTTTTCCTGAATATATTCAGGAAAAAACGCATACGCCCTTTTTGGCCAACCAAGCAAGCTTGCAAAGGAAATCTGCACTACAATGAAGTCTCACTTCCCCCCGGTCAAAAGGGCCATCTGAAAAAAGTGTAAAATCCAGAAAGGCAGGACAGGCCATGGAGAACTGGGAGCCTTGTTATGCTGATGGGCGGGATGTAAATTGCCAACAGACACTCGGGAGAAGTGTATGGTGTTTCCTGAAACATCTAAAAAACAAAGCAACAGAGCCTAGGGCACTTCCACTTATGGTCCTATAGCTTAGGGAAATTAAAATCAAAAAGACACAGCCACCCCAAAGTTTGGGACGCCTCTGTTTACAAGAACCTCGTTTACAGTACAAGTTCAACATCGCAGAAAGTGAAAAATGGATAAAGAAGTTGTGGTATTTACTTACAAAGCAATATCACTCTGCAATGAAATCTATGTCATCAGGCCCTTAGCAGCACAATGAGTGGATTCAGGTATGATGATTCTAACTGAAATAAGTCACACAGAAAAAGAAACATCATAAGATATCAGTAATACACGGAATGTAAACTTGGCTACACAGGAACTGAATTCCAAAACAGAACAGGGTCTCAAATTTAGAAAACCAACTTATGCTTGCTTAAGGGGAAAGGTGAGTTGGGGTGCTGCATAAAACCAGAGATTGAAATGAGCACAGATAAAGTTCCTTAAGCCAAATATGGAATAGACAAGAGCTACTCCTTGCTCAAAGAAATGGACTCAACACCGCATATTAAACGTCTAAGAATGTACCTGACTAGTAAGTATCTTAAAACCTATGGATTGCTATGTCTCCGAAAGAGAATCAAGCATGTGTACAGGGGCATAAACGCAGCAGTGATAGGATTGGAGAGGTTCGGTGAGCAACTGAAGACCCTTTGAAGTCATATTGCATGGTACCCATTCCACGGGTTTCAACTACCCAGGTTTAAGGTATTCTTCCTTCAGCTAAAACATGCATGTGGAACCTAGAGTATGATCAACCATGTGCTCGGGAGACGTGTTCAAATATGTCTCAGTTTTCATACCCTGGTACTCGGGTGCAACATTCCAGACACTTTACTAACACTCTCCCGACTTGGAGAGTCAGTCCCTTTAACCTCCTGTTTGGCCCAGTTTGCAATTTCTGCAGAAGATGAACAGGAATAGCGAGAACCAATGAGAGACTAGCTGGAGGTGTCTGGACGGGAAAATTTTACCCTCATTTCCCACCAGGAAGAGGAATTAACCAAAGGCTCAGCGTGCCGTGCCGGAACCAGATTAGGGCCTGAAGCCATCCTGCGGTGTTGCAGCCACGTCACAAGAAAGCGAGTTGAAGAAAGGAGCTCAGGGGCACTGTAATTCACAAACCTGCAGAGTTATAAATGACAGCTATCGTCCAAAAATATACTGAAGTAAGGCTGCCAAGAGGACTTGAAAGCGGGGCAGAATTGCAGGAAACCGATTTCAGGAGGTAGACTGGAATTGCATTGAAAGCATAGGAAAAGAGGCAGAACGTCCACAATGATGCACTTGGCCAAAAAGGGCGTATGCGTTTTTTCCTGAATATATTCAGGAAAAAACGCATACGCCCTTTTTGGCCAACCAAGCAAGCTTGCAAAGGAAATCTGCACTACAATGAAGTCTCACTTCCCCCCGGTCAAAAGGGCCATCTGAAAAAAGTGTAAAATCCAGAAAGGCAGGACAGGCCATGGAGAACTGGGAGCCTTGTTATGCTGATGGGTGGGATGTAAATTGCCAACAGACACTCGGGAGAAGTGTATGGTGTTTCCTGAAACATCTAAAAAACAAAGCAACAGAGCCTAGGGCACTTCCACTTATGGTCCTATAGCTTAGGGAAATTAAAATCAAAAAGACACAGCCACCCCAAAGTTTGGGACGCCTCTGTTTACAAGAACCTCGTTTACAGTACAAGTTCAACATTGCAGAAATTGAAAAATGGATAAAGAAGTTGTGGTATTTACTTACAAAGCAATATCACTCTGCAATGAAATCTATGTCATCAGGCCCTTAGCAGCACAATGAGTGGATTCAGGTATGATGATTCTAACTGAAATAAGTCACACAGAAAAAGAAACATCATAAGATATCAGTAATACACGGAATGTAAACTTCGCTACACAGGAACTGAATTCCAAAACAGAACAGGGTCTCAAATTTAGAAAACCAACTTATGCTTGCTTAAGGGGAAAGGTGAGTTGGGGTGCTGCATAAAACCAGAGATTGAAATGAGCACAGATAAAGTTCCTTAAGCCAAATATGGAATAGACAAGAGCTACTCCTTGCTCAACGAAATGGACACAACACCGCATATTAAACGCCTAAGAATGTACCTGACTAGTAAGTATCTTAAAACCTATGGATTGCTATGTCTCCGAAAGAGAATCAAGCATGTGTACAGGGGCATAAACGCAGCAGTGATAGGATTGGAGAGGTTTGGTGAGCAAATGAAGACCCTCTGAAGTCATATTGCATGGTACCCATTCCACGGGTTTCAACTACCCAGGTTTAAGGTATTCTTCCTTCAGCTAAAACATGCATGTGGAACCTAGAGTATGATCAACCATGTGATCGGGAGACGTGTTCAAATATGTCTCAGTTTTCGTACCCTGGTACTCGGGTGCAACATTCCTGACGCTTTACTAACACCCTCCCGACTTGGAGAGTCAGTCCCTTTAACCTCCTGTTTGGCCCAGTTTGCAATTTCTGCGGAAGATGAACAGAAATAGTGAGAACCAATGAGAGACTAGCTGGAGGTGTCTGGACGGGCAAATTTAACTCTCATTTCCCACCAGGAAGAGGAATTAACCAAAGGCTCAGCATGCCGTGCCGGAACCAGATTAGGGCCTGAAGCCATCCTGCGGTGTTGCGGCCAGCTCAAAAGAAAGCGAGTTGAAGAAAGGAGCTCAGGGGCACTGTAATTCACAAACCTGCAGAGTTATAAATGACAGTTATCGTCCAAAAATATACTGAAGTAAGGCTGCCAAGAGGACTTGAAAGCGGGGCAGAATTGCAGGAAACCGATTTCAGGAGGTAGACTGGAATTGCATTGAAAGCATAGGAAAAGAGGCAGAACGTCCACAATGATGCACTTGGCCAAAAAGGGCGTATGCGTTTTTTCCTGAATATATTCAGGAAAAAACGCATACGCCCTTTTTGGCCAACCAAGCAAGCTTGCAAAGGAAATCTGCACTACAATGAAGTCTCACTTCCCCCCGGTCAAAAGGGCCATCTGAAAAAAGTGTAAAATCCAGAAAGGCAGGACAGGCCATGGAGAACTGGGAGCCTTGTTATGCTGATGGGCGGGATGTAAATTGCCAACAGACACTCGGGAGAAGTGTATGGTGTTTCCTGAAACATCTAAAAAACAAAGCAACAGAGCCTAGGGCACTTCCACTTATGGTCCTATAGATTAGGGAAATTAAAATCAAAAAGACACAGCCACCCCAAAGTTTGGGACGCCTCTGTTTACAAGAACCTCGTTTACAGTACAAGTTCAACATCGCAGAAAGTGAAAAATGGATAAAGAAGTTGTGGTATTTACTTACAAAGCAATATCACTCTGCAATGAAATCTATGTCATCAGGCCCTTAGCAGCACAATGAGTGGATTCAGGTATGATGATTCTAACTGAAATAAGTCACACAGAAAAAGAAACATCATAAGATATCAGTAATACACGGAATGTAAACTTGGCTACACAGGAACTGAATTACAGAACAGAACAGGGTCTCAAATTTAGAAAACCAACTTATGCTTGCTTAAGGGGAAAGGTGAGTTGGGGTGCTGCATAAAACCAGAGATTGAAATCAGCACAGATAAAGTTCCTTAAGCCAAATATGGAATAGACAAGAGCTACTCCTTGCTCAACGAAATGGACACAACACCGCATATTAAACGCCTAAGAATGTACCTGACTAGTAAGTATCTTAAAACCTATGGATTGCTATGTCTCCGAAAGAGAATCAAGCATGTGTACAGGGGCATAAACGCAGCAGTGATAGGATTGGAGAGGTTTGGTGAGCAAATGAAGACCCTCTGAAGTCATATTGCATGGTACCCATTCCACGGGTTTCAACTACCCAGGTTTAAGGTATTCTTCCTTCAGCTAAAACATGCATGTGGAACCTAGAGTATGATCAACCATGTGATCGGGAGACGTGTTCAAATATGTCTCAGTTTTCGTACCCTGGTACTCGGGTGCAACATTCCAGACGCTTTACTAACACCCTCCCGACTTGGAGAGTCAGTCCCTTTAACCTCCTGTTTGGCCCAGTTTGCAATTTCTGCGGAAGATGAACAGGAATAGCGAGAACCAATGAGAGACTAGCTGGAGGTGTCTGGACGGGCAAATTTAACTCTCATTTCCCACCAGGAAGAGGAATTAACCAAAGGCTCAGCGTGCCGTGCCGGAACCAGATTAGGGCCTGAAGCCATCCTGCGGTGTTGCGGCCAGCTCAAAAGAAAGCGAGTTGAAGAAAGGAGCTCAGGGGCACTGTAATTCACAAACCTGCAGAGTTATAAATGACAGCTATCGTCCAAAAATATACTGAAGTAAGGCTGCCAAGAGGACTTGAAAGCGGGACAGAATTGCAGGAAACCGATTTCAGGAGGCAGACTGGAATTGCATTGAAAGCATAGGAAAAGAGGCAGAACGTCCACAATGATGCACTTGGCCAAAAAGGGCGTATGCGTTTTTTCCTGAATATATTCAGGAAAAAACGCATACGCCCTTTTTGGCCAACCAAGCAAGCTTGCAAAGGAAATCTGCACTACAATGAAGTCTCACTTCCCCCCGGTCAAAAGGGCCATCTGAAAAAAGTGTAAAATCCAGAAAGGCAGGACAGGCCATGGAGAACTGGGAGCCTTGTTATGCTGATGGGCGGGATGTAAATTGCCAACAGACACTCGGGAGAAGTGTATGGTGTTTCCTGAAACATCTAAAAAACAAAGCAACAGAGCCTAGGGCACTTCCACTTATGGTCCTATAGCTTAGGGAAATTAAAATCAAAAAGACACAGCCACCCCATAGTTTGGGATGCCTCTGTTTACAAGAACCTCGTTTACAGTACAAGTTCAACATCGCAGAAAGTGAAAAATGGATAAAGAAGTTGTGGTATTTACTTACAAAGCAATATCACTCAGCAATGAAATCTATGTCATCAGGCCCTTAGCAGCACAATGAGTGGATTCAGGTATGATGATTCTAACTGAAATAAGTCACACAGAAAAAGAAACATCATAAGATATCAGTAATACACGGAATGTAAACTTGGCTACACAGGAACTGAATTACAGAACAGAACAGGGTCTCAAATTTAGAAAACCAACTTATGCTTGCTTAAGGGGAAAGGTGAGTTGGGGTGCTGCATAAAACCAGAGATTGAAATGAACACAGATAAAGTTCCTTAAGCCAAATATGGAATAGACAAGAGCTACTCCTTGCTCAACGAAATGGACTCAACACCGCATATTAAACGCCTAAGAATGTACCTGACTAGTAAGTATCTTAAAACCTATGGATTGCTATGTCTCCGAAAGAGAATCAAGCATGTGTACAGGGGCATAAACGCAGCAGTGATAGGATTGGAGAGGTTTGGTGAGCAAATGAAGACCCTCTGAAGTCATATTGCATGGTACCCATTCCACGGGTTTCAACTACCCAGGTTTAAGGTATTCTTCCTTCAGCTAAAACATGCATGTGGAACCTAGAGTATGATCAACCATGTGATCGGGAGACGTGTTCAAATATGTCTCAGTTTTCGTACCCTGGTACTCGGGTGCAACATTCCAGACGCTTTACTAACACCCTCCCGACTTGGAGAGTCAGTCCCTTTAACCTCCTGTTTGGCCCAGTTTGCAATTTCTGCGGAAGATGAACAGGAATAGCGAGAACCAATGAGAGACTAGCTGGAGGTGTCTGGACGGGCAAATTTAACTCTCATTTCCCACCAGGAAGAGGAATTAACCAAAGGCTCAGCGTGCCGTGCCGGAACCAGATTAGGGCCTGAAGCCATCCTGCGGTGTTGCGGCCAGCTCAAAAGAAAGCGAGTTGAAGAAAGGAGCTCAGGGGCACTGTAATTCACAAACCTGCAGAGTTATAAATGAGAGCTATCGTCCAAAAATATACTGAAGTAAGGCTGCCAAGAGGACTTGAAAGCGGGGCAGAATTGCAGGAAACCGATTTCAGGAGGTAGACTGGAATTGCATTGAAAGCATAGGTAAAGAGGCAGAACGTCCACAATGATGCACTTGGCCAAAAAGGGCGTATGCGTTTTTTCCTGAATATATTCAGGAAAAAACGCATACGCCCTTTTTGGCCAACCAAGCAAGCTTGCAAAGGAAATCTGCACTACAATGAAGTCTCACTTCCCCCCGGTCAAAAGGGCCATCTGAAAAAAGTGTAAAATCCAGAAAGGCAGGACAGGCCATGGAGAACTGGGAGCCTTGTTATGCTGATGGGCGGGATGTAAATTGCCAACAGACACTCGGGAGAAGTGTATGGTGTTTCCTGAAACATCTAAAAAACAAAGCAACAGAGCCTAGGGCACTTCCACTTATGGTCCTATAGCTTAGGGAAATTAAAATCAAAAAGACACAGCCACCCCAAAGTTTGGGACGCCTCTGTTTACAAGAACCTCGTTTACAGTACAAGTTCAACATCGCAGAAAGTGAAAAATGGATAAAGAAGTTGTGGTATTTACTTACAAAGCAATATCACTCAGCAATGAAATCTATGTCATCAGGCCCTTAGCAGCACAATGAGTGGATTCAGGTATGATGATTCTAACTGAAATAAGTCACACAGAAAAAGAAACATCATAAGATATCAGTAATACACGGAATGTAAACTTGGCTACACAGGAACTGAATTACAGAACAGAACAGGGTCTCAAATTTAGAAAACCAACTTATGCTTGCTTAAGGGGAAAGGTGAGTTGGGGTGCTGCATAAAACCAGAGATTGAAATGAGCACAGATAAAGTTCCTTAAGCCAAATATGGAATAGACAAGAGCTACCTCTTGCTCAACGAAATGGACTCAACACCGCATATTAAATGCCTAAGAATGTACCTGACTAGTAAGTATCTTAAAACCTATGGATTGCTATGTCTCCGAAAGAGAATCAAGCATGTGTACAGGGGCATAAACGCAGCAGTGATAGGATTGGAGAGGTTCGGTGAGCAAATGAAGACCCTTTGAAGTCATATTGCATGGTACCCATTCCACGGGTTTCAACTACCCAGGTTTAAGGTATTCTTCCTTCAGCTAAAACATGCATGTGCAACCTAGAGTCTGATCAACCATGTGATCGGGAGACGTGTTCAAATATGTCTCAGTTTTCGTACCCTGGTACTCGGGTGCAACATTCCAGACGCTTTACTAACACCCTCCCGACTTGGAGAGTCAGTCCCTTTAACCTCCTGTTTGGCCCAGTTTGCAATTTCTGCGGAAGATGAACAGGAATAGCGAGAACCAATGAGAGACTAGCTGGAGGTGTCTGGACGGGCAAATTTAACTCTCATTTCCCACCAGGAAGAGGAATTAACCAAAGGCTCAGCGTGCCGTGCCGGAACCAGATTAGGGCCTGAAGCCATCCTGCGGTGTTGCGGCCAGCTCAAAAGAAAGCGAGTTGAAGAAAGGAGCTCAGGGGCACTGTAATTCACAAACCTGCAGAGTTATAAATGACAGCTATCGTCCAAAAATATACTGAAGTAAGGCTGCCAAGAGGACTTGAAAGCGGGGCAGAATTGCAGGAAACCGATTTCAGGAGGTAGACTGGAATTGCATTGAAAGCATAGGAAAAGAGGCAGAACGTCCACAATGATGCACTTGGCCAAAAAGGGCGTATGCGTTTCTTCCTGAATATATTCAGGAAAAAACGCATACGCCCTTTTTGGCCAACCAAGCAAGCTTGCAAAGGAAATCTGCACTACAATGAAGTCTCACTTCCCCCCGGTCAAAAGGGCCATCTGAAAAAAGTGTAAAATCCAGAAAGGCAGGACAGGCCATGGAGAACTGAGAGCCTTGTTATGCTGATGGGCGGGATGTAAATTGCCAACAGACACTCGGGAGAAGTGTATGGTGTTTCCTGAAACATCTAAAAAACAAAGCAACAGAGCCTAGGGCACTTCCACTTATGGTCCTATAGCTTAGGGAAATTAAAATCAAAAAGACACAGCCACCCCAAACATTGGAACGCCTCTGTTTACAAGAACCTCGTTTACAGTACAAGTTCAACATCGCAGAAAGTGAAAAATGGATAAAGAAGTTGTGGTATTTACTTACAAAGCAATATCACTCAGCAATGAAATCTATGTCATCAGGCCCTTAGCAGCACAATGAGTGGATTCAGGTATGATGATTCTAACTGAAATAAGTCACACAGAAAAAGAAACATCATAAGATATCAGTAATACACGGAATGTAAACTTGGCTACACAGGAACTGAATTACAGAACAGAACAGGGTCTCAAATTTAGAAAACCAACTTATGCTTGCTTAAGGGGAAAGGTGAGTTGGGGTGCTGCATAAAACCAGAGATTGAAATGAGCACAGATAAAGTTCCTTAAGCCAAATATGGAATAGACAAGAGCTACCTCTTGCTCAACGAAATGGACTCAACACCGCATATTAAACGCCTAAGAATGTACCTGACTAGTAAGTATCTTAAAACCTATGGATTGCTATGTCTCCGAAAGAGAATCAAGCATGTGTACAGGGGCATAAACGCAGCAGTGATAGGATTGGAGAGGTTCGGTGAGCAAATGAAGACCCTCTGAAGTCATATTGCATGGTACCCATTCCACGGGTTTCAACTACCCAGGTTTAAGGTATTCTTCCTTCAGCTAAAACATGCATGTGCAACCTAGAGTATGATCAACCATGTGATCGGGAGACGTGTTCAAATATGTCTCAGTTTTCGTACCCTGGTACTCGGGTACAACATTCCAGACGCTTTACTAACACCCTCCCGATTTGGAGAGTCAGTCCCTTTAACCTCCTGTTTGGCCCAGTTTGCAATTTCTGCGGAAGATGAACAGGAATAGCGAGAACCAATGAGAGACTAGCTGGAGGTGTCTGAACGGGCAAATTTAACTCTCATTTCCCACCAGGAAGAGGAATTAACCAAAGGCTCAGCGTGCCGTGCCGGAACCAGATTAGGGCCTGAAGCCATCCTGCGGTGTTACGGCCAGCTCAAAAGAAAGCGAGTTGAAGAAAGGAGCTCAGGGGCACTGTAATTCACAAACCTGCAGAGTTATAAATGACAGCTATCGTCCAAAAATATACTGAAGTAAGGCTGCCAAGAGGACTTGAAAGCGGGGCAGAATTGCAGGAAACCGATTTCAGGAGGCAGACTGAAATTGCATTGAAAGCATAGGAAAAGAGGCAGAACGTCCACAATGATGCACTTGGCCAAAAAGGGCGTATGCGTTTTTTCCTGAATATATTCAGGAAAAAACGCATACGCCCTTTTTGGCCAACCAAGCAAGCTTGCAAAGGAAATCTGCACTACAATGAAGTCTCACTTCCCCCCGGTCAAAAGGGCCATCTGAAAAAAGTGTAAAATCCAGAAAGGCAGGACAGGCCATGGAGAACTGGGAGCCTTGTTATGCTGATGGGCGGGATGTAAATTGCCAACAGACACTCGGGAGAAGTGTATGGTGTTTCCTGAAACATCTAAAAAACAAAGCAACAGAGCCTAGGGCACTTCCACTTATGGTCCTATAGCTTAGGGAAATTAAAATCAAAAAGACACAGCCACCCCAAAGTTTGGGATGCCTCTGTTTACAAGAACCTCGTTTACAGTACAAGTTCAACATCGCAGAAAGTGAAAAATGGATAAAGAAGTTGTGGTATTTACTTACAAAGCAATATCACTCAGCAATGAAATCTATGTCATCAGGCCCTTAGCAGCACAATGAGTGGATTCAGGTATGATGATTCTAACTGAAATAAGTCACACAGAAAAAGAAACATCATAAGATATCAGTAATACACGGAATGTAAACTTGGCTACACAGGAACTGAATTACAGAACAGAACAGGGTCTCAAATTTAGAAAACCAACTTATGCTTGCTTAAGGGGAAAGGTGAGTTGGGGTGCTGCATAAAACCAGAGATTGAAATGAGCACAGATAAAGTTCCTTAAGCCAAATATGGAATAGACAAGAGCTACTCCTTGCTCAACGAAATGGACTCAACACCGCATATTAAATGCCTAAGAATGTACCTGACTAGTAAGTATCTTAAAACCTATGGATTGCTATGTCTCCGAAAGAGAATCAAGCATGTGTACAGGGGCATAAACGCAGCAGTGATAGGATTGGAGAGGTTCGGTGAGCAAATGAAGACCCTTTGAAGTCATATTGCATGGTACCCATTCCACGGGTTTCAACTACCCAGGTTTAAGGTATTCTTCCTTCAGCTAAAACATGCATGTGCAACCTAGAGTATGATCAACCATGTGATCGGGAGACGTGTTCAAATATGTCTCAGTTTTCGTACCCTGGTACTCGGGTGCAACATTCCAGACGCTTTACTAACACCCTCCCGACTTGGAGAGTCAGTCCCTTTAACCTCCTGTTTGGCCCAGTTTGCAATTTCTGCGGAAGATGAACAGGAATAGCGAGAACCAATGAGAGACTAGCTGGAGGTGTCTGGACGGGCAAATTTAACTCTCATTTCCCACCAGGAAGAGGAATTAACCAAAGGCTCAGCGTGCCGTGCCGGAACAAGATTAGGGCCTGAAGCCATCCTGCGGTGTTGCGGCCAGCTCAAAAGAAAGCGAGTTAAAGAAAGGAGCACAGGGGCACTGTAATTCACAAACCTGCAGAGTTATAAATGACAGCTATCGTCCAAAAATATACTGAAGTAAGGCTGCCAAGAGGACTTGAAAGCGGGGCAGAATTGCAGGAAACCGATTTCAAGAAGTAGACTGGAATTGCATTGAAAGCATAGGAAAAGAGGCAGAACGTCCACAATGATGCACTTGGCCAAAAAGGGCGTATGCGTTTTTTCCTGAATATATTCAGGAAAAAACGCATACGCCCTTTTTGGCCAACCAAGCAAGCTTGCAAAGGAAATCTGCACTACAATGAAGTCTCACTTCCCCCCGGTCAAAAGGGCCATCTGAAAAAACTGTAAAATCCAGAAAGGCAGGACAGGCCATGGAGAACTGGGAGCCTTGTTATGCTGATGGGCGGGATGTAAATTGCCAACAGACACTCGGGAGAAGTGTATGGTGTTTCCTGAAACATCTAAAAAACAAAGCAACAGAGCCTAGGGCACTTCCACTTATGGTCCTATAGCTTAGGGAAATTAAAATCTAAAAGACACAGCCACCCCAAACATTGGGACGCCTCTGTTTACAAGAACCTCGTTTACAGTACAAGTTCAACATCACAGAAAGTGAAAAATGGATAAAGAATTTGTGGTATTTACTTACAAAGCAATATCACTCAGCAATGAAATCTATGTCATCAGGCCCTTAGCAGCACAATGAGTGGATTCAGGTATGATGATTCTAACTGAAATAAGTCACACAGAAAAAGAAACATCATAAGATATCAGTAATACACGGAATGTAAACTTGGCTACACAGGAACTGAATTACAGAACAGAACAGGGTCTCAAATTTAGAAAACCAACTTATGCTTGCTTAAGGGTAAAGGTGAGTTGGGGTGCTGCATAAAACCAGAGATTGAAATGAGCACAGATAAATTTCCTTAAGCCAAATATGGAATAGACAAGAGCTACTCCTTGCTCAAAGAAATGGACTCAACACCGCATATTAAACGCCTAAGAATGTACCTGACTAGTAAGTATCTTAAAACCTATGGATTGCTATGTCTCCGAAAGAGAATCAAGCATGTGTACAGGGGCATAAACGCAGCAGTGATAGGATTGGAGAGGTTCGGTGAGCAAATGAAGACCCTTTGAAGTCATATTGCATGGTACCCATTCCACGGGTTTCAACTACCCAGGTTTAAGGTATTCTTCCTTCAGGTAAAACATGCATGTGGAACCTAGAGTCTGATCAACCATGTGATCGGGAGACGTGTTCAAATATGTCTCAGTTTTCGTACCCTGGTACTCGGGTGCAACATTCCAGACGCTTTACTAACACCCTCCCGACTTGGAGAGTCAGTCCCTTTAACCTCCTGTTTGGCCCAGTTTGCAATTTCTGCGGAAGATGAACAGGAATAGTGAGAACCAATGAGAGACTAGCTGGAGGTGTCTGGACGGGCAAATTTAACTCTCATTTCCCACCAGGAAGAGGAATTAACCAAAGGCTCAGCGTGCCGTGCCGGAACCAGATTAGGGCCTGAAGCCATCCTGCGGTGTTGCGGCCAGCTCACAAGAAAGCGAGTTGAAGAAAGGAGCTCAGGGGCACTGTAATTCACAAACCTGCAGAGTTATAAATGACAGCTATCGTCCAAAAACATACTGAAGTAAGGCTGCCAAGAGGACTTGAAAGCGGGGCAGAATTGCAGGAAACCGATTTCAGGAGGTAGACTGGAATTGCATTGAAAGCATAGGAAAAGAGGCAGAACGTCCACAATGATGCACTTGGCCAAAAAGGGCGTATGCGTTTTTTCCTGAATATATTCAGGAAAAAACACATACGCCCTTTTTGGCCAACCAAGCAAGCTTGCAAAGGAAATCTGCACTACAATGAAGTCTCACTTCCCCCCGGTCAAAAGGGCCATCTGAAAAAAGTGTAAAATCCAGAAAGGCAGGACAGGCCATGGAGAACTGGGAGCCTTGTTATGCTGATGGGCGGGATGTAAATTGCCAACAGACACTCGGGAGAAGTGTATGGTGTTTCCTGAAACATCTAAAAAACAAAGCAACAGAGCCTAGGGCACTTCAACTTATGGTCCTATAGATTAGGGAAATTAAAATCAAAAAGACACAGCCACCCCAAAGTTTGGGACGCCTCTGTTTACAAGAACCTCGTTTACAGTACAAGTTCAACATCGCAGAAAGTGAAAAATGGATAAAGAAGTTGTGGTATTTACTTACAAAGCAATATCACTCTGCAATGAAATCTATGTCATCAGGCCCTTAGCAGCACAATGAGTGGATTCAGGTATGATGATTCTAACTGAAATAAGTCACACAGAAAAAGAAACATCAAAGATATCAGTAATACACGGAATGTAAACTTGGCTACACAGGAACTGAATTACAGAACAGAACAGGGTCTCAAATTTAGAAAACCAACTTATGCTTGCTTAAGGGGAAAGGTGAGTTGGGGTGCTGCATAAAACCAGAGATTGAAATGAGCACAGATAAAGTTCCTTAAGCCAAATATGGAATAGACAAGAGCTACTCCTTGCTCAACGAAATGGACACAACACCGCATATTAAACGCCTAAGAATGTACCTGACTAGTAAGTATCTTAAAACCTATGGATTGCTATGTCTCCGAAAGAGAATCAAGCATGTGTACAGGGGCATAAACGCAGCAGTGATAGGATTGGAGAAGTTTGGTGAGCAAATGAAGACCCTCTGAAGTCATATTGCATGGTACCCATTCCACGGGTTTCAACTACCCAGGTTTAAGGTATTCTTCCTTCAGCTAAAACATGCATGTGGAACCTAGAGTATGATCAACCATGTGATCGGGAGACGTGTTCAAATATGTCTCAGTTTTTGTACCCTGGTACTCGGGTGCAACATTCCAGACGCTTTACTAACACCCTCCCGACTTGGAGAGTCAGTCCCTTTAACCTCCTGTTTGGCCCAGTTTGCAATTTCTGCGGAAGTTGAACAGGAATAGCGAGAACCAATGAGAGACTAGCTGGAGGTGTCTGGACGGGCAAATTTTACTCTCATTTCCCACCAGGAAGAGGAATTAACCAAAGGCTCAGCGTGCCGTGCCGGAACCAGATTAGGGCCTGAAGCCATCCTGCGGTGTTGCGGCCAGGTCACAAGAAAGCGAGTTGAAGAAAGGAGCTCAGGGGCACTGTAATTCACAAACCTGCAGAGTTATAAATGACAGCTATCGTCCAAAAATATACTGAAGTAAGGCTGCCAAGAGGACTTGAAAGCGGGGCAGAATTGCAGGAAACTGATTTCAGGAGGTAGACTGGAATTGCATTGAAAGCATAGGAAAAGAGGCAGAACGTCCACAATGATGCACTTCGCCAAAAAGGGCGTATGCGTTTTTTCCTGAATACATTCAGGAAAGAACGCATACGCCCTTTTTGGCCAACCAAGCAAACTTGCAAATGAAATCTGCACTACAATGAAGTCTCACTTCCCCCCTTCAAAAGGGCCATATGAAAAACGTGTAAAATCCAGAAAGGCAGGACAGGCCATGGAGAACTGGGAGCCTTGTTATGCTGATGGGCGGGATGTAAATTGCCAACAGACACTCGGGAGAAGTGTATGGTGTTTCCTGAAACATCTAAAACACAAAGCAACAGAGCCTAGGGCACTTCCACTTATGGTCCTATAGCTTAGGGAAATTAAAATCAAAAAGACACAGCCACCCCAAAGTTTGGGACGCCTCTGTTTACAAGAACCTCGTTTACAGTACAAGTTCAACATCGCAGAAAGTGAAAAATGGATAAAGAAGTTGTGGTATTTACTTACAAAGCAATATCACTCAGCAATGAAATCTATGTCATCAGGCCCTTAGCAGCACAATGAGTGGATTCAGGTATGATGATTCTAACTGAAATATGTCACACAGAAAAAGAAACATCATAAGATATCACTAATACACGGAATGTAAACTTGGCTACACAGGAACTGAATTACAGAACAGAACAGGGTCTCAAATTTAGAAAACCAACTTATGCTTGCTTAAGGGGAAAGGTGAGTTGGGTTGCTGCATAAAACCAGAGATTGAAATGAGCACAGATAAATTTCCTTAAGCCAAATATGGAATAGACCAGAGCTACTCCTTGCTCAACGAAATGGACTCAACACCGCATATTAAACGCCTAAGAATGTACCTGACTAGTAAGTATCTTAAAACCTATGGATTGCTATGTCTCCGAAAGAGAATCAAGCATGTGTACAGGGGCATAAACGCAGCAGTGATAGGATTGGAGAGGTTCGGTGAGCAAATGAAGACCCTTTGAAGTCATATTGCATGGTACCCATTCCACGGGTTTCAACTACCCAGGTTTAAGGTATTCTTCCTTCAGCTAAAACATGCATGTGGAACCTAGAGTATGATCAACCATGTGATCGGGAGACGTGTTCAAATATGTCTCAGTTTTCGTACCCTGGTACTCGGGTGCAACATTCCAGACGCTTTACTAACACCCTCCCGACTTGGAGAGTCAGTCCCTTTAACCTCCTGTTTGGCCCAGTTTGCAATTTCTGCGGAAGATGAACAGGAATAGCGAGAACCAATGAGAGACTAGCTGGAGGTGTCTGGACGGGCAAATTTAACTCTCATTTCCCACCAGGAAGAGGAATTAACCAAAGGCTCAGCGTGCCGTGCCGGAACCAGATTAGGGCCTGAAGCCATCCTGTGGTGTTGCGGCCAGCTCAAAAGAAAGCGAGTTGAAGAAAGGAGCTCAGGGGCACTGTAATTCACAAACCTGCAGAGTTATAAATGACAGCTATCGTCCAAAAATATACTGAAGTAAGGCTGCCAAGAGGACTTGAAAGCGGGGCAGAATTGCAGGAAACCGATTTCAGGAGGTAGACTGGAATTGCATTGAAAGCATAGGAAAAGAGGCAGAACGTCCACAATGATGCACTTGGCCAAAAAGGGCGTATGCGTTTTTTCCTGAATATATTCAGGAAAAAACGCATACGCCCTTTTTGGCCAACCAAGCAAGCTTGCAAAGGAAATCTGCACTACAATGAAGTCTCACTTCCCCCCGGTCAAAAGGGCCATCTGAAAAAACTGTAAAATCCAGAAAGGCAGGACAGGCCATGGAGAACTGGGAGCCTTGTTATGCTGATGGGCGGGATGTAAATTGCCAACAGACACTCGGGAGAAGTGTATGGTGTTTCCTGAAACATCTAAAAAACAAAGCAACAGAGCCTAGGGCACTTCCACTTATGGTCCTATAGCTTAGGGAAATTAAAATCAAAAAGACACAGCCACCCCAAACATTGGGACGCCTCTGTTTACAAGAACCTCGTTTACAGTACAAGTTCAACATCGCAGAAAGTGAAAAATGGATAAAGAAGTTGTGGTATTTACTTACAAAGCAATATCACTCAGCAATGAAATCTATGTCATCAGGCCCTTAGCAGCACAATGAGTGGATTCAGGTATGATGATTCTAACTGAAATAAGTCACACAGAAAAAGAAACATCATAAGATATCAGTAATACACGGAATGTAAACTTGGCTACACAAGAACTGAATTACAGAACAGAACAGGGTCTCAAATTTAGAAAACCAACTTATGCTTGCTTAAGGGTAAAGGTGAGTTGGGGTGCTGCATAAAACCAGAGATTGAAATGAGCACAGATAAAGTTCCTTAAGCCAAATATGGAATAGACAAGAGCTACCTCTTGTTCAACGAAATGGACTCAACACCGCATATTAAATGCCTAAGAATGTACCTGACTAGTAAGTATCTTAAAACCTATGGATTGCTATGTCTCCGAAAGAGAATCAAGCATGTGTACAGGGGCATAAACGCAGCAGTGATAGGATTGGAGAGGTTCGGTGAGCAAATGAAGACCCTTTGAAGTCATATTGCATGGTACCCATTCCACGGGTTTCAACTACCCAGGTTTAAGGTATTCTTCCTTCAGCTAAAACATGCATGTGGAACCTAGAGTCTGATCAACCATGTGATCGGGAGACGTTTTCAAATATGTCTCAGTTTTCGTACCCTGGTACTCGGGTGCATCATTCCAGACGCTTTACTAACACCCTCCCGACTTGGAGAGTCAGTCCCTTTAACCTCCTGTTTGGCCCAGTTTGCAATTTCTGCGGAAGATGAACAGGAATAGCGAGAACCAATGAGAGACTAGCTGGAGGTGTCTGAACGGGCAAATTTAACTCTCATTTCCCACCAGGAAGAGGAATTAACCAAAGGCTCAGCATGCCGTGCCGGAACCAGATTAGGGCCTGAAGCCATCCTGCGGTGTTGCGGCCAGCTCAAAAGAAAGCGAGTTGAAGAAAGGAGCTCAGGGGCACTGTAATTCACAAACCTGCAGAGTTATAAATGACAGCTATCGTCCAAAAATATACTGAAGTAAGGCTGCCAAGAGGACTTGAAAGCGGGGCAGAATTGCAGGAAACCGATTTCAGGAGGTAGACTGGAATTGCATTGAAAGCATAGGAAAAGAGGCAGAACGTCCACAATGATGCACTTGGCCAAAAAGGGCGTATGCGTTTTTTCCTGAATATATTCAGGAAAAAACGCATACGCCCTTTTTGGCCAACCAAGCAAGCTTGCAAAGGAAATCTGCACTACAATGAAGTCTCACTTCCCCCCGGTCAAAAGGGCCATCTGAAAAAAGTGTAAAATCCAGAAAGGCAGGACAGGCCATGGAGAACTGGGAGCCTTGTTATGCTGATGGGCGGGATGTAAATTGCCAACAGACACTCGGGAGAAGTGTATGGTGTTTCCTGAAACATCTAAAAAACAAAGCAACAGAGCCTAGGGCACTTCCACTTATGGTCCTATAGCTTAGGGAAATTAAAATCAAAAAGACACAGCCACCCCAAAGTTTGGGACGCCTCTGTTTACAAGAACCTCGTTTACAGTACAAGTTCAACATCGCAGAAAGTGAAAAATGGATAAAGAAGTTGTGGTATTTACTTACAAAGCAATATCACTCAGCAATGAAATCTATGTCATCAGGCCCTTAGCAGCACAATGAGTGGATTCAGGTATGATGATTCTAACTGAAATAAGTCACACAGAAAAAGAAACATCATAAGATATCAGTAATACACGGAATGTAAACTTGGCTACACAGGAACTGAATTACAGAACAGAACAGGGTCTCAAATTTAGAAAACCAACTTATGCTTGCTTAAGGGTAAAGGTGAGTTGGGGTGCTGCATAAAACCAGAGATTGAAATGAACACAGATAAAGTTCCTTAAGCCAAATATGGAATAGACCAGAGCTACTCCTTGCTCAACGAAATGGACTCAACACCGCATATTAAACGCCTAAGAATGTACCTGACTAGTAAGTATCTTAAAACCTATGGATTGCTATGTCTCCAAAAGAGAATCAAGCATGTGTACAGGGGCATAAACGCAGCAGTGATAGGATTGGAGAGGTTCGGTGAGCAAATGAAGACCCTTTGAAGTCATATTGCATGGTACCCATTCCACGGGTTTCAACTACCCAGGTTTAAGGTATTCTTCCTTCAGCTAAAACATGCATGTGCAACCTAGAGTATGATCAACCATGTGATCGGGAGACGTGTTCAAATATGTCTCAGTTTTCGTACCCTGGTACTCGGGTGCAACATTCCAGACGCTTTACTAACACCCTCCCGACTTGGAGAGTCAGTCCCTTTAACCTCCTGTTTGGCCCAGTTTGCAATTTCTGCGGAAGATGAACAGGAATAGCGAGAACCAATGAGAGACTAGCTGGAGGTGTCTGAACGGGCAAATTTAACTCTCATTTCCCACCAGGAAGAGGAATTAACCAAAGGCTCAGCGTGCCGTGCCGGAACCAGATTAGGGCCTGAAGCCATCCTGCGGTGTTGCGGCCAGCTCAAAAGAAAGCGAGTTGAAGAAAGGAGCTCAGGGGCACTGTAATTCACAAACCTGCAGAGTTATAAATGACAGCTATCGTCCAAAAATATACTGAAGTAAGGCTGCCAAGAGGACTTGAAAGCGGGGCAGAATTGCAGGAATCCGATTTCAGGAGGTAGACTGGAATTGCATTGAAAGCATAGGAAAAGAGGCAGAACGTCCACAATGATGCACTTGGCCAAAAAGGGCGTATGCGTTTTTTCCTGAATATATTCAGGAAAAAACGCATACGCCCTTTTTGGCCAACCAAGCAAGCTTGCAAAGGAAATCTGCACTACAATGAAGTCTCACTTCCCCCCGGTCAAAAGGGCCATCTGAAAAAAGTGTAAAATCCAGAAAGGCAGGACAGGCCATGGAGAACTGGGAGCCTTGTTATGCTGATGGGCGGGATGTAAATTGCCAACAGACACTCGGGAGAAGTGTATGGTGTTTCCTGAAACATCTAAAAAACAAAGCAACAGAGCCTAGGGCACTTCCACTTATGGTCCTATAGCTTAGGGAAATTAAAATCAAAAAGACACAGCCACCCCAAACATTGGGACGCCTCTGTTTACAAGAACCTCGTTTACAGTACAAGTTCAACATCACAGAAAGTGAAAAATGGATAAAGAAGTTGTGGTATTTACTTACAAAGCAATATCACTCAGCAATGAAATCTATGTCATCAGGCCCTTAGCAGCACAATGAGTGGATTCAGGTATGATGATTCTAACTGAAATAAGTCACACAGAAAAAGAAACATCATAAGATATCAGTAATACACGGAATGTAAACTTGGCTACACAGGAACTGAATTCCAAAACAGAACAGGGTCTCAAATTTAGAAAACCAACTTATGCTTGCTTAAGGGGAAAGGTGAGTTGGGGTGCTGCATAAAACCAGAGATTGAAATGAGCACAGATAAAGTTCCTTAAGCCAAATATGGAATAGACAAGAGCTACTCCTTGCTCAACGAAATGGACACAACACCGCATATTAAACGCCTAAGAATGTACCTGACTAGTAAGTATCTTAAAACTTATGGATTGCTATGTCTCCGAAAGAGAATCAAGCATGTGTACAGGGGCATAAACGCAGCAGTGATAGGATTGGAGAAGTTTGGTGAGCAAATGAAGACCCTCTGAAGTCATATTGCATGGTACCCATTCCACGGGTTTCAACTACCCAGGTTTAAGGTATTCTTCCTTCAGCTAAAACATGCATGTGGAACCTAGAGTCTGATCAACCATGTGATCGGGAGACGTGTTCAAATATGTCTCAGTTTTCGTACCCTGGTACTCGGGTGCAACATTCCAGATGCTTTACTAACACCCTCCCGACTTGGAGAGTCAGTCCCTTTAACCTCCTGTTTGGCCCAGTTTGCAATTTCTGCGGAAGATGAACAGGAATAGCGAGAACCAATGAGAGACTAGCTGGAGGTGTCTGGACGGGCAAATTTAACTCTCATTTCCCACCAGGAAGAGGAATTAACCAAAGGCTCAGCGTGCCGTGCCGGAACCAGATTAGGGCCTGAAGCCATCCTGCGGTGTTGCGGCCAGCTCAAAAGAAAGCGAGTTGAAGAAAGGAGCTCAGGGGCACTGTAATTCACAACCCTGCAGAGTTATAAATGACAGCTATCGTCCAAAAATATACTGAAGTAAGGCTGCCAAGAGGACTTGAAAGCGGGGCAGAATTGCAGGAAACCGATTTCAGGAGGTAGACTGGAATTGCATTGAAAGCATAGGAAAAGAGGCAGAACGTCCACAATGATGCACTTGGCCAAAAAGGGCGTATGCGTTTTTTCCTGAATATATTCAGGAAAAAACGCATACGCCCTTTTTGGCCAACCAAGCAAGCTTGCAAAGGAAATCTGCACTACAATGAAGTCTCACTTCCCCCCGGTCAAAAGGGCCATCTGAAAAAAGTGTAAAATCCAGAAAGGCAGGACAGGCCATGGAGAACTGGGAGCCTTGTTATGCTGATGGGCGGGATGTAAATTGCCAACAGACACTCGGGAGAAGTGTATGGTGTTTCCTGAAACATCTAAAAAACAAAGCAACAGAGCCTAGGGCACTTCCACTTATGGTCCTATAGCTTAGGGAAATTAAAATCAAAAAGACACAGCCACCCCAAACATTGGGACGCCTCTGTTTACAAGAACCTCGTTTACAGTACAAGTTCAACATCGCAGAAAGTGAAAAATGGATAAAGAAGTTGTGGTATTTACTTACAAAGCAATATCACTCAGCAATGAAATCTATGTCATCAGGCCCTTAGCAGCACAATGAGTGGATTCAGGTATGATGATTCTAACTGAAATAAGTCACACAGAAAAAGAAACATCATAAGATATCAGTAATACACGGAATGTAAACTTGGCTACACAGGAACTGAATTACAGAACAGAACAGGGTCTCAAATTTAGAAAACCAACTTATGCTTGCTTAAGGGGAAAGGTGAGTTGGGGTGCTGCATAAAACCAGAGATTGAAATGAGCACAGATAAAGTTCCTTAAGCCAAATATGGAATAGACAAGAGCTACTCCTTGCTCAAAGAAATGGACTCAACACCGCATATTAAACGCCTAAGAATGTACCTGACTAGTAAGTATCTTAAAACCTATGGATTGCTATGTCTCCGAAAGAGAATCAAGCATGTGTACAGGGGCATAAACACAGCAGTGATAGGATTGGAGAGGTTCGGTGAGCAAATGAAGACCCTTTGAAGTCATATTGCATGGTACCCATTCCACGGGTTTCAACTACCCAGGTTTAAGGTATTCTTCCTTCAGGTAAAACATGCATGTGGAACCTAGAGTCTGATCAACCATGTGATCGGGAGACGTGTTCAAATATGTCTCAGTTTTCGTACCCTGGTACTCGGGTGCAACATTCCAGACGCTTTACTAACACCCTCCCGACTTGGAGAGTCAGTCCCTTTAACCTCCTGTTTGGCCCAGTTTGCAATTTCTACGGAAGATGAACAGGAATAGTGAGAACCAATGAGAGACTAGCTGGAGGTGTCTGGACGGGCAAATTTAACTCTCATTTCCCACCAGGAAGAGGAATTAACCAAAGGCACAGCGTGCCGTGCCGGAACCAGATTAGGGCCTGAAGCCATCCTGCGGTGTTGCGGCCAGCTCACAAGAAAGCGAGTTGAAGAAAGGAGCTCAGGGGCACTGTAATTCACAAACCTGCAGAGTTATAAATGACAGCTATCGTCCAAAAACATACTGAAGTAAGGCTGCCAAGAGGACTTGAAAGCGGGGCAGAATTGCAGGAAACCGATTTCAGGAGGTAGACTGGAATTGCATTGAAAGCATAGGAAAAGAGGCAGAACGTCCACAATGATGCACTTGGCCAAAAAGGGCGTATGCGTTTTTTCCTGAATATATTCAGGAAAAAACTCATATGCCCTTTTTGGCCAACCAAGCAAGCTTGCAAAGGAAATCTGCACTACAATGAAGTCTCACTTCCCCCGGTCAAAAGGGCCATCTGAAAAAAGTGTAAAATCCAGAAAGGCAGGACAGGCCATGGAGAACTGGGAGCCTTGTTATGCTGATGGGCGGGATGTAAATTGCCAACAGACACTCGGGAGAAGTGTATGGTGTTTCCTGAAACATCTAAAAAACAAAGCAACAGAGCCTAGGGCACTTCAACTTATGGTCCTATAGATTAGGGAAATTAAAATCAAAAAGACACAGCCACCCCAAAGTTTGGGACGCCTCTGTTTACAAGAACCTCGTTTACAGTACAAGTTCAACATCGCAGAAAGTGAAAAATGGATAAAGAAGTTGTGGTATTTACTTACAAAGCAATATCACTCTGCAATGAAATCTATGTCATCAGGCCCTTAGCAGCACAATGAGTGGATTCAGGTATGATGATTCTAACTGAAATAAGTCACACAGAAAAAGAAACATCAAAGATATCAGTAATACACGGAATGTAAACTTGGCTACACAGGAACTGAATTACAGAACAGAACAGGGTCTCAAATTTAGAAAACCAACTTATGCTTGCTTAAGGGGAAAGGTGAGTTGGGGTGCTGCATAAAACCAGAGATTGAAATGAGCACAGATAAAGTTCCTTAAGCCAAATATGGAATAGACAAGAGCTACTCCTTGCTCAACGAAATGGACTCAACACCCCATATTAAACGCCTAAGAATGTACCTGACTAGTAAGTATCTTAAAACCTAGGGATTGCTATGTCTCCGAAAGAGAATCAAGCGTGTGTACAGGGGCATAAATGCAGCAGTGATAGGATTGGAGAGGTTCGGTGAGCAAATGAAGACCCTTTGAAGTCATATTGCATGGTACCCATTCCACGGGTTTCAACTACCCAGGTTTAAGGTATTCTTCCTTCAGCTAAAACATTCATGTGGAACCTAGAGTATGATCAACCATGTGATCGGGAGACGTGTTCAAATATGTCTCAGTTTTCGTACCCTGGTACTCGGGTGCAACATTCCAGACGCTTTACTAACACCCTCCCGACTTGGAGAGTCAGTCCCTTTAACCTCCTGTTTGGCCCAGTTTGCAATTTCTGCAGAAGATGAACAGGAATAGCGAGAACCAATGAGAGACTAGCTGGAGGTGTCTGGACGGGCAAATTTTACTCTCATTTCCCACCAGGAAGAGGAATTAACCAAAGGCTCAGCGTGCCGTGCCGGAACCAGATTAGGGCCTGAAGCCATCCTGCGGTGTTGCGGCCAGCTCAAAAGAAAGCGAGTTGAAGAAAGGAGCTCAGGGGCACTGTAATTCACAAACCTGCAGAGTTATAAATGACAGCTATCGTCCAAAAATATACTGAAGTAAGGCTGCCAAGAGGACTTGAAAGCGGGGCAGAATTGCAGGAAACTGATTTCAGGAGGTAGACTGGAATTGCATTGAAAGCATAGGAAAAGAGGCAGAACGTCCACAATGATGCACTTGGCCAAAAAGGGCGTATGCGTTTTTTCCTGAATACATTCAGGAAAAAACGCATACGCCCTTTTTGGCCAACCAAGCAAACGTGCAAATGAAATCTGCACTACAATGAAGTCTCACTTCCCCCCGGTCAAAAGGGCCATATGAAAAACGTGTAAAATCCAGAAAGGCAGGACAGGCCATGGAGAACTGGGAGCCTTGTTATGCTGATGGGCGGGATGTAAATTGCCAACAGACACTCGGGAGAAGTGTATGGTGTTTCCTGAAACATCTAAAAAACAAAGCAACAGTGCCTAGGGCACTTCCACTTATGGTCCTATAGCTTAGGGAAATTAAAATCAAAAAGACACAGCCACCCCAAAGTTTGGGACGCCTCTGTTTACAAGAACCTCGTTTACAGTACAAGTTCAACATCGCAGAAAGTGAAAAATGGATAAAGAAGTTGTGGTATTTACTTACAAAGCAATATCACTCAGCAATGAAATCTATGTCATCAGGCCCTTAGCAGCACAATGAGTGGATTCAGGTATGATGATTCTAACTGAAATAAGTCACACAGAAAAAGAAACATCATAAGATATCAGTAATACACGGAATGTAAACTTGGCTACACAGGAACTGAATTACAGAACAGAACAGGGTCTCAAATTTAGAAAACCAACTTATGCTTGCTTAAGGGGAAAGGTGAGTTGGGGTGCTGCATAAAACCAGAGATTGAAATGAGCACAGATAAAGTTCCTTAAGCCAAATATGGAATAGACAAGAGCTACCTCTTGCTCAACGAAATGGACTCAACACCGCATATTAAATGCCTAAGAATGTACCTGACTAGTAAGTATCTTAAAACCTATGGATTGCTATGTCTCCGAAAGAGAATCAAGCATGTGTACAGGGGCATAAACGCAGCAGTGATAGGATTGGAGAGGTTCGGTGAGCAAATGAAGACCCTTTGAAGTCATATTGCATGCTACCCATTCCACGGGTTTCAACTACCCAGGTTTAAGGTATTCTTCCTTCAGCTAAAACATGCATGTGCAACCTAGAGTATGATCAACCATGTGATCGGGAGACGTGTTCAAATATGTCTCAGTTTTCGTACCCTGGTACTCGGGTACAACATTCCAGACGCTTTACTAACACCCTCCCGACTTGGAGAGTCAGTCCCTTTAACCTCCTGTTTGGCCCAGTTTGCAATTTCTGCGGAAGATGAACAGGAATAGCGAGAACCAATGAGAGACTAGCTGGAGGTGTCTGAACGGGCAAATTTAACTCTCATTTCCCACCAGGAAGAGGAATTAACCAAAGGCTCAGCCTGCCGTGCCGGAACCAGATTAGGGCCTGAAGCCATCCTGCGGTGTTGCGGCCAGCTCAAAAGAAAGCGAGTTGAAGAAAGGAGCTCAGGGGCACTGTAATTCACAAACCTGCAGAGTTATAAATGACAGCTATCGTCCAAAAATATACTGAAGTAAGGCTGCCAAGAGGACTTGAAAGCGGGGCAGAATTGCAGGAAACCGATTTCAGGAGGCAGACTGGAATTGCATTGAAAGCATAGGAAAAGAGGCAGAACGTCCACAATGATGCACTTGGCCAAAAAGGGCGTATGCGTTTTTTCCTGAATATATTCAGGAAAAAAGGCATACGCCCTTTTTGGCCAACCAAGCAAGCTTGCAAAGGAAATCTGCACTACAATGAAGTCTCACTTCCCCCCGGTCAAAAGGGCCATCTGAAAAAAGTGTAAAATCCAGAAAGGCAGGACAGGCCATGGAGAACTGGGAGCCTTGTTATGCTGATGGGCGGGATGTAAATTGCCAACAGACACTCGGGAGAAGTGTATGGTGTTTCCTGAAACATCTAAAAAACAAAGCAACAGAGCCTAGGGCACTTCCACTTATGGTCCTATAGCTTAGGGAAATTAAAATCAAAAAGACACAGCCACCCCAAAGTTTGGGACGCCTCTGTTTACAAGAACCTCGTTTACAGTACAAGTTCAACATCGCAGAAAGTGAAAAATGGATAAAGAATTTGTGGTATTTACTTACAAAGCAATATCACTCAGCAATGAAATCTATGTCATCAGGCCCTTAGCAGCACAATGAGTGGATTCAGGTATGATGATTCTAACTGAAATAAGTCACACAGAAAAAGAAACATCATAAGATATCAGTAATACACGGAATGTAAACTTGGCTACACAGGAACTGAATTACAGAACAGAACAGGGTCTCAAATTTAGAAAACCAACTTATGCTTGCTTAAGGGGAAAGGTGAGTTGGGGTGCTGCATAAAACCAGAGATTGAAATGAGCACAGATAAAGTTCCTTAAGCCAAATATGGAATAGACAAGAGCTACTCCTTGCTCAAAGAAATGGACTCAACACCGCATATTAAACGCCTAAGAATGTACCTGACTAGTAAGTATCTTAAAACCTATGGATTGCTATGTCTCCGAAAGAGAATCAAGCATGTGTACAGGGGCATAAACACAGCAGTGATAGGATTGGAGAGGTTCGGTGAGCAAATGAAGACCCTTTGAAGTCATATTGCATGGTACCCATTCCACGGGTTTCAACTACCCAGGTTTAAGGTATTCTTCCTTCAGCTAAAACATGCATGTGGAACCTAGAGTATGATCAACCATGTGATCGGGAGACGTGTTCAAATATGTCTCAGTTTTCGTACCCTGGTACTCGGGTGCAACATTCCAGACGCTTTACTAACACCCTCCCGACTTGGAGAGTCAGTCCCTTTAACCTCCTGTTTGGCCCAGTTTGCAATTTCTGCAGAAGATGAACAGGAATAGCGAGAACCAATGAGAGACTAGCTGGAGGTGTCTGGACGGGCAAATTTTACTCTCATTTCCCACCAGGAAGAGGAATTAACCAAAGGCTCAGCGTGCCGTGCCGGAACCAGATTAGGGCCTGAAGCCATCCTGCGGTGTTGCGGCCAGCTCAAAAGAAAGCGAGTTGAAGAAAGGAGCTCAGGGGCACTGTAATTCACAAACCTGCAGAGTTATAAATGAGAGCTATCGTCCAAAAATATACTGAAGTAAGGCTGCCAAGAGGACTTGAAAGCGGGGCAGAATTGCAGGAAACTGATTTCAGGAGGTAGACTGGAATTGCATTGAAAGCATAGGAAAAGAGGCAGAACGTCCACAATGATGCACTTGGCCAAAAAGGGCGTATGCGTTTTTTCCTGAATACATTCAGGAAAAAACGCATACGCCCTTTTTGGCCAACCAAGCAAACGTGCAAATGAAATCTGCACTACAATGAAGTCTCACTTCCCCCCGGTCAAAAGGGCCATATGAAAAACGTGTAAAATCCAGAAAGGCAGGACAGGCCATGGAGAACTGGGAGCCTTGTTATGCTGATGGGCGGGATGTAAATTGCCAACAGACACTCGGGAGAAGTGTATGGTGTTTCCTGAAACATCTAAAAAACAAAGCAACAGTGCCTAGGGCACTTCCACTTATGGTCCTATAGCTTAGGGAAATTAAAATCAAAAAGACACAGCCACCCCAAAGTTTGGGACGCCTCTGTTTACAAGAACCTCGTTTACAGTACAAGTTCAACATCGCAGAAAGTGAAAAATGGATAAAGAAGTTGTGGTATTTACTTACAAAGCAATATCACTCAGCAATGAAATCTATGTCATCAGGCCCTTAGCAGCACAATGAGTGGATTCAGGTATGATGATTCTAACTGAAATAAGTCACACAGAAAAAGAAACATCATAAGATATCAGTAATACACGGAATGTAAACTTGGCTACACAGGAACTGAATTACAGAACAGAACAGGGTCTCAAATTTAGAAAACCAACTTATGCTTGCTTAAGGGGAAAGGTGAGTTGGGGTGCTGCATAAAACCAGAGATTGAAATGAGCACAGATAAAGTTCCTTAAGCCAAATATGGAATAGACAAGAGCTACCTCTTGCTCAACGAAATGGACTCAACACCGCATATTAAATGCCTAAGAATGTACCTGACTAGTAAGTATCTTAAAACCTATGGATTGCTATGTCTCCGAAAGAGAATCAAGCATGTGTACAGGGGCATAAACGCAGCAGTGATAGGATTGGAGAGGTTCGGTGAGCAAATGAAGACCCTTTGAAGTCATATTGCATGCTACCCATTCCACGGGTTTCAACTACCCAGGTTTAAGGTATTCTTCCTTCAGCTAAAACATGCATGTGCAACCTAGAGTATGATCAACCATGTGATCGGGAGACGTGTTCAAATATGTCTCAGTTTTCGTACCCTGGTACTCGGGTACAACATTCCAGACGCTTTACTAACACCCTCCCGACTTGGAGAGTCAGTCCCTTTAACCTCCTGTTTGGCCCAGTTTGCAATTTCTGCGGAAGATGAACAGGAATAGCGAGAACCAATGAGAGACTAGCTGGAGGTGTCTGAACGGGCAAATTTAACTCTCATTTCCCACCAGGAAGAGGAATTAACCAAAGGCTCAGCCTGCCGTGCCGGAACCAGATTAGGGCCTGAAGCCATCCTGCGGTGTTGCGGCCAGCTCAAAAGAAAGCGAGTTGAAGAAAGGAGCTCAGGGGCACTGTAATTCACAAACCTGCAGAGTTATAAATGACAGCTATCGTCCAAAAATATACTGAAGTAAGGCTGCCAAGAGGACTTGAAAGCGGGGCAGAATTGCAGGAAACCGATTTCAGGAGGCAGACTGGAATTGCATTGAAAGCATAGGAAAAGAGGCAGAACGTCCACAATGATGCACTTGGCCAAAAAGGGCGTATGCGTTTTTTCCTGAATATATTCAGGAAAAAACGCATACGCCCTTTTTGGCCAACCAAGCAAGCTTGCAAAGGAAATCTGCACTACAATGAAGTCTCACTTCCCCCCGGTCAAAAGGGCCATCTGAAAAAAGTGTAAAATCCAGAAAGGCAGGACAGGCCATGGAGAACTGGGAGCCTTGTTATGCTGATGGGCGGGATGTAAATTGCCAACAGACACTCGGGAGAAGTGTATGGTGTTTCCTGAAACATCTAAAAAACAAAGCAACAGAGCCTAGGGCACTTCCACTTATGGTCCTATAGCTTAGGGAAATTAAAATCAAAAAGACACAGCCACCCCAAAGTTTGGGACGCCTCTGTTTACAAGAACCTCGTTTACAGTACAAGTTCAACATCGCAGAAAGTGAAAAATGGATAAAGAATTTGTGGTATTTACTTACAAAGCAATATCACTCAGCAATGAAATCTATGTCATCAGGCCCTTAGCAGCACAATGAGTGGATTCAGGTATGATGATTCTAACTGAAATAAGTCACACAGAAAAAGAAACATCATAAGATATCAGTAATACACGGAATGTAAACTTGGCTACACAGGAACTGAATTACAGAACAGAACAGGGTCTCAAATTTAGAAAACCAACTTATGCTTGCTTAAGGGGAAAGGTGAGTTGGGGTGCTGCATAAAACCAGAGATTGAAATGAGCACAGATAAAGTTCCTTAAGCCAAATATGGAATAGACAAGAGCTACTCCTTGCTCAAAGAAATGGACTCAACACCGCATATTAAACGCCTAAGAATGTACCTGACTAGTAAGTATCTTAAAACCTATGGATTGCTATGTCTCCGAAAGAGAATCAAGCATGTGTACAGGGGCATAAACACAGCAGTGATAGGATTGGAGAGGTTCGGTGAGCAAATGAAGACCCTTTGAAGTCATATTGCATGGTACCCATTCCACGGGTTTCAACTACCCAGGTTTAAGGTATTCTTCCTTCAGCTAAAACATGCATGTGGAACCTAGAGTATGATCAACCATGTGATCGGGAGACGTGTTCAAATATGTCTCAGTTTTCGTACCCTGGTACTCGGGTGCAACATTCCAGACGCTTTACTAACACCCTCCCGACTTGGAGAGTCAGTCCCTTTAACCTCCTGTTTGGCCCAGTTTGCAATTTCTGCAGAAGATGAACAGGAATAGCGAGAACCAATGAGAGACTAGCTGGAGGTGTCTGGACGGGCAAATTTTACTCTCATTTCCCACCAGGAAGAGGAATTAACCAAAGGCTCAGCGTGCCGTGCCGGAACCAGATTAGGGCCTGAAGCCATCCTGCGGTGTTGCGGCCAGCTCAAAAGAAAGCGAGTTGAAGAAAGGAGCTCAGGGGCACTGTAATTCACAAACCTGCAGAGTTATAAATGACAGCTATCGTCCAAAAATATACTGAAGTAAGGCTGCCAAGAGGACTTGAAAGCGGGGCAGAATTGCAGGAAACTGATTTCAGGAGGTAGACTGGAATTGCATTGAAAGCATAGGAAAAGAGGCAGAACGTCCACAATGATGCACTTGGCCAAAAAGGGCGTATGCGTTTTTTCCTGAATACATTCAGGAAAAAACGCATACGCCCTTTTTGGCCAACCAAGCAAACGTGCAAATGAAATCTGCACTACAATGAAGTCTCACTTCCCCCCGGTCAAAAGGGCCATATGAAAAACGTGTAAAATCCAGAAAGGCAGGACAGGCCATGGAGAACTGGGAGCCTTGTTATGCTGATGGGCGGGATGTAAATTGCCAACAGACACTCGGGAGAAGTGTATGGTGTTTCCTGAAACATCTAAAAAACAAAGCAACAGTGCCTAGGGCACTTCCACTTATGGTCCTATAGCTTAGGGAAATTAAAATCAAAAAGACACAGCCACCCCAAAGTTTGGGACGCCTCTGTTTACAAGAACCTCGTTTAGCGTACAAGTTCAACATCGCAGAAAGTGAAAAATGGATAAAGAAGTTGTGGTATTTACTTACAAAGCAATATCACTCAGCAATGAAATCTATGTCATCAGGCCCTTAGCAGCACAATGAGTGGATTCAGGTATGATGATTCTAACTGAAATAAGTCACACAGAAAAAGAAACATCATAAGATATCAGTAATACACGGAATGTAAACTTGGCTACACAGGAACTGAATTACAGAACAGAACAGGGTCTCAAATTTAGAAAACCAACTTATGCTTGCTTAAGGGGAAAGGTGAGTTGGGGTGCTGCATAAAACCAGAGATTGAAATGAGCACAGATAAAGTTCCTTAAGCCAAATATGGAATAGACAAGAGCTACTCCTTGCTCAACGAAATGGACTCAACACCGCATATTAAATGCCTAAGAATGTACCTGACTAGTAAGTATCTTAAAACCTATGGATTGCTATGTCTCCGAAAGAGAATCAAGCATGTGTACAGGGGCATAAACGCAGCAGTGATAGGATTGGAGAGGTTCGGTGAGCAAATGAAGACCCTCTGAAGTCATATTGCATGGTACCCATTCCACGGGTTTCAACTACCCAGGTTTAAGGTATTCTTCCTTCAGCTAAAACATGCATGTGCAACCTAGAGTATGATCAACCATGTGATCGGGAGACGTGTTCAAATATGTCTCAGTTTTCGTACCCTGGTACTCGGGTGCAACATTCCAGACGCTTTACTAACACCCTCCCGACTTGGAGAGTCAGTCCCTTTAACCTCCTGTTTGGCCCAGTTTGCAATTTCTGCGGAAGATGAACAGGAATAGCGAGAACCAATGAGAGACTAGCTGGAGGTGTCTGGACGGGCAAATTTAACTCTCATTTCCCACCAGGAAGAGGAATTAACCAAAGGCTCAGCGTGCTGTGCCGGAACAAGATTAGGGCCTGAAGCCATCCTGCGGTGTTGCGGCCAGCTCAAAAGAAAGCGAGTTGAAGAAAGGAGCTCAGGGGCACTGTAATTCACAAACCTGCAGAGTTATAAATGACAGCTATCGTCCAAAAATATACTGAAGTAAGGCTGCCAAGAGGACTTGAAAGCGGGGCAGAATTGCAGGAAACCGATTTCAGGAGGTAGACTGGAATTGCATTGAAAGCATAGGAAAAGAGGCAGAACGTCCACAATGATGCACTTGGCCAAAAAGGGCATATACGTTTTTTCCTGAATATATTCAGGAAAAAACGCATACGCCCTTTTTGGCCAACCAAGCAAGCTTGCAAAGGAAATCTGCACTACAATGAAGTCTCACTTCCCCCCGGTCAAAAGGGCCATCTGAAAAAAGTGTAAAATCCAGAAAGGCAGGACAGGCCATGGAGAACTGGGAGCCTTGTTATGCTGATGGGCGGGATGTAAATTGCCAACAGACACTCGGGAGAAGTGTATGGTGTTTCCTGAAACATCTAAAAAACAAAGCAACAGAGCCTAGGGCACTTCCACTTATGGTCCTATAGCTTAGGGAAATTAAAATCAAAAAGACACAGCCACCCCAAAGTTTGGGACGCCTCTGTTTACAAGAACCTCGTTTACAGTACAAGTTCAACATCGCAGAAAGTGAAAAATGGATAAAGAAGTTGTGGTATTTACTTACAAAGCAATATCACTCAGCAATGAAATCTATGTCATCAGGCCCTTAGCAGCACAATGAGTGGATTCAGGTATGATGATTCTAACTGAAATAAGTCACACAGAAAAAGAAACATCATAAGATATCAGTAATACACGGAATGTAAACTTGGCTACACAGGAACTGAATTACAGAACAGAACAGGGTCTCAAATTTAGAAAACCAACTTATGCTTGCTTAAGGGTAAAGGTGAGTTGGGGTGCTGCATAAAACCAGAGATTGAAATGAGCACAGATAAAGTTCCTTAAGCCAAATATGGAATAGACAAGAGCTACTCCTTGCTCAACGAAATGGACACAACACCGCATATTAAACGCCTAAGAATGTACATGACTAGTAAGTATCTTAAAACCTATGGATTGCTATGTCTCCGAAAGAGAATCAAGCATGTGTACAGGGGCATAAACACAGCAGTGATAGGATTGGAGAGGTTCGGTGAGCAACTGAAGACACTTTGAAGTCATATTGCATGGTACCCATTCCACGGGTTTCAACTACCCAGGTTTAAGGTATTCTTCCTTCAGCTAAAACATGCATGTGGAACCTAGAGTCTGATCAACCATGTGATCGGGAGACGTGTTCAAATATGTCTCAGTTTTCGTACCCTGGTACTCGGGTGCAACATTCCAGACGCTTTACTAACACCCTCCTGACTTGGAGAGTCAGTCCCTTTAACCTCCTGTTTGGCCCAGTTTGCAATTTCTGCGGAAGATGAACAGGAATAGCGAGAACCAATGAGAGACTAGCTGGAGGTGTCTGAACGGGCAAATTTAACTCTCATTTCCCACCAGGAAGAGGAATTAACCAAAGGCTCAACGTGCCGTGCCGGAACCAGATTAGGGCCTGAAGCCATCCTGCGGTGTTGCGGCCAGGTCACAAGAAAGCGAGTTGAAGAAAGGAGCTCAGGGGCACTGTAATTCACAAACCTGCAGAGTTATAAATGACAGCTATCGTCCAAAAATATACTGAAGTAAGGCTGCCAAGAGGACTTGAAAGCGGGGCAGAATTGCAGGAAACCGATTTCAGGAGGTAGACTGCAATTGCATTGAAAGCATAGGAAAAGAGGCAGAACGTCCACAATGATGCACTTGGCCAAAAAGGGCGTATGCGTTTTTTCCTGAATATATTCAGGAAAAAACGCATACGCCCTTTTTGGCCAACCAAGCAAGCTTGCAAAGGAAATCTGCACTACAATGAAGTCTCACTTCCCCCCGGTCAAAAGGGCCATCTGAAAAAAGTGTAAAATCCAGAAAGGCAGGACAGGCCATGGAGAACTGGGAGCCTTGTTATGCTGATGGGCGGGATGTAAATTGCCAACAGACACTCGGGAGAAGTGTATGGTGTTTCCTGAAACATCTAAAAAACAAAGCAACAGAGCCTAGGGCACTTCCACTTATGGTCCTATAGATTAGGGAAATTAAAATCAAAAAGACACAGCCACCCCAAAGTTTGGGACGCCTCTGTTTACAAGAACCTCGTTTACAGTACAAGTTCAACATCGCAGAAAGTGAAAAATGGATAAAGAAGTGGTGGTATTTACTTACAAAGCAATATCACTCTGCAATGAAATCTATGTCATCAGGCCCTTAGCAGCACAATGAGTGGATTCAGGTATGATGATTCTAACTGAAATAAGTCACACAGAAAAAGAAACATCATAAGATATCAGTAATACACGGAATGTAAACTTGGCTACACAGGAACTGAATTCCAAAACAGAACAGGGTCTCAAATTTAGAAAACCAACTTATGCTTGCTTAAGGGGAAAGGTGAGTTGGGGTGCTGCATAAAACCAGAGATTGAAATGAGCACAGATAAAGTTCCTTAAGCCAAATATGGAATAGACAAGAGCTACTCCTTGCTCAACGAAATGGACACAACACCGCATATTAAACGCCTAAGAATGTACCTGACTAGTAAGTATCTTAAAACTTATGGATTGCTATGTCTCCGAAAGAGAATCAAGCATGTGTACAGGGGCATAAACGCAGCAGTGATAGGATTGGAGAAGTTTGGTGAGCAAATGAAGACCCTCTGAAGTCATATTGCATGGTACCCATTCCACGGGTTTCAACTACCCAGGTTTAAGGTATTCTTCCTTCAGCTAAAACATGCATGTGGAACCTAGAGTCTGATCAACCATGTGATCGGGAGACGTGTTCAAATATGTCTCAGTTTTCGTACCCTGGTACTCGGGTGCAACATTCCAGACGCTTTACTAACACCCTCCCGACTTGGAGAGTCAGTCCCTTTAACCTCCTGTTTGGCCCAGTTTGCAATTTCTACGGAAGATGAACAGGAATAGTGAGAACCAATGAGAGACTAGCTGGAGGTGTCTGGACGGGCAAATTTAACTCTCATTTCCCACCAGGAAGAGGAATTAACCAAAGGCACAGCGTGCCGTGCCGGAACCAGATTAGGGCCTGAAGCCATCCTGCGGTGTTGCGGCCAGCTCACAAGAAAGCGAGTTGAAGAAAGGAGCTCAGGGGCACTGTAATTCACAAACCTGCAGAGTTATAAATGACAGCTATCGTCCAAAAACATACTGAAGTAAGGCTGCCAAGAGGACTTGAAAGCGGGGCAGAATTGCAGGAAACCGATTTCAGGAGGTAGACTGGAATTGCATTGAAAGCATAGGAAAAGAGGCAGAACGTCCACAATGATGCACTTGGCCAAAAAGGGCGTATGCGTTTTTTCCTGAATATATTCAGGAAAAAACTCATATGCCCTTTTTGGCCAACCAAGCAAGCTTGCAAAGGAAATCTGCACTACAATGAAGTCTCACTTCCCCCGGTCAAAAGGGCCATCTGAAAAAAGTGTAAAATCCAGAAAGGCAGGACAGGCCATGGAGAACTGGGAGCCTTGTTATGCTGATGGGCGGGATGTAAATTGCCAACAGACACTCGGGAGAAGTGTATGGTGTTTCCTGAAACATCTAAAAAACAAAGCAACAGAGCCTAGGGCACTTCAACTTATGGTCCTATAGATTAGGGAAATTAAAATCAAAAAGACACAGCCACCCCAAAGTTTGGGACGCCTCTGTTTACAAGAACCTCGTTTACAGTACAAGTTCAACATCGCAGAAAGTGAAAAATGGATAAAGAAGTTGTGGTATTTACTTACAAAGCAATATCACTCTGCAATGAAATCTATGTCATCAGGCCCTTAGCAGCACAATGAGTGGATTCAGGTATGATGATTCTAACTGAAATAAGTCACACAGAAAAAGAAACATCAAAGATATCAGTAATACA
This sequence comes from Pseudorca crassidens, assembly GCF_039906515.1. NCBI lineage: Eukaryota > Metazoa > Chordata > Mammalia > Artiodactyla > Delphinidae > Pseudorca > Pseudorca crassidens. The sequence goes on along the minus strand of NW_027135955.1, from coordinate 433,564 downwards.
CGGAATGTAAACTTGGCTACACAGGAACTGAATTACAGAACAGAACAGGGTCTCAAATTTAGAAAACCAACTTATGCTTGCTTAAGGGGAAAGGTGAGTTGGGGTGCTGCATAAAACCAGAGATTGAAATGAGCACAGATAAAGTTCCTTAAGCCAAATATGGAATAGACAAGAGCTACTCCTTGCTCAACGAAATGGACTCAACACCGCATATTAAACGCCTAAGAATGTACCTGACTAGTAAGTATCTTAAAACCTAGGGATTGCTATGTCTCCGAAAGAGAATCAAGCGTGTGTACAGGGGCATAAATGCAGCAGTGATAGGATTGGAGAGGTTCGGTGAGCAAATGAAGACCCTTTGAAGTCATATTGCATGGTACCCATTCCACGGGTTTCAACTACCCAGGTTTAAGGTATTCTTCCTTCAGCTAAAACATTCATGTGGAACCTAGAGTATGATCAACCATGTGATCGGGAGACGTGTTCAAATATGTCTCAGTTTTCGTACCCTGGTACTCGGGTGCAACATTCCAGACGCTTTACTAACACCCTCCCGACTTGGAGAGTCAGTCCCTTTAACCTCCTGTTTGGCCCAGTTTGCAATTTCTGCAGAAGATGAACAGGAATAGCGAGAACCAATGAGAGACTAGCTGGAGGTGTCTGGACGGGCAAATTTTACTCTCATTTCCCACCAGGAAGAGGAATTAACCAAAGGCTCAGCGTGCCGTGCCGGAACCAGATTAGGGCCTGAAGCCATCCTGCGGTGTTGCGGCCAGCTCAAAAGAAAGCGAGTTGAAGAAAGGAGCTCAGGGGCACTGTAATTCACAAACCTGCAGAGTTATAAATGAGAGCTATCGTCCAAAAATATACTGAAGTAAGGCTGCCAAGAGGACTTGAAAGCGGGGCAGAATTGCAGGAAACTGATTTCAGGAGGTAGACTGGAATTGCATTGAAAGCATAGGAAAAGAGGCAGAACGTCCACAATGATGCACTTGGCCAAAAAGGGCGTATGCGTTTTTTCCTGAATACATTCAGGAAAAAACGCATACGCCCTTTTTGGCCAACCAAGCAAACGTGCAAATGAAATCTGCACTACAATGAAGTCTCACTTCCCCCCGGTCAAAAGGGCCATATGAAAAACGTGTAAAATCCAGAAAGGCAGGACAGGCCATGGAGAACTGGGAGCCTTGTTATGCTGATGGGCGGGATGTAAATTGCCAACAGACACTCGGGAGAAGTGTATGGTGTTTCCTGAAACATCTAAAAAACAAAGCAACAGTGCCTAGGGCACTTCCACTTATGGTCCTATAGCTTAGGGAAATTAAAATCAAAAAGACACAGCCACCCCAAAGTTTGGGACGCCTCTGTTTACAAGAACCTCGTTTACAGTACAAGTTCAACATCGCAGAAAGTGAAAAATGGATAAAGAAGTTGTGGTATTTACTTACAAAGCAATATCACTCAGCAATGAAATCTATGTCATCAGGCCCTTAGCAGCACAATGAGTGGATTCAGGTATGATGATTCTAACTGAAATAAGTCACACAGAAAAAGAAACATCATAAGATATCAGTAATACACGGAATGTAAACTTGGCTACACAGGAACTGAATTACAGAACAGAACAGGGTCTCAAATTTAGAAAACCAACTTATGCTTGCTTAAGGGGAAAGGTGAGTTGGGGTGCTGCATAAAACCAGAGATTGAAATGAGCACAGATAAAGTTCCTTAAGCCAAATATGGAATAGACAAGAGCTACCTCTTGCTCAACGAAATGGACTCAACACCGCATATTAAATGCCTAAGAATGTACCTGACTAGTAAGTATCTTAAAACCTATGGATTGCTATGTCTCCGAAAGAGAATCAAGCATGTGTACAGGGGCATAAACGCAGCAGTGATAGGATTGGAGAGGTTCGGTGAGCAAATGAAGACCCTTTGAAGTCATATTGCATGCTACCCATTCCACGGGTTTCAACTACCCAGGTTTAAGGTATTCTTCCTTCAGCTAAAACATGCATGTGCAACCTAGAGTATGATCAACCATGTGATCGGGAGACGTGTTCAAATATGTCTCAGTTTTCGTACCCTGGTACTCGGGTACAACATTCCAGACGCTTTACTAACACCCTCCCGACTTGGAGAGTCAGTCCCTTTAACCTCCTGTTTGGCCCAGTTTGCAATTTCTGCGGAAGATGAACAGGAATAGCGAGAACCAATGAGAGACTAGCTGGAGGTGTCTGAACGGGCAAATTTAACTCTCATTTCCCACCAGGAAGAGGAATTAACCAAAGGCTCAGCCTGCCGTGCCGGAACCAGATTAGGGCCTGAAGCCATCCTGCGGTGTTGCGGCCAGCTCAAAAGAAAGCGAGTTGAAGAAAGGAGCTCAGGGGCACTGTAATTCACAAACCTGCAGAGTTATAAATGACAGCTATCGTCCAAAAATATACTGAAGTAAGGCTGCCAAGAGGACTTGAAAGCGGGGCAGAATTGCAGGAAACCGATTTCAGGAGGCAGACTGGAATTGCATTGAAAGCATAGGAAAAGAGGCAGAACGTCCACAATGATGCACTTGGCCAAAAAGGGCGTATGCGTTTTTTCCTGAATATATTCAGGAAAAAAGGCATACGCCCTTTTTGGCCAACCAAGCAAGCTTGCAAAGGAAATCTGCACTACAATGAAGTCTCACTTCCCCCCGGTCAAAAGGGCCATCTGAAAAAAGTGTAAAATCCAGAAAGGCAGGACAGGCCATGGAGAACTGGGAGCCTTGTTATGCTGATGGGCGGGATGTAAATTGCCAACAGACACTCGGGAGAAGTGTATGGTGTTTCCTGAAACATCTAAAAAACAAAGCAACAGAGCCTAGGGCACTTCCACTTATGGTCCTATAGCTTAGGGAAATTAAAATCAAAAAGACACAGCCACCCCAAAGTTTGGGACGCCTCTGTTTACAAGAACCTCGTTTACAGTACAAGTTCAACATCGCAGAAAGTGAAAAATGGATAAAGAATTTGTGGTATTTACTTACAAAGCAATATCACTCAGCAATGAAATCTATGTCATCAGGCCCTTAGCAGCACAATGAGTGGATTCAGGTATGATGATTCTAACTGAAATAAGTCACACAGAAAAAGAAACATCATAAGATATCAGTAATACACGGAATGTAAACTTGGCTACACAGGAACTGAATTACAGAACAGAACAGGGTCTCAAATTTAGAAAACCAACTTATGCTTGCTTAAGGGGAAAGGTGAGTTGGGGTGCTGCATAAAACCAGAGATTGAAATGAGCACAGATAAAGTTCCTTAAGCCAAATATGGAATAGACAAGAGCTACTCCTTGCTCAAAGAAATGGACTCAACACCGCATATTAAACGCCTAAGAATGTACCTGACTAGTAAGTATCTTAAAACCTATGGATTGCTATGTCTCCGAAAGAGAATCAAGCATGTGTACAGGGGCATAAACACAGCAGTGATAGGATTGGAGAGGTTCGGTGAGCAAATGAAGACCCTTTGAAGTCATATTGCATGGTACCCATTCCACGGGTTTCAACTACCCAGGTTTAAGGTATTCTTCCTTCAGCTAAAACATGCATGTGGAACCTAGAGTATGATCAACCATGTGATCGGGAGACGTGTTCAAATATGTCTCAGTTTTCGTACCCTGGTACTCGGGTGCAACATTCCAGATGCTTTACTAACACCCTCCCGACTTGGAGAGTCAGTCCCTTTAACCTCCTGTTTGGCCCAGTTTGCAATTTCTGCAGAAGATGAACAGGAATAGCGAGAACCAATGAGAGACTAGCTGGAGGTGTCTGGACGGGCAAATTTTACTCTCATTTCCCACCAGGAAGAGGAATTAACCAAAGGCTCAGCGTGCCGTGCCGGAACCAGATTAGGGCCTGAAGCCATCCTGCGGTGTTGCGGCCAGCTCAAAAGAAAGCGAGTTGAAGAAAGGAGCTCAGGGGCACTGTAATTCACAAACCTGCAGAGTTATAAATGAGAGCTATCGTCCAAAAATATACTGAAGTAAGGCTGCCAAGAGGACTTGAAAGCGGGGCAGAATTGCAGGAAACTGATTTCAGGAGGTAGACTGGAATTGCATTGAAAGCATAGGAAAAGAGGCAGAACGTCCACAATGATGCACTTGGCCAAAAAGGGCGTATGCGTTTTTTCCTGAATACATTCAGGAAAAAACGCATACGCCCTTTTTGGCCAACCAAGCAAACTTGCAAATGAAATCTGCACTACAATGAAGTCTCACTTCCCCCCGGTCAAAAGGGCCATATGAAAAACGTGTAAAATCCAGAAAGGCAGGACAGGCCATGGAGAACTGGGAGCCTTGTTATGCTGATGGGCGGGATGTAAATTGCCAACAGACACTCGGGAGAAGTGTATGGTGTTTCCTGAAACATCTAAAAAACAAAGCAACAGTGCCTAGGGCACTTCCACTTATGGTCCTATAGCTTAGGGAAATTAAAATCAAAAAGACACAGCCACCCCAAAGTTTGGGACGCCTCTGTTTACAAGAACCTCGTTTACAGTACAAGTTCAACATCGCAGAAAGTGAAAAATGGATAAAGAAGTTGTGGTATTTACTTACAAAGCAATATCACTCAGCAATGAAATCTATGTCATCAGGCCCTTAGCAGCACAATGAGTGGATTCAGGTATGATGATTCTAACTGAAATAAGTCACACAGAAAAAGAAACATCATAAGATATCAGTAATACACGGAATGTAAACTTGGCTACACAGGAACTGAATTACAGAACAGAACAGGGTCTCAAATTTAGAAAACCAACTTATGCTTGCTTAAGGGGAAAGGTGAGTTGGGGTGCTGCATAAAACCAGAGATTGAAATGAGCACAGATAAAGTTCCTTAAGCCAAATATGGAATAGACAAGAGCTACCTCTTGCTCAACGAAATGGACTCAACACCGCATATTAAATGCCTAAGAATGTACCTGACTAGTAAGTATCTTAAAACCTATGGATTGCTATGTCTCCGAAAGAGAATCAAGCATGTGTACAGGGGCATAAACGCAGCAGTGATAGGATTGGAGAGGTTCGGTGAGCAAATGAAGACCCTTTGAAGTCATATTGCATGCTACCCATTCCACGGGTTTCAACTACCCAGGTTTAAGGTATTCTTCCTTCAGCTAAAACATGCATGTGCAACCTAGAGTATGATCAACCATGTGATCGGGAGACGTGTTCAAATATGTCTCAGTTTTCGTACCCTGGTACTCGGGTACAACATTCCAGACGCTTTACTAACACCCTCCCGACTTGGAGAGTCAGTCCCTTTAACCTCCTGTTTGGCCCAGTTTGCAATTTCTGCGGAAGATGAACAGGAATAGCGAGAACCAATGAGAGACTAGCTGGAGGTGTCTGAACGGGCAAATTTAACTCTCATTTCCCACCAGGAAGAGGAATTAACCAAAGGCTCAGTGTGCCGTGCCGGAACCAGATTAGGGCCTGAAGCCATCCTGCGGTGTTGCGGCCAGCTCAAAAGAAAGCGAGTTGAAGAAAGGAGCTCAGGGGCACTGTAATTCACAAACCTGCAGAGTTATAAATGACAGCTATCGTCCAAAAATATACTGAAGTAAGGCTGCCAAGAGGACTTGAAAGCGGGGCAGAATTGCAGGAAACCGATTTCAGGAGGCAGACTGGAATTGCATTGAAAGCATAGGAAAAGAGGCAGAACGTCCACAATGATGCACTTGGCCAAAAAGGGCGTATGCGTTTTTTCCTGAATATATTCAGGAAAAAAGGCATACGCCCTTTTTGGCCAACCAAGCAAGCTTGCAAAGGAAATCTGCACTACAATGAAGTCTCACTTCCCCCCGGTCAAAAGGGCCATCTGAAAAAAGTGTAAAATCCAGAAAGGCAGGACAGGCCATGGAGAACTGGGAGCCTTGTTATGCTGATGGGCGGGATGTAAATTGCCAACAGACACTCGGGAGAAGTGTATGGTGTTTCCTGAAACATCTAAAAAACAAAGCAACAGTGCCTAGGGCACTTCCACTTATGGTCCTATAGCTTAGGGAAATTAAAATCAAAAAGACACAGCCACCCCAAAGTTTGGGACGCCTCTGTTTACAAGAACCTCGTTTAGCGTACAAGTTCAACATCGCAGAAAGTGAAAAATGGATAAAGAAGTTGTGGTATTTACTTACAAAGCAATATCACTCAGCAATGAAATCTATGTCATCAGGCCCTTAGCAGCACAATGAGTGGATTCAGGTATGATGATTCTAACTGAAATAAGTCACACAGAAAAAGAAACATCATAAGATATCAGTAATACACGGAATGTAAACTTGGCTACACAGGAACTGAATTACAGAACAGAACAGGGTCTCAAATTTAGAAAACCAACTTATGCTTGCTTAAGGGGAAAGGTGAGTTGGGGTGCTGCATAAAACCAGAGATTGAAATGAGCACAGATAAAGTTCCTTAAGCCAAATATGGAATAGACAAGAGCTACTCCTTGCTCAACGAAATGGACTCAACACCGCATATTAAATGCCTAAGAATGTACCTGACTAGTAAGTATCTTAAAACCTATGGATTGCTATGTCTCCGAAAGAGAATCAAGCATGTGTACAGGGGCATAAACGCAGCAGTGATAGGATTGGAGAGGTTCGGTGAGCAAATGAAGACCCTCTGAAGTCATATTGCATGGTACCCATTCCACGGGTTTCAACTACCCAGGTTTAAGGTATTCTTCCTTCAGCTAAAACATGCATGTGCAACCTAGAGTATGATCAACCATGTGATCGGGAGACGTGTTCAAATATGTCTCAGTTTTCGTACCCTGGTACTCGGGTGCAACATTCCAGACGCTTTACTAACACCCTCCCGACTTGGAGAGTCAGTCCCTTTAACCTCCTGTTTGGCCCAGTTTGCAATTTCTGCGGAAGATGAACAGGAATAGCGAGAACCAATGAGAGACTAGCTGGAGGTGTCTGGACGGGCAAATTTAACTCTCATTTCCCACCAGGAAGAGGAATTAACCAAAGGCTCAGCGTGCCGTGCCGGAACCAGATTAGGGCCTGAAGCCATCCTGCTGTGTTGCGGCCAGCTCAAAAGAAAGTGAGTTGAAGAAAGGAGCACAGGGGCACTGTAATTCACAAACCTGCAGAGTTATAAATGACAGCTATCGTCCAAAAATATACTGAAGTAAGGCTGCCAAGAGGACTTGAAAGCGGGGCAGAATTGCAGGAAACCGATTTCAGGAGGCAGACTGGAATTGCATTGAAAGCATAGGAAAAGAGGCAGAACGTCCACAATGATGCACTTGGCCAAAAAGGGCGTATGCGTTTTTTCCTGAATATATTCAGGAAAAAAGGCATACGCCCTTTTTGGCCAACCAAGCAAGCTTGCAAAGGAAATCTGCACTACAATGAAGTCTCACTTCCCCCCGGTCAAAAGGGCCATCTGAAAAAAGTGTAAAATCCAGAAAGGCAGGACAGGCCATGGAGAACTGGGAGCCTTGTTATGCTGATGGGCGGGATGTAAATTGCCAACAGACACTCGGGAGAAGTGTATGGTGTTTCCTGAAACATCTAAAAAACAAAGCAACAGAGCCTAGGGCACTTCCACTTATGGTCCTATAGCTTAGGGAAATTAAAATCAAAAAGACACAGCCACCCCAAAGTTTGGGACGCCTCTGTTTACAAGAACCTCGTTTACAGTACAAGTTCAACATCGCAGAAAGTGAAAAATGGATAAAGAAGTTGTGGTATTTACTTACAAAGCAATATCACTCAGCAATGAAATCTATGTCATCAGACCCTTAGCAGCACAATGAGTGGATTCAGGTATGATGATTCTAACTGAAATATGTCACACAGAAAAAGAAACATCATAAGATATCACTAATACACGGAATGTAAACTTGGCTACACAGGAACTGAATTACAGAACAGAACAGGGTCTCACATTTAGAAAACCAACTTATGCTTGCTTAAGGGGAAAGGTGAGTTGGGTTGCTGCATAAAACCAGAGATTGAAATGAGCACAGATAAATTTCCTTAAGCCAAATATGGAATAGACCAGAGCTACTCCTTGCTCAACGAAATGGACTCAACACCGCATATTAAACGCCTAAGAATGTACCTGACTAGTAAGTATCTTAAAACCTATGGATTGCTATGTCTCCGAAAGAGAATCAAGCATGTGTACAGGGGCATAAACGCAGCAGTGATAGGATTGGAGAGGTTCGGTGAGCAAATGAAGACCCTTTGAAGTCATATTGCATGGTACCCATTCCACGGGTTTCAACTACCCAGGTTTAAGGTATTCTTCCTTCAGCTAAAACATGCATGTGGAACCTAGAGTATGATCAACCATGTGATCGGGAGACGTGTTCAAATATGTCTCAGTTTTCGTACCCTGGTACTCGGGTGCAACATTCCAGACGCTTTACTAACACCCTCCCGACTTGGAGAGTCAGTCCCTTTAACCTCCTGTTTGGCCCAGTTTGCAATTTCTGCGGAAGATGAACAGGAATAGCGAGAACCAATGAGAGACTAGCTGGAGGTGTCTGGACGGGCAAATTTAACTCTCATTTCCCACCAGGAAGAGGAATTAACCAAAGGCTCAGCGTGCCGTGCCGGAACAAGATTAGGGCCTGAAGCCATCCTGCGGTGTTGCGGCCAGCTCAAAAGAAAGCGAGTTGAAGAAAGGAGCTCAGGGGCACTGTAATTCACAAACCTGCAGAGTTATAAATGACAGCTATCGTCCAAAAATATACTGAAGTAAGGCTGCCAAGAGGACTTGAAAGCGGGGCAGAATTGCAGGAAACCGATTTCAGGAGGTAGACTGGAATTGCATTGAAAGCATAGGAAAAGAGGCAGAACGTCCACAATGATGCACTTGGCCAAAAAGGGCGTATGCGTTTTTTCCTGAATATATTCAGGAAAAAACGCATACGCCCTTTTTGGCCAACCAAGCAAGCTTGCAAAGGAAATCTGCACTACAATGAAGTCTCACTTCCCCCCGGTCAAAAGGGCCATCTGAAAAATGTGTAAAATCCAGAAAGGCAGGACAGGCCATGGAGAACTGGGAGCCTTGTTATGCTGATGGGTGGGATGTAAATTGCCAACAGACACTCGGGAGAAGTGTATGGTGTTTCCTGAAACATCTAAAAAACAAAGCAACAGAGCCTAGGGCACTTCCACTTATGGTCCTATAGCTTAGGGAAATTAAAATCAAAAAGACACAGCCACCCCAAACATTGGGACGCCTCTGTTTACAAGAACCTCGTTTACAGTACAAGTTCAACATCGCAGAAAGTGAAAAATGGATAAAGAAGTTGTGGTATTTACTTACAAAGCAATATCACTCAGCAATGAAATCTATGTCATCAGGCCCTTAGCAGCACAATGAGTGGATTCAGGTATGATGATTCTAACTGAAATAAGTCACACAGAAAAAGAAACATCATAACATATCAGTAATACACGGAATGTAAACTTGGCTACACAGGAACTGAATTACAGAACAGAACAGGGTCTCAAATTTAGAAAACCAACTTATGCTTGCTTAAGGGGAAAGGTGAGTTGGGGTGCTGCATAAAACCAGAGATTGAAATGAGCACAGATAAAGTTCCTTAAGCCAAATATGGAATAGACAAGAGCTACTCCTTGCTCAACGAAATGGACTCAACACCGCATATTAAATGCCTAAGAATGTACCTGACTAGTAAGTATCTTAAAACCTATGGATCGCTATGTCTCCGAAAGAGAATCAAGCATGTGTACAGGGGCATAAACGCAGCAGTGATAGGATTGGAGAGGTTCGGTGAGCAAATGAAGACCCTTTGAAGTCATATTGCATGGTACCCATTCCACGGGTTTCAACTACCCAGGTTTAAGGTATTCTTCCTTCAGCTAAAACATGCATGTGGAACCTAGAGTATGATCAACCATGTGATCGGGAGACGTGTTCAAATATGTCTCAGTTTTCGTACCCTGGTACTCGGGTGCAACATTCCAGACGCTTTACTAACACCCTCCCGACTTGGAGAGTCAGTCCCTTTAACCTCCTGTTTGGCCCAGTTTGCAATTTCTGCGGAAGATGAACAGGAATAGCGAGAACCAATGAGAGACTAGCTGGAGGTGTCTGGACGGGCAAATTTAACTCTCATTTCCCACCAGGAAGAGGAATTAACCAAAGGCTCAGCGTGCCGTGCCGGAACCAGATTAGGGCCTGAAGCCATCCTGCGGTGTTGCGGCCAGCTCAAAAGAAAGCGAGTTGAAGAAAGGAGCTCAGGGGCACTGTAATTCACAAACCTGCAGAGTTATAAATGACAGCTATCGTCCAAAAATATACTGAAGTAAGGCTGCCAAGAGGACTTGAAAGCGGGGCAGAATTGCAGGAAACCGATTTCAGGAGGTAGACTGGAATTGCATTGAAAGCATAGGAAAAGAGGCAGAACGTCCACAATGATGCACTTGGCCAAAAAGGGCGTATGCGTTTTTTCCTGAATATATTCAGGAAAAAACGCATACGCCCTTTTTGGCCAACCAAGCAAGCTTGCAAAGGAAATCTGCACTACAATGAAGTCTCACTTCCCCCCGGTCAAAAGGGCCATCTGAAAAAAGTGTAAAATCCAGAAAGGCAGGACAGGCCATGGAGAACTGGGAGCCTTGTTATGCTGATGGGCGGGATGTAAATTGCCAACAGACACTCGGGAGAAGTGTATGGTGTTTCCTGAAACATCTAAAAAACAAAGCAACAGAGCCTAGGGCACTTCCACTTATGGTCCTATAGCTTAGGGAAATTAAAATCAAAAAGACACAGCCACCCCAAAGTTTGGGACGCCTCTGTTTACAAGAACCTCGTTTACAGTACAAGTTCAACATCGCAGAAAGTGAAAAATGGATAAAGAAGTTGTGGTATTTACTTACAAAGCAATATCACTCAGCAATGAAATCTATGTCATCAGGCCCTTAGCAGCACAATGAGTGGATTCAGGTATGATGATTCTAACTGAAATAAGTCACACAGAAAAAGAAACATCATAAGATATCAGTAATACACGGAATGTAAACTTGGCTACACAGGAACTGAATTACAGAACAGAACAGTGTCTCAAATTTAGAAAACCAACTTATGCTTGCTTAAGGGTAAAGGTGAGTTGGGGTGCTGCATAAAACCAGAGATTGAAATGAACACAGATAAAGTTCCTTAAGCCAAATATGGAATAGACCAGAGCTACTCCTTGCTCAACGAAATGGACTCAACACCGCATATTAAACGCCTAAGAATGTACCTGACTAGTAAGTATCTTAAAACCTATGGATTGCTATGTCTCCGAAAGAGAATCAAGCATGTGTACAGGGGCATAAACGCAGCAGTGATAGGATTGGAGAGGTTCGGTGAGCAAATGAAGACCCTTTGAAGTCATATTGCATGGTACCCATTCCACGGGTTTCAACTACCCAGGTTTAAGGTATTCTTCCTTCAGCTAAAACATGCATGTGGAACCTAGAGTATGATCAACCATGTGATCGGGAGACGTGTTCAAATATGTCTCAGTTTTCGTACCCTGGTACTCGGGTGCAACATTCCAGACGCTTTACTAACACCCTCCCGACTTGGAGAGTCAGTCCCTTTAACCTCCTGTTTGGCCCAGTTTGCAATTTCTGCGGAAGATGAACAGGAATAGCGAGAACCAATGAGAGACTAGCTGGAGGTGTCTGGACGGGCAAATTTAACTCTCATTTCCCACCAGGAAGAGGAATTAACCAAAGGCTCAGCGTGCCGTGCCGGAACCAGATTAGGGCCTGAAGCCATCCTGCGGTGTTGCGGCCAGCTCAAAAGAAAGCGAGTTGAAGAAAGGAGCTCAGGGGCACTGTAATTCACAAACCTGCAGAGTTATAAATGACAGCTATCGTCCAAAAATATACTGAAGTAAGGCTGCCAAGAGGACTTGAAAGCGGGGCAGAATTGCAGGAAACCGATTTCAGGAGGTAGACTGGAATTGCATTGAAAGCATAGGAAAAGAGGCAGAACGTCCACAATGATGCACTTGGCCAAAAAGGGCGTATGCGTTTTTTCCTGAATATATTCAGGAAAAAACGCATACGCCCTTTTTGGCCAACCAAGCAAGCTTGCAAAGGAAATCTGCACTACAATGAAGTCTCACTTCCCCCCGGTCAAAAGGGCCATCTGAAAAAAGTGTAAAATCCAGAAAGGCAGGACAGGCCATGGAGAACTGGGAGCCTTGTTATGCTGATGGGCGGGATGTAAATTGCCAACAGACACTCGGGAGAAGTGTATGGTGTTTCCTGAAACATCTAAAAAACAAAGCAACAGAGCCTAGGGCACTTCCACTTATGGTCCTATAGCTTAGGGAAATTAAAATCAAAAAGACACAGCCACCCCAAAGTTTGGGACGCCTCTGTTTACAAGAACCTCGTTTACAGTACAAGTTCAACATCGCAGAAAGTGAAAAATGGATAAAGAAGTTGTGGTATTTACTTACAAAGCAATATCACTCAGCAATGAAATCTATGTCATCAGGCCCTTAGCAGCACAATGAGTGGATTCAGGTATGATGATTCTAACTGAAATAAGTCACACAGAAAAAGAAACATCATAAGATATCAGTAATACACGGAATGTAAACTTGGCTACACAGGAACTGAATTACAGAACAGAACAGGGTCTCAAATTTAGAAAACCAACTTATGCTTGCTTAAGGGGAAAGGTGAGTTGGGGTGCTGCATAAAACCAGAGATTGAAATGAACACAGATAAAGTTCCTTAAGCCAAATATGGAATAGACAAGAGCTACTCCTTGCTCAACGAAATGGACACAACACCGCATATTAAACGCCTAAGAATGTACATGACTAGTAAGTATCTTAAAACCTATGGATTGCTATATCTCCAAAAGAGAATCAAGCGTGTGTACAGGGGCATAAATGCAGCAGTGATAGGATTGGAGAGGTTCGGTGAGCAAACAAAGACCCTTTGAAGTCATATTGCATGGTACCCATTCCACGGGTCTCAACTCTCCAGGTTTCAGGGATTCTTCCTTCAGCTAAAACATGCATGTGGAACCTAGATTATGATCAACCATGTGATCGGGAAACGTGTTCAAATATGTCTCAGTTCTCGTACCCTGGTACTCGGGTGCAACATTCCAGACGCTTTACTAACACCCTCCCGACTTGGAGAGTCAGTCCCTTTAACCTCCTGTTTGGCCCAGTTTGCAATTTCTGCGGAAGATGAACAGGAATAGCGAGAACCAATGAGAGACTAGCTGGAGGTGTCTGGACGGGCAAATTTAACTCTCATTTCCCACCAGGAAGAGCAATTAACCAAAGGCTCAGCGTGCCGTGCCGGAACCAGATTAGGGCCTGAAGCAATCCTGCGGTGTTGCGGCCAGGTCACAAGAAAGCGAGTTGAAGAAAGGAGCTCAGGGGCACTGTAATTCACAAACCTGCAGAGTTATAAATGACAGCTATCGTCCAAAAATATACTGAAGTAAGGCTGCCAAGAGGACTTGAAAGCGGGGCAGAATTGCAGGAAACCGATTTCAGGAGGTAGACTGGAATTGCATTGAAAGCATAGGAAAAGAGGCAGAACGTCCACAATGATGCACTTGGCCAAAAAGGGCGTATGCGTTTTTTCCTGAATATATTCAGGAAAAAACGCATACGCCCTTTTTGGCCAACCAAGCAAACTTGCAAAGGAAATCTGCACTACAATGAAGTCTCACTTCCCCCCGGTCAAAAGGGCCATCTGAAAAAAGTGTAAAATCCAGAAAGGCAGGACAGGCCATGGAGAACTGGGAGCCTTGTTATGCTGATGGGCGGGATGTAAATTGCCAACAGACACTCGGGAGAAGTGTATGGTGTTTCCTGAAACATCTAAAAAACAAAGCAACAGAGCCTAGGGCACTTCCACTTATTGTCCTATAGCTTAGGGAAATTAAAATCAAAAAGACACAGCCACCCCAAACATTGGGACGCCTCTGTTTACAAGAACCTCGTTTACAGTACAAGTTCAACATCACAGAAAGTGAAAAATGGATAAAGAAGTTGTGGTATTTACTTACAAAGCAATATCACTCAGCAATGAAATCTATGTCATCAGGCCCTTAGCAGCACAATGAGTGGATTCAGGTATGATGATTCTAACTGAAATAAGTCACACAGAAAAAGAAACATCATAACATATCAGTAATACACGGAATGTAAACTTGGCTACACAGGAACTGAATTACAGAACAGAACAGGGTCTCAAATTTAGAAAACCAACTTATGCTTGCTTAAGGGGAAAGGTGAGTTGGGGTGCTGCATAAAACCAGAGATTGAAATGAGCACAGATAAAGTTCCTTAAGCCAAATATGGAATAGACAAGAGCTACTCCTTGCTCAACGAAATGGACTCAACACCGCATATTAAACGCCTAAGAATGTACCTGACTAGTAAGTATCTTAAAACCTATGGATTGCTATGTCTCCGAAAGAGAATCAAGCATGTGTACAGGGGCATAAACGCAGCAGTGATAGGATTGGAGAGGTTCGGTGAGCAAATGAAGACCCTCTGAAGTCATATTGCATGGTACCCATTCCACGGGTTTCAACTACCCAGGTTTAAGGTATTCTTCCTTCAGCTAAAACATGCATGTGGAACCTAGAGTATGATCAACCATGTGATCGGGAAAAGTGTTCAAATATGTCTCAGTTCTCGTACCCTGGTACTCGGGTGCAACATTCCAGACGCTTTACTAACACCCTACCGACTTGGAGAGTCAGTCCCTTTAACCTCCTGTTTGGCCCAGTTTGCAATTTCTGCGGAAGATGAACAGGAATAGCGAGAACCAATGAGAGAATAGCTGGAGGTGTCTGGACGGGCAAATTTAACTCTCATTTCCCACCAGGAAGAGTAATTAACCAAAGGCTCAGCGTGCCCTGCCGGAACCAGATTAGGGCCTGAAGCCATCCTGCGGTGTTGCGGCCAGGTCACAAGAAAGCGAGTTGAAGAAAGGAGCTCAGGGGCACTGTAATTCACAAACCTGCAGAGTTATAAATGACAGCTATCGTCCAAAAATATACTGAAGTAAGGCTGCCAAGAGGACTTGAAAGCAGGGCAGAATTGCAGGAAACCGATTTCAGGAGGTAGACTGGAATTGCATTGAAAGCATAGGAAAAGAGGCAGAACGTCCACAATGATGCACTTGGCCAAAAAGGGCGTATGCGTTTTTTCCTGAATATATTCAGGAAAAAACGCATACGCCCTTTTTGGCCAACCAAGCAAACTTGCAAAGGAAATCTGCACTACAATGAAGTCTCACTTCCCCCCGGTCAAAAGGGCCATCTGAAAAAAGTGTAAAATCCAGAAAGGCAGGACAGGCCATGGAGAACTGGGAGCCTTGTTATGCTGATGGGCGGGATGTAAATTGCCAACAGACACTCGGGAGAAGTGTATGGTGTTTCCTGAAACATCTAAAAAACAAAGCAACAGAGCCTAGGGCACTTCCACTTATGGTCCTATAGCTTAGGGAAATTAAAATCAAAAAGACACAGCCACCCCAAAGTTTGGGACGCCTCTGTTTACAAGAACCTCGTTTACAGTACAAGTTCAACATCGCAGAAAGTGAAAAATGGATAAAGAATTTGTGGTATTTACTTACAAAGCAATATCACTCAGCAATGAAATCTATGTCATCAGGCCCTTAGCAGCACAATGAGTGGATTCAGGTTTGACGATTCTAACTGAAATAAGTCACACAGAAAACGAAACATCATAAGATATCAGTAATACACGGAATGTAAACTTGGCTCCAAAGGAACTGAATTACAGAACAGAACAGGGTCTCAAATTTAGAAAACCAACTTATGCTTGCTTAAGGGGAAAGGTGAGTTGGGGTGCTGCATAAAACCAGAGATTGAAATGAGCACAGATAAAGTTCCTTAAGCCAAATATGGAATAGACAAGAGCTACTCCTTGCTCAACGAAATGGACTCAACACCCCATATTAAGCGCCTAAGAATGTACCTGACTAGTAAGTATCTTAAAACCTATGGATTGCTATGTCTCCGAAAGAGAATCAAGCATGTGTACAGGGGCATAAACGCAGCAGTGATAGGATTGGAGAGGTTCGGTGAGCAAATGAAGACCCTTTGAAGTCATATTGCATCGTACCCATTCCACGGGTTTCAACTACCCAGGTTTAAGGTATTCTTCCTTCAGCTAAAACATGCATGTGGAACCTAGAGTATGATCAACCATGTGATCGGGAGACGTGTTCAAATATGTCTCACTTTCCATACCCTGGTACTCGGGTGCAACATTCCAGACGCTTTCCTAACACCCTCCCGACTTGGAGAGTCAGTCCCTTTAACCTCCTGTTTGGCCCAGTTTGCAATTTCTGCGGAAGATGAACAGGAATAGCGAGAACCAATGAGAGAATAGCTGGAGGTGTCTGGACGGGCAAATTTAACTCTCATTTCCCACCAGGAAGAGGAATTAACCAAAGGCTCAGCGTGCCGTGCCGGGACCAGATTAGGGCCTGAAGCCATCCTGCGGTGTTGCGGCCAGATCATAAGAAAGCGAGTTGAAGAAAGGAGCTCAGGGGCACTGTAATTCACAAACCTGCAGAGTTATAAATGACAGCTATCGTCCAAAAACATACTGAAGTAAGGCTGCCAAGAGGACTTGAAAGCGGGGCAGAATTGCAGGAAACCGATTTCAGGAGGTAGACTGGAATTGCATTGAAAGCATAGGAAAAGAGGCAGAACGTCCACAATGATGCACTTGGCCAAAAAGGGCGTATGCGTTTTTTCCTGAATATATTCAGGAAAAAACGCATACGCACTTTTTGGCCAACCAAGCAAACTTGCAAAGGAAATCTGCACTACAATGAAGTCTCACTTCCCCCCGGTCAAAAGGGCCATCTGAAAAAAGTGTAAAATCCAGAAAGGCAGGACAGGCCATGGAGAACTAGGAGCCTTGTTATGCTGATGGGCGGGGTGTAAATTGCCAACAGACACTCGGGAGAAGTGTATGGTGTTTCTTGAAACATCTAAAAAACAAAGCAACAGAGCCTAGGGCACTTCCACTTATGGTCCTATAGCTTAGGGAAATTAAAATCAAAAAGACACAGCCACCCCAAAGTTTGGGACGCCTCTGTTTACAAGAACCTCGTTTACAGTACAAGTACAACATCGCAGACAGTGAAAAATGGATAAAGAAGTTGTGGTACTTACGTACAATGCAATATCACTCAGCAATGAAATCTATGTCATCAGGCCCGTAGCAGCATAATGAGTGGATTCAGTTATGATGATTCTAACTGAAATAAGTCACACAGAAAAAGAAACATCATAAGATATCACTAATACACGGAGTGTAAACTTGGCTACACAGGAACTGAATTACAAAACAGAACAGGGTCTCAAATTTAGAAAACCAACTTATGCTTGCTTAAGGGGAAAGGTGAGTTGGGGTGCTGCATAAAACCAGACATTGAAATGAGCACAGATAAAGTTCCTTAAGCCAAATATGTAATAGACAAGAGCTACTCCTTGCTCAACGAAATGGACTCAACACCCCATATTAAACGCCTAAGAATGTACCTGACTAGTAAGTATCTTAAAACCTATGGATTGCTATATCTCCAAAAGAGAATCAAGCGTTTGTCCAGGGGCATAAATGCAGCAATGATAGGATTGGAGAGGTTCGGTGAGCAAACGAAGACCCTTTGAAGTCATATTGCATGGTACCCATTCCACGGGTCTCAACTCTCCAGGTTTCAGGGATTCTTCCTTCAGCTAAAACATGCATGTGGAACCCAGAGGATTATCCACCGTGTGATCGGGAGAAGTGTTCAAATATGTCTCAGATTTCGTCCCCTGGTACTCGGGTGCAACATTCCAGACGCTTTACTAACACTCTCCCGACTTGGAGAGTCAGTGCCTTTAACCTCCTGTTTGGCCCAGTTTGCAATTTCTGCGGAAGATGAACAGGAATAGGGAGAACCAATGAGAGACTAGCTGGAGGTGTCTGGACGGGCAAATTTAACTCTCATTTCCCACCAGGAAGAGGAATTAACCAAAGGCTCAGCATGTCGTGCCGGAACCAGATTAGGGCCTGAAGCAATCCTGCGGGGTTGCGGCCAGCTCACAAGAAAGCGAGTAGAAGAAAGGAGCTCAGGGGCACTGTAATTCACAAACCTGCAGACTTATAAATGACAGCTATCGTCCAAAAATATACTGAAGTAAGGTTGCCAAGAGTACTTGAAAGCGGGGAAGAATTGCAGGAAACCGATTTCAGGAGGTAGACTGGAATTGCATTGAAAGCATAGGAAAAGAGGGAGAACGTCCACAATGATGCACTTGGCCAAAAAGGGCGTATGCGTTTTTTCCTGAATCAGGAAAAAACGCATACGCACTTTTTGGCCAACCAAGCAAGCTTGCAAAGGAAATCTGCACTACAATGAAGTCTCACTTCCCCCCGGTCAAAAGGGCCATCTGAGAAAAGTGTAAAATCCAGAAAGGCAGGACAGGCCATGGAGAACTGGGAGCCTTGTTATGCTGATGGGCGGGATGTAAATTGCCAACAGCCACTCGGGAGAAGTGTATGGTGTTTCCTGAAACATCTAAAAAACAAAGCAACAGAGCCTAGGGCACTTCCACTTATGGTCCTATAGCTTAGGGAAATTAAAATCAAAAAGACACAGCCACCCCACAGTTTGGGACAGCTCTGTTTACAAGAACCTCGTTTACGGTACAAGTTCAATATCGCAGAAAGTGAAAAATGGATAAAGAAGTTGTGGTACTTATGTACAATGCAAAATCACTCAGCCATGAAATCTATGTCATCAGGCCCATAGCAGCATAATGAGTGGATTCAGGTATGATGATTCTAACTGAAATAAGTCACACAGAAAAAGAAACATCATAAGATATCACTAATACACGGAATGTGAACTTGGCTACACATGAACTGAATTACAAAACAGAACAGGGTCTCAAGTTTAGAAAACCAACTTATGCTTCCTTAAGGGGGAAAGTGAGTTGTGGTGCTGCATAAAACCAGAGTTTGATATTAGCACAGATACCATTCAATAAGCCAAATATGTAATAGACAAGACCTACCCCTTGCTCAACAAAATGGACTCAACAATGAGGTATCACCTCACACCTGATAGAATGGGCATCATGAGAAAATCTACAAACAAAAATGCTGGAAAGGGTGTGGAGAAAAGGAACCCTCTTCCACTATTGTTGGGAATATAAATTGATACAGTCACTACGGAGAACAATATGGAGTTTCTTAAGAAACTAACAATAGAATTACCATATGATACAGCAATCCCAGTACTGGACATATATCCAGACAAAACCATAAATCAAAACGAGACATTCACCGCAATGTTCATTGCATCACTATTTACAATATCGAGGTAATGGAAGCAACCTAAATGCCCACAGACAGACGAATGCATAAAGCTGTGGTACATATATAAAATGGAATATTACTAAGCCATGAAAAGGAATGAAATTGGGTCATTTGTAGAGACGTCGATGGATCTAGAGACTGTCATACAGAGTGAAGTAAGTCAGAAAGACAAAAACAAATCTTGTATATTCATGCATATATGTGGAACCTAGAAAAACTGTACAGATTAACCATTTTGCAAGGCATAAATAGAGCAACAGATGTAGACAACAAATGTATGGACAACAAGGGGGGAAAGCTGTTGGGGGGGTGGTGGTGGGAGGAGTTGAGAGACTGGGATTGGCATGTATACATTTATATGTATAAAATAGATAACCAATAAGAACCTGCTGTATAAAAATATAAAATAAAATTCAAAATTAAAAAGAAATAAAATTTAAAAAATAAAACAGAAAAAACAATTATTCCCTTCACATACATGTATTTATATGAATAAATTATTTCCATGCTTATATCTGTAAATACAAAAAAGAGGAATAAAATCTACCTTGAACCAAAAACGAAAAAGAGAAAAAAAACACAGAACCCACCAGTTCCACAGAGGAAAACCGTATCAGGGCACTTGCTCCAGTTGTAAACAATTCTGAAGTTGGCCAGTGGTGGGGAATCGTCTCCCATTCAGCCAGCAGCCCCCACGCAACAAGCGTCCTCATTGCAAAGCTGGGGCACCGTGCCGAGGCATCTGTGAGTAAACGTGAGCTGAGCCCCAGGCCAGTTGCTGCTGAACTATTCCCACCCGTCCCAGGTAAAACACCTGAATATATACAAGGACTTGAAAGCCTAGAGGAAGGGCCATAGAGCCACACGAGTGACAGCATGCCGGCCGACTTGGTGCCTGCAGGCCAGCCAGGATGGTCCTGGCCCTGGGTGCTCTTCTGGAAGATTTCCATTTCCCTGACTGAGATACCCGTCCTGTCCCTGCCCCCACTGCTTTTTTCCTTCCTCACCTCTGCCCAGGGAGAAATTCCAGCAGCAGGTATGGGTGACACATCCTCTTCTTTAGCAGGTGGCAGCCTGGCAACTGCTGCAGAAAGTCCAGCAGAGCCCCACTCACACTGGGCCACCCACAAAGCCGTGGCCTCTCACTCCCTCCCACCAGCCCAGCCCCGAGACTGCTGACAGGGCAGAGAAAATGGCGTCAGGCACGGCTGCAGGGGCTCTTGCTGCCTGGAGTGGTATTTATATTGATCTCAACCCAGGCACACCTGGGGAGGGCTGGCCCGCACGGTAAGGCTGCCCAGGTCAGCCAATCATCACCCCTCAGGGGCTCACAGTTGCAGAAAATGGAACTTGCTGAACCGGCCAGGTCCAAGGAACAGGTGTGGGCTCCTGAGAGTCAGGATAGACAAGGGGCTGCAGCTTTGGCTTGTTTTCTAATCATTTTATCTGGCCCATGAGTGGGAGACAACTTCAAGAAAACCCTCTCCTTATGAGAGGAACCCAGGAGTCAGGGAGAGGAGGGGTGGGTGGTGGTTGGAGACAGAGGCCTGGTGCCCCGGGTGCAGTGGAAGTCTCTGGAAGACCAGGTGGAGGGAGGCCGCACAGAGTGACGCCCAGGGTCACAGACCTGTCGCAGCTGCTGTTTGTTAGTTCAAGTCCTGCTCTGAGGTGCTCTGTGCCAGCTCTGAGCGACAGGTGAGCTGGGGGTGCTCTGCAATGAGGGCTATGTGCACGGTTCCTGTGTGCCCAGCCCTGCCATGGTACCTGCAAGGGTAGCTCTGTATCCTGGGAAGGGCCTGACCACGAGAGCCCCGTGGGCTGGGGTGGGGGTGGGGTACCTGCCCAGGTGAGCTCCATATTCTGGGATTGGTCTGACCACGAGAGCCCCATGGGCTGCTGGGGACCTGGTAAAGGATGTCAGGACAGTCAGTGAAGCCACCGAGGATATACCTCCAGTTGCTCCTAATTCCTACACCCTGCTGGTCATTCTACCAACCACCAGGACATGGTATTCTGTATTAGTCTTCAATGATGCCTTCTTTTGTATTCCATTAGTCCCAGAGTCACAAGAAATTTTGGCTTGTGAGTGGCAGGACTCAACATACAACTAAAACAATACTTCCGGGCCGTCTTGCCCCAAGGGTGCAAAAATTCCCACACCATCTTTGGGGAAAGCTTAGCTAAAGACCTAAAAGTTCTACCTCTGGAAAAGGAAACCCTCCTTCAGTACGCAGACGACATTCTGATCGCCAGCCCTACTAAGGAGGCCTCTGAACTACCAAGCCAATAAAGGATAGAAGTTGTCCAAGAAAAAGCTCAAATATCACAGACTGCAGTGACCTGCCTGGGCTTCATTCTCACAGAAGGTCGGAGAAGCCCATCCCAGGAAAGGGAAGAAACCATTTGCAGCCTTACCCCTTTCTAAAACTAGAAGACAGCTTAGGGGTTCCTGGGGAGGCCAGGGTTTGCTGCTTCTGGATCCCTAACTACAGTCTACTAGCTGGGCCTCTATATGAAACACTGAAAGGAAAAGATGATGATCCTTTTGAATAGAATCCAGAAGTGGCCTTTCAAGAATGGAAAGAGCAGTCAATTCAGACCCTTGCCCTGGAACTCCCTAATTTAGCTAAACCCTTTGACCTTTACATTCCCGGTGAAAGGTGAATCGCCATTGGAGAATTAGTGCAAAAACTGGGACCACTTGAAATGGAACAATGCAAGAATGCCATCCAGGTAGGATAAACTACGGTCACCAAGGGGCTTGGCCCACTGCCGCATCTGGCCAAGATACTGGCGGTATCTAAAAACCTGGAAATCAGCAGCCCAAAAGGCCACCTCCTTCCTAAGGGAAAAGGACCCCACGTGGTGATCCTAACCACCAACGATGCCCTGAAGTTGCAGGGTTCGCTCCGTGGGCACACCGACCTCGAGTGAGGAGGCCCTCCAACTCCAACATCCAGAGAGATAACCGGGGGCAACAGGGCACCATGACGACTCGTGTGAACATCACTTGACCTGGAGTTTCTCTCATAAAACAATAAGAGTGTGTCCCAAAAGAGTAGACTACTGCTTGCAGGACTTACTGCACCCAGAGGGGAGCTAATAATCTTGGCGGGGGAACCGTATATCACACTGTCACCATAGAAAAGCCTACAGACACCGTGATGATGGTGGCCAATAAGACCGGCTGGACTCCTGTTTACTTCAAAAGGCTGTTGACTCAGTGGTCATCATGGTCCTTGATCACCACTGACCCTGGACTGTCTGGGAGTTGAGCGGGCAGGGCTCTGACACCTGGTGCTGTTTGTACGTTAATTCAGGGGCCTAATTGAAGAAAGCGCAGACTACTGGTCAGAGCATCTAGGCTGGCAGAAACGGTCAGCCTAAGGTGGCCGAACAAATGTGGGGCGGGGTGAAACCGGCCCCCACAGCGTCTCTGCACATCTGTTTCCTGGACCCTTAAAGGTCATTAGAATCTATAACACTTCCAATGCTGGTGCTCAGGTGGACGAGCAGGGAGGCAGGGGGCCTGGGGACAATCAACGTCACCTGGAGGCTGCTGGGGAGAAGCTCTGACCCTCGCCCCCGGGTATTAGGGCTCCCAACTCAGCACTCAGCAGTTACAGAAGAAGTGTCTGCACCCTCAGCACTCCAAGAATGAGGAACGGGACAAAAGGCAGAGGAGGGGTTTGTCCCCAGCAAAGCCCATTAAAAATCCCTGGGAGATAAAAATAGAATCTGGGCAATAAAGTCAAGTCTAACCTTTTTTATCCTTTGTGCTTTGTCTAATTTCACGTGCTCCTAGGGTCCCGCATGCAGAGGTTCCACACCCGGCACTTCAGACCAGATTTCCTAGTGCAGAATGGCTGGGTCGACACCTCAGCTCCTGGGGCCCAGTGCAGACTCCGCGATATAGAGCCTGAGCTGCAGCCAACCTGGCCCTCGAGAGCTCCGCCCCCTCCCTCCCACTGACTCTGACAGGATCTCTACACAGCAGCCCAGCCCACAGCCCACGGGGTAGTGCATGCTCTCACCTCTCCATTCTCTGATCAAAATATAAAGTTTCCTTTGCTTGTGAACCAAACTCAGTCTCGATCTGTTGGCCCCAATGACACTGGGCAGGGGGACACTTGTTGGGGTCCACTCTGGAGGATCAGTAACAGAAATTGAGACTATTGTAACCTCAATGAACAGATGTGTGAGCCAAACTGTAGTTAACATAGAACAGTGTATAAGGCTCGGGTAAAATAAGATGTTTCTAACACTTCCATTTGATATTTCCATCACTTTATTATAAGCAAGTTCAGTGAAAAGGTTTGTCTTATTTGTCAGGTCAATATTAGAGAAACGAAGTGATTTCTTTCCAAGGATGTACATCTAATAATCTTGGTTAAAGCTTCAATCTTGTTTTAAATGCTTTTCCATTGAAAATGATACCTCTCTTTCAGCTCCCCCATTTCTGAGAAGTATAAAATCTTATAATTTATTATTACCAAAGGGGAAAGGTGGGAGGAGGGATAAATTAACAGTTTGGGATTAACACATACACACTGCTATGTATAAAATAGATCATCAACAAGGAACTACTGTATAGCACAGGGAACTACACTCAACATTTTGCAATAACCTATAAGGGGAAATAATCTGAAAAAGAATAGATATTTTTATTGACATCATCTATCAATGACAGTTAAAGTGTAACCTAAGGGAAGCTGGTGGTGAGTGCTTCTGACCCTGAAGACTTCAATCATCTAAAGTTTGGACTCTGCCTACTTCCCAAGGCCCTTAATGAACATATGTGTAGCCGTAGCTTAAAAAATTCCCCAGTTTGGGTTTCGGGGAGACACTGATTTTGAAAAAGCCCTGGTGTTCTCCTTACATGAATGGGACTCTTCCTACTGCTAAAACATGTCTGTCACACCCAGAGGATGGTATACCGTCTGATCGGGAAGAGTTTGGAAAAGGCATCTCATCTCCTCATCTCCTGGTGCTCGGGTTCACCCCTCCAGCGTCTTTACTAACAGTCTCCCCACTTGGAGATGTCAGCACTGTCAACATCCTGTTGCGTACAGTTTGGAATTTGTCCAGAGGATGAAGCGGAAGGATGAGGAACCATGAGAGACAAGTCCTAGGTGTTCAGACAGGCACATGTCACTCTAATTTCCAATCAGGAAGACGAATTGACCAAAGGCTAGGGTTGCCCATGGAAACAGTATAGGGCTTGAGGAAATCCCGCTGCTTTGTGGCCAGTTCCCATAAACACAAGTTGAACAATGGAACTCAGGGGCAGTAAAATTCACAAAACTGCAGAGTTGAAAATATCCATCACTGAAAAATGTCTTGAGGAAAGTCAGAGAAAAGGACTTGTAAGCAAGGGAGAATGGCAGGAAAGGGATTTGAGGAGGTAGAAAGGACTCGCCATTAAGCACAAGAAAAGGAGCTGAACATTGCCAACATTGCAGTTGGCCAAAAAGGGTGTATGCGTTTTTTTCTGTATATATTCAAGAAAAGGGCATACACTTTTTTAGCCAACCAAACAGGTGGGCACTGGAAGTCAATACTACAAAAGATATCACTTCGCATCAGTCAGAAGAGCCATCCTCATAAAGCGTAAACAACAGAAATGCAGGACAGGGCAAGGAGAAGAGGGAGCCCTGTGAGACTTATAGTGGAAATGTATATTGCCAACGGCCATTCTGGAGAAGTGTATTGTGTTTACTAAAGCATCTAAAAAATGAGCTACAGAGCATAGGGCACTTGCACTCATGGGCGTATATCTTGAGAAAAACAAAAATCGAGAGGACACAGGCACCCCAATGTTTACCCCCTCTCTGTTTAAAAGATCCTCAACTAGGATATAACTTAAATGTCTCTGGAGGGAAAAAATGGGTAGAGATGTGGTACTTAGGTAGAGTGGAATATTATTCAGCCTGGAAATCAATGAAATATGGCCAGTTGTAACAACTCCGGAGGAGTTACGTATGATCTTTCTAAGTGACAGAATTCAAAAAGAAAAAGACACATATCATAAGATATCACTTAAAGGTGGAATCCAAAATGGCTACACATGAAATAAATTACAAAACAAAAACATAGTCAAATATGTAGAAAACACGCATAAGGCTGCTAAACGGGAAAGGTGGGGAGGGGTGAGGCATCACCCAGGAGGTTGAAATTAGCAAAGATACCATTCCAAATACCAAACTGATAATCAACAAGGCCTACACGGTAGCTAAAAGAACTGCACTCAGCACACTCAAGTCACCGGAAAAGAATATATACGACTGGTAAGAATCTGAAAAAGAATTTACTGATGTCTCTCTGTACGTGAATCAAGTGGATGTACAGCAGCAAGAAACAGAGCTTTGAAAATCAGCTGTAACCAATATAGTAATAAATTGAAAAAAATAAACGACAGAGAGACAGAGAAAACCTCTTACAACTTTTCCTCAGGGCCGGTGATGCAACATGGATTGAACACATCTAGACCCACAGCAGGATGAGACATAAGGCTGGAAACTGTTTGCGCTAAGAGAAATGTGAGGTTGGGTGAGGAAATGCACACCCTTTAAAGTAATACTACCTGGTACCCATTCAATGGGTCCCAAATATGCAGGTTCAAGGGATCTTCCTACAGCTAAAACATGCATGGAAAACCCAGAGGACTGTACACCATGTGATCAGGAGATGTGTCTAAAATGCAGCTCATTTATCCTCTCCTGGTGCTCCTGTTCACCATTCCAGCCACGTTACTTAGAATCTCCCCACTTGGAGAATCAGCACATTTCAACTTCTGTTTCACACATTTTGCAAATTGTGAGGAGGATGAACGGGGAACCAATGAGAGAATAGTTGTAGGGGTTTGGACGGGCACATATCACTCTAATTTCCCATTAAGAATAAGAATTGAAAAAAGGCTCAGCCCGCCTCGCCCGAGCCAAAATAGGGCCTGAAGCAATCCTGCGGGTTTGAGGCCAGCTCACAAAAGAGCAACTTAAAAAATGGAGCTCAGGGTCACTGCAATTCACAAACCTGCAGAGTTATAAATGAAAACTAACGTCCAAAAATATGTTGAGGTAAGGCAAAGAAGAGGATCTGAATGCAAGACAGAATTGCAAGAAACAGATTTCAAGAGATAGATTGGACTCGTCTTTAAAGCACATGAAAAGCGGCAGAATTTCGACAATGATGCAGTTGGCCCAAACGGGCGTATGCGTTTTTTCCTGATTATATCCAGGAAAAAACGCATACGCACTTTATGGGCAACGAAGCAAGCAAGCAATGCAAATGTGCACAACAAAGAAGTCTCATTTCCCACTGGTCAAAAGGGCCATCCTAAAAAATTGTAAAAACCAGAAATGCAGGACAGGCCATGGAGAACAGGGAGCCTTTATACGCTGATGGGTAGTGTGTGAACTGCCGAGAGCCACTCTGGAGAAGTGTATGGTGGTTCCTAAATCATCTAAAAAACAGAGCTACGGAGCATAGGACACTTCCAATCATGGGAGTATATCTAGGGAAATCTAAAAATTAACAAGACACAAGCACACCACAGTTTAGGGCTACTCTGTTTACAAGAACCTCAACTTCAGTATACCTTAAATATCCCAGGAAAGAGAACAATGGATAAAGAAGATGTGGTACTTATGTACAATGGAATATCTCTTCACCATGAAATCAATGTAATAAGGCTAGTAGAAGGATAAAGAGTGGATTTAGGTCCGATAATACTACTTGAAATAAGTCAAACAGAAAAAGAAACATATCATAAGATATCACTTATAGAGGGAGGGTAAATATGGCTGCACAAGAAATGAATTACAGAACAGAACAGTGTCTCACATTTAGAAAACACACTTATTTCAGCTTAAGGGGAAAGGAGAGGTGGGGTGATGCATAAAACCAGAGTTTGAAATTAGCACAGATACCGTTCAATAAACCAAATAGATATTAGACAAGATCTACACCTTGCTCAATGAACTGGCCTCAACACACCCTATACACCGCAGAGAAATATATCTGAGTAATAAGAATCTTAAAACCCATGTATTGATATATCTCCATAAGGGAATCAAGTGTGTGCAGAGTGGCACAAACACAGCAGTGAAAATGAGCTAAACCCCATTATAGAAATAAATTTTAAAAACAAAACGCAGAAACAATGAAAGAGAGAAAAATTCTTACAAAATTCGCTCAGGGGCTGTGATGCAACCTGGATTGACCACATATAAACCCACAGCTGGATAAGACATAAGGCTGGACACTTGGGGCTGAGAGGATTGATGAGCTTTGGTGAGCAACTGCCAAAAGTTTAATGCAATACTTCATGCTACTCATTCCAAGGGTCCCAACACTCCAGGTTGAAGGGAATCTTCCTACAGCTAAACCATGCTTGGGAAACCCAGCGACTGGTATACCATATGATCGGGAAAGGTTTCTAAAACGCACCTCATTTTTCCTCTCCTGGGGCTCCGGATCGACATTCCAGCCGCTTTACCAAAAATATCCCCACATGGAGAGTCAATGCCTTTAAGTTCTGGTATCGCACAGTCTGCAGTTAGTGCGGAGGATGAATGGGAAGAGGGGGAACCAGTGAGAAACTAGCTGTAGCGGTTTCAATGGGCACATGTCACTCTAAATTCACATCAGTAAGAAGAATAAACCAAAGGCACAGCAAGGTGCCCCAGAAGAAGAATAGGGCCTGAAGGAATCCTGTGGTTATGAGGCAAGATCACAAAAATAAGAGCTGAAAAATGGAGCTAAGGGCCACTGCAATTCAAAAACTTGCAGAGTTATAAAGGCCAACTATTTTCAAAAAATATATTGAGGTAAGGCTATGAAGAGGCATTGAAAGCAAGGCAGAATTGCAGGAAAACGATTTCAGGAGGTAGACTGGAATTGCATTGAAAGCATAGGAAAAGAGGCAGAACGTCCACAATGATGCACTTGGCCAAAAAGGGTGTATGCCTTTTTTCCTGAATTTATTCAGGAAAAAAGGCATACGCCCTTTTTGGCCAACCAAGCAAGCTTGCAAAGGAAATCTGCACTACAATGAAGTCTCACTTCCCCCTGGTCAAAAGGGCCATCTGAAAAAAGTGTAAAATCCAGAAAGGCAGGACAGGCCATGGAGAACTGGGAGCCTTGTTATGCTGATGGGCGGGATGTGTATGGTGTTTCCTGAAACATCTAAAAAACAAAGCAACAGAGCCTAGGGCACTTCCACTTATGGTCCTATAGCTTAGGGAAATTAAAATCAAAAAGACACAGCCACCCCAAAATTTGGGACGCCTCTGTTTACAAGAACCTCGTTAACCGTACAAGTTCAATATCAAAGAAAGTGAAAAATGGATAAAGAACTTGTGGTACTTACGTACAATGCAGTATCACTCAGTAATGAAATCTATGTCATCAGGCCCGTAGCAGCATAATGAGTGGATTCAGGTACGATGATTCTAACTGAAATAAGACACACAGAAAAAGAAACATCATAAGATATCACTAATACACGGAATGTAAACTTGGCTACACAGGAACTGAATACCAAAACAGAACAGGATCTCAAATTTAGAAAACCAACTTATGCTTGCTTAAGGGGAAAGGTGAGTTGGGGTGCTGCATAAAACCAGAGATTGAAATGAACACAGATAAAGTTCCTTAAGCCAAATATGGAATAGACAAGAGCTACTCCTTGCTCAACGAAATGGACTCAACACCCCATATTAAACGCCTAAGAATGTACCTGAGTAGTAAGTATCTTAAAACCTATGGATTGCTATGTCTCCAAAAGAGAATCAAGCATGTGTACAGGGGCATAAACGCAGCAGTGATAGGATTGGAGAGGTTCAGTGAGCAAATGAAGACCCTTTGAAGTCATATTGCATGGTACCCATTCCACGGGTCTCAACTCTCCAGGTTGAAGGTATTCTTCCTTCAGCTAAAACATGCATGTGGAACCCAGAGTATGATCAACCGTGTGAACGGGAGACATGTTCAAATATGTCTCAGTTTTCCTCCCCTGGTACTCGGGTGCAACATTCCAGACGCTTTACTAACACTCTCCCCACTTGGAGAGTCAGCGCCTTTAAACTCCTGGTAGGCCTAGTTTGCAATTTCTGCGGAAGATGAACAGAAATAGGGAGAACCAATGAGAGACTAGCTGGAGGTGTCTGGACGGGCAAATTTAACTCTCATTTCCCACCAGGAAGTGGAAATAACCAAAGGCTCAGCATGCCGTGCCGGAACCAGATTAGGGCCTGAAGACATCCTGCGGTGTTGCAGCCAGCTCACAAGAAAGCGAGTTGAAGAAAGGAGCTCAGGGGCACTGTAATTCACAAAACTGCAGAGTTATAAATGACAGCTATCGTCCAAAAATATACTGAAGTAAGGCTGCCAAGAGGACTTGAAAGCGGGGCAGAATTGCAGGAAACCGATTTCAGGAGGTAGACTGGAATTGCATTGAAAGCATAGGAAAAGAGGCAGAACGTCCACAATGATGCACTTGGCCAAAAAGGGCGTATGCGTTTTTTCCTGAATATATTCAGGAAAAAACGCATACGCCCTTTTTGGCCAACCAAGCAAGCTTGCAAAGGAAATCTGCACTACAATGAAGTCTCACTTTCCCCCGGTCAAAAGGGCCATCTGAAAAATGTGTAAAATCCAGAAAGGCAGGACAGGCCATGGAGAACTGGGAGCCTTGTTATGCTGATGGGCGGGATGTAAATTGCCAACAGCCACTCGGGAGAAGTGTATGGTGTTTCCTGAAACATCTAAAAAACAAAGCAACAGAGCCTAGGGCACTTCCACTTATGGTCCTATAGCTTAGGGAAATTAAAATCAAAAAGACACAGCCACCCCACAGTTTGGGACAGCTCTGTTTACAAGAACCTCGTTTACGGTACAAGTTCAATATCGCAGAAAGTGAAAAATGGATAAAGAAGTTGTGGTACTTATGTACAATGCAAAATCACTCAGCCATGAAATCTATGTCATCAGGCCCATAGCAGCATAATGAGTGGATTCAGGTATGATGATTCTAACTGAAATAAGTCACACAGAAAAAGAAACATCATAAGATATCACTAATACACGGAATGTGAACTTGGCTACACATGAACTGAATTACAAAACAGAACAGGGTCTCAAGTTTAGAAAACCAACTTATGCTTCCTTAAGGGGGAAAGTGAGTTGTGGTGCTGCATAAAACCAGAGTTTGATATTAGCACAGATACCATTCAATAAGCCAAATATGTAATAGACAAGACCTACCCCTTGCTCAACAAAATGGACTCAACAATGAGGTATCACCTCACACCTGATAGAATGGGCATCATGAGAAAATCTACAAACAAAAATGCTGGAAAGGGTGTGGAGAAAAGGAACCCTCTTCCACTATTGTTGGGAATATAAATTGATACAGTCACTACGGAGAACAATATGGAGTTTCTTAAGAAACTAACAATAGAATTACCATATGATACAGCAATCCCAGTACTGGACATATACCCAGACAAAACCATAAATCAAAACGAGACATTCACCGCAATGTTCATTGCATCACTATTTACAATATCGAGGTAATGGAAGCAACCTAAATGCCCACAGACAGACGAATGCATAAAGCTGTGGTACATATATAAAATGGAATATTACTAAGCCATGAAAAGGAATGAAATTGGGTCATTTGTAGAGACGTCGATGGATCTAGAGACTGTCATACAGAGTGAAGTAAGTCAGAAAGACAAAAACAAATCTTGTATATTCATGCATATATGTGGAACCTAGAAAAACTGTACAGATTAACCATTTTGCAAGGCATAAATAGAGCAACAGATGTAGACAACAAATGTATGGACAACAAGGGGGGAAAGCTGTTGGGGGGGTGGTGGTGGGAGGAGTTGAGAGACTGGGATTGGCATGTATACATTTATATGTATAAAATAGATAACCAATAAGAACCTGCTGTATAAAAATATAAAATAAAATTCAAAATTAAAAAGAAATAAAATTTAAAAAATAAAACAGAAAAAACAATTATTCCCTTCACATACATGTATTTATATGAATAAATTATTTCCATGCTTATATCTGTAAATACAAAAAAGAGGAATAAAATCTACCTTGAACCAAAAACGAAAAAGAGAAAAAAAACACAGAACCCACCAGTTCCACAGAGGAAAACCGTATCAGGGCACTTGCTCCAGTTGTAAACAATTCTGAAGTTGGCCAGTGGTGGGGAATCGTCTCCCATTCAGCCAGCAGCCCCCACGCAACAAGCGTCCTCATTGCAAAGCTGGGGCACCGTGCCGAGGCATCTGTGAGTAAACGTGAGCTGAGCCCCAGGCCAGTTGCTGCTGAACTATTCCCACCCGTCCCAGGTAAAACACCTGAATATATACAAGGACTTGAAAGCCTAGAGGAAGGGCCATAGAGCCACACGAGTGACAGCATGCCGGCCGACTTGGTGCCTGCAGGCCAGCCAGGATGGTCCTGGCCCTGGGTGCTCTTCTGGAAGATTTCCATTTCCCTGACTGAGATACCCGTCCTGTCCCTGCCCCCACTGCTTTTTTCCTTCCTCACCTCTGCCCAGGGAGAAATTCCAGCAGCAGGTATGGGTGACACATCCTCTTCTTTAGCAGGTGGCAGCCTGGCAACTGCTGCAGAAAGTCCAGCAGAGCCCCACTCACACTGGGCCACCCACAAAGCCGTGGCCTCTCACTCCCTCCCACCAGCCCAGCCCCGAGACTGCTGACAGGGCAGAGAAAATGGCGTCAGGCACGGCTGCAGGGGCTCTTGCTGCCTGGAGTGGTATTTATATTGATCTCAACCCAGGCACACCTGGGGAGGGCTGGCCCGCACGGTAAGGCTGCCCAGGTCAGCCAATCATCACCCCTCAGGGGCTCACAGTTGCAGAAAATGGAACTTGCTGAACCGGCCAGGTCCAAGGAACAGGTGTGGGCTCCTGAGAGTCAGGATAGACAAGGGGCTGCAGCTTTGGCTTGTTTTCTAATCATTTTATCTGGCCCATGAGTGGGAGACAACTTCAAGAAAACCCTCTCCTTATGAGAGGAACCCAGGAGTCAGGGAGAGGAGGGGTGGGTGGTGGTTGGAGACAGAGGCCTGGTGCCCCGGGTGCAGTGGAAGTCTCTGGAAGACCAGGTGGAGGGAGGCCGCACAGAGTGACGCCCAGGGTCACAGACCTGTCGCAGCTGCTGTTTGTTAGTTCAAGTCCTGCTCTGAGGTGCTCTGTGCCAGCTCTGAGCGACAGGTGAGCTGGGGGTGCTCTGCAATGAGGGCTATGTGCACGGTTCCTGTGTGCCCAGCCCTGCCATGGTACCTGCAAGGGTAGCTCTGTATCCTGGGAAGGGCCTGACCACGAGAGCCCCGTGGGCTGGGGTGGGGGTGGGGTACCTGCCCAGGTGAGCTCCATATTCTGGGATTGGTCTGACCACGAGAGCCCCATGGGCTGCTGGGGACCTGGTAAAGGATGTCAGGACAGTCAGTGAAGCCACCGAGGATATACCTCCAGTTGCTCCTAATTCCTACACCCTGCTGGTCATTCTACCAACCACCAGGACATGGTATTCTGTATTAGTCTTCAATGATGCCTTCTTTTGTATTCCATTAGTCCCAGAGTCACAAGAAATTTTGGCTTGTGAGTGGCAGGACTCAACATACAACTAAAACAATACTTCCGGGCCGTCTTGCCCCAAGGGTGCAAAAATTCCCACACCATCTTTGGGGAAAGCTTAGCTAAAGACCTAAAAGTTCTACCTCTGGAAAAGGAAACCCTCCTTCAGTACGCAGACGACATTCTGATCGCCAGCCCTACTAAGGAGGCCTCTGAACTACCAAGCCAATAAAGGATAGAAGTTGTCCAAGAAAAAGCTCAAATATCACAGACTGCAGTGACCTGCCTGGGCTTCATTCTCACAGAAGGTCGGAGAAGCCCATCCCAGGAAAGGGAAGAAACCATTTGCAGCCTTACCCCTTTCTAAAACTAGAAGACAGCTTAGGGGTTCCTGGGGAGGCCAGGGTTTGCTGCTTCTGGATCCCTAACTACAGTCTACTAGCTGGGCCTCTATATGAAACACTGAAAGGAAAAGATGATGATCCTTTTGAATAGAATCCAGAAGTGGCCTTTCAAGAATGGAAAGAGCAGTCAATTCAGACCCTTGCCCTGGAACTCCCTAATTTAGCTAAACCCTTTGACCTTTACATTCCCGGTGAAAGGTGAATCGCCATTGGAGAATTAGTGCAAAAACTGGGACCACTTGAAATGGAACAATGCAAGAATGCCATCCAGGTAGGATAAACTACGGTCACCAAGGGGCTTGGCCCACTGCCGCATCTGGCCAAGATACTGGCGGTATCTAAAAACCTGGAAATCAGCAGCCCAAAAGGCCACCTCCTTCCTAAGGGAAAAGGACCCCACGTGGTGATCCTAACCACCAACGATGCCCTGAAGTTGCAGGGTTCGCTCCGTGGGCACACCGACCTCGAGTGAGGAGGCCCTCCAACTCCAACATCCAGAGAGATAACCGGGGGCAACAGGGCACCATGACGACTCGTGTGAACATCACTTGACCTGGAGTTTCTCTCATAAAACAATAAGAGTGTGTCCCAAAAGAGTAGACTACTGCTTGCAGGACTTACTGCACCCAGAGGGGAGCTAATAATCTTGGCGGGGGAACCGTATATCACACTGTCACCATAGAAAAGCCTACAGACACCGTGATGATGGTGGCCAATAAGACCGGCTGGACTCCTGTTTACTTCAAAAGGCTGTTGACTCAGTGGTCATCATGGTCCTTGATCACCACTGACCCTGGACTGTCTGGGAGTTGAGCGGGCAGGGCTCTGACACCTGGTGCTGTTTGTACGTTAATTCAGGGGCCTAATTGAAGAAAGCGCAGACTACTGGTCAGAGCATCTAGGCTGGCAGAAACGGTCAGCCTAAGGTGGCCGAACAAATGTGGGGCGGGGTGAAACCGGCCCCCACAGCGTCTCTGCACATCTGTTTCCTGGACCCTTAAAGGTCATTAGAATCTATAACACTTCCAATGCTGGTGCTCAGGTGGACGAGCAGGGAGGCAGGGGGCCTGGGGACAATCAACGTCACCTGGAGGCTGCTGGGGAGAAGCTCTGACCCTCGCCCCCGGGTATTAGGGCTCCCAACTCAGCACTCAGCAGTTACAGAAGAAGTGTCTGCACCCTCAGCACTCCAAGAATGAGGAACGGGACAAAAGGCAGAGGAGGGGTTTGTCCCCAGCAAAGCCCATTAAAAATCCCTGGGAGATAAAAATAGAATCTGGGCAATAAAGTCAAGTCTAACCTTTTTTATCCTTTGTGCTTTGTCTAATTTCACGTGCTCCTAGGGTCCCGCATGCAGAGGTTCCACACCCGGCACTTCAGACCAGATTTCCTAGTGCAGAATGGCTGGGTCGACACCTCAGCTCCTGGGGCCCAGTGCAGACTCCGCGATATAGAGCCTGAGCTGCAGCCAACCTGGCCCTCGAGAGCTCCGCCCCCTCCCTCCCACTGACTCTGACAGGATCTCTACACAGCAGCCCAGCCCACAGCCCACGGGGTAGTGCATGCTCTCACCTCTCCATTCTCTGATCAAAATATAAAATTTCCTTTGCTTGTGAACCAAACTCAGTCTCGATCTGTTGGCCCCAATGACACTGGGCAGGGGGACACTTGTTGGGGTCCACTCTGGAGGATCAGTAACAGAAATTGAGACTATTGTAACCTCAATGAACAGATGTGTGAGCCAAACTGTAGTTAACATAGAACAGTGTATAAGGCTCGGGTAAAATAAGATGTTTCTAACACTTCCATTTGATATTTCCATCACTTTATTATAAGCAAGTTCAGTGAAAAGGTTTGTCTTATTTGTCAGGTCAATATTAGAGAAACGAAGTGATTTCTTTCCAAGGATGTACATCTAATAATCTTGGTTAAAGCTTCAATCTTGTTTTAAATGCTTTTCCATTGAAAATGATACCTCTCTTTCAGCTCCCCCATTTCTGAGAAGTATAAAATCTTATAATTTATTATTACCAAAGGGGAAAGGTGGGAGGAGGGATAAATTAACAGTTTGGGATTAACACATACACACTGCTATGTATAAAATAGATCATCAACAAGGAACTACTGTATAGCACAGGGAACTACACTCAACATTTTGCAATAACCTATAAGGGGAAATAATCTGAAAAAGAATAGATATTTTTATTGACATCATCTATCAATGACAGTTAAAGTGTAACCTAAGGGAAGCTGGTGGTGAGTGCTTCTGACCCTGAAGACTTCAATCATCTAAAGTTTGGACTCTGCCTACTTCCCAAGGCCCTTAATGAACATATGTGTAGCCGTAGCTTAAAAAATTCCCCAGTTTGGGTTTCGGGGAGACACTGATTTTGAAAAAGCCCTGGTGTTCTCCTTACATGAATGGGACTCTTCCTACTGCTAAAACATGTCTGTCACACCCAGAGGATGGTATACCGTCTGATCGGGAAGAGTTTGGAAAAGGCATCTCATCTCCTCATCTCCTGGTGCTCGGGTTCACCCCTCCAGCGTCTTTACTAACAGTCTCCCCACTTGGAGATGTCAGCACTGTCAACATCCTGTTGCGTACAGTTTGGAATTTGTCCAGAGGATGAAGCGGAAGGATGAGGAACAATGAGAGACAAGTCCTAGGTGTTCAGACAGGCACATGTCACTCTAATTTCCAATCAGGAAGACGAATTGACCAAAGGCTAGGGTTGCCCATGGAAACAGTATAGGGCTTGAGGAAATCCCGCTGCTTTGTGGCCAGTTCCCATAAACACAAGTTGAACAATGGAACTCAGGGGCAGTAAAATTCACAAAACTGCAGAGTTGAAAATATCCATCACTGAAAAATGTCTTGAGGAAAGTCAGAGAAAAGGACTTGTAAGCAAGGGAGAATGGCAGGAAAGGGATTTGAGGAGGTAGAAAGGACTCGCCATTAAGCACAAGAAAAGGAGCTGAACATTGCCAACATTGCAGTTGGCCAAAAAGGGTGTATGCGTTTTTTTCTGTATATATTCAAGAAAAGGGCATACACTTTTTTAGCCAACCAAACAGGTGGGCACTGGAAGTCAATACTACAAAAGATATCACTTCGCATCAGTCAGAAGAGCCATCCTCATAAAGCGTAAACAACAGAAATGCAGGACAGGGCAAGGAGAAGAGGGAGCCCTGTGAGACTTATAGTGGAAATGTATATTGCCAACGGCCATTCTGGAGAAGTGTATTGTGTTTACTAAAGCATCTAAAAAATGAGCTACAGAGCATAGGGCACTTGCACTCATGGGCGTATATCTTGAGAAAAACAAAAATCGAGAGGACACAGGCACCCCAATGTTTACCCCCTCTCTGTTTAAAAGATCCTCAACTAGGATATAACTTAAATGTCTCTGGAGGGAAAAAATGGGTAGAGATGTGGTACTTAGGTAGAGTGGAATATTATTCAGCCTGGAAATCAATGAAATATGGCCAGTTGTAACAACTCCGGAGGAGTTACGTATGATCTTTCTAAGTGACAGAATTCAAAAAGAAAAGGACACATATCATAAGATATCACTTAAAGGTGGAATCCAAAATGGCTACACATGAAATAAATTACAAAACAAAAACATAGTCAAATATGTAGAAAACACGCATAAGGCTGCTAAACGGGAAAGGTGGGGAGGGGTGAGGCATCACCCAGGAGGTTGAAATTAGCAAAGATACCATTCCAAATACCAAACTGATAATCAACAAGGCCTACACGGTAGCTAAAAGAACTGCACTCAGCACACTCAAGTCACCGGAAAAGAATATATACGACTGGTAAGAATCTGAAAAAGAATTTACTGATGTCTCTCTGTACGTGAATCAAGTGGATGTACAGCAGCAAGAAACAGAGCTTTGAAAATCAGCTGTAACCAATATAGTAATAAATTGAAAAAAATAAACGACAGAGAGACAGAGAAAACCTCTTACAACTTTTCCTCAGGGCCGGTGATGCAACATGGATTGAACACATCTAGACCCACAGCAGGATGAGACATAAGGCTGGAAACTGTTTGCGCTAAGAGAAATGTGAGGTTGGGTGAGGAAATGCACACCCTTTAAAGTAATACTACCTGGTACCCATTCAATGGGTCCCAAATATGCAGGTTCAAGGGATCTTCCTACAGCTAAAACATGCATGGAAAACCCAGAGGACTGTACACCATGTGATCAGGAGATGTGTCTAAAATGCAGCTCATTTATCCTCTCCTGGTGCTCCTGTTCACCATTCCAGCCACGTTACTTAGAATCTCCCCACTTGGAGAATCAGCACATTTCAACTTCTGTTTCACACATTTTGCAAATTGTGAGGAGGATGAACGGGGAACCAATGAGAGAATAGTTGTAGGGGTTTGGACGGGCACATATCACTCTAATTTCCCATTAAGAATAAGAATTGAAAAAAGGCTCAGCCCGCCTCGCCCGAGCCAAAATAGGGCCTGAAGCAATCCTGCGGGTTTGAGGCCAGCTCACAAAAGAGCAACTTAAAAAATGGAGCTCAGGGTCACTGCAATTCACAAACCTGCAGAGTTATAAATGAAAACTAACGTCCAAAAATATGTTGAGGTAAGGCAAAGAAGAGGATCTGAATGCAAGACAGAATTGCAAGAAACAGATTTCAAGAGATAGATTGGACTCGTCTTTAAAGCACATGAAAAGCGGCAGAATTTCGACAATGATGCAGTTGGCCCAAACGGGCGTATGCGTTTTTTCCTGATTATATCCAGGAAAAAACGCATACGCACTTTATGGGCAACGAAGCAAGCAAGCAATGCAAATGTGCACAACAAAGAAGTCTCATTTCCCACTGGTCAAAAGGGCCATCCTAAAAAATTGTAAAAACCAGAAATGCAGGACAGGCCATGGAGAACAGGGAGCCTTTATACGCTGATGGGTAGTGTGTGAACTGCCGAGAGCCACTCTGGAGAAGTGTATGGTGGTTCCTAAATCATCTAAAAAACAGAGCTACGGAGCATAGGACACTTCCAATCATGGGAGTATATCTAGGGAAATCTAAAAATTAACAAGACACAAGCACACCACAGTTTAGGGCTACTCTGTTTACAAGAACCTCAACTTCAGTATACCTTAAATATCCCAGGAAAGAGAACAATGGATAAAGAAGATGTGGTACTTATGTACAATGGAATATCTCTTCACCATGAAATCAATGTAATAAGGCTAGTAGAAGGATAAAGAGTGGATTTAGGTCCGATAATACTACTTGAAATAAGTCAAACAGAAAAAGAAACATATCATAAGATATCACTTATAGAGGGAGGGTAAATATGGCTGCACAAGAAATGAATTACAGAACAGAACAGTGTCTCACATTTAGAAAACACACTTATTTCAGCTTAAGGGGAAAGGAGAGGTGGGGTGATGCATAAAACCAGAGTTTGAAATTAGCACAGATACCGTTCAATAAACCAAATAGATATTAGACAAGATCTACACCTTGCTCAATGAACTGGCCTCAACACACCCTATACACCGCAGAGAAATATATCTGAGTAATAAGAATCTTAAAACCCATGTATTGATATATCTCCATAAGGGAATCAAGTGTGTGCAGAGTGGCACAAACACAGCAGTGAAAATGAGCTAAACCCCATTATAGAAATAAATTTTAAAAACAAAACGCAGAAACAATGAAAGAGAGAAAAATTCTTACAAAATTCGCTCAGGGGCTGTGATGCAACCTGGATTGACCACATATAAACCCACAGCTGGATAAGACATAAGGCTGGACACTTGGGGCTGAGAGGATTGATGAGCTTTGGTGAGCAACTGCCAAAAGTTTAATGCAATACTTCATGCTACTCATTCCAAGGGTCCCAACACTCCAGGTTGAAGGGAATCTTCCTACAGCTAAACCATGCTTGGGAAACCCAGCGACTGGTATACCATATGATCGGGAAAGGTTTCTAAAACGCACCTCATTTTTCCTCTCCTGGGGCTCCGGATCGACATTCCAGCCGCTTTACCAAAAATATCCCCACATGGAGAGTCAATGCCTTTAAGTTCTGGTATCGCACAGTCTGCAGTTAGTGCGGAGGATGAATGGGAAGAGGGGGAACCAGTGAGAAACTAGCTGTAGCGGTTTCAATGGGCACATGTCACTCTAAATTCACATCAGTAAGAAGAATAAACCAAAGGCACAGCAAGGTGCCCCAGAAGAAGAATAGGGCCTGAAGGAATCCTGTGGTTATGAGGCAAGATCACAAAAATAAGAGCTGAAAAATGGAGCTAAGGGCCACTGCAATTCAAAAACTTGCAGAGTTATAAAGGCCAACTATTTTCAAAAAATATATTGAGGTAAGGCTATGAAGAGGCATTGAAAGCAAGGCAGAATTGCAGGAAAACGATTTCAGGAGGTAGACTGGAATTGCATTGAAAGCATAGGAAAAGAGGCAGAACGTCCACAATGATGCACTTGGCCAAAAAGGGTGTATGCCTTTTTTCCTGAATTTATTCAGGAAAAAAGGCATACGCCCTTTTTGGCCAACCAAGCAAGCTTGCAAAGGAAATCTGCACTACAATGAAGTCTCACTTCCCCCTGGTCAAAAGGGCCATCTGAAAAAAGTGTAAAATCCAGAAAGGCAGGACAGGCCATGGAGAACTGGGAGCCTTGTTATGCTGATGGGCGGGCTGTGTATGGTGTTTCCTGAAACATCTAAAAAACAAAGCAACAGAGCCTAGGGCACTTCCACTTATGGTCCTATAGCTTAGGGAAATTAAAATCAAAAAGACACAGCCACCCCAAAATTTGGGACGCCTCTGTTTACAAGAACCTCGTTAACCGTACAAGTTCAATATCAAAGAAAGTGAAAAATGGATAAAGAACTTGTGGTACTTACGTACAATGCAGTATCACTCAGTAATGAAATCTATGTCATCAGGCCCGTAGCAGCATAATGAGTGGATTCAGGTACGATGATTCTAACTGAAATAAGACACACAGAAAAAGAAACATCATAAGATATCACTAATACACGGAATGTAAACTTGGCTACACAGGAACTGAATACCAAAACAGAACAGGATCTCAAATTTAGAAAACCAACTTATGCTTGCTTAAGGGGAAAGGTGAGTTGGGGTGCTGCATAAAACCAGAGATTGAAATGAACACAGATAAAGTTCCTTAAGCCAAATATGGAATAGACAAGAGCTACTCCTTGCTCAACGAAATGGACTCAACACCCCATATTAAACGCCTAAGAATGTACCTGAGTAGTAAGTATCTTAAAACCTATGGATTGCTATGTCTCCAAAAGAGAATCAAGCATGTGTACAGGGGCATAAACGCAGCAGTGATAGGATTGGAGAGGTTCAGTGAGCAAATGAAGACCCTTTGAAGTCATATTGCATGGTACCCATTCCACGGGTCTCAACTCTCCAGGTTGAAGGTATTCTTCCTTCAGCTAAAACATGCATGTGGAACCCAGAGTATGATCAACCGTGTGAACGGGAGACATGTTCAAATATGTCTCAGTTTTCCTCCCCTGGTACTCGGGTGCAACATTCCAGACGCTTTACTAACACTCTCCCCACTTGGAGAGTCAGCGCCTTTAAACTCCTGGTAGGCCTAGTTTGCAATTTCTGCGGAAGATGAACAGAAATAGGGAGAACCAATGAGAGACTAGCTGGAGGTGTCTGGACGGGCAAATTTAACTCTCATTTCCCACCAGGAAGTGGAAATAACCAAAGGCTCAGCATGCCGTGCCGGAACCAGATTAGGGCCTGAAGACATCCTGCAGTGTTGCAGCCAGCTCACAAGAAAGCGAGTTGAAGAAAGGAGCTCAGGGGCACTGTAATTCACAAAACTGCAGAGTTATAAATGACAGCTATCGTCCAAAAATATACTGAAGTAAGGCTGCCAAGAGGACTTGAAAGCGGGGCAGAATTGCAGGAAACCGATTTCAGGAGGTAGACTGGAATTGCATTGAAAGCATAGGAAAAGAGGCAGAACGTCCACAATGATGCACTTGGCCAAAAAGGGCGTATGCGTTTTTTCCTGAATATATTCAGGAAAAAACGCATACGCCCTTTTTGGCCAACCAAGCAAGCTTGCAAAGGAAATCTGCACTACAATGAAGTCTCACTTTCCCCCGGTCAAAAGGGCCATCTGAAAAATGTGTAAAATCCAGAAAGGCAGGACAGGCCATGGAGAACTGGGAGCCTTGTTATGCTGATGGGCGGGATGTAAATTGCCAACAGACACTCGGGAGAAGTGTATGGTGTTTCCTGAAACATCTAAAAAACAAAGCAACAGAGCCTAGGGCACTTCCACTTATGGTCCTATAGCTTAGGGAAATTAAAATCAAAAAGACACAGCCACCCCAAAGTTTGGGACGCCTCTGTTTACAAGAACCTCGTTTACAGTACAAGTTCAACATTGCAGAAAGTGAAAAATGGATAAAGAAGTTGTGGTATTTACTTACAAAGCAATATCACTCAGCAATGAAATCTATGTCATCAGGCCCTTAGCAGCACAATGAGTGGATTCAGGTATGATGATTCTAACTGAAATAAGTCACACAGAAAAAGAAACATCATAAGATATCAGTAATACACGGAATGTAAACTTGGCTCCACAGGAACTGAATTACAGAACAGAACAGGGTCTCAAATTAAGAAAACCAACTTATGCTTGCTTAAGGGTAAAGGTGAGTTGGGGTGCTGCATAAAACCAGAGATTGAAATGAGCACAGATAAAGTTCCTTAAGCCAAATATGGAATAGACAAGAGCTACTCCTTGCTCAACGAAATGGACTCAACACCGCATATTAAATGCCTAAGAATGTACCTGACTAGTAAGTATCTTAAAACCTATGGATTGCTATGTCTCCGAAAGAGAATCAAGCATGTGTACAGGGGCATAAACGCAGCAGTGATAGGATTGGAGAGGTTCGGTGAGCAAATGAAGACCCTTTGAAGTCATATTGCATGGTACCCATTCCACGGGTTTCAACTACCCAGGTTTAAGGTATTCTTCCTTCAGCTAAAACATGCATGTGGAACATAGAGTATGATCAACCATGTGATCGGGAGACGTGTTCAAATATGTCTCAGTTTTCGTACCCTGGTACTCGGGTGCAACATTCCAGACGCTTTACTAACACCCTCCCGACTTGGAGAGTCAGTCCCTTTAACCTCCTGTTTGGCCCAGTTTGCAATTTCTGCGGAAGATGAACAGGAATAGCGAGAACCAATGAGAGACTAGCTGGAGGTGTCTGGACGGGCAAATTTAACTCTCATTTCCCACCAGGAAGAGGAATTAACCAAAGGCTCAGCGTGCCGTGCCGGAACCAGATTAGGGCCTGAAGCCATCCTGCGGTGTTGCGGCCAGCTCAAAAGAAAGCGAGTTGAAGAAAGGAGCTCAGGGGCACTGTAATTCACAAACCTGCAGAGTTATAAATGACAGCAATCGTCCAAAAATATACTGAAGTAAGGCTGCCAAGAGGACTT
The DNA here is from genome assembly GCF_039906515.1 of Pseudorca crassidens. Taxonomy (NCBI): domain Eukaryota; kingdom Metazoa; phylum Chordata; class Mammalia; order Artiodactyla; family Delphinidae; genus Pseudorca; species Pseudorca crassidens. Next base: position 390,576 of record NW_027135955.1, on the reverse strand, counting down.
GAAAGCGGGGCAGAATTGCAGGAAACCGATTTCAGGAGGTAGACTGGAATTGCATTGAAAGCATAGGAAAAGAGGCAGAACGTCCAGAATGATGCACTTGGCCAAAAAGGGCGTATGCGTTTTTTCCTGAATATATTCAGGAAAAAACGCATACGCCCTTTTTGGCCAACCAAGCAAACTTGCAAAGGAAATCTGCACTACAATGAAGTCTCACTTCCCCCCGGTCAAAAGGGCCATCTGAAAAAAGTGTAAAATCCAGAAAGGCAGGACAGGCCATGGAGAACTGGGAGTCTTGTTATGCTGATGGGCGGGATGTAAATTGCCAACAGACACTCGGGAGAAGTGTATGGTGTTTCCTGAAACATCTAAAAAACAAAGCAACAGAGCCTAGGGCACTTCCACTTATGGTCCTATAGCTTAGGGAAATTAAAATCAAAAAGACACAGCCACCCCAAAGTTTGGGACGCCTCTGTTTACAAGAACCTCGTTTACAGTACAAGTTCAACATCGCAGAAAGTGAAAAATGGATAAAGAAGTTGTGGTATTTACTTACAAAGCAATATCACTCAGCAATGAAATCTATGTCATCAGGCCCTTAGCAGCACAATGAGTGGATTCAGGTATGATGATTCTAACTGAAATAAGTCACACAGAAAAAGAAACATCATAAGATATCAGTAATACACGGAATGTAAACTTGGCTCCACAGGAACTGAATTACAGAACAGAACAGGGTCTCAAATTTAGAAAACCAACTTATGCTTGCTTAAGGGTAAAGGTGAGTTGGGGTGCTGCATAAAACCAGAGATTGAAATGAGCACAGATAAAGTTCCTTAAGCCAAATATGGAATAGACAAGAGCTACTCCTTGCTCAACGAAATGGACTCAACACCGCATATTAAACGCCTAAGAATGTACCTGACTAGTAAGTATCTTAAAACCTATGGATTGCTATGTCACCGAAAGAGAATCAAGCATGTGTACAGGGGCATAAACGCAGCAGTGATAGGATTGGAGAGGTTCGGTGAGCAAATGAAGACCCTTTGAAGTCATATTGCATGGTACCCATTCCACGGGTTTCAACTACCCAGGTTTAAGGTATTCTTCCTTCAGCTAAAACATGCATGTGGAACCTAGAGTATGATCAACCATGTGATCGGGAGACGTGTTCAAATATGTCTCAGTTTTCGTACCCTGGTACTCGGGTGCAACATTCCAGACGCTTTACTAACACCCTCCCGACTTGGAGAGTCAGTCCCTTTAACCTCCTGTTTGGCCCAGTTTGCAATTTCTGCGGAAGATGAACAGGAATAGCGAGAACCAATGAGAGACTAGCTGGAGGTGTCTGGACAGGCAAATTTAACTCTCATTTCCCACCAGGAAGAGGAATTAACCAAAGGCTCAGCGTGCCGTGCCGGAACCAGATTAGGGCCTGAAGCCATCCTGCGGTGTTGCGGCCAGCTCAAAAGAAAGCGAGTTGAAGAAAGGAGCTCAGGGGCACTGTAATTCACAAACCTGCAGAGTTATAAATGACAGCAATCGTCCAAAAATATACTGAAGTAAGGCTGCCAAGAGGACTTGAAAGCGGGGCAGAATTGCAGGAAACCGATTTCAGGAGGTAGACTGGAATTGCATTGAAAGCATAGGAAAAGAGGCAGAACGTCCACAATGATGCACTTGGCCAAAAAGGGCGTATGCGTTTTTTCCTGAATATATTCAGGAAAAAACGCATACGCCCTTTTTGGCCAACCAAGCAAACTTGCAAAGGAAATCTGCACTACAATGAAGTCTCACTTCCCCCCGGTCAAAAGGGCCATCTGAAAAAAGTGTAAAATCCAGAAAGGCAGGACAGGCCATGGAGAACTGGGAGTCTTGTTATGCTGATGGGCGGGATGTAAATTGCCAACAGACACTCGGGAGAAGTGTATGGTGTTTCCTGAAACATCTAAAAAACAAAGCAACAGAGCCTAGGGCACTTCCACTTATGGTCCTATAGCTTAGGGAAATTAAAATCAAAAAGACACAGCCACCCCAAAGTTTGGGACGCCTCTGTTTACAAGAACCTCGTTTACAGTACAAGTTCAACATCGCAGAAAGTGAAAAATGGATAAAGAAGTTGTGGTATTTACTTACAAAGCAATATCACTCAGCAATGAAATCTATGTCATCAGGCCCTTAGCAGCACAATGAGTGGATTCAGGTATGATGATTCTAACTGAAATAAGTCACACAGAAAAAGAAACATCATAAGATATCAGTAATACACGGAATGTAAACTTGGCTACACAGGAACTGAATTACAGAACAGAACAGGGTCTCAAATTTAGAAAACCAACTTATGCTTTCTTAAGGGTAAAGGTGAGTTGGGGTGCTGCATAAAACCAGAGATTGAAATGAGCACAGATAAAGTTCCTTAAGCCAAATATGGAATAGACAAGAGCTACCTCTTGCTCAACGAAATGGACTCAACACCGCATATTAAATGCCTAAGAATGTACCTGACTAGTAAGTATCTTAAAACCTATGGATTTCTATGTCTCCAAAAGAGAATCAAGCATGTGTACAGGGGCATAAACGCAGCAGTGATAGGATTGGAGAGGTTCGGTGAGCAAATGAAGACCCTTTGAAGTCATATTGCATGGTACCCATTCCACGGGTTTCAACTACCCAGGTTTAAGGTATTCTTCCTTCAGCTAAAACATGCATGTGGAACCTAGAGTATGATCAACCATGTGATCAGGAGACGTGTTCAAATATGTCTCAGTTTTCGTACCCTGGTACTCGGGTGCAACATTCCAGACGCTTTACTAACACCCTCCCGACTTGGAGAGTCAGTCCCTTTAACCTCCTGTTTGGCCCAGTTTGCAATTTCTGCGGAAGATGAACAGGAATAGCGAGAACCAATGAGAGACTAGCTGGAGGTGTCTGGACGGGCAAATTTAACTCTCATTTCCCACCAGGAAGAGGAATTAACCAAAGGCTCAGCGTGCCGTGCCGGAACCAGATTAGGGCCTGAAGCCATCCTGCGGTGTTGCGGCCAGCTCAAAAGAAAGCGAGTTGAAGAAAGGAGCTCAGGGGCACTGTAATTCACAAACCTGCAGAGTTATAAATGACAGCTATCGTCCAAAAATATACTGAAGTAAGGCTGCCAAGAGGACTTGAAAGCGGGGCAGAATTGCAGGAAACCGATTTCAGGAGGCAGACTGGAATTGCATTGAAAGCATAGGAAAAGAGGCAGAACGTCCTCAATGATGCACTTGGCCAAAAAGGGCGTATGCGTTTTTTCCTGAATATATTCAGGAAAAAACGCATACACCCTTTTTGGCCAACCAAGCAAGCTTGCAAAGGAAATCTGCACTACAATGAAGTCTCACTTCCCCCCGGTCAAAAGGGCCATCTGAAAAAAGTGTAAAATCCAGAAAGGCAGGACAGGCCATGGAGAACTGGGAGCCTTGTTATGCTGATGGGCGGGATGTAAATTGCCAACAGACACTCGGGAGAAGTGTATGGTGTTTCCTGAAACATCTAAAAAACAAAGCAACAGAGCCTAGGGCACTTCCACTTATGGTCCTATAGCTTAGGGAAATTAAAATCAAAAAGACACAGCCACCCCAAACATTGGGACGCCTCTGTTTACAAGAACCTCGTTTACAGTACAAGTTCAACATCGCAGAAAGTGAAAAATGGATAAAGAAGTTGTGGTATTTACTTACAAAGCAATATCACTCAGCAATGAAATCTATGTCATCAGGCCCTTAGCAGCACAATGAGTGGATTTAGGTATGATGATTCTAACTGAAATAAGTCACACAGAAAAAGAAACATCATAAGATATCAGTAATACACGGAATGTAAACTTGGCTACACAGGAACTGAATTACAGAACAGAACAGGGTCTCAAATTTGGAAAACCAACTTATGCTTGCTTAAGGGGAAAGGTGAGTTGGGGTGCTACATAAAACCAGAGATTGAAATGAACACAGATAAAGTTCCTTAAGCCAAATATGGAATAGACAAGAGCTACTCCTTGCTCAACGAAATGGACTCAACACCGCATATTAAATGCCTAAGAATGTACCTGACTAGTAAGTATCTTAAAACCTATGGATTGCTATGTCTCCGAAAGAGAATCAAGCATGTGTACAGGGGCATAAACGCAGCAGTGATAGGATTGGAGAGGTTCGGTGAGCAAATGAAGACCCTTTGAAGTCATATTGCATGGTACCCATTCCACGGGTTTCAACTACCCAGGTTTAAGGTATTCTTCCTTCAGCTAAAACATGCATGTGGAACCTAGAGTATGATCAACCATGTGATCGGGAGACGTGTTCAAATATGTCTCAGTTTTCGTACCCTGGTACTCGGGTGCAACATTCCAGATGCTTTACTAACACCCTCCCGACTTGGAGAGTCAGTCCCTTTAACCTCCTGTTTGGCCCAGTTTGCAATTTCTGCGGAAGATGAACAGGAATAGCGAGAACCAATGAGAGACTAGCTGGAGGTGTCTGGACGGGCAAATTTAACTCTCATTTCCCACCAGGAAGAGGAATTAACCAAAGGCTCAGCGTGCCGTGCCGGAACCAGATTAGGGCCTGAAGCCATCCTGCGGTGTTGCGGCCAGCTCAAAAGAAAGCGAGTTGAAGAAAGGAGCTCAGGGGCACTGTAATTCACAAACCTGCAGAGTTATAAATGACAGCTATCGTCCAAAAATATACTGAAGTAAGGCTGCCAAGAGGACTTGAAAGCGGGGCAGAATTGCAGGAAACCGATTTCAGGAGGTAGACTGGAATTGCATTGAAAGCATAGGAAAAGAGGCAGAACGTCCACAATGATGCACTTGGCCAAAAAGGGCGTATGCGTTTTTTCCTGAATATATTCAGGAAAAAACGCATACGCCCTTTTTGGCCAACCAAGCAAACTTGCAAAGGAAATCTGCACTACAATGAAGTCTCACTTCCCCCCGGTCAAAAGGGCCATCTGAAAAAAGTGTAAAATCCAGAAAGGCAGGACAGGCCATGGAGAACTGGGAGTCTTGTTATGCTGATGGGCGGGATGTAAATTGCCAACAGACACTCGGGAGAAGTGTATGGTGTTTCCTGAAACATCTAAAAAACAAAGCAACAGAGCCTAGGGCACTTCCACTTATGGTCCTATAGCTTAGGGAAATTAAAATCAAAAAGACACAGCCACCCCAAAGTTTGGGACGCCTCTGTTTACAAGAACCTCGTTTACAGTACAAGTTCAACATCGCAGAAAGTGAAAAATGGATAAAGAAGTTGTGGTATTTACTTACAAAGCAATATCACTCAGCAATGAAATCTATGTCATCAGGCCCTTAGCAGCACAATGAGTGGATTCAGGTATGATGATTCTAACTGAAATAAGTCACACAGAAAAAGAAACATCATAAGATATCAGTAATACACGGAATGTAAACTTGGCTACACAGGAACTGAATTACAGAACAGAACAGGGTCTCAAATTTAGAAAACCAACTTATGCTTTCTTAAGGGTAAAGGTGAGTTGGGGTGCTGCATAAAACCAGAGATTGAAATGAGCACAGATAAAGTTCCTTAAGCCAAATATGGAATAGACAAGAGCTACCTCTTGCTCAACGAAATGGACTCAACACCGCATATTAAATGCCTAAGAATGTACCTGACTAGTAAGTATCTTAAAACCTATGGATTTCTATGTCTCCAAAAGAGAATCAAGCATGTGTACAGGGGCATAAACGCAGCAGTGATAGGATTGGAGAGGTTCGGTGAGCAAATGAAGACCCTTTGAAGTCATATTGCATGGTACCCATTCCACGGGTTTCAACTACCCAGGTTTAAGGTATTCTTCCTTCAGCTAAAACATGCATGTGGAACCTAGAGTATGATCAACCATGTGATCGGGAGACGTGTTCAAATATGTCTCAGTTTTCGTACCCTGGTACTCGGGTGCAACATTCCAGACGCTTTACTAACACCCTCCCGACTTGGAGAGTCAGTCCCTTTAACCTCCTGTTTGGCCCAGTTTGCAATTTCTGCGGAAGATGAACAGGAATAGCGAGAACCAATGAGAGACTAGCTGGAGGTGTCTGGACGGGCAAATTTAACTCTCATTTCCCACCAGGAAGAGGAATTAACCAAAGGCTCAGCGTGCCGTGCCGGAACCAGATTAGGGCCTGAAGCCATCCTGCGGTGTTGCGGCCAGCTCAAAAGAAAGCGAGTTGAAGAAAGGAGCTCAGGGGCACTGTAATTCACAAACCTGCAGAGTTATAAATGACAGCTATCGTCCAAAAATATACTGAAGTAAGGCTGCCAAGAGGACTTGAAAGCGGGGCAGAATTGCAGGAAACCGATTTCAGGAGGCAGACTGGAATTGCATTGAAAGCATAGGAAAAGAGGCAGAACGTCCACAATGATGCACTTGGCCAAAAAGGGCGTATGCGTTCTTTCCTGAATATATTCAGGAAAAAACGCATACGCCCTTTTTGGCCAACCAAGCAAGCTTGCAAAGGAAATCTGCACTACAATGAAGTCTCACTTCCCCCCGGTCAAAAGGGCCATCTGAAAAAAGTGTAAAATCCAGAAAGGCAGGACAGGCCATGGAGAACTGGGAGCCTTGTTATGCTGATGGGCGGGATGTAAATTGCCAACAGACACTCGGGAGAAGTGTATGGTGTTTCCTGAAACATCTAAAACACAAAGCAACAGAGCCTAAGGCACTTCCACTTATGGTCCTATAGCTTAGGGAAATTAAAATCAAAAAGACACAGCCACCCCAAACATTGGGACGCCTCTGTTTACAAGAACCTCGTTTACAGTACAAGTTCAACATCGCAGAAAGTGAAAAATGGATAAAGAAGTTGTGGTATTTACTTACAAAGCAATATCACTCAGCAATGAAATCTATGTCATCAGGCCCTTAGCAGCACAATGAGTGGATTTAGGTATGATGATTCTAACTGAAATAAGTCACACAGAAAAAGAAACATCATAAGATATCAGTAATACACGGAATGTAAACTTGGCTACACAGGAACTGAATTACAGAACAGAACAGGGTCTCAAATTTGGAAAACCAACTTATGCTTGCTTAAGGGGAAAGGTGAGTTGGGGTGCTACATAAAACCAGAGATTGAAATGAACACAGATAAAGTTCCTTAAGCCAAATATGGAATAGACAAGAGCTACTCCTTGCTCAACGAAATGGACTCAACACCGCATATTAAATGCCTAAGAATGTACCTGACTAGTAAGTATCTTAAAACCTATGGATTGCTATGTCTCTGAAAGAGAATCAAGCATGTGTACAGGGGCATAAACGCAGCAGTGATAGGATTGGAGAGGTTCGGTGAGCAAATGAAGACCCTTTGAAGTCATATTGCATGGTACCCATTCCACGGGTTTCAACTACCCAGGTTTAAGGTATTCTTCCTTCAGCTAAAACATGCATGTGGAACCTAGAGTATGATCAACCATGTGATCGGGAGACGTGTTCAAATATGTCTCAGTTTTCGTACCCTGGTACTCGGGTGCAACATTCCAGATGCTTTACTAACACCCTCCCGACTTGGAGAGTCAGTCCCTTTAACCTCCTGTTTGGCCCAGTTTGCAATTTCTGCGGAAGATGAACAGGAATAGCGAGAACCAATGAGAGACTAGCTGGAGGTGTCTGGACGGGCAAATTTAACTCTCATTTCCCACCAGGAAGAGGAATTAACCAAAGGCTCAGCGTGCCGTGCCGGAACCAGATTAGGGCCTGAAGCCATCCTGCGGTGTTGCGGCCAGCTCAAAAGAAAGCGAGTTGAAGAAAGGAGCTCAGGGGCACTGTAATTCACAAACCTGCAGAGTTATAAATGACAGCTATCGTCCAAAAATATACTGAAGTAAGGCTGCCAAGAGGACTTGAAAGCGGGGCAGAATTGCAGGAAACCGATTTCAGGAGGTAGACTGGAATTGCATTGAAAGCATAGGAAAAGAGGCAGAACGTCCACAATGATGCACTTGGCCAAAAAGGGCGTATGCGTTTTTTCCTGAATATATTCAGGAAAAAACGCATACGCCCTTTTTGGCCAACCAAGCAAGCTTGCAAAGGAAATCTGCACTACAATGAAGTCTCACTTCCCCCCGGTCAAAAGGGCCATCTGAAAAAAGTGTAAAATCCAGAAAGACAGGACAGGCCATGGAGAACTGGGAGCCTTGTTATGCTGATGGGCGGGATGTAAATTGCCAACAGACACTCGGGAGAAGTGTATGGTGTTTCCTGAAACATCTAAAAAACAAAGCAACAGAGCCTAGGGCACTTCCACTTATGGTCCTATAGCTTAGGGAAATTAAAATCAAAAAGACACAGCCACCCCAAAGTTTGGGACGCCTCTGTTTACAAGAACCTCATTTACAGTACAAGTTCAACATCGCAGAAAGTGAAAAATGGATAAAGAAGTTGTGGTATTTACTTACAAAGCAATATCACTCAGCAATGAAATCTATGTCATCAGGCCCTTAGCAGCACAATGAGTGGATTCAGGTATGATGATTCTAACTGAAATAAGTCACACAGAAAAAGAAACATCATAAGATATCAGTAATACACGGAATGTAAACTTGGCTACACAGGAACTGAATTACAGAACAGAACAGGGTCTCAAATTTAGAAAACCAACTTATGCTTGCTTAAGGGTAAAGGTGAGTTAGGGTGCTGCATAAAACCAGAGATTGAAATGAACACAGATAAAGTTCCTTAAGCCAAATATGGAATAGACAAGAGCTACTCCTTGCTCAACGAAATGGACTCAACACCGCATATTAAATGCCTAAGAATGTACCTGACTAGTAAGTATCTTAAAACCTATGGATTGCTATGTCTCCGAAAGAGAATCAAGCATGTGTACAGGGGCATAAACGCAGCAGTGATAGGATTGGAGAGGTTCGGTGAGCAAATGAAGACCCTTTGAAGTCATATTGCATGGTACCCATTCCACGGGTTTCAACTACCCAGGTTTAAGGTATTCTTCCTTCAGCTAAAACATGCATGTGGAACCTAGAGTATGATCAACCATGTGATCGGGAGACGTGTTCAAATATGTCTCAGTTTTCGTACCCTGGTACTCGGGTGCAACATTCCAGACGCTTTACTAACACCCTCCCGACTTGGAGAGTCAGTCCCTTTAACCTCCTGTTTGGCCCAGTTTGCAATTTCTGCGAAAGATGAACAGGAATAGCGAGAACCAATGAGAGACTAGCTGGAGGTGTCTGGACGGGCAAATTTAACTCTCATTTCCCACCAGGAAGAGGAATTAACCAAAGGCTCAGCGTGCCGTGCCGGAAACAGATTAGGGCCTGAAGCCATCCTGCGGTGTTGCGGCCAGGTCACAAGAAAGCGAGTTGAAGAAAGGAGCTCAGGGGCACTGTAATTCACAAACCTGCAGAGTTATAAATGACAGCTATCGTCCAGAAATATACTGAAGTAAGGCTGCCAAGAGGACTTGAAAGCGGGGCAGAATTGCAGGAAACCGATTTCAGGAGGCAGACTGGAATTGCATTGAAAGCATAGGAAAAGAGGCAGAACGTCCACAATGATGCACTTGGCCAAAAAGGGCGTATGCGTTTTTTCCTGAATATATTCAGGAAAAAACGCATACGCCCTTTTTGGCCAACCAAGCAAGCTTGCAAAGGAAATCTGCACTACAATGAAGTCTCACTTCCCCCCGGTCAAAAGGGCCATCTGAAAAAAGTGTAAAATCCAGAAAGACAGGACAGGCCATGGAGAACTGGGAGCCTTGTTATGCTGATGGGCGGGATGTAAATTGCCAACAGACACTGGGGAGAAGTGTATGGTGTTTCCTGAAACATCTAAAAAACAAAGCAACAGAGCCTAGGGCACTTCCACTTATGGTCCTATAGCTTAGGGAAATTAAAATCAAAAAGACACAGCCACCCCAAAGTTTGGGACGCCTCTGTTTACAAGAACCTCGTTTACAGTACAAGTTCAATGTCGCAGAAAGTGAAAAATGGATAAAGAAGTTGTGGTATTTACTTACAAAGCAATATCACTCAGCAATGAAATCTATGTCATCAGGCCCTTAGCAGCACAATGAGTGGATTCAGGTATGATGATTCTAACTGAAATAAGTCACACAGAAAAATAAACATCATAAGATATCAGTAATACACGGAATGTAAACTTGGCTCCACAGGAACTGAATTACAGAACAGAACAGGGTCTCAAATTTAGAAAACCAACTTATGCTTGCTTAAGGGGAAAGGTGAGTTGGGGTGCTGCATAAAACCAGAGATTGAAATGAACACAGATAAAGTTCCTTAAGCCAAATATGGAATAGACAAGAGCTACTCCTTGCTCAACGAAATGGACTCAACACCGCATATTAAATGCCTAAGAATGTACCTGACTAGTAAGTATCTTAAAACCTATGGATTGCTATGTCTCCGAAAGAGAATCAAGCATGTGTACAGGGGCATAAACGCAGCAGTGATAGGATTGGAGAGGTTCGGTGAGCAAATGAAGACCCTTTGAAGTCATATTGCATGGTACCCATTCCACGGGTTTCAACTACCCAGGTTTAAGGTATTCTTCCTTCAGCTAAAACATGCATGTGGAACCTAGAGTATGATCAACCATGTGATCGGGAGACGTGTTCAAATATGTCTCAGTTTTCGTACCCTGGTACTCGGGTGCAACATTCCAGACGCTTTACTAACACCCTCCCGACTTGGAGAGTCAGTCCCTTTAACCTCCTGTTTGGCCCAGTTTGCAATTTCTGCGGAAGATGAACAGGAATAGCGAGAACCAATGAGAGACTAGCTGGAGGTGTCTGGACGGGCAAATTTAACTCTCATTTCCCACCAGGAAGAGGAATTAACCAAAGGCTCAGCGTGCCGTGCCGGAACCAGATTAGGGCCTGAAGCCATCCTGCGGTGTTGCGGCCAGCTCAAAAGAAAGCGAGTTGAAGAAAGGAGCTCAGGGGCACTGTAATTCACAAACCTGCAGAGTTATAAATGACAGCTATCGTCCAAAAATATACTGAAGTAAGGCTGCCAAGAGGACTTGAAAGCGGGGCAGAATTGCAGGAAACCGATTTCAGGAGGTAGACTGGAATTGCATTGAAAGCATAGGAAAAGAGGCAGAACGTCCACAATGATGCACTTGGCCAAAAAGGGCATATGCGTTTTTTCCTGAATATATTCAGGAAAAAACGCATACGCCCTTTTTGGCCAACCAAGCAAGCTTGCAAAGGAAATCTGCACTACAATGAAGTCTCACTTCCCCCCGGTCAAAAGGGCCATCTGAAAAAAGTGTAAAATCCAGAAAGACAGGACAGGCCATGGAGAACTGGGAGCCTTGTTATGCTGATGGGCGGGATGTAAATTGCCAACAGCCACTCGGGAGAAGTGTATGGTGTTTCCTGAAACATCTAAAAAACAAAGCAACAGAGCCTAGGGCACTTCCACTTATGGTCCTATAGCTTAGGGAAATTAAAATCAAAAAGACACAGCCACCCCAAAGTTTGGGACGCCTCTGTTTACAAGAACCTCGTTTACAGTACAAGTTCAACATCGCAGAAAGTGAAAAATGGATAAAGAAGTTGTGGTATTTACTTACAAAGCAATATCACTCAGCAATGAAATCTATGTCATCAGGCCCTTAGCAGCACAATGAGTGGATTCAGGTATGATGATTCTAACTGAAATAAGTCACACAGAAAAAGAAACATCATAAGATATCAGTAATACACGGAATGTAAACTTGGCTACACAGGAACTGAATTACAGAACAGAACAGGGTCTCAAATTTAGAAAACCAACTTATGCTTGCTTAAGGGGAAAGGTGAGTTGGGGTGCTGCATAAAACCAGAGATTGAAATGAGCACAGATAAAGTTCCTTAAGCCAAATATGGAATAGACAAGAGCTACTCCTTGCTCAACGAAATGGACTCAACACCGCATATTAAATGCCTAAGAATGTACCTGACTAGTAAGTATCTTAAAACCTATGGATTGCTATGTTTCCGAAAGAGAATCAAGCATGTGTACAGGGGCATAAACGAAGCAATGATAGGATTGGAGAGGTTCGGTGAGCAAATGAAGACCCTTTGAAGTCATATTGCATGGTACCCATTCCACGGGTTTCAACTACCCAGGTTTAAGGTATTCTTCCTTCAGCTAAAACATGCATGTGGAACCTAGAGTATGATCAACCATGTGATCGGGAGACGTGTTCAAATATGTCTCAGTTTTCGTACCCTGGTACTCGGGTGTAACATTCCAGACGCTTTACTAACACCCTCCCGACTTGGAGAGTCAGTCCCTTTAACCTCCTGTTTGGCCCAGTTTGCAATTTCTGCGGAAGATGAACAGGAATAGCGAGAACCAATGAGAGACTAGCTGGAGGTGTCTGGACGGGCAAATTTAACTCTCATTTCCCACCAGGAAGAGGAATTAACCAAAGGCTCAGCGTGCCGTGCCGGAACCAGATTAGGGCCTGAAGCCATCCTGCGGTGTTGCGGCCAGCTCAAAAGAAAGCGAGTTGAAGAAAGGAGCTCAGGGGCACTGTAATTCACAAACCTGCAGAGTTATAAATGACAGCTATCGTCCAAAAATATACTGAAGTAAGGCTGCCAAGAGGACTTGAAAGCGGGGCAGAATTGCAGGAAACCGATTTCAGGAGGCAGACTGGAATTGCATTGAAAGCATAGGAAAAGAGGCAGAACGTCCACAATGATGCACTTGGCCAAAAAGTGCGTATGCGTTTTTTCCTGAATATATTCAGGAAAAAACGCATACGCCCTTTTTGGCCAACCAAGCAAGCTTGCAAAGGAAATCTGCACTACAATGAAGTCTCACTTCCCCCCAGTCAAAAGGGCCATCTGAAAAAAGTGTAAAATCCAGAAAGACAGGACACGCAATGGAGAACTGGGAGCCTTGTTATGCTGATGGGCGGGATGTAAATTGCCAACAGACACTCGGGAGAAGTGTATGGTGTTTCCTGAAACATCTAAAAAACAAAGCAACAGAGCCTAGGGCACTTCCACTTATGGTCCTATAGCTTAGGGAAATTAAAATCAAAAAGACACAGCCACCCCAAACATTGGGACGCCTCTGTTTACAAGAACCTCGTTTACAGTACAAGTTCAACATCGCAGAAAGTGAAAAATGGATAAAGAAGTTGTGGTATTTACTTACAAAGCAATATCACTCAGCAATGAAATCTATGTCATCAGGCCCTTAGCAGCACAATGAGTGGATTCAGGTATGATGATTCTAACTGAAATAAGTCACACAGAAAAAGAAACATCATAAGATATCAGTAATACACGGAATGTAAACTTGGCTACACAGGAACTGAATTCCAAAACAGAACAGGGTCTCAAATTTAGAAAACCAACTTATGCTTGCTTAAGGGGAAAGGTGAGTTGGGGTGCTGAATAAAACAAGAGATTGAAATGAGCACAGATAAATTTTTTTAAGCCAAATATGGAATAGACAAGAGCTACTCCTTGCTCAACGAAATGGACTCAACACCCCATATTAAACGCCTAAGAATGTACCTGACTAGTAAGTATCTTAAAACCTATGGATTGCTATGTCTCCGAAAGAGAATCAAGCGTGTGTACAGGGGCATAAACGCAGCAGTGATAGGATTGGAGAGGTTCGGTGAGCAAATGAAGACCCTTTGAAGTCATATTGCATGGTACCCATTCCACGGGTTTCAACTACCCAGGTTTAAGGTATTCTTCCTTCAGCTAAAACATGCATGTGGAACCTAGAGTATGATCAACCATGTGATCGGGAGACGTGTTCAAATATGTCTCAGTTTTCGTACCCTGGTACTCGGGTGCAACATTCCAGACGCTTTCCTAACACCCTCCCGACTTGAAGAGTCAGTCCCTTTAACCTCCTCTTTGGCCCAATTTGCAATTTCTGCGGAAGATGAACAGGAATAGCGAGAACCAATGAGAGACTAGCTGGAGGTGTCTGGACGGGCAAATTTAACTCTCATTTCCCACGAGGAAGAGGAATTAACCAAAGGCTCAGCGTGCCGTGACGGAACCAGATTAGGGCCTGAAGCCATCCTGCGGTGTTGTGGCCAGCTCAAAAGAAAGCGAGTTGAAGAAAGGAGCTCAGGGGCACTGTAATTCACAAACCTGCAGAGTTATAAATGACAGCTATCGTCCAAAAATATACTGAAGTAAGGCTGCCAAGAGGACTTGAAAGCGGGGCAGAATTGCAGGAAACCGATTTCAGGAGGTAGACTGGAATTGCATTGAAAGCATAGGAAAAGAGGCAGAACGTCCACAATGATGCACTTGGCCAAAAAGGGCGTATGCGTTTTTTCCTGAATATATTCAGGAAAAAACGCATACGCCCTTTTTGGCCAACCAAGCAAACTTGCAAAGGAAATCTGCACTACAATGAAGTCTCACTTCCCCCCGGTCAAAAGGGCCATCTGAAAAAAGTGTAAAATCCAGAAAGGCAGGACAGGCCATGGAGAACTAGGAGCCTTGTTATGCTGATGGGCGGGGTGTAAATTGCCAACAGACACTCGGGAGAAGTGTATGGTGTTTCTTGAAACATCTAAAAAACAAAGCAACAGAGCCTAGGGCACTTCCACTTATGGTCCTATAGCTTAGGGAAATTAAAATCAAAAAGACACAGCCACCCCAAAGTTTGGGACGCCTCTGTTTACAAGAACCTCGTTTACAGTACAAGTACAACATCGCAGACAGTGAAAAATGGATAAAGAAGTTGTGGTACTTACGTACAATGCAATATCACTCAGCAATGAAATCTATGTCATCAGGCCCGTAGCAGCATAATGAGTGGATTCAGTTATGATGATTCTAACTGAAATAAGTCACACAGAAAAAGAAACATCATAAGATATCACTAATACACGGAGTGTAAACTTGGCTACACGGGAACTGAATTACAAAACAGAACAGGGTCTCAAATTTAGAAAACCAACTTATGCTTGCTTAAGGGGAAAGGTGAGTTGGGGTGCTGCATAAAACCAGACATTGAAATGAGCACAGATAAAGTTCCTTAAGCCAAATATGTAATAGACAAGAGCTACTCCTTGCTCAACGAAATGGACTCAACACCCCATATTAAACGCCTAAGAATGTACCTGACTAGTAAGTATCTTAAAACCTATGGATTGCTATATCTCCAAAAGAGAATCAAGCGTGTGTCCAGGGGCATAAATGCAGCAATGATAGGATTGGAGAGGTTCGGTGAGCAAACGAAGACCCTTTGAAGTCATATTGCATGGTACCCATTCCACGGGTCTCAACTCTCCAGGTTTCAGGGATTCTTCCTTCAGCTAAAACATGCATGTGGAACCCAGAGGATTATCCACCGTGTGATCGGGAGAAGTGTTCAAATATGTCTCAGATTTCGTCCCCTGGTACTCGGGTGCAACATTCCAGACGCTTTACTAACACTCTCCCGACTTGGAGAGTCAGTGCCTTTAACCTCCTGTTTGGCCCAGTTTGCAATTTCTGCGGAAGATGAACAGGAATAGTGAGAACCAATGAGAGACTAGCTGGAGGTGTCTGGACGGGCAAATTTAACTCTCATTTCCCACCAGGAAGAGGAATTAACCAAAGGCTCAGCATGTCGTGCCGGAACCAGATTAGGGCCTGAAGCAATCCTGCGGTGTTGCGGCCAGCTCACAAGAAAGCGAGTAGAAGAAAGGAGCTCAGGGGCACTGTAATTCACAAACCTGCAGACTTATAAATGACAGCTATCGTCCAAAAATATACTGAAGTAAGGTTGCCAAGAGGACTTGAAAGCGGGGAAGAATTGCAGGAAACCGATTTCAGGAGGTAGACTGGAATTGCATTGAAAGCATAGGAAAAGAGGGAGAACGTCCACATGATGCACTTGGCCAAAAAGGGCGTATGCGTTTTTTCCTGAATCAGGAAAAAACGCATACGCACTTTTTGGCCAACCAAGCAAGCTTGCAAAGGAAATCTGCACTACAATGAAGTCTCACTTCCCCCTGGTCAAAAGGGCCATCTGAGAAAAGTGTAAAATCCAGAAAGGCAGGACAGGCCATGGAGAACTGGGAGCCTTGTTATGCTGATGGGCGGGATGTAAATTGCCAACAGCCACTCGGGAGAAGTGTATGGTGTTTCCTGAAACATCTAAAAAACAAAGCAACAGAGCCTAGGGCACTTCCACTTATGGTCCTATAGCTTAGGGAAATTAAAATCAAAAAGACACAGCCACCCCACAGTTTGGGACGCCTCTGTTTACAAGAACCTCGTTTACGGTACAAGTTCAATATCGCAGAAAGTGAAAAATGGATAAAGAAGTTGTGGTACTTATGTACAATGCAAAATCACTCAGCCATGAAATCTATGTCATCAGGCCCATAGCAGCATAATGAGTGGATTCAGGTATGATGATTCTAACTGAAATATGTCACACAGAAAAAGAAACATCATAAGATATCACTAATACACGGAATGTGAACTTGGCTACACATGAACTGAATTACAAAACAGAACAGGGTCTCAAGTTTAGAAAACCAACTTTTGCTTCCTTAAGGGGGAAAGTGAGTTGTGGTGCTGCATAAAACCAGAGTTTGATATTAGCACAGATACCATTCAATAAGCCAAATATGTAATAGACAAGACCTACCCCTTGCTCAACAAAATGGACTCAACAATGAGGTATCACCTCACACCTGATAGAATGGGCATCATGAGAAAATCTACAAACAAAAATGCTGGAAAGGGTGTGGAGAAAAGGAACCCTCTTCCACTATTGTTGGGAATATAAATTGATACAGTCACTACGGAGAACAATATGGAGTTTCTTAAGAAACTAACAATAGAATTACCATATGATACAGCAATCCCAGTACTGGACATATACCCAGACAAAACCATAAATCAAAACGAGACATTCACCGCAATGTTCATTGCATCACTATTTACAATATCGAGGTAATGGAAGCAACCTAAATGCCCACAGACAGACGAATGCATAAAGCTGTGGTACATATATAAAATGGAATATTACTAAGCCATGAAAAGGAATGAAATTGGGTCATTTGTAGAGACGTCGATGGATCTAGAGACTGTCATACAGAGTGAAGTAAGTCAGAAAGACAAAAACAAATCTTGTATATTCATGCATATATGTGGAACCTAGAAAAACTGTACAGATTAACCATTTTGCAAGGCATAAATAGAGCAACAGATGTAGACAACAAATGTATGGACAACAAGGGGGGAAAGCTGTTGGGGGGGTGGTGGTGGGAGGAGTTGAGAGACTGGGATTGGCATGTATACATTTATATGTATAAAATAGATAACCAATAAGAACCTGCTGTATAAAAATATAAAATAAAATTCAAAATTAAAAAGAAATAAAATTTAAAAAATAAAACAGAAAAAACAATTATTCCCTTCACATACATGTATTTATATGAATAAATTATTTCCATGCTTATATCTGTAAATACAAAAAAGAGGAATAAAATCTACCTTGAACCAAAAACGAAAAAGAGAAAAAAAACACAGAACCCACCAGTTCCACAGAGGAAAACCGTATCAGGGCACTTGCTCCAGTTGTAAACAATTCTGAAGTTGGCCAGTGGTGGGGAATCGTCTCCCATTCAGCCAGCAGCCCCCACGCAACAAGCGTCCTCATTGCAAAGCTGGGGCACCGTGCCGAGGCATCTGTGAGTAAACGTGAGCTGAGCCCCAGGCCAGTTGCTGCTGAACTATTCCCACCCGTCCCAGGTAAAACACCTGAATATATACAAGGACTTGAAAGCCTAGAGGAAGGGCCATAGAGCCACACGAGTGACAGCATGCCGGCCGACTTGGTGCCTGCAGGCCAGCCAGGATGGTCCTGGCCCTGGGTGCTCTTCTGGAAGATTTCCATTTCCCTGACTGAGATACCCGTCCTGTCCCTGCCCCCACTGCTTTTTTCCTTCCTCACCTCTGCCCAGGGAGAAATTCCAGCAGCAGGTATGGGTGACACATCCTCTTCTTTAGCAGGTGGCAGCCTGGCAACTGCTGCAGAAAGTCCAGCAGAGCCCCACTCACACTGGGCCACCCACAAAGCCGTGGCCTCTCACTCCCTCCCACCAGCCCAGCCCCGAGACTGCTGACAGGGCAGAGAAAATGGCGTCAGGCACGGCTGCAGGGGCTCTTGCTGCCTGGAGTGGTATTTATATTGATCTCAACCCAGGCACACCTGGGGAGGGCTGGCCCGCACGGTAAGGCTGCCCAGGTCAGCCAATCATCACCCCTCAGGGGCTCACAGTTGCAGAAAATGGAACTTGCTGAACCGGCCAGGTCCAAGGAACAGGTGTGGGCTCCTGAGAGTCAGGATAGACAAGGGGCTGCAGCTTTGGCTTGTTTTCTAATCATTTTATCTGGCCCATGAGTGGGAGACAACTTCAAGAAAACCCTCTCCTTATGAGAGGAACCCAGGAGTCAGGGAGAGGAGGGGTGGGTGGTGGTTGGAGACAGAGGCCTGGTGCCCCGGGTGCAGTGGAAGTCTCTGGAAGACCAGGTGGAGGGAGGCCGCACAGAGTGACGCCCAGGGTCACAGACCTGTCGCAGCTGCTGTTTGTTAGTTCAAGTCCTGCTCTGAGGTGCTCTGTGCCAGCTCTGAGCGACAGGTGAGCTGGGGGTGCTCTGCAATGAGGGCTATGTGCACGGTTCCTGTGTGCCCAGCCCTGCCATGGTACCTGCAAGGGTAGCTCTGTATCCTGGGAAGGGCCTGACCACGAGAGCCCCGTGGGCTGGGGTGGGGGTGGGGTACCTGCCCAGGTGAGCTCCATATTCTGGGATTGGTCTGACCACGAGAGCCCCATGGGCTGCTGGGGACCTGGTAAAGGATGTCAGGACAGTCAGTGAAGCCACCGAGGATATACCTCCAGTTGCTCCTAATTCCTACACCCTGCTGGTCATTCTACCAACCACCAGGACATGGTATTCTGTATTAGTCTTCAATGATGCCTTCTTTTGTATTCCATTAGTCCCAGAGTCACAAGAAATTTTGGCTTGTGAGTGGCAGGACTCAACATACAACTAAAACAATACTTCCGGGCCGTCTTGCCCCAAGGGTGCAAAAATTCCCACACCATCTTTGGGGAAAGCTTAGCTAAAGACCTAAAAGTTCTACCTCTGGAAAAGGAAACCCTCCTTCAGTACGCAGACGACATTCTGATCGCCAGCCCTACTAAGGAGGCCTCTGAACTACCAAGCCAATAAAGGATAGAAGTTGTCCAAGAAAAAGCTCAAATATCACAGACTGCGGTGACCTGCCTGGGCTTCATTCTCACAGAAGGTCGGAGAAGCCCATCCCAGGAAAGGGAAGAAACCATTTGCAGCCTTACCCCTTTCTAAAACTAGAAGACAGCTTAGGGGTTCCTGGGGAGGCCAGGGTTTGCTGCTTCTGGATCCCTAACTACAGTCTACTAGCTGGGCCTCTATATGAAACACTGAAAGGAAAAGATGATGATCCTTTTGAATAGAATCCAGAAGTGGCCTTTCAAGAATGGAAAGAGCAGTCAATTCAGACCCTTGCCCTGGAACTCCCTAATTTAGCTAAACCCTTTGACCTTTACATTCCCGGTGAAAGGTGAATCGCCATTGGAGAATTAGTGCAAAAACTGGGACCACTTGAAATGGAACAATGCAAGAATGCCATCCAGGTAGGATAAACTACGGTCACCAAGGGGCTTGGCCCACTGCCGCATCTGGCCAAGATACTGGCGGTATCTAAAAACCTGGAAATCAGCAGCCCAAAAGGCCACCTCCTTCCTAAGGGAAAAGGACCCCACGTGGTGATCCTAACCACCAACGATGCCCTGAAGTTGCAGGGTTCGCTCCGTGGGCACACCGACCTCGAGTGAGGAGGCCCTCCAACTCCAACATCCAGAGAGATAACCGGGGGCAACAGGGCACCATGACGACTCGTGTGAACATCACTTGACCTGGAGTTTCTCTCATAAAACAATAAGAGTGTGTCCCAAAAGAGTAGACTACTGCTTGCAGGACTTACTGCACCCAGAGGGGAGCTAATAATCTTGGCGGGGGAACCGTATATCACACTGTCACCATAGAAAAGCCTACAGACACCGTGATGATGGTGGCCAATAAGACCGGCTGGACTCCTGTTTACTTCAAAAGGCTGTTGACTCAGTGGTCATCATGGTCCTTGATCACCACTGACCCTGGACTGTCTGGGAGTTGAGCGGGCAGGGCTCTGACACCTGGTGCTGTTTGTACGTTAATTCAGGGGCCTAATTGAAGAAAGCGCAGACTACTGGTCAGAGCATCTAGGCTGGCAGAAACGGTCAGCCTAAGGTGGCCGAACAAATGTGGGGCGGGGTGAAACCGGCCCCCACAGCGTCTCTGCACATCTCTTTCCTGGACCCTTAAAGGTCATTAGAATCTATAACACTTCCAATGCTGGTGCTCAGGTGGACGAGCAGGGAGGCAGGGGGCCTGGGGACAATCAACGTCACCTGGAGGCTGCTGGGGAGAAGCTCTGACCCTCGCCCCCCGGGTATTAGGGCTCCCAACTCAGCACTCAGCAGTTACAGAAGAAGTGTCTGCACCCTCAGCACTCCAAGAATGAGGAACGGGACAAAAGGCAGAGGAGGGGTTTGTCCCCAGCAAAGCCCATTAAAAATCCCTGGGAGATAAAAATAGAATCTGGGCAATAAAGTCAAGTCTAACCTTTTTTATCCTTTGTGCTTTGTCTAATTTCACGTGCTCCTAGGGTCCCGCATGCAGAGGTTCCACACCCGGCACTTCAGACCAGATTTCCTAGTGCAGAATGGCTGGGTCGACACCTCAGCTCCTGGGGCCCAGTGCAGACTCCGCGATATAGAGCCTGAGCTGCAGCCAACCTGGCCCTCGAGAGCTCCGCCCCCTCCCTCCCACTGACTCTGACAGGATCTCTACACAGCAGCCCAGCCCACAGCCCACGGGGTAGTGCATGCTCTCACCTCTCCATTCTCTGATCAAAATATAAAGTTTCCTTTGCTTGTGAACCAAACTCAGTCTCGATCTGTTGGCCCCAATGACACTGGGCAGGGGGACACTTGTTGGGGTCCACTCTGGAGGATCAGTAACAGAAATTGAGACTATTGTAACCTCAATGAACAGATGTGTGAGCCAAACTGTAGTTAACATAGAACAGTGTATAAGGCTCGGGTAAAATAAGATGTTTCTAACACTTCCATTTGATATTTCCATCACTTTATTATAAGCAAGTTCAGTGAAAAGGTTTGTCTTATTTGTCAGGTCAATATTAGAGAAACGAAGTGATTTCTTTCCAAGGATGTACATCTAATAATCTTGGTTAAAGCTTCAATCTTGTTTTAAATGCTTTTCCATTGAAAATGATACCTCTCTTTCAGCTCCCCCATTTCTGAGAAGTATAAAATCTTATAATTTATTATTACCAAAGGGGAAAGGTGGGAGGAGGGATAAATTAACAGTTTGGGATTAACACATACACACTGCTATGTATAAAATAGATCATCAACAAGGAACTACTGTATAGCACAGGGAACTACACTCAACATTTTGCAATAACCTATAAGGGGAAATAATCTGAAAAAGAATAGATATTTTTATTGACATCATCTATCAATGACAGTTAAAGTGTAACCTAAGGGAAGCTGGTGGTGAGTGCTTCTGACCCTGAAGACTTCAATCATCTAAAGTTTGGACTCTGCCTACTTCCCAAGGCCCTTAATGAACATATGTGTAGCCGTAGCTTAAAAAATTCCCCAGTTTGGGTTTCGGGGAGACACTGATTTTGAAAAAGCCCTGGTGTTCTCCTTACATGAATGGGACTCTTCCTACTGCTAAAACATGTCTGTCACACCCAGAGGATGGTATACCGTCTGATCGGGAAGAGTTTGGAAAAGGCATCTCCTCTCCTCATCTCCTGGTGCTCGGGTTCACCCCTCCAGCGTCTTTACTAACAGTCTCCCCACTTGGAGATGTCAGCACTGTCAACATCCTGTTGCGTACAGTTTGGAATTTGTCCAGAGGATGAAGCGGAAGGATGAGGAACAATGAGAGACAAGTCCTAGGTGTTCAGACAGGCACATGTCACTCTAATTTCCAATCAGGAAGACGAATTGACCAAAGGCTAGGGTTGCCCATGGAAACAGTATAGGGCTTGAGGAAATCCCGCTGCTTTGTGGCCAGTTCCCATAAACACAAGTTGAACAATGGAACTCAGGGGCAGTAAAATTCACAAAACTGCAGAGTTGAAAATATCCATCACTGAAAAATGTCTTGAGGAAAGTCAGAGAAAAGGACTTGTAAGCAAGGGAGAATGGCAGGAAAGGGATTTGAGGAGGTAGAAAGGACTCGCCATTAAGCACAAGAAAAGGAGCTGAACATTGCCAACATTGCAGTTGGCCAAAAAGGGTGTATGCGTTTTTTTCTGTATATATTCAAGAAAAGGGCATACACTTTTTTAGCCAACCAAACAGGTGGGCACTGGAAGTCAATACTACAAAAGATATCACTTCGCATCAGTCAGAAGAGCCATCCTCATAAAGCGTAAACAACAGAAATGCAGGACAGGGCAAGGAGAAGAGGGAGCCCTGTGAGACTTATAGTGGAAATGTATATTGCCAACGGCCATTCTGGAGAAGTGTATTGTGTTTACTAAAGCATCTAAAAAATGAGCTACAGAGCATAGGGCACTTGCACTCATGGGCGTATATCTTGAGAAAAACAAAAATCGAGAGGACACAGGCACCCCAATGTTTACCCCCTCTCTGTTTAAAAGATCCTCAACTAGGATATAACTTAAATGTCTCTGGAGGGAAAAAATGGGTAGAGATGTGGTACTTAGGTAGAGTGGAATATTATTCAGCCTGGAAATCAATGAAATATGGCCAGTTGTAACAACTCCGGAGGAGTTACGTATGATCTTTCTAAGTGACAGAATTCAAAAAGAAAAAGACACATATCATAAGATATCACTTAAAGGTGGAATCCAAAATGGCTACACATGAAATAAATTACAAAACAAAAACATAGTCAAATATGTAGAAAACACGCATAAGGCTGCTAAACGGGAAAGGTGGGGAGGGGTGAGGCATCACCCAGGAGGTTGAAATTAGCAAAGATACCATTCCAAATACCAAACTGATAATCAACAAGGCCTACACGGTAGCTAAAAGAACTGCACTCAGCACACTCAAGTCACCGGAAAAGAATATATACGACTGGTAAGAATCTGAAAAAGAATTTACTGATGTCTCTCTGTACGTGAATCAAGTGGATGTACAGCAGCAAGAAACAGAGCTTTGAAAATCAGCTGTAACCAATATAGTAATAAATTGAAAAAAATAAACGACAGAGAGACAGAGAAAACCTCTTACAACTTTTCCTCAGGGCCGGTGATGCAACATGGATTGAACACATCTAGACCCACAGCAGGATGAGACATAAGGCTGGAAACTGTTTGCGCTAAGAGAAATGTGAGGTTGGGTGAGGAAATGCACACCCTTTAAAGTAATACTACCTGGTACCCATTCAATGGGTCCCAAATATGCAGGTTCAAGGGATCTTCCTACAGCTAAAACATGCATGGAAAACCCAGAGGACTGTACACCATGTGATCGGGAGATGTGTCTAAAATGCAGCTCATTTATCCTCTCCTGGTGCTCCTGTTCACCATTCCAGCCACGTTACTTAGAATCTCCCCACTTGGAGAATCAGCACATTTCAACTTCTGTTTCACACATTTTGCAAATTGTGAGGAGGATGAACGGGGAACCAATGAGAGAATAGTTGTAGGGGTTTGGACGGGCACATATCACTCTAATTTCCCATTAAGAATAAGAATTGAAAAAAGGCTCAGCCCGCCTCGCCCGAGCCAAAATAGGGCCTGAAGCAATCCTGCGGGTTTGAGGCCAGCTCACAAAAGAGCAACTTAAAAAATGGAGCTCAGGGTCACTGCAATTCACAAACCTGCAGAGTTATAAATGAAAACTAACGTCCAAAAATATGTTGAGGTAAGGCAAAGAAGAGGATCTGAATGCAAGACAGAATTGCAAGAAACAGATTTCAAGAGATAGATTGGACTCGTCTTTAAAGCACATGAAAAGCGGCAGAATTTCGACAATGATGCAGTTGGCCCAAAAGGGCGTATGCGTTTTTTCCTGATTATATCCAGGAAAAAACGCATACGCACTTTATGGGCAACGAAGCAAGCAAGCAATGCAAATGTGCACAACAAAGAAGTCTCATTTCCCACTGGTCAAAAGGGCCATCCTAAAAAATTGTAAAAACCAGAAATGCAGGACAGGCCATGGAGAACAGGGAGCCTTTATACGCTGATGGGCAGTGTGTGAACTGCCGAGAGCCACTCTGGAGAAGTGTATGGTGGTTCCTAAATCATCTAAAAAACAGAGCTACAGAGCATAGGACACTTCCAATCATGGGAGTATATCTAGGGAAATCTAAAAATTAACAAGACACAAGCACACCACAGTTTAGGGCTACTCTGTTTACAAGAACCTCAACTTCAGTATACCTTAAATATCCCAGGAAAGAGAACAATGGATAAAGAAGATGTGGTACTTATGTACAATGGAATATCTCTTCACCATGAAATCAATGTAATAAGGCTAGTAGAAGGATAAAGAGTGGATTTAGGTCCGATAATACTACTTGAAATAAGTCAAACAGAAAAAGAAACATATCATAAGATATCACTTATAGAGGGAGGGTAAATATGGCTGCACAAGAAATGAATTACAGAACAGAACAGTGTCTCACATTTAGAAAACACACTTATTTCAGCTTAAGGGGAAAGGAGAGGTGGGGTGATGCATAAAACCAGAGTTTGAAATTAGCACAGATACCGTTCAATAAACCAAATAGATATTAGACAAGATCTACACCTTGCTCAATGAACTGGCCTCAACACACCCTATACACCGCAGAGAAATATATCTGAGTAATAAGAATCTTAAAACCCATGTATTGATATATCTCCATAAGGGAATCAAGTGTGTGCAGAGTGGCACAAACACAGCAGTGAAAATGAGCTAAACCCCATTATAGAAATAAATTTTAAAAACAAAACGCAGAAACAATGAAAGAGAGAAAAATTCTTACAAAATTCGCTCAGGGGCTGTGATGCAACCTGGATTGACCACATATAAACCCACAGCTGGATAAGACATAAGGCTGGACACTTGGGGCTGAGAGGATTGATGAGCTTTGGTGAGCAACTGCCAAAAGTTTAATGCAATACTTCATGCTACTCATTCCAAGGGTCCCAACACTCCAGGTTGAAGGGAATCTTCCTACAGCTAAACCATGCTTGGGAAACCCAGCGACTGGTATACCATATGATCGGGAAAGGTTTCTAAAACGCACCTCATTTTTCCTCTCCTGGGGCTCCGGATCGACATTCCAGCCGCTTTACCAAAAATATCCCCACATGGAGAGTCAATGCCTTTAAGTTCTGGTATCGCACAGTCTGCAGTTAGTGCGGAGGATGAATGGGAAGAGGGGGAACCAGTGAGAAACTAGCTGTAGCGGTTTCAATGGGCACATGTCACTCTAAATTCACATCAGTAAGAAGAATAAACCAAAGGCACAGCAAGGTGCCCCAGAAGAAGAATAGGGCCTGAAGGAATCCTGTGGTTATGAGGCAAGATCACAAAAATAAGAGCTGAAAAATGGAGCTAAGGGCCACTGCAATTCAAAAACCTGCAGAGTTATAAAGGCCAACTATTTTCAAAAAATATATTGAGGTAAGGCTATGAAGAGGCATTGAAAGCAAGGCAGAATTGCAGGAAAACGATTTCAGGAGGTAGACTGGAATTGCATTTAAAGCATAGGAAAAGAGGCAGAACGTCCACAATGATTCACTTGGCCAAAAAGGGTGTATGCCTTTTTTCCTGAATTTATTCAGGAAAAAAGGCATACGCCCTTTTTGGCCAACCAAGCAAGCTTGCAAAGGAAATCTGCACTACAATGAAGTCTCACTTCCCCCTGGTCAAAAGGGCCATCTGAAAAAAGTGTAAAATCCAGAAAGGCAGGACAGGCCATGGAGAACTGGGAGCCTTGTTATGCTGATGGGCGGGATGTGTATGGTGTTTCCTGAAACATCTAAAAAACAAAGCAACAGAGCCTAGGGCACTTCCACTTATGGTCCTATAGCTTAGGGAAATTAAAATCAAAAAGACACAGCCACCCCAAAATTTGGGACGCCTCTGTTTACAAGAACCTCGTTAACCGTACAAGTTCAATATCACAGAAAGTGAAAAATGGATAAAGAACTTGTGGTACTTACGTACAATGCAGTATCACTCAGCAATGAAATCTATGTCATCAGGCCCGTAGCAGCATAATGAGTGGATTCAGGTACGATGATTCTAACTGAAATAAGACACACAGAAAAAGAAACATCATAAGATATCACTAATACACGGAATGTAAACTTGGCTACACAGGAACTGAATTACAGAACAGAACAGGGTCTCAAATTTAGAAAACCAACTTATGCTTGCTTAAGGGGAAAGGTGAGTTGGGGTGCTGCATAAAACCAGAGATTGAAATGAACACAGATAAAGTTCCTTAAGCCAAATATGGAATAGACAAGAGCTACTCCTTGCTCAACGAAATGGACTCAACACCCCATATTAAACGCCTAAGAATGTACCTGACTAGTAAGTATCTTAAAACCTATGGATTGCTATGTCTCCAAAAGAGAATCAAGCATGTGTACAGGGGCATAAACGCAGCAGTGATAGGATTGGAGAGGTTCAGTGAGCAAATGAAGACCCTTTGAAGTCATATTGCATGGTACCAATGCCACGGGTCTCAACTCTCCAGGTTTAAGGTATTCTTCCTTCAGCTAAAACATGCATGTGGAACCCAGAGTATGATCAACCGTGTGAAAGGGAAACATGTTCAAATATGTCTCAGTTTTCCTCCCCTGGTACTCGGGTGCAACATTCCAGACGCTTTACTAACACTCTCCCCAGTTGGAGAGTCAGCGCCTTTAACCTCCTGTTTGGCCCAGTTTGCAATTTCTGCGGAAGATGAACAGGAATAGCGAGAACCAATGAGAGACTAGCTGGAGGTGTCTGGACGGGCAAATTTAACTCTCATTTCCCACCAGGAAGAGGAAATAACCAAAGGCTCAACATGCCGTGCCGGAACAAGATTAGGGCCTGAAGCCATCCTGCGGTGTTGCGGCCAGCTCAAAAGAAAGCGAGTTGAAGAAAGGAGCTCAGGGGCACTGTAATTCACAAACCTGCAGAGTTATAAATGACAGCTATCGTCCAAAAATATACTGAAGTAAGGCTGCCAAGAGGACTTGAAAGCGGGGCAGAATTGCAGGAAACCGATTTCAGGAGGTAGACTGCAATTGCATTGAAAGCATAGGAAAAGAGGCAGAACGTCCACAATGATGCACTTGGCCAAAAAGGGCGTATGCGTTTTTTCCTGAATATATTCAGGAAAAAACGCATACGCCCTTTTTGGCCAACCAAGCAAGCTTGCAAAGGAAATCTGCACTACAATGAAGTCTCACTTCCCCCCGGTCAAAAGGGCCATCTGAAAAAAGTGTAAAATCCAGAAAGGCAGGACAGGCCATGGAGAACTGGGAGCCTTGTTATGCTGATGGGCGGGATGTAAATTGCCAACAGACACTCGGGAGAAGTGTATGGTGTTTCCTGAAACATCTAAAAAACAAAGCAACAGAGCCTAGGGCACTTCCACTTATGGTCCTATAGCTTAGGGAAATTAAAATCAAAAAGACACAGCCACCCCAAAGTTTGGGACGCCTCTGTTTACAAGAACCTCGTTTACCGTACAAGTTCAACATCGCAGAAAGTGAAAAATGGATAAAGAAGTTGTGGTATTTACTTACAAAGCAATATCACTCAGCAATGAAATCTATGTCATCAGGCCCTTAGCAGCACAATGAGTGGATTCAGGTATGATGATTCTAACTGAAATAAGTCACACAGAAAAAGAAACATCATAAGATATCACTAATACACGGAATGTAAACTTGGCTACACAGGAACTGAATTACAAAACAGAACAGGGTCTCAAATTTAGAAAACCAACTTATACTTGCTTAATGGGAAAGGTGAGTTGGGGTGCTGCATAAAACCAGAGATTGAAATGAGCACAGATAAAGTTCCTTAAGCCAAATATGGAATAGACAAGAGCTACTCCTTGCTCAACGAAATGGACTCAACACCCCATATTAAATGCCTAAGAATGTACCTGACTAGTAATTATCTTAAAACCTATGGATTGCTATGTCTCCGAAAGGGAATCAAGCGTGTGTACAGGGGCATAAATGCAGCAGTGATAGGATTGGAGAGGTTTGGTGAGCAAATGAAGACCCTTTGAAATCATATTGCATGGTACTAATTCCACGGGTCTCAACTCTCCAGGTTTCAGGGATTCTTCCTTCAGCTAAAACATGCATGTGGAACCCAGAGTATGATCAACCATGTGATCGGGAGACGTGTTCAAATATGTCTCAGTTTTCGTCCCCTGGTACTCGGGTGCAACATTCCAGACGCTTTACTAACACTCTCCCTACTTGGAGAGTCAGTGCCTTTAACCTCCTGTTTGGCCCTGTTTTCAATTTCAGTGGAAGATGAACAGGAATAGGGAGAACCAATGAGAGACAAGCTGGAGGTTTCTGGACGGGCAAATTTAACTCTCATTTCCCACCAAGGACAGGAATTAACCAAAGGCTCAGCGTGCCGTGCTGGAACCAGATTAGGGCCTGAAGCAATCCTGCGGTGTTGCGGCCAGCTCACAAGAAAGCGAGATGAAGAACGGAGCTCAGGGGCACAGGAATTCACAAACCTGCAGAGTTATAAATGACAGCAATCGTCCAAAAATATACTGAAGTAAGGCTGCCAAGAGGACTTGAAAGCGGGGCAGAATTGCAGGAAACCGATTTCAGGAGGTAGACTGGAATTGCATTTTAAGCATAGGAAAAGAGGCAGAACGTCCACAATGATGCACTTGGCCAAAAAGGGCGTATGCGTTTTTTCGTGAATCAGGAAAAAACGCATACGCACTTTTTGGCCAACCAAGCAAGCTTGCAAAGGAAATCTGCACTACAATGAAGTCTCACTTCCCCCCGGTCAGAAGGGCCATCTGAAAAAAGTGTAAAATCCAGAAAGGCAGGACAGGCCATGGAGAACTGGGAGCCTTGTTATGCTGATGGGCGGGATGTAAATTGCCAACAGCCACTCGGGAGAAGTGTATGGTGTTTCCTGAAACATCTAAAAAACAAAGCAACAGAGCCTAGGGCACTTCCACTTATGGTCCTATAGCTTAGGGAAATTAAAATCAAAAAGACACAGCCACCCCACAGTTTGGGACAGCTCTGTTTACAAGAACCTCGTTTACGGTACAAGTTCAATATCGCAGAAAGTGAAAAATGGATAAAGAAGTTGTGGTACTTATGTACAATGCAAAATCACTGAGCCATGAAATCTATGTCATCAGGCCCGTAGCAGCATAATGAGTGGATTCAGGTATGATGATTCTAACTGAAATATGTCACACAGAAAAAGAAACGTCATAAGATATCACTAATACATGGAATGTGAACTTGGCTACACATGAACTGAATTACAAAACAGAACAGGGTCTCAAGTTTAGAAAACCAACTTATGCTTCCTTAAGGGGGAAAGTGAGTTGGGGTGCTGCATAAAACCAGAGTTTGAAATTAGCACAGATACCATTCAATAAGCCAAATATGTAATAGACAAGACCTACCCCTTGCTCAACAAAATGGACTCAACAATGAGGTATCACCTCACACCTGATAGAATGGGCATCATGAGAAAATCTACAAACAAAAATGCTGGAAAGGGTGTGGAGAAAAGGAACCCCCTTCCACTATTGTTGGGAATATAAATTGATACAGTCACTACGGAGAACAATATGGAGTTTCTTAAGAAACTAACAATAGAATTACCATATGATACAGCAATCCCAGTACTGGACATATACCCAGACAAAACCATAAATCAAAACGAGACATTCACCGCAATGTTCATTGCATCACTATTTACAATATCGAGGTAATGGAAGCAACCTAAATGCCCACAGACAGACGAATGCATAAAGCTGTGGTACATATATAAAATGGAATATTACTAAGCCATGAAAAGGAATGAAATTGGGTCATTTGTAGAGACGTCGATGGATCTAGAGACTGTCATACAGAGTGAAGTAAGTCAGAAAGACAAAAACAAATCTTGTATATTCATGCATATATGTGGAACCTAGAAAAACTGTACAGATTAACCATTTTGCAAGGCATAAATAGAGCAACAGATGTAGACAACAAATGTATGGACAACAAGGGGGGAAAGCTGTTGGGGGGGTGGTGGTGGGAGGAGTTGAGAGACTGGGATTGGCATGTATACATTTATATGTATAAAATAGATAACCAATAAGAACCTGCTGTATAAAAATATAAAATAAAATTCAAAATTAAAAAGAAATAAAATTTAAAAAATAAAACAGAAAAAACAATTATTCCCTTCACATACATGTATTTATATGAATAAATTATTTCCATGCTTATATCTGTAAATACAAAAAAGAGGAATAAAATCTACCTTGAACCAAAAACGAAAAAGAGAAAAAAAACACAGAACCCACCAGTTCCACAGAGGAAAACCGTATCAGGGCACTTGCTCCAGTTGTAAACAATTCTGAAGTTGGCCAGTGGTGGGGAATCGTCTCCCATTCAGCCAGCAGCCCCCACGCAACAAGCGTCCTCATTGCAAAGCTGGGGCACCGTGCCGAGGCATCTGTGAGTAAACGTGAGCTGAGCCCCAGGCCAGTTGCTGCTGAACTATTCCCACCCGTCCCAGGTAAAACACCTGAATATATACAAGGACTTGAAAGCCTAGAGGAAGGGCCATAGAGCCACACGAGTGACAGCATGCCGGCCGACTTGGTGCCTGCAGGCCAGCCAGGATGGTCCTGGCCCTGGGTGCTCTTCTGGAAGATTTCCATTTCCCTGACTGAGATACCCGTCCTGTCCCTGCCCCCACTGCTTTTTTCCTTCCTCACCTCTGCCCAGGGAGAAATTCCAGCAGCAGGTATGGGTGACACATCCTCTTCTTTAGCAGGTGGCAGCCTGGCAACTGCTGCAGAAAGTCCAGCAGAGCCCCACTCACACTGGGCCACCCACAAAGCCGTGGCCTCTCACTCCCTCCCACCAGCCCAGCCCCGAGACTGCTGACAGGGCAGAGAAAATGGCGTCAGGCACGGCTGCAGGGGCTCTTGCTGCCTGGAGTGGTATTTATATTGATCTCAACCCAGGCACACCTGGGGAGGGCTGGCCCGCACGGTAAGGCTGCCCAGGTCAGCCAATCATCACCCCTCAGGGGCTCACAGTTGCAGAAAATGGAACTTGCTGAACCGGCCAGGTCCAAGGAACAGGTGTGGGCTCCTGAGAGTCAGGATAGACAAGGGGCTGCAGCTTTGGCTTGTTTTCTAATCATTTTATCTGGCCCATGAGTGGGAGACAACTTCAAGAAAACCCTCTCCTTATGAGAGGAACCCAGGAGTCAGGGAGAGGAGGGGTGGGTGGTGGTTGGAGACAGAGGCCTGGTGCCCCGGGTGCAGTGGAAGTCTCTGGAAGACCAGGTGGAGGGAGGCCGCACAGAGTGACGCCCAGGGTCACAGACCTGTCGCAGCTGCTGTTTGTTAGTTCAAGTCCTGCTCTGAGGTGCTCTGTGCCAGCTCTGAGCGACAGGTGAGCTGGGGGTGCTCTGCAATGAGGGCTATGTGCACGGTTCCTGTGTGCCCAGCCCTGCCATGGTACCTGCAAGGGTAGCTCTGTATCCTGGGAAGGGCCTGACCACGAGAGCCCCGTGGGCTGGGGTGGGGGTGGGGTACCTGCCCAGGTGAGCTCCATATTCTGGGATTGGTCTGACCACGAGAGCCCCATGGGCTGCTGGGGACCTGGTAAAGGATGTCAGGACAGTCAGTGAAGCCACCGAGGATATACCTCCAGTTGCTCCTAATTCCTACACCCTGCTGCTCATTCTACCAACCACCAGGACATGGTATTCTGTATTAGTCTTCAATGATGCCTTCTTTTGTATTCCATTAGTCCCAGAGTCACAAGAAATTTTGGCTTGTGAGTGGCAGGACTCAACATACAACTAAAACAATACTTCCGGGCCGTCTTGCCCCAAGGGTGCAAAAATTCCCACACCATCTTTGGGGAAAGCTTAGCTAAAGACCTAAAAGTTCTACCTCTGGAAAAGGAAACCCTCCTTCAGTACGCAGACGACATTCTGATCGCCAGCCCTACTAAGGAGGCCTCTGAACTACCAAGCCAATAAAGGATAGAAGTTGTCCAAGAAAAAGCTCAAATATCACAGACTGCGGTGACCTGCCTGGGCTTCATTCTCACAGAAGGTCGGAGAAGCCCATCCCAGGAAAGGGAAGAAACCATTTGCAGCCTTACCCCTTTCTAAAACTAGAAGACAGCTTAGGGGTTCCTGGGGAGGCCAGGGTTTGCTGCTTCTGGATCCCTAACTACAGTCTACTAGCTGGGCCTCTATATGAAACACTGAAAGGAAAAGATGATGATCCTTTTGAATAGAATCCAGAAGTGGCCTTTCAAGAATGGAAAGAGCAGTCAATTCAGACCCTTGCCCTGGAACTCCCTAATTTAGCTAAACCCTTTGACCTTTACATTCCCGGTGAAAGGTGAATCGCCATTGGAGAATTAGTGCAAAAACTGGGACCACTTGAAATGGAACAATGCAAGAATGCCATCCAGGTAGGATAAACTACGGTCACCAAGGGGCTTGGCCCACTGCCGCATCTGGCCAAGATACTGGCGGTATCTAAAAACCTGGAAATCAGCAGCCCAAAAGGCCACCTCCTTCCTAAGGGAAAAGGACCCCACGTGGTGATCCTAACCACCAACGATGCCCTGAAGTTGCAGGGTTCGCTCCGTGGGCACACCGACCTCGAGTGAGGAGGCCCTCCAACTCCAACATCCAGAGAGATAACCGGGGGCAACAGGGCACCATGACGACTCGTGTGAACATCACTTGACCTGGAGTTTCTCTCATAAAACAATAAGAGTGTGTCCCAAAAGAGTAGACTACTGCTTGCAGGACTTACTGCACCCAGAGGGGAGCTAATAATCTTGGCGGGGGAACCGTATATCACACTGTCACCATAGAAAAGCCTACAGACACCGTGATGATGGTGGCCAATAAGACCGGCTGGACTCCTGTTTACTTCAAAAGGCTGTTGACTCAGTGGTCATCATGGTCCTTGATCACCACTGACCCTGGACTGTCTGGGAGTTGAGCGGGCAGGGCTCTGACACCTGGTGCTGTTTGTACGTTAATTCAGGGGCCTAATTGAAGAAAGCGCAGACTACTGGTCAGAGCATCTAGGCTGGCAGAAACGGTCAGCCTAAGGTGGCCGAACAAATGTGGGGCGGGGTGAAACCGGCCCCCACAGCGTCTCTGCACATCTGTTTCCTGGACCCTTAAAGGTCATTAGAATCTATAACACTTCCAATGCTGGTGCTCAGGTGGACGAGCAGGGAGGCAGGGGGCCTGGGGACAATCAACGTCACCTGGAGGCTGCTGGGGAGAAGCTCTGACCCTCGCCCCCGGGTATTAGGGCTCCCAACTCAGCACTCAGCAGTTACAGAAGAAGTGTCTGCACCCTCAGCACTCCAAGAATGAGGAACGGGACAAAAGGCAGAGGAGGGGTTTGTCCCCAGCAAAGCCCATTAAAAATCCCTGGGAGATAAAAATAGAATCTGGGCAATAAAGTCAAGTCTAACCTTTTTTATCCTTTGTGCTTTGTCTAATTTCACGTGCTCCTAGGGTCCCGCATGCAGAGGTTCCACACCCGGCACTTCAGACCAGATTTCCTAGTGCAGAATGGCTGGGTCGACACCTCAGCTCCTGGGGCCCAGTGCAGACTCCGCGATATAGAGCCTGAGCTGCAGCCAACCTGGCCCTCGAGAGCTCCGCCCCCTCCCTCCCACTGACTCTGACAGGATCTCTACACAGCAGCCCAGCCCACAGCCCACGGGGTAGTGCATGCTCTCACCTCTCCATTCTCTGATCAAAATATAAAGTTTCCTTTGCTTGTGAACCAAACTCAGTCTCGATCTGTTGGCCCCAATGACACTGGGCAGGGGGACACTTGTTGGGGTCCACTCTGGAGGATCAGTAACAGAAATTGAGACTATTGTAACCTCAATGAACAGATGTGTGAGCCAAACTGTAGTTAACATAGAACAGTGTATAAGGCTCGGGTAAAATAAGATGTTTCTAACACTTCCATTTGATATTTCCATCACTTTATTATAAGCAAGTTCAGTGAAAAGGTTTGTCTTATTTGTCAGGTCAATATTAGAGAAACGAAGTGATTTCTTTCCAAGGATGTACATCTAATAATCTTGGTTAAAGCTTCAATCTTGTTTTAAATGCTTTTCCATTGAAAATGATACCTCTCTTTCAGCTCCCCCATTTCTGAGAAGTATAAAATCTTATAATTTATTATTACCAAAGGGGAAAGGTGGGAGGAGGGATAAATTAACAGTTTGGGATTAACACATACACACTGCTATGTATAAAATAGATCATCAACAAGGAACTACTGTATAGCACAGGGAACTACACTCAACATTTTGCAATAACCTATAAGGGGAAATAATCTGAAAAAGAATAGATATTTTTATTGACATCATCTATCAATGACAGTTAAAGTGTAACCTAAGGGAAGCTGGTGGTGAGTGCTTCTGACCCTGAAGACTTCAATCATCTAAAGTTTGGACTCTGCCTACTTCCCAAGGCCCTTAATGAACATATGTGTAGCCGTAGCTTAAAAAATTCCCCAGTTTGGGTTTCGGGGAGACACTGATTTTGAAAAAGCCCTGGTGTTCTCCTTACATGAATGGGACTCTTCCTACTGCTAAAACATGTCTGTCACACCCAGAGGATGGTATACCGTCTGATCGGGAAGAGTTTGGAAAAGGCATCTCCTCTCCTCATCTCCTGGTGCTCGGGTTCACCCCTCCAGCGTCTTTACTAACAGTCTCCCCACTTGGAGATGTCAGCACTGTCAACATCCTGTTGCGTACAGTTTGGAATTTGTCCAGAGGATGAAGCGGAAGGATGAGGAACAATGAGAGACAAGTCCTAGGTGTTCAGACAGGCACATGTCACTCTAATTTCCAATCAGGAAGACGAATTGACCAAAGGCTAGGGTTGCCCATGGAAACAGTATAGGGCTTGAGGAAATCCCGCTGCTTTGTGGCCAGTTCCCATAAACACAAGTTGAACAATGGAACTCAGGGGCAGTAAAATTCACAAAACTGCAGAGTTGAAAATATCCATCACTGAAAAATGTCTTGAGGAAAGTCAGAGAAAAGGACTTGTAAGCAAGGGAGAATGGCAGGAAAGGGATTTGAGGAGGTAGAAAGGACTCGCCATTAAGCACAAGAAAAGGAGCTGAACATTGCCAACATTGCAGTTGGCCAAAAAGGGTGTATGCGTTTTTTTCTGTATATATTCAAGAAAAGGGCATACACTTTTTTAGCCAACCAAACAGGTGGGCACTGGAAGTCAATACTACAAAAGATATCACTTCGCATCAGTCAGAAGAGCCATCCTCATAAAGCGTAAACAACAGAAATGCAGGACAGGGCAAGGAGAAGAGGGAGCCCTGTGAGACTTATAGTGGAAATGTATATTGCCAACGGCCATTCTGGAGAAGTGTATTGTGTTTACTAAAGCATCTAAAAAATGAGCTACAGAGCATAGGGCACTTGCACTCATGGGCGTATATCTTGAGAAAAACAAAAATCGAGAGGACACAGGCACCCCAATGTTTACCCCCTCTCTGTTTAAAAGATCCTCAACTAGGATATAACTTAAATGTCTCTGGAGGGAAAAAATGGGTAGAGATGTGGTACTTAGGTAGAGTGGAATATTATTCAGCCTGGAAATCAATGAAATATGGCCAGTTGTAACAACTCCGGAGGAGTTACGTATGATCTTTCTAAGTGACAGAATTCAAAAAGAAAAAGACACATATCATAAGATATCACTTAAAGGTGGAATCCAAAATGGCTACACATGAAATAAATTACAAAACAAAAACATAGTCAAATATGTAGAAAACACGCATAAGGCTGCTAAACGGGAAAGGTGGGGAGGGGTGAGGCATCACCCAGGAGGTTGAAATTAGCAAAGATACCATTCCAAATACCAAACTGATAATCAACAAGGCCTACACGGTAGCTAAAAGAACTGCACTCAGCACACTCAAGTCACCGGAAAAGAATATATACGACTGGTAAGAATCTGAAAAAGAATTTACTGATGTCTCTCTGTACGTGAATCAAGTGGATGTACAGCAGCAAGAAACAGAGCTTTGAAAATCAGCTGTAACCAATATAGTAATAAATTGAAAAAAATAAACGACAGAGAGACAGAGACAACCTCTTACAACTTTTCCTCAGGGCCGGTGATGCAACATGGATTGAACACATCTAGACCCACAGCAGGATGAGACATAAGGCTGGAAACTGTTTGCGCTAAGAGAAATGTGAGGTTGGGTGAGGAAATGCACACCCTTTAAAGTAATACTACCTGGTACCCATTCAATGGGTCCCAAATATGCAGGTTCAAGGGATCTTCCTACAGCTAAAACATGCATGGAAAACCCAGAGGACTGTACACCATGTGATCAGGAGATGTGTCTAAAATGCAGCTCATTTATCCTCTCCTGGTGCTCCTGTTCACCATTCCAGCCACGTTACTTAGAATCTCCCCACTTGGAGAATCAGCACATTTCAACTTCTGTTTCACACATTTTGCAAATTGTGAGGAGGATGAACGGGGAACCAATGAGAGAATAGTTGTAGGGGTTTGGACGGGCACATATCACTCTAATTTCCCATTAAGAATAAGAATTGAAAAAAGGCTCAGCCCGCCTCGCCCGAGCCAAAATAGGGCCTGAAGCAATCCTGCGGGTTTGAGGCCAGCTCACAAAAGAGCAACTTAAAAAATGGAGCTCAGGGTCACTGCAATTCACAAACATGCAGAGTTATAAATGAAAACTAACGTCCAAAAATATGTTGAGGTAAGGCAAAGAAGAGGATCTGAATGCAAGACAGAATTGCAAGAAACAGATTTCAAGAGATAGATTGGACTCGTCTTTAAAGCACATGAAAAGCGGCAGAATTTCGACAATGATGCAGTTGGCCCAAAAGGGCGTATGCGTTTTTTCCTGATTATATCCAGGAAAAAACGC
This sequence comes from Pseudorca crassidens, assembly GCF_039906515.1. Lineage (NCBI taxonomy): Eukaryota > Metazoa > Chordata > Mammalia > Artiodactyla > Delphinidae > Pseudorca > Pseudorca crassidens. Next base: position 353,222 of record NW_027135955.1, on the reverse strand, counting down.
ATACGCACTTTATGGGCAACGAAGCAAGCAAGCAATGCAAATGTGCACAACAAAGAAGTCTCATTTCCCACTGGTCAAAAGGGCCATCCTAAAAAATTGTAAAAACCAGAAATGCAGGACAGGCCATGGAGAACAGGGAGCCTTTATACGCTGATGGGCAGTGTGTGAACTGCCGAGAGCCACTCTGGAGAAGTGTATGGTGGTTCCTAAATCATCTAAAAAACAGAGCTACGGAGCATAGGACACTTCCAATCATGGGAGTATATCTAGGGAAATCTAAAAATTAACAAGACACAAGCACACCACAGTTTAGGGCTACTCTGTTTACAAGAACCTCAACTTCAGTATACCTTAAATATCCCAGGAAAGAGAACAATGGATAAAGAAGATGTGGTACTTATGTACAATGGAATATCTCTTCACCATGAAATCAATGTAATAAGGCTAGTAGAAGGATAAAGAGTGGATTTAGGTCCGATAATACTACTTGAAATAAGTCAAACAGAAAAAGAAACATATCATAAGATATCACTTATAGAGGGAGGGTAAATATGGCTGCACAAGAAATGAATTACAGAACAGAACAGTGTCTCACATTTAGAAAACACACTTATTTCAGCTTAAGGGGAAAGGAGAGGTGGGGTGATGCATAAAACCAGAGTTTGAAATTAGCACAGATACCGTTCAATAAACCAAATAGATATTAGACAAGATCTACACCTTGCTCAATGAACTGGCCTCAACACACCCTATACACCGCAGAGAAATATATCTGAGTAATAAGAATCTTAAAACCCATGTATTGATATATCTCCATAAGGGAATCAAGTGTGTGCAGAGTGGCACAAACACAGCAGTGAAAATGAGCTAAACCCCATTATAGAAATAAATTTTAAAAACAAAACGCAGAAACAATGAAAGAGAGAAAAATTCTTACAAAATTCGCTCAGGGGCTGTGATGCAACCTGGATTGACCACATATAAACCCACAGCTGGATAAGACATAAGGCTGGACACTTGGGGCTGAGAGGATTGATGAGCTTTGGTGAGCAACTGCCAAAAGTTTAATGCAATACTTCATGCTACTCATTCCAAGGGTCCCAACACTCCAGGTTGAAGGGAATCTTCCTACAGCTAAACCATGCTTGGGAAACCCAGCGACTGGTATACCATATGATCGGGAAAGGTTTCTAAAACGCACCTCATTTTTCCTCTCCTGGGGCTCCGGATCGACATTCCAGCCGCTTTACCAAAAATATCCCCACATGGAGAGTCAATGCCTTTAAGTTCTGGTATCGCACAGTCTGCAGTTAGTGCGGAGGATGAATGGGAAGAGGGGGAACCAGTGAGAAACTAGCTGTAGCGGTTTCAATGGGCACATGTCACTCTAAATTCACATCAGTAAGAAGAATAAACCAAAGGCACAGCAAGGTGCCCCAGAAGAAGAATAGGGCCTGAAGGAATCCTGTGGTTATGAGGCAAGATCACAAAAATAAGAGCTGAAAAATGGAGCTAAGGGCCACTGCAATTCAAAAACTTGCAGAGTTATAAAGGCCAACTATTTTCAAAAAATATATTGAGGTAAGGCTATGAAGAGGCATTGAAAGCAAGGCAGAATTGCAGGAAAACGATTTCAGGAGGTAGACTGGAATTGCATTGAAAGCATAGGAAAAGAGGCAGAACGTCCACAATGATGCACTTGGCCAAAAAGGGTGTATGCCTTTTTTCCTGAATTTATTCAGGAAAAAAGGCATACGCCCTTTTTGGCCAACCAAGCAAGCTTGCAAAGGAAATCTGCACTACAATGAAGTCTCACTTCCCCCTGGTCAAAAGGGCCATCTGAAAAAAGTGTAAAATCCAGAAAGGCAGGACAGGCCATGGAGAACTGGGAGCCTTGTTATGCTGATGGGCGGGATGTGTATGGTGTTTCCTGAAACATCTAAAAAACAAAGCAACAGAGCCTAGGGCACTTCCACTTATGGTCCTATAGCTTAGGGAAATTAAAATCAAAAAGACACAGCCACCCCAAAATTTGGGACGCCTCTGTTTACAAGAACCTCGTTAACCGTACAAGTTCAATATCAAAGAAAGTGAAAAATGGATAAAGAACTTGTGGTACTTACGTACAATGCAGTATCACTCAGTAATGAAATCTATGTCATCAGGCCCGTAGCAGCATAATGAGTGGATTCAGGTACGATGATTCTAACTGAAATAAGACACACAGAAAAAGAAACATCATAAGATATCACTAATACACGGAATGTAAACTTGGCTACACAGGAACTGAATACCAAAACAGAACAGGATCTCAAATTTAGAAAACCAACTTATGCTTGCTTAAGGGGAAAGGTGAGTTGGGGTGCTGCATAAAACCAGAGATTGAAATGAACACAGATAAAGTTCCTTAAGCCAAATATGGAATAGACAAGAGCTACTCCTTGCTCAACGAAATGGACTCAACACCCCATATTAAACGCCTAAGAATGTACCTGAGTAGTAAGTATCTTAAAACCTATGGATTGCTATGTCTCCAAAAGAGAATCAAGCATGTGTACAGGGGCATAAACGCAGCAGTGATAGGATTGGAGAGGTTCAGTGAGCAAATGAAGACCCTTTGAAGTCATATTGCATGGTACCCATTCCACGGGTCTCAACTCTCCAGGTTGAAGGTATTCTTCCTTCAGCTAAAACATGCATGTGGAACCCAGAGTATGATCAACCGTGTGAACGGGAGACATGTTCAAATATGTCTCAGTTTTCCTCCCCTGGTACTCGGGTGCAACATTCCAGACGCTTTACTAACACTCTCCCCACTTGGAGAGTCAGCGCCTTTAAACTCCTGGTAGGCCTAGTTTGCAATTTCTGCGGAAGATGAACAGAAATAGGGAGAACCAATGAGAGACTAGCTGGAGGTGTCTGGACGGGCAAATTTAACTCTCATTTCCCACCAGGAAGTGGAAATAACCAAAGGCTCAGCATGCCGTGCCGGAACCAGATTAGGGCCTGAAGACATCCTGCGGTGTTGCAGCCAGCTCACAAGAAAGCGAGTTGAAGAAAGGAGCTCAGGGGCACTGTAATTCACAAAACTGCAGAGTTATAAATGACAGCTATCGTCCAAAAATATACTGAAGTAAGGCTGCCAAGAGGACTTGAAAGCGGGGCAGAATTGCAGGAAACCGATTTCAGGAGGTAGACTGGAATTGCATTGAAAGCATAGGAAAAGAGGCAGAACGTCCACAATGATGCACTTGGCCAAAAAGGGCGTATGCGTTTTTTCCTGAATATATTCAGGAAAAAACGCATACGCCCTTTTTGGCCAACCAAGCAAGCTTGCAAAGGAAATCTGCACTACAATGAAGTCTCACTTTCCCCCGGTCAAAAGGGCCATCTGAAAAAAGTGTAAAATCCAGAAAGGCAGGACAGGCCATGGAGAACTGGGAGCCTTGTTATGCTGATGGGCGGGATGTAAATTGCCAACAGACACTCGGGAGAAGTGTATGGTGTTTCCTGAAACATCTAAAAAACAAAGCAACAGAGCCTAGGGCACTTCCACTTATGGTCCTATAGCTTAGGGAAATTAAAATCAAAAAGACACAGCCACCCCAAAGTTTAGGACGCCTCTGTTTACAAGAACCTCGTTTACAGTACAAGTTCAACATTGCAGAAAGTGAAAAATGGATAAAGAAGTTGTGGTATTTACTTACAAAGCAATATCACTCAGCAATGAAATCTATGTCATCAGGCCCTTAGCAGCACAATGAGTGGATTCAGGTATGATGATTCTAACTGAAATAAGTCACACAGAAAAAGAAACATCATAAGATATCAGTAATACACGGAATGTAAACTTGGCTCCACAGGAACTGAATTACAGAACAGAACAGGGTCTCAAATTAAGAAAACCAACTTATGCTTGCTTAAGGGTAAAGGTGAGTTGGGGTGCTGCATAAAACCAGAGATTGAAATGAGCACAGATAAAGTTCCTTAAGCCAAATATGGAATAGACAAGAGCTACTCCTTGCTCAACGAAATGGACTCAACACCGCATATTAAATGCCTAAGAATGTACCTGACTAGTAAGTATCTTAAAACCTATGGATTGCTATGTCTCCGAAAGAGAATCAAGCATGTGTACAGGGGCATAAACGCAGCAGTGATAGGATTGGAGAGGTTCGGTGAGCAAATGAAGACCCTTTGAAGTCATATTGCATGGTACCCATTCCACGGGTTTCAACTACCCAGGTTTAAGGTATTCTTCCTTCAGCTAAAACATGCATGTGGAACCTAGAGTATGATCAACCATGTGATCGGGAGACGTGTTCAAATATGTCTCAGTTTTCGTACCCTGGTACTCGGGTGCAACATTCCAGACGCTTTACTAACACCCTCCCGACTTGGAGAGTCAGTCCCTTTAACCTCCTGTTTGGCCCAGTTTGCAATTTCTGCGGAAGATGAACAGGAATAGCGAGAACCAATGAGAGACTAGCTGGAGGTGTCTGGACGGGCAAATTTAACTCTCATTTCCCACCAGGAAGAGGAATTAACCAAAGGCTCAGCGTGCCGTGCCGGAACCAGATTAGGGCCTGAAGCCATCCTGCGGTGTTGCGGCCAGCTCAAAAGAAAGCGAGTTGAAGAAAGGAGCTCAGGGGCACTGTAATTCACAAACCTGCAGAGTTATAAATGACAGCTATCGTCCAAAAATATACTGAAGTAAGGCTGCCAAGAGGACTTGAAAGCGGGGCAGAATTGCAGGAAACCGATTTCAGGAGGTAGACTGGAATTGCATTGAAAGCATAGGAAAAGAGGCAGAACGTCCACAATGATGCACTTGGCCAAAAAGGGCGTATGCGTTTTTTCCTGAATATATTCAGGAAAAAACGCATACGCCCTTTTTGGCCAACCAAGCAAGCTTGCAAAGGAAATCTGCACTACAATGAAGTCTCACTTCCCCCCGGTCAAAAGGGCCATCTGAAAAAAGTGTAAAATCCAGAAAGGCAGGACAGGCCATGGAGAACTGGGAGCCTTGTTATGCTGATGGGCGGGATGTAAATTGCCAACAGACACTCGGGAGAAGTGTATGGTGTTTCCTGAAACATCTAAAAAACAAAGCAACAGAGCCTAGGGCACTTCCACTTATGGTCCTATAGCTTAGGGAAATTAAAATCAAAAAGACACAGCCAACCCAAAGTTTGGGACGCCTCTGTTTACAAGAACCTCGTTTAGCGTACAAGTTCAACATCGCAGAAAGTGAAAAATGGATAAAGAAGTTGTGGTATTTACTTACAAAGCAATATCACTCAGCAATGAAATCTATGTCATCAGGCCCTTAGCAGCACAATGAGTGGATTCAGGTATGATGATTCTAACTGAAATAAGTCACACAGAAAAAGAAACATCATAAGATATCAATAATACACGGAATGTAAACTTGGCTACACAGGAACTGAATTACAGAACAGAACAGGGTCTCAAATTTAGAAAACCAACTTATGCTTGCTTAAGGGGAAAGGTGAGTTGGGGTGCTGCATAAAACCAGAGATTGAAATGAGCACAGATAAAGTTCCTTAAGCCAAATATGGAATAGACAAGAGCTACTCCTTGCTCAACGAAATGGACTCAACACCGCATATTAAATGCCTAAGAATGTACCTGACTAGTAAGTATCTTAAAACCTATGGATTGCTATGTCTCCGAAAGAGAATCAAGCATGTGTACAGGGGCATAAACGCAGCAGTGATAGGATTGGAGAGGTTCGGTGGGCAAATGAAGACCCTTTGAAGTCATATTGCATGGTACCCATTCCACGGGTTTCAACTACCCAGGTTTAAGGTATTCTTCCTTCAGCTAAAACATGCATGTGGAACCTAGAGTATGATCAACCATGTGATCAGGAGACGTGTTCAAATATGTCTCAGTTTTCGTACCCTGGTACTCGGGTGCAACATTCCAGACGCTTTACTAACACCCTCCCGACTTGGAGAGTCAGTCCCTTTAACCTCCTGTTTGGCCCAGTTTGCAATTTCTGCGGAAGATGAACAGGAATAGCGAGAACCAATGAGAGACTAGCTGGAGGTGTCTGGACGGGCAAATTTAACTCTCATTTCCCACCAGGAAGAGGAATTAACCAAAGGCTCAGCGTGCCGTGCCGGAACCAGATTAGGGCCTGAAGCCATCCTGCGGTGTTGCGGCCAGCTCAAAAGAAAGCGAGTTGAAGAAAGGAGCTCAGGGGCACTGTAATTCACAAACCTGCAGAGTTATAAATGACAGCTATCGTCCAAAAATATACTGAAGTAAGGCTGCCAAGAGGACTTGAAAGCGGGGCAGAATTGCAGGAAACCGATTTCAGGAGGTAGACTGGAATTGCATTGAAAGCATAGGAAAAGAGGCAGAACGTCCACAATGATGCACTTGGCCAAAAAGGGCGTATGCGTTTTTTCCTGAATATATTCAGGAAAAAACGCATACGCCCTTTTTGGCCAACCAAGCAAGCTTGCAAAGGAAATCTGCACTACAATGAAGTCTCACTTCCCCCCGGTCAAAAGGGCCATCTGAAAAAAGTGTAAAATCCAGAAAGACAGGACAGGCCATGGAGAACTGGGAGCCTTGTTATGTTGATGGGCGGGATGTAATTTGCCAACAGACACTCCGGAGAAGTGTATGGTGTTTCCTGAAACATCTAAAAAACAAAGCAACAGAGCCTAGGGCACTTCCACTTATGGTCCTATAGCTTAGGGAAATTAAAATCAAAAAGACACAGCCACCCCAAAGTTTGGGACACCTCTGTTTACAAGAACCTCGTTTACAGTACAAGTTCAACATCGCAGAAAGTGAAAAATGGATAAAGAAGTTGTGGTATTTACTTACAAAGCAATATCACTCAGCAATGAAATCTATGTCATCAGGCCCTTAGCAGCACAATGAGTGGATTCAGGTATGATGATTCTAACTGAAATAAGTCACACAGAAAAAGAAACATCATAAGATATCAGTAATACACGGAATGTAAACTTGGCTACACAGGAACTGAATTACAGAACAGAACAGGGTCTCAAATTTAGAAAACCAACTTATGCTTGCTTAAGGGTAAAGGTGAGTTGGGGTGCTGCATAAAACCAGAGATTGAAATGAACACAGATAAAGTTCCTTAAGCCAAATATGGAATAGACAAGAGCTACTCCTTGCTCAACGAAATGGACTCAACACCGCATATTAAATGCCTAAGAATGTACCTGACTAGTAAGTATCTTAAAACCTATGGATTGCTATGTCTCCGAAAGAGAATCAAGCATGTGTACAGGGGCATAAATGCAGCAGTGATAGGATTGGAGAGGTTCGGTGAGCAAATGAAGACCCTTTGAAGTCATATTGCATGGTACCCATTCCACGGGTTTCAACGACCCAGGTTTAAGGTATTCTTCCTTCAGCTAAAACATGCATGTGGAACCTAGAGTATGATCAACCATGTGATCGGGAGACGTGTTCAAATATGTCTCAGTTTTCGTACCCTGGTACTCGGGTGCAACATTCCAGACGCTTTACTAACACCCTCCCGACTTGGAGAGTCAGTCCCTTTAACCTCCTGTTTGGCCCAGTTTGCAATTTCTGCGGAAGATGAACAGGAATAGCGAGAACCAATGAGAGACTAGCTGGAGGTGTCTGGACGGGCAAATTTAACTCTCATTTCCCACCAGGAAGAGGAATTAACCAAAGGCTCAGCGTGCCGTGCCGGAACCAGATTAGGGCCTGAAGCCATCCTGCGGTGTTGCGGCCAGCTCAAAAGAAAGCGAGTTGAAGAAAGGAGCTCAGGGGCACTGTAATTCACAAACCTGCAGAGTTATAAATGACAGCTATCGTCCAAAAATATACTGAAGTAAGGCTGCCAAGAGGACTTGAAAGCAGGGCAGAATTGCAGGAAACCGATTTCAGGAGGCAGACTGGAATTGCATTGAAAGCATAGGAAAAGAGGCAGAACGTCCACAATGATGCACTTGGCCAAAAAGGGCGTATGCGTTTTTTCCTGAATATATTCAGGAAAAAACGCATACGCCCTTTTTGGCCAACCAAGCAAGCTTGCAAAGGAAATCTGCACTACAATGAAGTCTCACTTCCCCCCGGTCAAAAGGGCCATCTGAAAAAAGTGTAAAATCCAGAAAGGCAGGACAGGCCATGGAGAACTGGGAGCCTTGTTATGCTGATGGGCGGGATGTAAATTGCCAACAGACACTCGGGAGAAGTGTATGGTGTTTCCTGAAACATCTAAAAAACAAAGCAACAGAGCCTAGGGCACTTCCACTTATGGTCCTATAGCTTAGGGAAATTAAAATCAAAAAGACACAGCCACCCCAAAGTTTGGGACGCCTCTGTTTATAAGAACCTCGTTTAGCGTACAAGTTCAACATCGCAGAAAGTGAAAAATTGATAAAGAAGTTGTGGTATTTACTTACAAAGCAATATCACTCAGCAATGAAATCTATGTCATCAGGCCCTTAGCAGCACAATGAGTGGATTCAGGTATGATGATTCTAACTGAAATAAGTCACACAGAAAAAGAAACATCATAAGATATCAGTAATACACGGAATGTAAACTTGGCTACACAGGAACTGAATTACAGAACAGAACAGGGTCTCAAATTTAGAAAACCAACTTATGCTTGCTTAAGGGGAAAGGTGAGTTGGGGTGCTGCATAAAACCAGAGATTGAAATGAGCACAGATAAAGTTCCTTAAGCCAAATATGGAATAGACAAGAGCTACTCCTTGCTCAACGAAATGGACTCAACACCGCATATTAAATGCCTAAGAATGTACCTGACTAGTAAGTATCTTAAAACCTATGGATTGCTATGTCTCCGAAAGAGAATCAAGCATGTGTACAGGGGCATAAACGCAGCAGTGATAGGATTGGAGAGGTTCGGTGAGCAAATGAAGACCCTTTGAAGTCATATTGCATGGTACCCATTCCACGGGTTTCAACTACCCAGGTTTAAGGTATTCTTCCTTCAGCTAAAACATGCATGTGGAACCTAGAGTATGATCAACCATGTGATCGGGAGACGTGTTCAAATATGTCTCAGTTTTCGTACCCTGGTACTCGGGTGCAACATTCCAGACGCTTTACTAACACCCTCCCGACTTGGAGAGTCAGTCCCTTTAACCTCCTGTTTGGCCCAGTTTGCAATTTCTGCGGAAGATGAACAGGAATAGCGAGAACCAATGAGAGACTAGCTGGAGGTGTCTGGACGGGCAAATTTAACTCTCATTTCCCACCAGGAAGAGGAATTAACCAAAGGCTCAGCGTGCCGTGCCGGAAACAGATTAGGGCCTGAAGCCATCCTGCGGTGTTGCGGCCAGCTCAAAAGAAAGCGAGTTGAAGAAAGGAGCTCAGGGGCACTGTAATTCACAAACCTGCAGAGTTATAAATGACAGCTATCGTCCAAAAATATACTGAAGTAAGGCTGCCAAGAGGACTTGAAAGTAGGGCAGAATTGCAGGAAACCGATTTCAGGAGGTAGACTGGAATTGCATTGAAAGCATAGGAAAAGAGGCAGAACGTCCACAATGATGCACTTGGCCAAAAAGGGCGTATGCGTTTTTTCCTGAATATATTCAGGAAAAAACGCATACGCCCTTTTTGGCCAACCAAGCAAGCTTGCAAAGGAAATCTGCACTACAATGAAGTCTCACTTCCCCCCGGTCAAAAGGGCCATCTGAAAAAAGTGTAAAATCCAGAAAGACAGGACAGGCCATGGAGAACTGGGAGCCTTGTTATGCTGATGGGCGGGATGTAAATTGCCAACAGATACTCGGGAGAAGTGTATGGTGTTTCCTGAAACATCTAAAAAACAAAGCAACAGAGCCTAGGGCACTTCCACTTATGGTCCTATAGCTTAGGGAAATTAAAATCAAAAAGACACAGCCACCCCAAAGTTTGGGACGCCTCTGTTTACAAGAACCTCGTTTACAGTACAAGTTCAACATCGCAGAAAGTGAAAAATGGATAAAGAAGTTGTGGTATTTACTTACAAAGCAATATCACTCAGCAATGAAATCTATGTCATCAGGCCCTTAGCAGCACAATGAGTGGATTCAGGTATGATGATTCTAACTGAAATAAGTCACACAGAAAAATAAACATCATAAGATATCAGTAATACACGGAATGTAAACTTGGCTACACAGGAACTGAATTACAGAACAGAACAGGGTCTCAAATTTAGAAAACCAACTTATGCTTGCTTAAGGGGAAAGGTGAGTTGGGGTGCTGCATAAAACCAGAGATTGAAATGAACACAGATAAAGTTCCTTAAGCCAAATATGGAATAGACAAGAGCTACTCCTTGCTCAACGAAATGGACTCAACACCGCATATTAAATGCCTAAGAATGTACCTGACTAGTAAGTATCTTAAAACCTATGGATTGCTATGTCTCCGAAAGAGAATCAAGCATGTGTACAGGGGCATAAACACAGCAGTGATAGGATTGGAGAGGTTCGGTGAGCAAATGAAGACCCTTTGAAGTCATATTGCATGGTACCCATTCCACGGGTTTCAACTACCCAGGTTTAAGGTATTCTTCCTTCAGCTAAAACATGCATGTGGAACCTAGAGTATGATCAACCATGTGATCGGGAGACGTGTTCAAATATGTCTCAGTTTTCGTACCCTGGTACTCGGGTGCAACATTCCAGACGCTTTACTAACACCCTCCCGACTTGGAGAGTCAGTCCCTTTAACCTCCTGTTTGGCCCAGTTTGCAATTTCTGCGGAAGATGAACAGGAATAGCGAGAACCAATGAGAGACTAGCTGGAGGTGTCTGGACGGGCAAATTTAACTCTCATTTCCCACCAGGAAGAGGAATTAACCAAAGGCTCAGCGTGCCGTGCCGGAACCAGATTAGGGCCTGAAGCCATCCTGCGGTGTTGCGGCCAGCTCAAAAGAAAGCGAGTTGAAGAAAGGAGCTCAGGGGCACTGTAATTCACAAACCTGCAGAGTTATAAATGACAGCTATCGTCCAAAAATATACTGAAGTAAGGCTGCCAAGAGGACTTGAAAGCGGGGCAGAATTGCAGGAAACCGATTTCAGGAGGTAGACTGGAATTGCATTGAAAGCATAGGAAAAGAGGCAGAACGTCCACAATGATGCACTTGGCCAAAAAGGGCGTATGCGTTTTTTCCTGAATATATTCAGGAAAAAACGCATACGCCCTTTTTGGCCAACCAAGCAAGCTTGCAAAGGAAATCTGCACTACAATGAAGTCTCACTTCCCCCCGGTCAAAAGGGCCATCTGAAAAAAGTGTAAAATCCAGAAAGGCAGGACAGGCCATGGAGAACTGGGAGCCTTGTTATGCTGATGGGCGGGATGTAAATTGCCAACAGACACTCGGGAGAAGTGTATGGTGTTTCCTGAAACATCTAAAAAACAAAGCAACAGAGCCTAGGGCACTTCCACTTATGGTCCTATAGCTTAGGGAAATTAAAATCAAAAAGACACAGCCACCCCAAACATTGGGACGCCTCTGTTTACAAGAACCTCGTTTACAGTACAAGTTCAACATCGCAGAAAGTGAAAAATGGATAAAGAAGTTGTGGTATTTACTTACAAAGCAATATCACTCAGCAATGAAATCTATGTCATCAGGCCCTTAGCAGCACAATGAGTGGATTCAGGTATGATGATTCTAACTGAAATAAGTCACACAGAAAAAGAAACATCATAAGATATCAGTAATACACGGAATGTAAACTTGGCTACACAGGAACTGAATTACAGAACAGAACAGGGTCTCAAATTTAGAAAACCAACTTATGCTTGCTTAAGGGTAAAGGTGAGTTGGGGTGCTGCATAAAACCAGAGATTGAAATGAGCACAGATAAAGTTCCTTAAGCCAAATATGGAATAGACAAGAGCTACTCCTTGCTCAACGAAATGGACTCAACACCGCATATTAAATGCCTAAAAATGTACCTGACTAGTAAGTATCTTAAAACCTATGGATTGCTATGTCTCCGAAAGAGAATCAAGCATGTGTACAGGGGCATAAACGCAGCAGTGATAGGATTGGAGAGGTTCGGTGAGCAAATGAAGACCCTTTGAAGTCATATTGCATGGTACCCATTCCACGGGTTTCAACTACCCAGGTTTAAGGTATTCTTCCTTCAGCTAAAACATGCATGTGGAACCTAGAGTATGATCAACCATGTGATCGGGAGACGTGTTCAAATATGTCTCAGTTTTCGTACCCTGGTACTCGGGTGCAACATTCCAGACGCTTTACTAACACCCTCCCGACTTGGAGAGTCAGTCCCTTTAACCTCCTGTTTGGCCCAGTTTGCAATTTCTGCGGAAGATGAACAGGAATAGCGAGAACCAATGAGAGACTAGCTGGAGGTGTCTGGACGGGCAAATTTAACTCTCATTTCCCACCAGGAAGAGGAATTAACCAAAGGCTCAGCGTGCCGTGCCGGAACCAGATTAGGGCCTGAAGCCATCCTGCGGTGTTGCGGCCAGCTCAAAAGAAAGCGAGTTGAAGAAAGGAGCTCAGGGGCACTGTAATTCACAAACCTGCAGAGTTATAAATGACAGCTATCGTCCAAAAATATACTGAAGTAAGGCTGCCAAGAGGACTTGAAAGCGGGGCAGAATTGCAGGAAACCGATTTCAGGAGGTAGACTGGAATTGCATTGAAAGCATAGGAAAAGAGGCAGAACGTCCACAATGATGCACTTGGCCAAAAAGGGCGTATGCGTTTTTTCCTGAATATATTCAGGAAAAAACGCATACGCCCTTTTTGGCCAACCAAGCAAGCTTGCAAAGGAAATCTGCACTACAATGAAGTCTCACTTCCCCCCGGTCAAAAGGGCCATCTGAAAAAAGTGTAAAATCCAGAAAGACAGGACAGGCCATGGAGAACTGGGAGCCTTGTTATGCTGATGGGCGGGATGTAAATTGCCAACAGATACTCGGGAGAAGTGTATGGTGTTTCCTGAAACATCGAAAAAACAAAGCAACAGAGCCTAGGGCACTTCCACTTATGGTCCTATAGCTTAGGGAAATTAAAATCAAAAAGACACAGCCACCCCAAAGTTTGGGACGCCTCTGTTTACAAGAACCTCGTTTACAGTACAAGTTCAACATCGCAGAAAGTGAAAAATGGATAAAGAAGTTGTGGTATTTACTTACAAAGCAATATCACTCAGCAATGAAATCTATGTCATCAGGCACTTAGCAGCACAATGAGTGGATTCAGGTATGATGATTCTAACTGAAATAAGTCACACAGAAAAATAAACATCATAAGATATCAGTAATACACGGAATGTAAACTTGGCTACACAGGAACTGAATTACAGAACAGAACAGGGTCTCAAATTTAGAAAACCAACTTATGCTTGCTTAAGGGGAAAGGTGAGTTGGGGTGCTGCATAAAACCAGAGATTGAAATGAACACAGATAAAGTTCCTTAAGCCAAATATGGAATAGACAAGAGCTACTCCTTGCTCAACGAAATGGACTCAACACCGCATATTAAATGCCTAAGAATGTACCTGACTAGTAAGTATCTTAAAACCTATGGATTGCTATGTCTCCGAAAGAGAATCAAGCATGTGTACAGGGGCATAAACACAGCAGTGATAGGATTGGAGAGGTTCGGTGAGCAAATGAAGACCCTTTGAAGTCATATTGCATGGTACCCATTCCACGGGTTTCAACTACCCAGGTTTAAGGTATTCTTCCTTCAGCTAAAACATGCATGTGGAACCTAGAGTATGATCAACCATGTGATCGGGAGACGTGTTCAAATATGTCTCAGTTTTCGTACCCTGGTACTCGGGTGCAACATTCCAGACGCTTTACTAACACCCTCCCGACTTGGAGAGTCAGTCCCTTTAACCTCCTGTTTGGCCCAGTTTGCAATTTCTGCGGAAGATGAACAGGAATAGCGAGAACCAATGAGAGACTAGCTGGAGGTGTCTGGACGGGCAAATTTAACTCTCATTTCCCACCAGGAAGAGGAATTAACCAAAGGCTCAGCGTGCCGTGCCGGAACAAGATTAGGGCCTGAAGCCATCCTGCGGTGTTGCGGCCAGCTCAAAAGAAAGCGAGTTGAAGAAAGGAGCTCAGGGGCACTGTAATTCACAAACCTGCAGAGTTATAAATGACAGCTATCGTCCAAAAATATACTGAAGTAAGGCTGCCAAGAGGACTTGAAAGCGGGGCAGAATTGCAGGAAACCGATTTCAGGAGGTAGACTGGAATTGCATTGAAAGCATAGGAAAAGAGGCAGAACGTCCACAATGATGCACTTGGCCAAAAAGGGCGTATGCGTTTTTTCCTGAATATATTCAGGAAAAAACGCATACGCCCTTTTTGGCCAACCAAGCAAGCTTGCAAAGGAAATCTGCACTACAATGAAGTCTCACTTCCCCCCGGTCAAAAGGGCCATCTGAAAAAAGTGTAAAATCCAGAAAGGCAGGACAGGCCATGGAGAACTGGGAGCCTTGTTATGCTGATGGGCGGGATGTAAATTGCCAACAGACACTCGGGAGAAGTGTATGGTGTTTCCTGAAACATCTAAAAAACAAAGCAACAGAGCCTAGGGCACTTCCACTTATGGTCCTATAGATTAGGGAAATTAAAATCAAAAAGACACAGCCACCCCAAAGTTTGGGACGCCTCTGTTTACAAGAACCTCGTTTAGCGTACAAGTTCAACATCGCAGAAAGTGAAAAATGGATAAAGAAGTTGTGGTATTTACTTACAAAGCAATATCACTCAGCAATGAAATCTATGTCATCAGGCCCTTAGCAGCACAATGAGTGGATTCAGGTATGATGATTCTAACTGAAATAAGTCACACAGAAAAAGAAACATCATAAGATATCAGTAATACACGGAATGTAAACTTGGCTACACAGGAACTGAATTACAGAACAGAACAGGGTCTCAAATTTATAAAACCAACTTATGCTTGCTTAAGGGGAAAGGTGAGTTGGGGTGCTGCATAAAACCAGAGATTGAAATGAGCACAGATAAAGTTCCTTAAGCCAAATATGGAATAGACAAGAGCTACTCCTTGCTCAACGAAATGGACTCAACACCGCATATTAAATGCCTAAGAATGTACCTGACTAGTAAGTATCTTAAAACCTATGGATTGCTATGTCTCCGAAAGAGAATCAAGCATGTGTACAGGGGCATAAACGCAGCAGTGATAGGATTGGAGAGGTTTGGTGAGCAAATGAAGACCCTTTGAAGTCATATTGCATGGTACCCATTCCACGGGTTTCAACTACCCAGGTTTAAGGTATTCTTCCTTCAGCTAAAACATGCATGTGGAACCTAGAGTATGATCAACCATGTGATCGGGAGACGTGTTCAAATATGTCTCAGTTTTCGTACCCTGGTACTCGGGTGCAACATTCCAGACGCTTTACTAACACCCTCCCGACTTGGAGAGTCAGTCCCTTTAACCTCCTGTTTGGCCCAGTTTGCAATTTCTGCGGAAGATGAACAGGAATAGCGAGAACCAATGAGAGACTAGCTGGAGGTGTCTGGACGGGCAAATTTAACTCTCATTTCCCACCAGGAAGAGGAATTAACCAAAGGCTCAGCGTGCCGTGCCGGAACCAGATTAGGGCCTGAAGCCATCCTGCGGTGTTGCGGCCAGCTCAAAAGAAAGCGAGTTGAAGAAAGGAGCTCAGGGGCACTGTAATTCACAAACCTGCAGAGTTATAAATGACAGCTATCGTCCAAAAATATACTGAAGTAAGGCTGCCAAGAGGACTTGAAAGCAGGGCAGAATTGCAGGAAACCGATTTCAGGAGGCAGACTGGAATTGCATTGAAAGCATAGGAAAAGAGGCAGAACGTCCACAATGATGCACTTGGCCAAAAAGGGCGTATGCGTTTTTTCCTGAATATATTCAGGAAAAAACGCATACGCCCTTTTTGGCCAACCAAGCAAGCTTGCAAAGGAAATCTGCACTACAATGAAGTCTCACTTCCCCCCGGTCAAAAGGGCCATCTGAAAAAAGTGTAAAATCCAGAAAGGCAGGACAGGCCATGGAGAACTGGGAGCCTTGTTATGCTGATGGGCGGGATGTAAATTGCCAACAGACACTCGGGAGAAGTGTATGGTGTTTCCTGAAACATCTAAAAAACAAAGCAACAGAGCCTAGGGCACTTCCACTTATGGTCCTATAGCTTAGGGAAATTAAAATCAAAAAGACACAGCCACCCCAAAGTTTGGGACGCCTCTGTTTACAAGAACCTTGTTTAGCGTACAAGTTCAACATCGCAGAAAGTGAAAAATTGATAAAGAAGTTGTGGTATTTACTTACAAAGCAATATCACTCAGCAATGAAATCTATGTCATCAGGCCCTTAGCAGCACAATGAGTGGATTCAGGTATGATGATTCTAACTGAAATAAGTCACACAGAAAAAGAAACATCATAAGATATCAGTAATACACGGAATTGTAAACTTGGCTACACAGGAACTGAATTACAGAACAGAACAGGGTCTCAAATTTATAAAACCAACTTATGCTTGCTTAAGGGGAAAGGTGAGTTGGGGTGCTGCATAAAACCAGAGATTGAAATGAGCACAGATAAAGTTCCTTAAGCCAAATATGGAATAGACAAGAGCTACTCCTTGCTCAACGAAATGGACTCAACACCGCATATTAAATGCCTAAGAATGTACCTGACTAGTAAGTATCTTAAAACCTATGGATTGCTATGTCTCTGAAAGAGAATCAAGCATGTGTACAGGGGCATAAACGCAGCAGTGATAGGATTGGAGAGGTTCGGTGAGCAAATGAAGACCCTTTGAAGTCATATTGCATGGTACCCATTCCACGGGTTTCAACTACCCAGGTTTAAGGTATTCTTCCTTCAGCTAAAACATGCATGTGGAACCTAGAGTATGATCAACCATGTGATCGGGAGACGTGTTCAAATATGTCTCAGTTTTCGTACCCTGGTACTCGGGTGCAACATTCCAGACGCTTTACTAACACCCTCCCGACTTGGAGAGTCAGTCCCTTTAACCTCCTGTTTGGCCCAGTTTGCAATTTCTGCGGAAGATGAACAGGAATAGCGAGAACCAATGAGAGACTAGCTGGAGGTGTCTGGACGGGCAAATTTAACTCTCATTTCCCACCAGGAAGAGGAATTAACCAAAGGCTCAGCGTGCCGTGCCGGAACCAGATTAGGGCCTGAAGCCATCCTGCGGTGTTGCGGCCAGCTCAAAAGAAAGCGAGTTGAAGAAAGGAGCTCAGGGGCACTGTAATTCACAAACCTGCAGAGTTATAAATGACAGCTATCGTCCAAAAATATACTGAAGTAAGGCTGCCAAGAGGACTTGAAAGCGGGGCAGAATTGCAGGAAACCGATTTCAGGAGGCAGACTGGAATTGCATTGAAAGCATAGGAAAAGAGGCAGAACGTCCACAATGATGCACTTGGCCAAAAAGGGCGTATGCGTTTTTTCCTGAATATATTCAGGAAAAAACGCATACGCCCTTTTTGGCCAACCAAGCAAGCTTGCAAAGGAAATCTGCACTACAATGAAGTCTCACTTCCCCCCGGTCAAAAGGGCCATCTGAAAAAAGTGTAAAATCCAGAAAGGCAGGACAGGCCATGGAGAACTGGGAGCCTTGTTATGCTGATGGGCGGGATGTAAATTGCCAACAGACACTCGGGAGAAGTGTATGGTGTTTCCTGAAACATCTAAAAAACAAAGCAACAGAGCCTAGGGCACTTCCACTTATGGTCCTATAGCTTAGGGAAATTAAAATCAAAAAGACACAGCCACCCCAAAGTTTGGGACGCCTCTGTTTACAAGAACCTCGTTTAGCGTACAAGTTCAACATCGCAGAAAGTGAAAAATGGATAAAGAAGTTGTGGTATTTACTTACAAAGCAATATCACTCAGCAATGAAATCTATGTCATCAGGCCCTTAGCAGCACAATGAGTGGATTCAGGTATGATGATTCTAACTGAAATAAGTCACACAGAAAAAGAAACATCATAAGATATCAGTAATACACGGAATGTAAACTTGGCTACACAGGAACTGAATTACAGAACAGAACAGGGTCTCAAATTTATAAAACCAACTTATGCTTGCTTAAGGGGAAAGGTGAGTTGGGGTGCTGCATAAAACCAGAGATTGAAATGAGCACAGATAAAGTTCCTTAAGCCAAATATGGAATAGACAAGAGCTACTCCTTGCTCAACGAAATGGACTCAACACCGCATATTAAATGCCTAAGAATGTACCTGACTAGTAAGTATCTTAAAACCTATGGATTGCTATGTCTCCGAAAGAGAATCAAGCATGTGTACAGGGGCATAAACGCAGCAGTGATAGGATTGGAGAGGTTCGGTGAGCAAATGAAGACCCTTTGAAGTCATATTGCATGGTACCCATTCCACGGGTTTCAACTACCCAGGTTTAAGGTATTCTTCCTTCAGCTAAAACATGCATGTGGAACCTAGAGTATGATCAACCATGTGATCGGGAGACGTGTTCAAATATGTCTCAGTTTTCGTACCCTGGTACTCGGGTGCAACATTCCAGACGCTTTACTAACACCCTCCCGACTTGGAGAGTCAGTCCCTTTAACCTCCTGTTTGGCCCAGTTTGCAATTTCTGCGGAAGATGAACAGGAATAGCGAGAACCAATGAGAGACTAGCTGGAGGTGTCTGGACGGGCAAATTTAACTCTCATTTCCCACCAGGAAGAGGAATTAACCAAAGGCTCAGCGTGCCGTGCCGGAACCAGATTAGGGCCTGAAGCCATCCTGCGGTGTTGCGGCCAGCTCAAAAGAAAGCGAGTTGAAGAAAGGAGCTCAGGGGCACTGTAATTCACAAACCTGCAGAGTTATAAATGACAGCTATCGTCCAAAAATATACTGAAGTAAGGCTGCCAAGAGGACTTGAAAGCGGGGCAGAATTGCAGGAAACCGATTTCAGGAGGCAGACTGGAATTGCATTGAAAGCATAGGAAAAGAGGCAGAACGTCCACAATGATGCACTTGGCCAAAAAGGGCGTATGCGTTTTTTCCTGAATATATTCAGGAAAAAACGCATACGCCCTTTTTGGCCAACCAAGCAAGCTTGCAAAGGAAATCTGCACTACAATGAAGTCTCACTTCCCCCCGGTCAAAAGGGCCATCTGAAAAAAGTGTAAAATCCAGAAAGACAGGACAGGCCATGGAGAACTGGGAGCCTTGTTATGCTGATGGGCGGGATGTAAATTGCCAACAGATACTCGGGAGAAGTGTATGGTGTTTCCTGAAACATCTAAAAAACAAAGCAACAGAGCCTAGGGCACTTCCACTTATGGTCCTATAGCTTAGGGAAATTAAAATCAAAAAGACACAGCCACCCCAAAGTTTGGGACGCCTCTGTTTACAAGAACCTCGTTTACAGTACAAGTTCAACATCGCAGAAAGTGAAAAATGGATAAAGAAGTTGTGGTATTTACTTACAAAGCAATATCACTCAGCAATGAAATCTATGTCATCAGGCCCTTAGCAGCACAATGAGTGGATTCAGGTATGATGATTCTAACTGAAATAAGTCACACAGAAAAATAAACATCATAAGATATCAGTAATACACGGAATGTAAACTTGGCTACACAGGAACTGAATTACAGAACAGAACAGGGTCTCAAATTTAGAAAACCAACTTATGCTTGCTTAAGGGGAAAGGTGAGTTGGGGTGCTGCATAAAACCAGAGATTGAAATGAACACAGATAAAGTTCCTTAAGCCAAATATGGAATAGACAAGAGCTACTCCTTGCTCAACGAAATGGACTCAACACCGCATATTAAATGCCTAAGAATGTACCTGACTAGTAAGTATCTTAAAACCTATGGATTGCTATGTCTCCGAAAGAGAATCAAGCATGTGTACAGGGGCATAAACACAGCAGTGATAGGATTGGAGAGGTTCGGTGAGCAAATGAAGACCCTTTGAAGTCATATTGCATGGTACCCATTCCACGGGTTTCAACTACCCAGGTTTAAGGTATTCTTCCTTCAGCTAAAACATGCATGTGGAACCTAGAGTATGATCAACCATGTGATCGGGAGACGTGTTCAAATATGTCTCAGTTTTCGTACCCTGGTACTCGGGTGCAACATTCCAGACGCTTTACTAACACCCTCCCGACTTGGAGAGTCAGTCCCTTTAACCTCCTGTTTGGCCCAGTTTGCAATTTCTGCGGAAGATGAACAGGAATAGCGAGAACCAATGAGAGACTAGCTGGAGGTGTCTGGACGGGCAAATTTAACTCTCATTTCCCACCAGGAAGAGGAATTAACCAAAGGCTCAGCGTGCCGTGCCGGAACCAGATTAGGGCCTGAAGCCATCCTGCGGTGTTGCGGCCAGCTCAAAAGAAAGCGAGTTGAAGAAAGGAGCTCAGGGGCACTGTAATTCACAAACCTGCAGAGTTATAAATGACAGCTATCGTCCAAAAATATACTGAAGTAAGGCTGCCAAGAGGACTTGAAAGCGGGGCAGAATTGCAGGAAACCGATTTCAGGAGGTAGACTGGAATTGCATTGAAAGCATAGGAAAAGAGGCAGAACGTCCACAATGATGCACTTGGCCAAAAAGGACGTATGCGTTTTTTCCTGAATATATTCAGGAAAAAACGCATACGCCCTTTTAGGCCAACCAAGCAAGCTTGTAAAGGAAATCTGCGCTACAATGAAGTCTCACTTCCCCCCGGTCAAAAGGGCCATCTGAAAAAAGTGTAAAATCCAGAAAGGCAGGACAGGCCATGGAGAACTGGGAGCCTTGTTATGCTGATGGGCGGGATGTAAATTGCCAACAGACACTCGGGAGAAGTGTATGGTGTTTCCTGAAACATCTAAAAAACAAAGCAACAGAGCCTAGGGCACTTCCACTTATGGTCCTATAGCTTAGGGAAATTAAAATCAAAAAGACACAGCCACCCCAAAGTTTGGGACGCCTCTGTTTACAAGAACCTCGTTTAGCGTACAAGTTCAACATCGCAGAAAGTGAAAAATGGATAAAGAAGTTGTGGTATTTACTTACAAAGCAATATCACTCAGCAATGAAATCTATGTCATCAGGCCCTTAGCAGCACAATGAGTGGATTCAGGTATGATGATTCTAACTGAAATAAGTCACACAGAAAAAGAAACATCATAAGATATCAGTAATACACGGAATGTAAACTTGGCTACACAGGAACTGAATTACAGAACAGAACAGGGTCTCAAATTTAGAAAACCAACTTATGCTTGCTTAAGGGGAAAGGTGAGTTGGGGTGCTGCATAAAACCAGAGATTGAAATGAGCACAGATAAAGTTCCTTAAGCCAAATATGGAATAGACAAGAGCTACTCCTTGCTCAACGAAATGGACTCAACACCGCATATTAAATGCCTAAGAATGTACCTGACTAGTAAGTATCTTAAAACCTATGGATTGCTATGTCTCCGAAAGAGAATCAAGCATGTGTACAGGGGCATAAACGCAGCAGTGATAGGATTGGAGAGGTTCGGTGAGCAAATGAAGACCCTTTGAAGTCATATTGCATGGTACCCATTCCACGGGTTTCAACTACCCAGGTTTAAGGTATTCTTCCTTCAGCTAAAACATGCATGTGGAACCTAGAGTATGATCAACCATGTGATCGGGAGACGTGTTCAAATATGTCTCAGTTTTCGTACCCTGGTACTCGGGTGCAACATTCCAGACGCTTTACTAACACCCTCCCGACTTGGAGAGTCAGTCCCTTTAACCTCCTGTTTGGCCCAGTTTGCAATTTCTGCGGAAGATGAACAGGAATAGCGAGAACCAATGAGAGACTAGCTGGAGGTGTCTGGACGGGCAAATTTAACTCTCATTTCCCACCAGGAAGAGGAATTAACCAAAGGCTCAGCGTGCCGTGCCGGAACCAGATTAGGGCCTGAAGCCATCCTGCGGTGTTGCGGCCAGCTCAAAAGAAAGCGAGTTGAAGAAAGGAGCTCAGGGGCACTGTAATTCACAAACCTGCAGAGTTATAAATGACAGCTATCGTCCAAAAATATACTGAAGTAAGGCTGCCAAGAGGACTTGAAAGCGGGGCAGAATTGCAGGAAACCGATTTCAGGAGGTAGACTGGAATTGCATTGAAAGCATAGGAAAAGAGGCAGAACGTCCACAATGATGCACTTGGCCAAAAAGGGCGTATGCGTTTTTTCCTGAATATATTCAGGAAAAAACGCATACGCCCTTTTTGGCCAACCAAGCAAGCTTGCAAAGGAAATCTGCACTACAATGAAGTCTCACTTCCCCCCGGTCAAAAGGGCCATCTGAAAAAAGTGTAAAATCCAGAAAGACAGGACAGGCCATGGAGAACTGGGAGCCTTGTTATGCTGATGGGCGGGATGTAAATTGCCAACAGATACTCGGGAGAAGTGTATGGTGTTTCCTGAAACATCTAAAAAACAAAGCAACAGAGCCTAGGGCACTTCCACTTATGGTCCTATAGCTTAGGGAAATTAAAATCAAAAAGACACAGCCACCCCAAAGTTTGGGACGCCTCTGTTTACAAGAACCTCGTTTACAGTACAAGTTCAACATCGCAGAAAGTGAAAAATGGATAAAGAAGTTGTGGTATTTACTTACAAAGCAATATCACTCAGCAATGAAATCTATGTCATCAGGCCCTTAGCAGCACAATGAGTGGATTCAGGTATGATGATTCTAACTGAAATAAGTCACACAGAAAAATAAACATCATAAGATATCAGTAATACACGGAATGTAAACTTGGCTACACAGGAACTGAATTACAGAACAGAACAGGGTCTCAAATTTAGAAAACCAACTTATGCTTGCTTAAGGGGAAAGGTGAGTTGGGGTGCTGCATAAAACCAGAGATTGAAATGAACACAGATAAAGTTCCTTAAGCCAAATATGGAATAGACAAGAGCTACTCCTTGCTCAACGAAATGGACTCAACACCGCATATTAAATGCCTAAGAATGTACCTGACTAGTAAGTATCTTAAAACCTATGGATTGCTATGTCTCCGAAAGAGAATCAAGCATGTGTACAGGGGCATAAACACAGCAGTGATAGGATTGGAGAGGTTCGGTGAGCAAATGAAGACCCTTTGAAGTCATATTGCATGGTACCCATTCCACGGGTTTCAACTACCCAGGTTTAAGGTATTCTTCCTTCAGCTAAAACATGCATGTGGAACCTAGAGTATGATCAACCATGTGATCGGGAGACGTGTTCAAATATGTCTCAGTTTTCGTACCCTGGTACTCGGGTGCAACATTCCAGACGCTTTACTAACACCCTCCCGACTTGGAGAGTCAGTCCCTTTAACCTCCTGTTTGGCCCAGTTTGCAATTTCTGCGGAAGATGAACAGGAATAGCGAGAACCAATGAGAGACTAGCTGGAGGTGTCTGGACGGGCAAATTTAACTCTCATTTCCCACCAGGAAGAGGAATTAACCAAAGGCTCAGCGTGCCGTGCCGGAACCAGATTAGGGCCTGAAGCCATCCTGCGGTGTTGCGGCCAGCTCAAAAGAAAGCGAGTTGAAGAAAGGAGCTCAGGGGCACTGTAATTCACAAACCTGCAGAGTTATAAATGACAGCTATCGTCCAAAAATATACTGAAGTAAGGCTGCCAAGAGGACTTGAAAGCGGGGCAGAATTGCAGGAAACCGATTTCAGGAGGTAGACTGGAATTGCATTGAAAGCATAGGAAAAGAGGCAGAACGTCCACAATGATGCACTTGGCCAAAAAGGGCGTATGCGTTTTTTCCTGAATATATTCAGAAAAAAACGCATACGCCCTTTTTGGCCAACCAAGCAAGCTTGCAAAGGAAATCTGCACTACAATGAAGTCTCACTTCCCCCCGGTCAAAAGGGCCATCTGAAAAAAGTGTAAAATCCAGAAAGGCAGGACAGGCCATGGAGAACTGGGAGCCTTGTTATGCTGATGGGCGGGATGTAAATTGCCAACAGACACTCGGGAGAAGTGTATGGTGTTTCCTGAAACATCTAAAAAACAAAGCAACAGAGCCTAGGGCACTTCCACTTATGGTCCTATAGCTTAGGGAAATTAAAATCAAAAAGACACAGCCACCCCAAAGTTTGGGACGCCTCTGTTTACAAGAACCTCGTTTACAGTACAAGTTCAACATCGCAGAAAGTGAAAAATGGATAAAGAAGTTGTGGTATTTACTTACAAAGCAATATCACTCAGCAATGAAATCTATGTCATCAGGCCCTTAGCAGCACAATGAGTGGATTCAGGTATGATGATTCTAACTGAAATAAGTCACACAGAAAAAGAAACATCATAAGATATCAGTAATACACGGAATGTAAACTTGGCTACACAGGAACTGAATTACAGAACAGAACAGGGTCTCAAATTTAGAAAACCAACTTATGCTTGCTTAAGGGGAAAGGTGAGTTGGGGTGCTGCATAAAACCAGAGATTGAAATGAGCACAGATAAAGTTCCTTAAGCCAAATATGGAATAGACAAGAGCTACTCCTTGCTCAACGAAATGGACTCAACACCGCATATTAAATGCCTAAGAATGTACCTGACTAGTAAGTATCTTAAAACCTATGGATTGCTATGTCTCCGAAAGAGAATCAAGCATGTGTACAGGGGCATAAACGCAGCAGTGATAGGATTGGAGAGGTTCGGTGAGCAAATGAAGACCCTTTGAAGTCATATTGCATGGTACCCATTCCACGGGTTTCAACTACCCAGGTTTAAGGTATTCTTCCTTCAGCTAAAACATGCATGTGGAACCTAGAGTATGATCAACCATGTGATCGGGAGACGTGTTCAAATATGTCTCAGTTTTCGTACCCTGGTACTCGGGTGCAACATTCCAGACGCTTTACTAACACCCTCCCGACTTGGAGAGTCAGTCCCTTTAACCTCCTGTTTGGCCCAGTTTGCAATTTCTGCGGAAGATGAACAGGAATAGCGAGAACCAATGAGAGACTAGCTGGAGGTGTCTGGACGGGCAAATTTAACTCTCATTTCCCACCAGGAAGAGGAATTAACCAAAGGCTCAGCGTGCCGTGCCGGAACCAGATTAGGGCCTGAAGCCATCCTGCGGTGTTGCGGCCAGCTCAAAAGAAAGCGAGTTGAAGAAAGGAGCTCAGGGGCACTGTAATTCACAAACCTGCAGAGTTATAAATGACAGCTATCGTCCAAAAATATACTGAAGTAAGGCTGCCAAGAGGACTTGAAAGCGGGGCAGAATTGCAGGAAACCGATTTCAGGAGGTAGACTGGAATTGCATTGAAAGCATAGGAAAAGAGGCAGAACGTCCACAATGATGCACTTGGCCAAAAAGGGCGTATGCGTTTTTTCCTGAATATATTCAGGAAAAAACGCATACGCCCTTTTTGGCCAACCAAGCAAGCTTGCAAAGGAAATCTGCACTACAATGAAGTCTCACTTCCCCCCGGTCAAAAGGGCCATCTGAAAAAAGTGTAAAATCCAGAAAGACAGGACAGGCCATGGAGAACTGGGAGCCTTGTTATGCTGATGGGCGGGATGTAAATTGCCAACAGATACTCGGGAGAAGTGTATGGTGTTTCCTGAAACATCTAAAAAACAAAGCAACAGAGCCTAGGGCACTTCCACTTATGGTCCTATAGCTTAGGGAAATTAAAATCAAAAAGACACAGCCACCCCAAAGTTTGGGACGCCTCTGTTTACAAGAACCTCGTTTACAGTACAAGTTCAACATCGCAGAAAGTGAAAAATGGATAAAGAAGTTGTGGTATTTACTTACAAAGCAATATCACTCAGCAATGAAATCTATGTCATCAGGCCCTTAGCAGCACAATGAGTGGATTCAGGTATGATGATTCTAACTGAAATAAGTCACACAGAAAAATAAACATCATAAGATATCAGTAATACACGGAATGTAAACTTGGCTACACAGGAACTGAATTACAGAACAGAACAGGGTCTCAAATTTAGAAAACCAACTTATGCTTGCTTAAGGGGAAAGGTGAGTTGGGGTGCTGCATAAAACCAGAGATTGAAATGAACACAGATAAAGTTCCTTAAGCCAAATATGGAATAGACAAGAGCTACTCCTTGCTCAACGAAATGGACTCAACACCGCATATTAAATGCCTAAGAATGTACCTGACTAGTAAGTATCTTAAAACCTATGGATTGCTATGTCTCCGAAAGAGAATCAAGCATGTGTACAGGGGCATAAACACAGCAGTGATAGGATTGGAGAGGTTCGGTGAGCAAATGAAGACCCTTTGAAGTCATATTGCATGGTACCCATTCCACGGGTTTCAACTACCCAGGTTTAAGGTATTCTTCCTTCAGCTAAAACATGCATGTGGAACCTAGAGTATGATCAACCATGTGATCGGGAGACGTGTTCAAATATGTCTCAGTTTTCGTACCCTGGTACTCGGGTGCAACATTCCAGACGCTTTACTAACACCCTTCCGACTTGGAGAGTCAGTCCCTTTAACCTCCTGTTTGGCCCAGTTTGCAATTTCTGCGGAAGATGAACAGGAATAGCGAGAACCAATGAGAGACTAGCTGGAGGTGTCTGGACGCGCAAATTTAACTCTCATTTCCCAACAGGAAGAGGAATTAACCAAAGGCTCAGCGTGCCGTGCCGGAACCAGATTAGGGCCTGAAGCCATCCTGCGGTGTTGCGGCCAGCTCAAAAGAAAGCGAGTTGAAGAAAGGAGCTCAGGGGCACTGTAATTCACAAACCTGCAGAGTTATAAATGACAGCTATCGTCCAAAAATATACTGAAGTAAGGCTGCCAAGAGGACTTGAAAGCGGGGCAGAATTGCAGGAAACCGATTTCAGGAGGTAGACTGGAATTGCATTGAAAGCATAGGAAAAGAGGCAGAACGTCCACAATGATGCACTTGGCCAAAAAGGGCGTATGCGTTTTTTCCTGAATATATTCAGGAAAAAACGCATACGCCCTTTTTGGCCAACCAAGCAAGCTTGCAAAGGAAATCTGCACTACAATGAAGTCTCACTTCCCCCCGGTCAAAAGGGCCATCTGAAAAAAGTGTAAAATCCAGAAAGGCAGGACAGGCCATGGAGAACTGGGAGCCTTGTTATGCTGATGGGCGGGATGTAAATTGCCAACAGACACTCGGGAGAAGTGTATGGTGTTTCCTGAAACATCTAAAAAACAAAGCAACAGAGCCTAGGGCACTTCCACTTATGGTCCTATAGCTTAGGGAAATTAAAATCAAAAAGACACAGCCACCCCAAAGTTTGGGACGCCTCTGTTTACAAGAACCTCGTTTACAGTACAAGTTCAACATCGCAGAAACTGAAAAATGGATAAAGAAGTTGTGGTATTTACTTACAAAGCAATATCACTCAGCAATGAAATCTATGTCATCAGGCCCTTAGCAGCACAATGAGTGGATTCAGGTATGATGATTCTAACTGAAATAAGTCACACAGAAAAAGAAACATCATAAGATATCAGTAATACACGGAATGTAAACTTGGCTACACAGGAACTGAATTACAGAACAGAACAGGGTCTCAAATTTAGAAAACCAACTTATGCTTGCTTAAGGGTAAAGGTGAGTTGGGGTGCTGCATAAAACCAGAGATTGAAATGAACACAGATAAAGTTCCTTAAGCCAAATATGGAATAGACAAGAGCTACTCCTTGCTCAACGAAATGGACTCAACACCGCATATTAAATGCCTAAGAATGTACCTGACTAGTAAGTATCTTAAAACCTATGGATTGCTATGTCTCCGAAAGAGAATCAAGCATGTGTACAGGGGCATAAACGCAGCAGTGATAGGATTGGAGAGGTTCGGTGAGCAAATGAAGACCCTTTGAAGTCATATTGCATGGTACCCATTCCACGGGTTTCAACTACCCAGGTTTAAGGTATTCTTCCTTCAGCTAAAACATGCATGTGGAACCTAGAGTATGATCAACCATGTGATCGGGAGACGTGTTCAAATATGTCTCAGTTTTCGTACCCTGGTACTCGGGTGCAACATTCCAGACGCTTTATTAACACCCTCCCGACTTGGAGAGTCAGTCCCTTTAACCTCCTGTTTGGCCCAGTTTGCAATTTCTGCGGAAGATGAACAGGAATAGCGAGAACCAATGAGAGACTAGCTGGAGGTGTCTGGACGGGCAAATTTAACTCTCATTTCCCACCAGGAAGAGGAATTAACCAAAGGCTCAGCGTGCCGTGCCGGAACCAGATTAGGGCCTGAAGCCATCCTGCGGTGTTGCGGCCAGCTCAAAAGAAAGCGAGTTGAAGAAAGGAGCTCAGGGGCACTGTAATTCACAAACCTGCAGAGTTATAAATGACAGCTATCGTCCAAAAATATACTGAAGTAAGGCTGCCAAGAGGACTTGAAAGCGGGGCAGAATTGCAGGAAACCGATTTCAGGAGGTAGACTGGAATTGCATTGAAAGCATAGGAAAAGAGGCAGAACGTCCACAATGATGCACTTGGCCAAAAAGGGCGTATGCGTTTTTTCCTGAATATATTCAGGAAAAAACGCATACGCCCTTTTTGGCCAACCAAGCAAGCTTGCAAAGGAAATCTGCACTACAATGAAGTCTTACTTCCCCCCGGTCAAAAGGGCCATCTGAAAAATGTGTAAAATCCAGAAAGGCAGGACAGGCCATGGAGAACTGGGAGCCTTGTTATGCTGATGGGCGGGATGTAAATTGCCAACAGACACTCGGGAGAAGTGTATGGTGTTTCCTGAAACATCTAAAAAACAAAGCAACAGAGCCTAGGGCACTTCCACTTATGGTCCTATAGCTTAGGGAAATTAAAATCAAAAAGACACAGCCACCCCAAAGTTTGGGACGCCTCTGTTTACAAGAACCTCGTTTACAGTACAAGTTCAACATCGCAGAAAGTGAAAAATGGATAAAGAAGTTGTGGTATTTACTTACAAAGCAATATCACTCAGCAATGAAATCTATGTCATCAGGCCCTTAGCAGCACAATGAGTGGATTCAGGTATGATGATTCTAACTGAAATAAGTCACACAGAAAAAGAAACATCATAAGATATCAGTAATACACGGAATGTAAACTTGGCTACACAGGAACTGAATTACAGAACAGAACAGGGTCTCAAATTTAGAAAACCAACTTATGCTTGCTTAAGGGGAAAGGTGAGTTGGGGTGCTGCATAAAACCAGAGATTGAAATGAGCACAGATAAAGTTCCTTAAGCCAAATATGGAATAGACAAGAGCTACTCCTTGCTCAACGAAATGGACTCAACACCGCATATTAAATGCCTAAGAATGTACCTGACTAGTAAGTATCTTAAAACCTATGGATTGCTATGTCTCCGAAAGAGAATCAAGCATGTGTACAGGGGCATAAACGCAGCAGTGATAGGATTGGAGAGGTTCGGTGAGCAAATGAAGACCCTTTGAAGTCATATTGCATGGTACCCATTCCACGGGTTTCAACTACCCAGGTTTAAGGTATTCTTCCTTCAGCTAAAACATGCATGTGGAACCTAGAGTATGATCAACCATGTGATCGGGAGACGTGTTCAAATATGTCTCAGTTTTCGTACCCTGGTACTCGGGTGCAACATTCCAGACGCTTTACTAACACCCTCCCGACTTGGAGAGTCAGTCCCTTTAACCTCCTGTTTGGCCCAGTTTGCAATTTCTGCGGAAGATGAACAGGAATAGCGAGAACCAATGAGAGACTAGCTGGAGGTGTCTGGACGGGCAAATTTAACTCTCATTTCCCACCAGGAAGAGGAATTAACCAAAGGCTCAGCGTGCCGTGCCGGAACCAGATTAGGGCCTGAAGCCATCCTGCGGTGTTGCGGCCAGCTCAAAAGAAAGCGAGTTGAAGAAAGGAGCTCAGGGGCACTGTAATTCACAAACCTGCAGAGTTATAAATGACAGCTATCGTCCAAAAATATACTGAAGTAAGGCTGCCAAGAGGACTTGAAAGCGGGGCAGAATTGCAGGAAACCGATTTCAGGAGGCAGACTGGAATTGCATTGAAAGCATAGGAAAAGAGGCAGAACGTCCACAATGATGCACTTGGCCAAAAAGGGCGTATGCGTTTTTTCCTGAATATATTCAGGAAAAAACGCATACGCCCTTTTTGGCCAACCAAGCAAGCTTGCAAAGGAAATCTGCACTACAATGAAGTCTCACTTCCCCCCGGTCAAAAGGGCCATCTGAAAAAAGTGTAAAATCCAGAAAGGCAGGACAGGCCATGGAGAACTGGGAGCCTTGTTATGCTGATGGGCGGGATGTAAATTGCCAACAGACACTCGGGAGAAGTGTATGGTGTTTCCTGAAACATCTAAAAAACAAAGCAACAGAGCCTAGGGCACTTCCACTTATGGTCCTATAGCTTAGGGAAATTAAAATCAAAAAGACACAGCCACCCCAAAGTTTGGGACGCCTCTGTTTACAAGAACCTCGTTTACAGTACAAGTTCAACATCGCAGAAAGTGAAAAATGGATAAAGAAGTTGTGGTATTTACTTACAAAGCAATATCACTCAGCAATGAAATCTATGTCATCAGGCCCTTAGCAGCACAATGAGTGGATTCAGGTATGATGATTCTAACTGAAATAAGTCACACAGAAAAAGAAACATCATAAGATATCAGTAATACACGGAATGTAAACTTGGCTACACAGGAACTGAATTACAGAACAGAACAGGGTCTCAAATTTGGAAAACCAACTTATGCTTTCTTAAGGGTAAAGGTGAGTTGGGGTGCTGCATAAAACCAGAAATTGAAATGAGCACAGATAAAGTTCCTTAAGCCAAATATGGAATAGACAAGAGCTACCTCTTGCTCAACGAAATGGACTCAACACCGCATATTAAATGCCTAAGAATGTACCTGACTAGTAAGTATCTTAAAACCTATGGATTGCTATGTCTCCGAAAGAGAATCAAGCATGTGTACAGGGGCATAAACGCAGCAGTGATAGGATTGGAGAGGTTCAGTGAGCAAATGAAGACCCTTTGAAGTCATATTGCATGGTACCCATTCCACGGGTTTCAACTACCCAGGTTTAAGGTATTCTTCCTTCAGCTAAAACATGCATGTGGAACCTAGAGTATGATCAACCATGTGATCGGGAGACGTGTTCAAATATGTCTCAGTTTTCGTACCCTGGTACTCGGGTGCAACATTCCAGACGCTTTACTAACACCCTCCCGACTTGGAGAGTCAGTCCCTTTAACCTCCTGTTTGGCCCAGTTTGCAATTTCTGCGGAAGATGAACAGGAATAGCGAGAACCAATGAGAGACTAGCTGGAGGTGTCTGGACGGGCAAATTTAACTCTCATTTCCCACCAGGAAGAGGAATTAACCAAAGGCTCAGCGTGCCGTGCCGGAACCAGATTAGGGCCTGAAGCCATCCTGCGGTGTTGCGGCCAGCTCAAAAGAAAGCGAGTTGAAGAAAGGAGCTCAGGGGCACTGTAATTCACAAACCTGCAGAGTTATAAATGACAGCTATCGTCCAAAAATATACTGAAGTAAGGCTGCCAAGAGGACTTGAAAGCGGGGCAGAATTGCAGGAAACCGATTTCAGGAGGTAGACTGGAATTGCATTGAAAGCATAGGAAAAGAGGCAGAACGTCCACAATGATGCACTTGGCCAAAAAGGGCGTATGTGTTTTTTCCTGAATATATTCAGGAAAAAACGCATACGCCCTTTTTGGCCAACCAAGCAAGCTTGCAAAGGAAATCTGCACTACAATGAAGTCTCACTTCCCCCCGGTCAAAAGGGCCATCTGAAAAAAGTGTAAAATCCAGAAAGGCAGGACAGGCCATGGAGAACTGGGAGCCTTGTTATGCTGATGGGCGGGATGTAAATTGCCAACAGACACTCGGGAGAAGTGTATGGTGTTTCCTGAAACATCTAAAAAACAAAGCAACAGAGCCTAGGGCACTTCCACTTATGGTCCTATAGCTTAGGGAAATTAAAATCAAAAAGACACAGCCACCCCAAAGTTTGGGACGCCTCTGTTTACAAGAACCTCGTTTACAGTACAAGTTCAACATCGCAGAAAGTGAAAAATGGATAAAGAAGTTGTGGTATTTACTTACAAAGCAATATCACTCAGCAATGAAATCTATGTCATCAGGCCCTTAGCAGCACAATGAGTGGATTCAGGTATGATGATTCTAACTGAAATAAGTCACACAGAAAAATAAACATCATAAGATATCAGTAATACACGGAATGTAAACTTGGCTACACAGGAACTGAATTACAGAACAGAACAGGGTCTCAAATTTAGAAAACCAACTTATGCTTGCTTAAGGGTAAAGGTGAGTTGGGGTGCTGCATAAAACCAGAGATTGAAATGAGCACAGATAAAGTTCCTTAAGCCAAATATGGAATAGACAAGAGCTACTCCTTGCTCAACGAAATGGACTCAACACCGCATATTAAATGCCTAAGAATGTACCTGACTAGTAAGTATCTTAAAACCTATGGATTGCTATGTCTCCGAAAGAGAATCAAGCATGTGTACAGGGGCATAAACGCAGCAGTGATAGGATTGGAGAGGTTCGGTGAGCAAATGAAGACCCTTTGAAGTCATATTGCATGGTACCCATTCCACGGGTTTCAACTACCCAGGTTTAAGGTATTCTTCCTTCAGCTAAAACATGCATGTGGAACCTAGAGTATGATCAACCATGTGATCGGGAGACGTGTTCAAATATGTCTCAGTTTTCGTACCCTGGTACTCGGGTGCAACATTCCAGACGCTTTACTAACACCCTCCCGACTTGGAGAGTCAGTCCCTTTAACCTCCTGTTTGGCCCAGTTTGCAATTTCTGCGGAAGATGAACAGGAATAGCGAGAACCAATGAGAGACTAGCTGGAGGTGTCTGGACGGGCAAATTTAACTCTCATTTCCCACCAGGAAGAGGAATTAACCAAAGGCTCAGCGTGCCGTGCCGGAACCAGATTAGGGCCTGAAGCCATCCTGTGGTGTTGCGGCCAGCTCAAAAGAAAGCGAGTTGAAGAAAGGAGCTCAGGGGCACTGTAATTCACAAACCTGCAGAGTTATAAATGACAGCTATCGTCCAAAAACATACTGAAGTAAGGCTGCCAAGAGGACTTGAAAGCGGGGCAGAATTGCAGGAAACCGATTTCAGGAGGTAGACTGGAATTGCATTGAAAGCATAGGAAAAGAGGCAGAACGTCCACAATGATGCACTTGGCCAAAAAGGGCGTATGCGTTTTTTCCTGAATATATTCAGGAAAAAACGCATACGCCCTTTTTGGCCAACCAAGCAAGCTTGCAAAGGAAATCTGCACTACAATGAAGTCTCACTTCCCCCCGGTCAAAAGGGCCATCTGAAAAAAGTGTAAAATCCAGAAACGCAGGACAGGCCATGGAGAACTGGGAGCCTTGTTATGCTGATGGGCGGGATGTAAATTGCCAACAGACACTCGGGAGAAGTGTATGGTGTTTCCTGAAACATCTAAAAAACAAAGCAACAGAGCCTAGGGCACTTCCACTTATGGTCCTATAGCTTAGGGAAATTAAAATCAAAAAGACACAGCCACCCCAAAGTTTGGGACGCCTCTGTTTACAAGAACCTCGTTTACAGTACAAGTTCAACATCGCAGAAAGTGAAAAATGGATAAAGAAGTTGTGGTATTTACTTACAAAGCAATATCACTCAGCAATGAAATCTATGTCATCAGGCCCTTAGCAGCACAATGAGTGGATTCAGGTATGATGATTCTAACTGAAATAAGTCACACAGAAAAATAAACATCATAAGATATCAGTAATACACGGAATGTAAACTTGGCTACACAGGAACTGAATTACAGAACAGAACAGGGTCTCAAATTTAGAAAACCAACTTATGCTTGCTTAAGGGGAAAGGTGAGTTGGGGTGCTGCATAAAACCAGAGATTGAAATGAGCACAGATAAAGTTCCTTAAGCCAAATATGGAATAGACAAGAGCTACTCCTTGCTCAACGAAATGGACTCAACACCGCATATTAAATGCTTAAGAATGTACCTGACTAGTAAGTATCTTAAAACCTATGGATTGCTATGTCTCCGAAAGAGAATCAAGCATGTGTACAGGGGCATAAACGCAGCAGTGATAGGATTGGAGAGGTTCGGTGAGCAAATGAAGACCCTTTGAAGTCATATTGCATGGTACCCATTCCACGGGTTTCAACTACCCAGGTTTAAGGTATTCTTCCTTCAGCTAAAACATGCATGTGGAACCTAGAGTATGATCAACCATGTGATCGGGAGACGTGTTCAAATATGTCTCAGTTTTCGTACCCTGGTACTCGGGTGCAACATTCCAGACGCTTTACTAACACCCTCCCGACTTGGAGAGTCAGTCCCTTTAACCTCCTGTTTGGCCCAGTTTGCAATTTCTGCGGAAGATGAACAGGAATAGCGAGAACCAATGAGAGACTAGCTGGAGGTGTCTGGACGGGCAAATTTAACTCTCATTTCCCACCAGGAAGAGGAATTAACCAAAGGCTCAGCGTGCCGTGCCGGAACCAGATTAGGGCCTGAAGCCATCCTGCGGTGTTGCGGCCAGCTCAAAAGAAAGCGAGTTGAAGAAAGGAGCTCAGGGGCACTGTAATTCACAAACCTGCAGAGTTATAAATGACAGCTATCGTCCAAAAATATACTGAAGTAAGGCTGCCAAGAGGACTTGAAAGCGGGGCAGAATTGCAGGAAACCGATTTCAGGAGGTAGACTGGAATTGCATTGAAAGCATAGGAAAAGAGGCAGAACGTCCACAATGATGCACTTGGCCAAAAAGGGCGTATGCGTTTTTTCCTGAATATATTCAGGAAAAAACGCATACGCCCTTTTTGGCCAACCAAGCAAGCTTGCAAAGGAAATCTGCACTACAATGAAGTCTCACTTCCCCCCGGTCAAAAGGGCCATCTGAAAAAAGTGTAAAATCCAGAAAGGCAGGACAGGCCATGGAGAACTGGGAGCCTTGTTATGCTGATGGGCGGGATGTAAATTGCCAACAGACACTCGGGAGAAGTGTATGGTGTTTCCTGAAACATCTAAAAAACAAAGCAACAGAGCCTAGGGCACTTCCACTTATGGTCCTATAGCTTAGGGAAATTAAAATCAAAAAGACACAGCCACCCCAAAGTTTGGGACGCCTCTGTTTACAAGAACCTCGTTTACAGTACAAGTTCAACATCGCAGAAAGTGAAAAATGGATAAAGAAGTTGTGGTATTTACTTACAAAGCAATATCACTCAGCAATGAAATCTATGTCATCAGGCCCTTAGCAGCACAATGAGTGGATTCAGGTATGATGATTCTAACTGAAATAAGTCACACAGAAAAATAAACATCATAAGATATCAGTAATACACGGAATGTAAACTTGGCTACACAGGAACTGAATTACAGAACAGAACAGGGTCTCAAATTTAGAAAACCAACTTATGCTTTCTTAAGGGTAAAGGTGAGTTGGGGTGCTGCATAAAACCAGAGATTTAAATGAGCACAGATAAAGTTCCTTAAGCCAAATATGGAATAGACAAGAGCTACCTCTTGCTCAACGAAATGGACTCAACACCGCATATTAAATGCCTAAGAATGTACCTGACTAGTAAGTATCTTAAAACCTATGGATTGCTATGTCTCCGAAAGAGAATCAAGCATGTGTACAGGGGCATAAACGCAGCAGTGATAGGATTGGAGAGGTTCGGTGAGCAAATGAAGACCCTTTGAAGTCATATTGCATGGTACCCATTCCACGGGTTTCAACTACCCAGGTTTAAGGTATTCTTCCTTCAGCTAAAACATGCATGTGGAACCTAGAGTATGATCAACCATGTGATCGGGAGACGTGTTCAAATATGTCTCAGTTTTCGTACCCTGGTACTCGGGTGCAACATTCCAGACGCTTTACTAACACCCTCCCGACTTGGAGAGTCAGTCCCTTTAACCTCCTGTTTGGCCCAGTTTGCAATTTCTGCGGAAGATGAACAGGAATAGCGAGAACCAATGAGAGACTAGCTGGAGGTGTCTGGACGGGCAAATTTAACTCTCATTTCCCACCAGGAAGAGGAATTAACCAAAGGCTCAGCGTGCCGTGCCGGAACCAGATTAGGGCCTGAAGCCATCCTGCGGTGTTGCGGCCAGCTCAAAAGAAAGCGAGTTGAAGAAAGGAGCTCAGGGGCACTGTAATTCACAAACCTGCAGAGTTATAAATGACAGCTATCGTCCAAAAATATACTGAAGTAAGGCTGCCAAGAGGACTTGAAAGCGGGGCAGAATTGCAGGAAACCGATTTCAGGAGGCAGACTGGAATTGCATTGAAAGCATAGGAAAAGAGGCAGAACGTCCACAATGATGCACTTGGCCAAAAAGGGTGTATGCGTTTTTTCCTGAATATATTCAGGAAAAAACGCATACGCCCTTTTTGGCCAACCAAGCAAGCTTGCAAAGGAAATCTGCACTACAATGAAGTCTCACTTCCCCCCGGTCAAAAGGGCCATCTGAAAAAAGTGTAAAATCCAGAAAGGCAGGACAGGCCATGGAGAACTGGGAGCCTTGTTATGCTGATGGGCGGGATGTAAATTGCCAACAGACACTCGGGAGAAGTGTATGGTGTTTCCTGAAACATCTAAAAAACAAAGCAACAGAGCCTAGGGCACTTCCACTTATGGTCCTATAGCTTAGGGAAATTAAAATCAAAAAGACACAGCCACCCCAAAGTTTGGGACGCCTCTGTTTACAAGAACCTCGTTTACAGTACAAGTTCAACATCGCAGAAAGTGAAAAATGGATAAAGAAGTTGTGGTATTTACTTACAAAGCAATATCACTCAGCAATGAAATCTATGTCATCAGGCCCTTAGCAGCACAATGAGTGGATTCAGGTATGATGATTCTAACTGAAATAAGTCACACAGAAAAAGAAACATCATAAGATATCAGTAATACACGGAATGTAAACTTGGCTACACAGGAACTGAATTACAGAACAGAACAGGGTCTCAAATTTAGAAAACCAACTTATGCTTTCTTAAGGGTAAAGGTGAGTTGGGGTGCTGCATAAAACCAGAGATTTAAATGAGCACAGATAAAGTTCCTTAAGCCAAATATGGAATAGACAAGAGCTACCTCTTGCTCAACGAAATGGACTCAACACCGCATATTAAATGCCTAAGAATGTACCTGACTAGTAAGTATCTTAAAACCTATGGATTGCTATGTCTCCGAAAGAGAATCAAGCATGTGTACAGGGGCATAAACGCAGCAGTGATAGGATTGGAGAGGTTCGGTGAGCAAATGAAGACCCTTTGAAGTCATATTGCATGGTACCCATTCCACGGGTTTCAACTACCCAGGTTTAAGGTATTCTTCCTTCAGCTAAAACATGCATGTGGAACCTAGAGTATGATCAACCATGTGATCGGGAGACGTGTTCAAATATGTCTCAGTTTTCGTACCCTGGTACTCGGGTGCAACATTCCAGACGCTTTACTAACACCCTCCCGACTTGGAGAGTCAGTCCCTTTAACCTCCTGTTTGGCCCAGTTTGCAATTTCTGCGGAAGATGAACAGGAATAGCGAGAACCAATGAGAGACTAGCTGGAGGTGTCTGGACGGGCAAATTTAACTCTCATTTCCCACCAGGAAGAGGAATTAACCAAAGGCTCAGCGTGCCGTGCCGGAACCAGATTAGGGCCTGAAGCCATCCTGCGGTGTTGCGGCCAGCTCAAAAGAAAGCGAGTTGAAGAAAGGAGCTCAGGGGCACTGTAATTCACAAACCTGCAGAGTTATAAATGACAGCTATCGTCCAAAAATATACTGAAGTAAGGCTGCCAAGAGGACTTGAAAGCGGGGCAGAATTGCAGGAAACCGATTTCAGGAGGCAGACTGGAATTGCATTGAAAGCATAGGAAAAGAGGCAGAACGTCCACAATGATGCACTTGGCCAAAAAGGGCGTATGCGTTTTTTCCTGAATATATTCAGGAAAAAACGCATACGCCCTTTTTGGCCAACCAAGCAAGCTTGCAAAGGAAATCTGCACTACAATGAAGTCTCACTTCCCCCCGGTCAAAAGGGCCATCTGAAAAAAGTGTAAAATCCAGAAAGGCAGGACAGGCCATGGAGAACTGGGAGCCTTGTTTTGCTGATGGGCGGGATGTAAATTGCCAACAGACACTCGGGAGAAGTGTATGGTGTTTCCTGAAACATCTAAAACACAAAGCAACAGAGCCTAGGGCACTTCCACTTATGGTCCTATAGCTTAGGGAAATTAAAATCAAAAAGACACAGCCACCCCAAAGTTTGGGACGCCTCTGTTTACAAGAACCTCGTTTACAGTACAAGTTCAACATCGCAGAAAGTGAAAAATGGATAAAGAAGTTGTGGTATTTACTTACAAAGCAATATCACTCAGCAATGAAATCTATGTCATCAGGCCCTTAGCAGCACAATGAGTGGATTCAGGTATGATGATTCTAACTGAAATAAGTCACACAGAAAAAGAAACATCATAAGATATCAGTAATACACGGAATGTAAACTTGGCTACACAGGAACTGAATTACAGAACAGAACAGGGTCTCAAATTTAGAAAACCAACTTATGCTTTCTTAAGGGTAAAGGTGAGTTGGGGTGCTGCATAAAACCAGAGATTTAAATGAGCACAGATAAAGTTCCTTAAGCCAAATATGGAATAGACAAGAGCTACCTCTTGCTCAACGAAATGGACTCAACACCGCATATTAAATGCCTAAGAATGTACCTGACTAGTAAGTATCTTAAAACCTATGGATTGCTATGTCTCCGAAAGAGAATCAAGCATGTGTACAGGGGCATAAACGCAGCAGTGATAGGATTGGAGAGGTTCGGTGAGCAAATGAAGACCCTTTGAAGTCATATTGCATGGTACCCATTCCACGGGTTTCAACTACCCAGGTTTAAGGTATTCTTCCTTCAGCTAAAACATGCATGTGGAACCTAGAGTATGATCAACCATGTGATCGGGAGACGTGTTCAAATATGTCTCAGTTTTCGTACCCTGGTACTCGGGTGCAACATTCCAGACGCTTTACTAACACCCTCCCGACTTGGAGAGTCAGTCCCTTTAACCTCCTGTTTGGCCCAGTTTGCAATTTCTGCGGAAGATGAACAGGAATAGCGAGAACCAATGAGAGACTAGCTGGAGGTGTCTGGACGGGCAAATTTAACTCTCATTTCCCACCAGGAAGAGGAATTAACCAAAGGCTCAGCGTGCCGTGCCGGAACCAGATTAGGGCCTGAAGCCATCCTGCGGTGTTGCGGCCAGCTCAAAAGAAAGCGAGTTGAAGAAAGGAGCTCAGGGGCACTGTAATTCACAAACCTGCAGAGTTATAAATGACAGCTATCGTCCAAAAATATACTGAAGTAAGGCTGCCAAGAGGACTTGAAAGCGGGGCAGAATTGCAGGAAACCGATTTCAGGAGGCAGACTGGAATTGCATTGAAAGCATAGGAAAAGAGGCAGAACGTCCACAATGATGCACTTGGCCAAAAAGGGCGTATGCGTTTTTTCCTGAATATATTCAGGAAAAAACGCATACGCCCTTTTTGGCCAACCAAGCAAGCTTGCAAAGGAAATCTGCACTACAATGAAGTCTCACTTCCCCCCGGTCAAAAGGGCCATCTGAAAAAAGTGTAAAATCCAGAAAGGCAGGACAGGCCATGGAGAACTGGGAGCCTTGTTATGCTGATGGGCGGGATGTAAATTGCCAACAGACACTCGGGAGAAGTGTATGGTGTTTCCTGAAACATCTAAAAAACAAAGCAACAGAGCCTAGGGCACTTCCACTTATGGTCCTATAGCTTAGGGAAATTAAAATCAAAAAGACACAGCCACCCCAAAGTTTGGGACGCCTCTGTTTACAAGAACCTCGTTTACAGTACAAGTTCAACATCGCAGAAAGTGAAAAATGGATAAAGAAGTTGTGGTATTTACTTACAAAGCAATATCACTCAGCAATGAAATCTATGTCATCAGGCCCTTAGCAGCACAATGAGTGGATTCAGGTATGATGATTCTAACTGAAATAAGTCACACAGAAAAAGAAACATCATAAGATATCAGTAATACACGGAATGTAAACTTGGCTACACAGGAACTGAATTACAGAACAGAACAGGGTCTCAAATTTAGAAAACCAACTTATGCTTTCTTAAGGGTAAAGGTGAGTTGGGGTGCTGCATAAAACCAGAGATTTAAATGAGCACAGATAAAGTTCCTTAAGCCAAATATGGAATAGACAAGAGCTACCTCTTGCTCAACGAAATGGACTCAACACCGCATATTAAATGCCTAAGAATGTACCTGACTAGTAAGTATCTTAAAACCTATGGATTGCTATGTCTCCGAAAGAGAATCAAGCATGTGTACAGGGGCATAAACGCAGCAGTGATAGGATTGGAGAGGTTCGGTGAGCAAATGAAGACCCTTTGAAGTCATATTGCATGGTACCCATTCCACGGGTTTCAACTACCCAGGTTTAAGGTATTCTTCCTTCAGCTAAAACATGCATGTGGAACCTAGAGTATGATCAACCATGTGATCGGGAGACGTGTTCAAATATGTCTCAGTTTTCGTACCCTGGTACTCGGGTGCAACATTCCAGACGCTTTACTAACACCCTCCCGACTGGGAGAGTCAGTCCCTTTAACCTCCTGTTTGGCCCAGTTTGCAATTTCTGCGGAAGATGAACAGGAATAGCGAGAACCAATGAGAGACTAGCTGGAGGTGTCTGGACGGGCAAATTTAACTCTCATTTCCCACCAGGAAGAGGAATTAACCAAAGGCTCAGCGTGCCGTGCCGGAACCAGATTAGGGCCTGAAGCCATCCTGCGGTGTTGCGGCCAGCTCAAAAGAAAGCGAGTTGAAGAAAGGAGCTCAGGGGCACTGTAATTCACAAACCTGCAGAGTTATAAATGACAGCTATCGTCCAAAAATATACTGAAGTAAGGCTGCCAAGAGGACTTGAAAGCGGGGCAGAATTGCAGGAAACCGATTTCAGGAGGCAGACTGGAATTGCATTGAAAGCATAGGAAAAGAGGCAGAACGTCCACAATGATGCACTTGGCCAAAAAGGGCGTATGCGTTTTTTCCTGAATATATTCAGGAAAAAACGCATACGCCCTTTTTGGCCAACCAAGCAAGCTTGCAAATGAAATCTGCACTACAATGAAGTCTCACTTCCCTCCGGTCAAAAGGGCCATCTGAAAAAAGTGTAAAATCCAGAAAGGCAGGACAGGCCATGGAGAACTGGGAGCCTTGTTATGCTGATGGGCGGGATGTAAATTGCCAACAGACACTCGGGAGAAGTGTATGGTGTTTCCTGAAACATCTAAAAAACAAAGCAACAGAGCCTAGGGCACTTCCACTTATGGTCCTATAGCTTAGGGAAATTAAAATCAAAAAGACACAGCCACCCCAAAGTTTGGGACGCCTCTGTTTACAAGAACCTCGTTTAGCGTACAAGTTCAACATCGCAGAAAGTGAAAAATGGATAAAGAAGTTGTGGTATTTACTTACAAAGCAATATCACTCAGCAATGAAATCTATGTCATCAGGCCCTTAGCAGCACAATGAGTGGATTCAGGTATGATGATTCTAACTGAAATAAGTCACACAGAAAAAGAAACATCATAAGATATCAGTAATACACGGAATGTAAACTTGGCTACACAGGAACTGAATTACAGAACAGAACAGGGTCTCAAATTTAGAAAACCAACTTATGCTTTCTTAAGGGTAAAGGTGAGTTGGGGTGCTGCATAAAACCAGAGATTGAAATGAGCACAGATAAAGTTCCTTAAGCCAAATATGGAATAGACAAGAGCTACCTCTTGCTCAACGAAATGGACTCAACACCGCATATTAAATGCCTAAGAATGTACCTGACTAGTAAGTATCTTAAAACCTATGGATTGCTATGTCTCCGAAAGAGAATCAAGCATGTGTACAGGGGCATAAACGCAGCAGTGATAGGATTGGAGAGGTTCGGTGAGCAAATGAAGACCCTTTGAAGTCATATTGCATGGTACCCATTCCACGGGTTTCAACTACCCAGGTTTAAGGTATTCTTCCTTCAGCTAAAACATGCATGTGGAACCTAGAGTATGATCAACCATGTGATCGGGAGACGTGTTCAAATATGTCTCAGTTTTCGTACCCTGGTACTCGGGTGCAACATTCCAGACGCTTTACTAACACCCTCCCGACTGGGAGAGTCAGTCCCTTTAACCTCCTGTTTGGCCCAGTTTGCAATTTCTGCGGAAGATGAACAGGAATAGCGAGAACCAATGAGAGACTAGCTGGAGGTGTCTGGACGGGCAAATTTAACTCTCATTTCCCACCAGGAAGAGGAATTAACCAAAGGCTCAGCGTGCCGTGCCGGAACCAGATTAGGGCCTGAAGCCATCCTGCGGTGTTGCGGCCAGCTCAAAAGAAAGCGAGTTGAAGAAAGGAGCTCAGGGGCACTGTAATTCACAAACCTGCAGAGTTATAAATGACAGCTATCGTCCAAAAATATACTGAAGTAAGGCTGCCAAGAGGACTTGAAAGCGGGGCAGAATTGCAGGAAACCGATTTCAGGAGGCAGACTGGAATTGCATTGAAAGCATAGGAAAAGAGGCAGAACGTCCACAATGATGCACTTGGCCAAAAAGGGCGTATGCGTTTTTTCCTGAATATATTCAGGAAAAAACGCATACGCCCTTTTTGGCCAACCAAGCAAGCTTGCAAATGAAATCTGCACTACAATGAAGTCTCACTTCCCTCCGGTCAAAAGGGCCATCTGAAAAAAGTGTAAAATCCAGAAAGGCAGGACAGGCCATGGAGAACTGGGAGCCTTGTTATGCTGATGGGCGGGATGTAAATTGCCAACAGACACTCGGGAGAAGTGTATGGTGTTTCCTGAAACATCTAAAAAACAAAGCAACAGAGCCTAGGGCACTTCCACTTATGGTCCTATAGCTTAGGGAAATTAAAATCAAAAAGACACAGCCACCCCAAAGTTTGGGACGCCTCTGTTTACAAGAACCTCGTTTAGCGTACAAGTTCAACATCGCAGAAAGTGAAAAATGGATAAAGAAGTTGTGGTATTTACTTACAAAGCAATATCACTCAGCAATGAAATCTATGTCATCAGGCCCTTAGCAGCACAATGAGTGGATTCAGGTATGATGATTCTAACTGAAATAAGTCACACAGAAAAAGAAACATCATAAGATATCAGTAATACACGGAATGTAAACTTGGCTACACAGGAACTGAATTACAGAACAGAACAGTGTCTCAAATTTGGAAAACCAACTTATGCTTTCTTAAGGGTAAAGGTGAGTTGGGGTGCTGCATAAAACCAGAAATTGAAATGAGCACAGATAAAGTTCCTTAAGCCAAATATGGAATAGACAAGAGCTACCTCTTGCTCAACGAAATGGACTCAACACCGCATATTAAATGCCTAAGAATGTACCTGACTAGTAAGTATCTTAAAACCTATGGATTGCTATGTCTCCGAAAGAGAATCAAGCATGTGTACAGGGGCATAAACGCAGCAGTGATAGGATTGGAGAGGTTCGGTGAGCAAATGAAGACCCTTTGAAGTCATATTGCATGGTACCCATTCCACGGGTTTCAACTACCCAGGTTTAAGGTATTCTTCCTTCAGCTAAAACATGCATGTGGAACCTAGAGTATGATCAACCATGTGATCGGGAGACGTGTTCAAATATGTCTCAGTTTTCGTACCCTGGTACTCGGGTGCAACATTCCAGACGCTTTACTAACACCCTCCCGACTTGGAGAGTCAGTCCCTTTAACCTCCTGTTTGGCCCAGTTTGCAATTTCTGCGGAAGATGAACAGGAATAGCGAGAACCAATGAGAG
The DNA here is from genome assembly GCF_039906515.1 of Pseudorca crassidens. Lineage (NCBI taxonomy): Eukaryota > Metazoa > Chordata > Mammalia > Artiodactyla > Delphinidae > Pseudorca > Pseudorca crassidens. Next base: position 309,237 of record NW_027135955.1, on the reverse strand, counting down.
ACTAGCTGGAGGTGTCTGGACGGGCAAATTTAACTCTCATTTCCCACCAGGAAGAGGAATTAACCAAAGGCTCAGCGTGCCGTGCCGGAACCAGATTAGGGCCTGAAGCCATCCTGCGGTGTTGCGGCCAGCTCAAAAGAAAGCGAGTTGAAGAAAGGAGCTCAGGGGCACTGTAATTCACAAACCTGCAGAGTTATAAATGACAGCTATCGTCCAAAAATATACTGAAGTAAGGCTGCCAAGAGGACTTGAAAGCGGGGCAGAATTGCAGGAAACCGATTTCAGGAGGCAGACTGGAATTGCATTGAAAGCATAGGAAAAGAGGCAGAACGTCCACAATGATGCACTTGGCCAAAAAGGGCGTATGCGTTTTTTCCTGAATATATTCAGGAAAAAACGCATACGCCCTTTTTGGCCAACCAAGCAAGCTTGCAAAGGAAATCTGCACTACAATGAAGTCTCACTTCCCCCCGGTCAAAAGGGCCATCTGAAAAAAGTGTAAAATCCAGAAAGACAGGACAGGCCATGGAGAACTGGGAGACTTGTTATGCTGATGGGCGGGATGTAAATTGCCAACAGACACTCGGGAGAAGTGTATGGTGTTTCCTGAAACATCTAAAAAACAAAGCAACAGAGCCTAGGGCACTTCCACTTATGGTCCTATAGCTTAGGGAAATTAAAATCAAAAAGACACAGCCACCCCAAAGTTTGGGACGCCTCTGTTTACAAGAACCTCGTTTACAGTACAAGTTCAACATCGCAGAAAGTGAAAAATGGATAAAGAAGTTGTGGTATTTACTTACAAAGCAATATCACTCAGCAATGAAATCTATGTCATCAGGCCCTTAGCAGCACAATGAGTGGATTCAGGTATGATGATTCTAACTGAAATAAGTCACACAGAAAAAGAAACATCATAAGATATCAGTAATACACGGAATGTAAACTTGGCTACACAGGAACTGAATTACAGAACAGAACAGGGTCTCAAATTTAGAAAACCAACTTATGCTTGCTTAAGGGGAAAGGTGAGTTGGGGTGCTGCATAAAACCAGAGATTGAAATGAACACAGATAAAGTTCCTTAAGCCAAATATGGAATAGACAAGAGCTACCCCTTGCTCAACGAAATGGACTCAACACCGCATATTAAATGCCTAAGAATGTACCTGACTAGTAAGTATCTTAAAACCTATGGATTGCTATGTCTCCGAAAGAGAATCAAGCATGTGTACAGGGGCATAAACGCAGCAGTGATAGGATTGGAGAGGTTCGGTGAGCAAATGAAGACCCTTTGAAGTCATATTGCATGGTACCCATTCCACGGGTTTCAACTACCCAGGTTTAAGGTATTCTTCCTTCAGCTAAAACATGCATGTGGAACCTAGAGTATGATCAACCATGTGATCGGGAGACGTGTTCAAATATGTCTCAGTTTTCGTACCCTGGTACTCGGGTGCAACATTCCAGACGCTTTACTAACACCCTCCCGACTTGGAGAGTCAGTCCCTTTAACCTCCTGTTTGGCCCAGTTTGCAATTTCTGCGGAAGATGAACAGGAATAGCGAGAACCAATGAGAGACTAGCTGGAGGTGTCTGGACGGGCAAATTTAACTCTCATTTCCCACCAGGAAGAGGAATTAACCAAAGGCTCAGCGTGCCGTGCCGGAACCAGATTAGGGCCTGAAGCCATCCTGCGGTGTTGCGGCCAGCTCAAAAGAAAGCGAGTTGAAGAAAGGAGCTCAGGGGCACTGTAATTCACAAACCTGCAGAGTTATAAATGACAGCTATCGTCCAAAAATATACTGAAGTAAGGCTGCCAAGAGGACTTGAAAGCGGGGCAGAATTGCAGGAATCCGATTTCAGGAGGTAGACTGGAATTGCATTGAAAGCATAGGAAAAGAGGCAGAACGTCCACAATGATGCACTTGGCCAAAAAGGGCGTATGCGTTTTTTCCTGAATATATTCAGGAAAAAACGCATACGCCCTTTTTGGCCAACCAAGCAAGCTTGCAAAGGAAATCTGCACTACAATGAAGTCTCACTTCCCCCCGGTCAAAAGGGCCATCTGAAAAAAGTGTAAAATCCAGAAAGACAGGACAGGCCATGGAGAACTGGGAGCCTTGTTATGCTGATGGGCGGGATGTAAATTGCCAACAGACACTCGGGAGAAGGGTATGGTGTTTCCTGAAACATCTAAAAAACAAAGCAACAGAGCCTAGGGCACTTCCACTTATGGTCCTATAGCTTAGGGAAATTAAAATCAAAAAGACACAGCCACCCCAAAGTTTGGGACGCCTCTGTTTACAAGAACCTCGTTTACAGTACAAGTTCAACATCGCAGAAAGTGAAAAATGGATAAAGAAGTTGTGGTATTTACTTACAAAGCAATATCACTCAGCAATGAAATCTATGTCATCAGGCCCTTAGCAGCACAATGAGTGGATTCAGGTATGATGATTCTAACTGAAATAAGTCACACAGAAAAAGAAACATCATAAGATATCAGTAATACACGGAATGTAAACTTGGCTACACAGGAACTGAATTACAGAACAGAACAGGGTCTCAAATTTAGAAAACCAACTTATGCTTGCTTAAGGGTAAAGGTGAGTTGGGGTGCTGCATAAAACCAGAGATTGAAATGAACACAGATAAAGTTCCTTAAGCCAAATATGGAATAGACAAGAGCTACTCCTTGCTCAACGAAATGGACTCAACACCGCATATTAAATGCCTAAGAATGTACCTGACTAGTAAGTATCTTAAAACCTATGGATTGCTATGTCTCCGAAAGAGAATCAAGCATGTGTACAGGGGCATAAACGCAGCAGTGATAGGATTGGAGAGGTTCGGTGAGCAAATGAAGACCCTTTGAAGTCATATTGCATGGTACCCATTCCACGGGTTTCAACTACCCAGGTTTAAGGTATTCTTCCTTCAGCTAAAACATGCATGTGGAACCTAGAGTATGATCAACCATGTGATCGGGAGACGTGTTCAAATATGTCTCAGTTTTCGTACCCTGGTACTCGGGTGCAACATTCCAGACGCTTTACTAACACCCTCCCGACTTGGAGAGTCAGTCCCTTTAACCTCCTGTTTGGCCCAGTTTGCAATTTCTGCGGAAGATGAACAGGAATAGCGAGAACCAATGAGAGACTAGCTGGAGGTGTCTGGACGGGCAAATTTAACTCTCATTTCCCACCAGGAAGAGGAATTAACCAAAGGCTCAGCGTGCCGTGCCGGAACCAGATTAGGGCCTGAAGCCATCCTGCGGTGTTGCGGCCAGCTCAAAAGAAAGCGAGTTGAAGAAAGGAGCTCAGGGGCACTGTAATTCACAAACCTGCAGAGTTATAAATGACAGCTATCGTCCAAAAATATACTGAAGTAAGGCTGCCAAGAGGACTTGAAAGCGGGGCAGAATTGCAGGAAACCGATTTCAGGAGGTAGACTGGAATTGCATTGAAAGCATAGGAAAAGAGGCAGAACGTCCACAATGATGCACTTGGCCAAAAAGGGCGTATGCGTTTTTTCCTGAATATATTCAGGAAAAAACGCATACGCCCTTTTTGGCCAACCAAGCAAGCTTGCAAAGGAAATCTGCACTACAATGAAGTCTCACTTCCCCCCGGTCAAAAGGGCCATCTGAAAAAAGTGTAAAATCCAGAAAGACAGGACAGGCCATGGAGAACTGGGAGCCTTGTTATGCTGATGGGCGGGATGTAAATTGCCAACAGACACTCGGGAGAAGGGTATGGTGTTTCCTGAAACATCTAAAAAACAAAGCAACAGAGCCTAGGGCACTTCCACTTATGGTCCTATAGCTTAGGGAAATTAAAATCAAAAAGACACAGCCACCCCAAAGTTTGGGACGCCTCTGTTTACAAGAACCTCGTTTACAGTACAAGTTCAACATCGCAGAAAGTGAAAAATGGATAAAGAAGTTGTGGTATTTACTTACAAAGCAATATCACTCAGCAATGAAATCTATGTCATCAGGCCCTTAGCAGCACAATGAGTGGATTCAGGTATGATGATTCTAACTGAAATAAGTCACACAGAAAAAGAAACATCATAAGATATCAGTAATACACGGAATGTAAACTTGGCTACACAGGAACTGAATTACAGAACAGAACAGGGTCTCAAATTTAGAAAACCAACTTATGCTTGCTTAAGGGTAAAGGTGAGTTGGGGTGCTGCATAAAACCAGAGATTGAAATGAACACAGATAAAGTTCCTTAAGCCAAATATGGAATAGACAAGAGCTACCCCTTGCTCAACGAAATGGACTCAACACCGCATATTAAATGCCTAAGAATGTACCTGACTAGTAAGTATCTTAAAACCTATGGATTGCTATGTCTCCGAAAGAGAATCAAGCATGTGTACAGGGGCATAAACGCAGCAGTGATAGGATTGGAGAGGTTCGGTGAGCAAATGAAGACCCTTTGAAGTCATATTGCATGGTACCCATTCCACGGGTTTCAACTACCCAGGTTTAAGGTATTCTTCCTTCAGCTAAAACATGCATGTGGAACCTAGAGTATGATCAACCATGTGATCGGGAGACGTGTTCAAATATGTCTCAGTTTTCGTACCCTGGTACTCGGGTGCAACATTCCAGACGCTTTACTAACACCCTCCCGACTTGGAGAGTCAGTCCCTTTAACCTCCTGTTTGGCCCAGTTTGCAATTTCTGCGGAAGATGAACAGGAATAGCGAGAACCAATGAGAGACTAGCTGGAGGTGTCTGGACGGGCAAATTTAACTCTCATTTCCCACCAGGAAGAGGAATTAACCAAAGGCTCAGCGTGCCGTGCCGGAACCAGATTAGGGCCTGAAGCCATCCTGCGGTGTTGCGGCCAGCTCAAAAGAAAGCGAGTTGAAGAAAGGAGCTCAGGGGCACTGTAATTCACAAACCTGCAGAGTTATAAATGACAGCTATCGTCCAAAAATATACTGAAGTAAGGCTGCCAAGAGGACTTGAAAGCGGGGCAGAATTGCAGGAATCCGATTTCAGGAGGTAGACTGGAATTGCATTGAAAGCATAGGAAAAGAGGCAGAACGTCCACAATGATGCACTTGGCCAAAAAGGGCGTATGCGTTTTTTCCTGAATATATTCAGGAAAAAACGCATACGCCCTTTTTGGCCAACCAAGCAAGCTTGCAAAGGAAATCTGCACTACAATGAAGTCTCACTTCCCCCCGGTCAAAAGGGCCATCTGAAAAAAGTGTAAAATCCAGAAAGACAGGACAGGCCATGGAGAACTGGGAGCCTTGTTATGCTGATGGGCGGGATGTAAATTGCCAACAGACACTCGGGAGAAGGGTATGGTGTTTCCTGAAACATCTAAAAAACAAAGCAACAGAGCCTAGGGCACTTCCACTTATGGTCCTATAGCTTAGGGAAATTAAAATCAAAAAGACACAGCCACCCCAAAGTTTGGGACGCCTCTGTTTACAAGAACCTCGTTTACAGTACAAGTTCAACATCGCAGAAAGTGAAAAATGGATAAAGAAGTTGTGGTATTTACTTACAAAGCAATATCACTCAGCAATGAAATCTATGTCATCAGGCCCTTAGCAGCACAATGAGTGGATTCAGGTATGATGATTCTAACTGAAATAAGTCACACAGAAAAAGAAACATCATAAGATATCAGTAATACACGGAATGTAAACTTGGCTACACAGGAACTGAATTACAGAACAGAACAGGGTCTCAAATTTAGAAAACCAACTTATGCTTGCTTAAGGGTAAAGGTGAGTTGGGGTGCTGCATAAAACCAGAGATTGAAATGAACACAGATAAAGTTCCTTAAGCCAAATATGGAATAGACAAGAGCTACTCCTTGCTCAACGAAATGGACTCAACACCGCATATTAAATGCCTAAGAATGTACCTGACTAGTAAGTATCTTAAAACCTATGGATTGCTATGTCTCCGAAAGAGAATCAAGCATGTGTACAGGGGCATAAACGCAGCAGTGATAGGATTGGAGAGGTTCGGTGAGCAAATGAAGACCCTTTGAAGTCATATTGCATGGTACCCATTCCACGGGTTTCAACTACCCAGGTTTAAGGTATTCTTCCTTCAGCTAAAACATGCATGTGGAACCTAGAGTATGATCAACCATGTGATCGGGAGACGTGTTCAAATATGTCTCAGTTTTCGTACCCTGGTACTCGGGTGCAACATTCCAGACGCTTTACTAACACCCTCCCGACTTGGAGAGTCAGTCCCTTTAACCTCCTGTTTGGCCCAGTTTGCAATTTCTGCGGAAGATGAACAGGAATAGCGAGAACCAATGAGAGACTAGCTGGAGGTGTCTGGACGGGCAAATTTAACTCTCATTTCCCACCAGGAAGAGGAATTAACCAAAGGCTCAGCGTGCCGTGCCGGAACCAGATTAGGGCCTGAAGCCATCCTGCGGTGTTGCGGCCAGCTCAAAAGAAAGCGAGTTGAAGAAAGGAGCTCAGGGGCACTGTAATTCACAAACCTGCAGAGTTATAAATGACAGCTATCGTCCAAAAATATACTGAAGTAAGGCTGCCAAGAGGACTTGAAAGTGGGGCAGAATTGCAGGAAACCGATTTCAGGAGGCAGACTGGAATTGCATTGAAAGCATAGGAAAAGAGGCAGAACGTCCACAATGATGCACTTGGCCAAAAAGTGCGTATGCGTTTTTTCCTGAATATATTCAGGAAACAACGCATACGCCCTTTTTGGCCAACCAAGCAAGCTTGCAAAGGAAATCTGCACTACAATGAAGTCTCACTTCCCCCCGGTCAAAAGGGCCATCTGAAAAAAGTGTAAAATCCAGAAAGACAGGACATGCAATGGAGAACTGGGAGCCTTGTTATGCTGATGGGCGGGATGTAAATTGCCAACAGACACTCGGGAGAAGTGTATGGTGTTTCCTGAAACATCTAAAAAACAAAGCAACAGAGCCTAGGGCACTTCCACTTATGGTCCTATAGCTTAGGGAAATTAAAATCAAAAAGACACAGCCACCCCAAAGTTTGGGACGCCTCTGTTTACAAGAACCTCGTTTACAGTACAAGTTCAACATCGCAGAAAGTGAAAAATGGATAAAGAAGTTGTGGTATTTACTTACAAAGCAATATCACTCAGCAATGAAATCTATGTCATCAGGCCCTTAGCAGCACAATGAGTGGATTCAGGTATGATGATTCTAACTGAAATAAGTCACACAGAAAAAGAAACATCATAAGATATCAGTAATACACGGAATGTAAACTTGGCTACACAGGAACTGAATTACAGAACAGAACAGGGTCTCAAATTTAGAAAACCAACTTATGCTTGCTTAAGGGGAAAGGTGAGTTGGGGTGCTGCATAAAACCAGAGATTGAAATGAGCACAGATAAAGTTCCTTAAGCCAAATATGGAATAGACAAGAGCTACCTCTTGCTCAACGAAATGGACTCAACACCGCATATTAAATGCCTAAGAATGTACCTGACTAGTAAGTATCTTAAAACCTATGGATTGCTATGTCTCCGAAAGAGAATCAAGCATGTGTACAGGGGCATAAACGCAGCAGTGATAGGATTGGAGAGGTTCGGTGAGCAAATGAAGACCCTTTGAAGTCATATTGCATGGTACCCATTCCACGGGTTTCAACTACCCAGGTTTAAGGTATTCTTCCTTCAGCTAAAACATGCATGTGGAACCTAGAGTATGATCAACCATGTGATCGGGAGACGTGTTCAAATATGTCTCAGTTTTCGTACCCTGGTACTCGGGTGCAACATTCCAGACGCTTTACTAACACCCTCCCGACTTGGAGAGTCAGTCCCTTTAACCTCCTGTTTGGCCCAGTTTGCAATTTCTGCGGAAGATGAACAGGAATAGCGAGAACCAATGAGAGACTAGCTGGAGGTGTCTGGACTGGCAAATTTAACTCTCATTTCCCACCAGGAAGAGGAATTAACCAAAGGCTCAGCGTGCCGTGCCGGAACCAGATTAGGGCCTGAAGCCATCCTGCGGTGTTGCGGCCAGCTCAAAAGAAAGCGAGTTGAAGAAAGGAGCTCAGGGGCACTGTAATTCACAAACCTGCAGAGTTATAAATGACAGCTATCGTCCAAAAATATACTGAAGTAAGGCTGCCAAGAGGACTTGAAAGCGGGGCAGAATTGCAGGAAACCGATTTCAGGAGGTAGACTGGAATTGCATTGAAAGCATAGGAAAAGAGGCAGAACGTCCACAATGATGTACTTGGCCATAAAGGGCGTATGCGTTTTTTCCTGAATATATTCTGGAAAAAACGCATACGCCCCTTTTGGCCAACCAAGCAAGCTTGCAATGGAAATCTGCACTAAAATGAAGTCTCACTTCCCCCCGGTCAAAAGGGCCATCTGAAAAAAGTGTAAAATCCAGAAAGGCAGGACAGGCCATGGAGAACTGGGAGCCTTGTTATGCTGATGGGCGGGATGTAAATTGCCAACAGACACTCGGGAGAAGTGTATGGTGTTTCCTGAAACATCTAAAAAACAAAGCAACAGAGCCTAGGGCACTTCCACTTATGGTCCTATAGCTTAGGGAAATTAAAATCAAAAAGACACAGCCACCCCAAAGTTTGGGACGCCTCTGTTTACAAGAACCTCATTTACCATACAAGTTCAATATCACAGAAAGTGAAAAATGGATAAAGAACTTGTGGTAATTACGTACAATGCAGTATCACTCAACAATGAAATCTATCTCATCAGGCCCGTAGCAGCATAATGAGTGGATTCAGGTATGATGATTCTAACTGAAATAAGTCACACAGAAAAAGAAACATCATAAGATATCACTAATACACGGAATGTAAACTTGGCTACACAGGAACTGAATTCCAAAACAGAACAGGGTCTCAAAATTAGAAAACCAACTTATGCTTGCTTAAGGGGAAAGGTGAGTTGGGGTGCTGCATAAAACCAGACATTGAAATGAGCACAGATAAAGTTCCTTAAGCCAAATATGGAATAGCAAGAGCTACTCCTTGCTCAATGAAATGGACTCAACACCCCATATTAAACGTCTAAGAATGTACCTGACTAGTAAGTATCTTAAAACCTATGGATTGCTATGTCTCCAAAAGAGAATCAAGCATGTGTACAGGGGCATAAACGCAGCAGTGATAGGATTGGAGAGGTTCAGTGAGCAAATGAAGACCCTTTGAAGTCATATTGCATGGTACCCATTCCACGGGTCTCAACTCTCCAGGTTTAAGGTATTCTTCCTTCAGCTAAAACATGCATGTGGAACCTAGAGTATGATCAACCGTGTGAACGGGAGACATGTTCAAATATGTCTCAGTTGTCCTCCCCTGGTTCTCGGGTGCAACATTCCAGACGCTTTACTAACACCCTCCCGACTTGGAGAGTCAGTCCCTTTAACCTCCTGTTTGGCCCAGTTTGCAATTTCTGCGGAAGATGAACAGGAATAGCGAGAACCAATGAGAGACTAGCTGGAGGTGTCTGGACGGGCAAATTTAACTCTCATTTCCCACCAGGAAGAGGAATTAACCAAAGGCTCAGCGTGCCGTGCCGGAACCAGATTAGGGCCTGAAGCCATCCTGCGGTGTTGCGGCCAGCTCAAAAGAAAGCGAGTTGAAGAAAGGAGCTCAGGGGCACTGTAATTCACAAACCTGCAGAGTTATAAATGACAGCTATCGTCCAAAAATATACTGAAGTAAGGCTGCCAAGAGGACTTGAAAGCGGGGCAGAATTGCAGGAAACCGATTTCAGGAGGCAGACTGGAATTGCATTGAAAGCATAGGAAAAGAGGCAGAACGTCCACAATGATGCACTTGGCCAAAAAGGGCGTATGCGTTTTTTCCTGAATATATTCAGGAAAAAACGCATACGCCCTTTTTGGCCAACCAAGCAAGCTTGCAAAGGAAATCTGCACTACAATGAAGTCTCACTTCCCCCCGGTCAAAAGGGCCATCTGAAAAAAGTGTAAAATCCAGAAAGACAGGACAGGCCATGGAGAACTGGGAGCCTTGTTATGCTGATGGGCGGGATGTAAATTGCCAACAGACACTCGGGAGAAGTGTATGGTGTTTCCTGAAACATCTAAAAAACAAAGCAACAGAGCCTAGGGCACTTCCACTTATGGTCCTATAGCTTAGGGAAATTAAAATCAAAAAGACACAGCCACCCCAAAGTTTGGGACGCCTCTGTTTACAAGAACCTCGTTTACAGTACAAGTTCAACATCGCAGAAAGTGAAAAATGGATAAAGAAGTTGTGGTATTTACTTACAAAGCAATATCACTCAGCAATGAAATCTATGTCATCAGGCCCTTAGCAGCACAATGAGTGGATTCAGGTATGATGATTCTAACTGAAATAAGTCACACAGAAAAAGAAACATCATAAGATATCAGTAATACACGGAATGTAAACTTGGCTACACAGGAACTGAATTACAGAACAGAACAGGGTCTCAAATTTAGAAAACCAACTTATGCTTGCTTAAGGGGAAAGGTGAGTTGGGGTGCTGCATAAAACCAGAGATTGAAATGAACACAGATAAAGTTCCTTAAGCCAAATATGGAATAGACAAGAGCTACCCCTTGCTCAACGAAATGGACTCAACACCGCATATTAAATGCCTAAGAATGTACCTGACTAGTAAGTATCTTAAAACCTATGGATTGCTATGTCTCCGAAAGAGAATCAAGCATGTGTACAGGGGCATAAACGCAGCAGTGATAGGATTGGAGAGGTTCGGTGAGCAAATGAAGACCCTTTGAAGTCATATTGCATGGTACCCATTCCACGGGTTTCAACTACCCAGGTTTAAGGTATTCTTCCTTCAGCTAAAACATGCATGTGGAACCTAGAGTATGATCAACCATGTGATCGGGAGACGTGTTCAAATATGTCTCAGTTTTCGTACCCTGGTACTCGGGTGCAACATTCCAGACGCTTTACTAACACCCTCCCGACTTGGAGAGTCAGTCCCTTTAACCTCCTGTTTGGCCCAGTTTGCAATTTCTGCGGAAGATGAACAGGAATAGCGAGAACCAATGAGAGACTAGCTGGAGGTGTCTGGACGGGCAAATTTAACTCTCATTTCCCACCAGGAAGAGGAATTAACCAAAGGCTCAGCGTGCCGTGCCGGAACCAGATTAGGGCCTGAAGCCATCCTGCGGTGTTGCGGCCAGCTCAAAAGAAAGCGAGTTGAAGAAAGGAGCTCAGGGGCACTGTAATTCACAAACCTGCAGAGTTATAAATGACAGCTATCGTCCAAAAATATACTGAAGTAAGGCTGCCAAGAGGACTTGAAAGCGGGGCAGAATTGCAGGAAACCGATTTCAGGAGGTAGACTGGAATTGCATTGAAAGCATAGGAAAAGAGGCAGAACGTCCACAATGATGCACTTGGCCAAAAAGGGCGTATGCGTTTTTTCCTGAATATATTCAGGAAAAAACGCATACGCCCTTTTTGGCCAACCAAGCAAGCTTGCAAAGGAAATCTGCACTACAATGAAGTCTCACTTCCCCCCGGTCAAAAGGGCCATCTGAAAAAAGTGTAAAATCCAGAAAGACAGGACAGGCCATGGAGAACTGGGAGCCTTGTTATGCTGATGGGCGGGATGTAAATTGCCAACAGACACTCGGGAGAAGTGTATGGTGTTTCCTGAAACATCTAAAAAACAAAGCAACAGAGCCTAGGGCACTTCCACTTATGGTCCTATAGCTTAGGGAAATTAAAATCAAAAAGACACAGCCACCCCAAAGTTTGGGACGCCTCTGTTTACAAGAACCTCGTTTACAGTACAAGTTCAACATCGCAGAAAGTGAAAAATGGATAAAGAAGTTGTGGTATTTACTTACAAAGCAATATCACTCAGCAATGAAATCTATGTCATCAGGCCCTTAGCAGCACAATGAGTGGATTCAGGTATGATGATTCTAACTGAAATAAGTCACACAGAAAAAGAAACATCATAAGATATCAGTAATACACGGAATGTAAACTTGGCTACACAGGAACTGAATTACAGAACAGAACAGGGTCTCAAATTTAGAAAACCAACTTATGCTTGCTTAAGGATAAAGGTGAGTTGGGGTGCTGCATAAAACCAGAGATTGAAATGAACACAGATAAAGTTCCTTAAGCCAAATATGGAATAGACAAGAGCTACTCCTTGCTCAACGAAATGGACTCAACACCGCATATTAAATGCCTAAGAATGTACCTGACTAGTAAGTATCTTAAAACCTATGGATTGCTATGTCTCCGAAAGAGAATCAAGCATGTGTACAGGGGCATAAACGCAGCAGTGATAGGATTGGAGAGGTTCGGTGAGCAAATGAAGACCCTTTGAAGTCATATTGCATGGTACCCATTCCACGGGTTTCAACTACCCAGGTTTAAGGTATTCTTTCTTCAGCTAAAACATGCATGTGGAACCTAGAGTATGATCAACCATGTGATCGGGAGACGTGTTCAAATATGTCTCAGTTTTCGTACCCTGGTACTGGGGTGCAACATTCCAGACGCTTTACTAACACCCTCCCGACTTGGAGAGTCAGTCCCTTTAACCTCCTGTTTGGCCCAGTTTGCAATTTCTGCGGAAGATGAACAGGAATAGCGAGAACCAATGAGAGACTAGCTGGAGGTGTCTGGACGGGCAAATTTAACTCTCATTTCCCACCAGGAAGAGGAATTAACCAAAGGCTCAGCGTGCCGTGCCGGAACCAGATTAGGGCCTGAAGCCATCCTGCGGTGTTGCGGCCAGCTCAAAAGAAAGCGAGTTGAAGAAAGGAGCTCAGGGGCACTGTAATTCACAAACCTGCAGAGTTATAAATGACAGCTATCGTCCAAAAATATACTGAAGTAAGGCTGCCAAGAGGACTTGAAAGCGGGGCAGAATTGCAGGAAACCGATTTCAGGAGGTAGACTGGAATTGCATTGAAAGCATAGGAAAAGAGGCAGAACGTCCACAATGATGCACTTGGCCAAAAAGGGCGTATGCGTTTTTTCCTGAATATATTCAGGAAAAAACGCATACGCCCTTTTTGGCCAACCAAGCAAGCTTGCAAAGGAAATCTGCACTACAATGAAGTCTCACTTCCCCCCGGTCAAAAGGGCCATCTGAAAAAAGTGTAAAATCCAGAAAGACAGGACAGGCCATGGAGAACTGGGAGCCTTGTTATGCTGATGGGCGGGATGTAAATTGCCAACAGACACTCGGGAGAAGTGTATGGTGTTTCCTGAAACATCTAAAAAACAAAGCAACAGAGCCTAGGGCACTTCCACTTATGGTCCTATAGCTTAGGGAAATTAAAATCAAAAAGACACAGCCACCCCAAAGTTTGGGACGCCTCTGTTTACAAGAACCTCGTTTACAGTACAAGTTCAACATCGCAGAAAGTGAAAAATGGATAAAGAAGTTGTGGTATTTACTTACAAAGCAATATCACTCAGCAATGAAATCTATGTCATCAGGCCCTTAGCAGCACAATGAGTGGATTCAGGTATGATGATTCTAACTGAAATAAGTCACACAGAAAAAGAAACATCATAAGATATCAGTAATACACGGAATGTAAACTTGGCTACACAGGAACTGAATTACAGAACAGAACAGGGTCTCAAATTTAGAAAACCAACTTATGCTTGCTTAAGGGTAAAGGTGAGTTGGGGTGCTGCATAAAACCAGAGATTGAAATGAGCACAGATAAAGTTCCTTAAGCCAAATATGGAATAGACAAGAGCTACTCCTTGCTCAACGAAATGGACTCAACACCCCATATTAAATGCCTAAGAATGTACCTGACTAGTAAGTATCTTAAAACCTATGGATTGCTATGTCTCCGAAAGAGAATCAAGCATGTGTACAGGAGCATAAACGCAACAGTGATAGGATTGGAGAGGTTCGGTGAGCAAATGAAGACCCTTTGAAGTCATATTGCATGGTACCCATTCCACGGGTTTCAACTACCCAGGTTTAAGGTATTCTTCCTTCAGCTAAAACATGCATGTGGAACCTAGAGTATGATCAACCATGTGATCGGGAGACGTGTTCAAATATGTCTCAGTTTTCGTACCCTGGTACTCGGGTGCAACATTCCAGACGCTTTACTAACACCCTCCTGACTTGGAGAGTCAGTCCCTTTAACCTCCTGTTTGGCCCAGTTTGCAATTTCTGCGGAAGATGAACAGGAATAGCGAGAACCAATGAGAGACTAGCTGGAGGTGTCTGGACGGGCAAATTTAACTCTCATTTCCCACCAGGAAGAGGAATTAACCAAAGGCTCAGCGTGCCGTGCCGGAACCAGATTAGGGCCTGAAGCCATCCTGCGGTGTTGCGGCCAGCTCAAAAGAAAGCGAGTTGAAGAAAGGAGCTCAGGGGCACTGTAATTCACAAACCTGCAGAGTTATAAATGACAGCTATCGTCCAAAAATATACTGAAGTAAGGCTGCCAAGAGGACTTGAAAGCGGGGCAGAATTGCAGGAAACCGATTTCAGGAGGTAGACTGGAATTGCATTGAAAGCATAGGAAAAGAGGCAGAACGTCCACAATGATGCACTTGGCCAAAAAGGGCGTATGCGTTTTTTCCTGAATATATTCAGGAAAAAACGCATACGCCCTTTTTGGCCAACCAAGCAAGCTTGCAAAGGAAATCTGCACTACAATGAAGTCTCACTTCCCCCCGGTCAAAAGGGCCATCTGAAAAAAGTGTAAAATCCAGAAAGGCAGGACAGGCCATGGAGAACTGGGAGCCTTGTTATGCTGATGGGCGGGATGTAAATTGCCAACAGACACTCGGGAGAAGTGTATGGTGTTTCCTGAAACATCTAAAAAACAAAGCAACAGAGCCTAGGGCACTTCCACTTATGGTCCTATAGCTTAGGGAAATTAAAATCAAAAAGACACAGCCACCCCAAACATTGGGACGCCTCTGTTTACAAGAACCTCGTTTACAGTACAAGTTCAACATCGCAGAAAGTGAAAAATGGATAAAGAAGTTGTGGTATTTACTTACAAAGCAATATCACTCAGCAATGAAATCTATGTCATCAGGCCCTTAGCAGCACAATGAGTGGATTCAGGTATGATGATTCTAACTGAAATAAGTCACACAGAAAAAGAAACATCATAAGATATCAGTAATACACGGAATGTAAACTTGGCTACACAGGAACTGAATTACAGAACAGAACAGGGTCTCAAATTTAGAAAACCAACTTATGCTTGCTTAAGGGGAAAGGTGAGTTGGGGTGCTGCATAAAACCAGAGATTGAAATGAGCACAGATAAAGTTCCTTAAGCCAAATATGGAATAGACAAGAGCTACTCCTTGCTCAAAGAAATGGACTCAACACCGCATATTAAACGCCTAAGAATGTACCTGACTAGTAAGTATCTTAAAACCTATGGATTGCTATGTCTCCGAAAGAGAATCAAGCATGTGTACAGGGGCATAAACACAGCAGTGATAGGATTGGAGAGGTTCGGTGAGCAAATGAAGACCCTTTGAAGTCATATTGCATGGTACCCATTCCACGGGTTTCAACTACCCAGGTTTAAGGTATTCTTCCTTCAGGTAAAACATGCATGTGGAACCTAGAGTCTGATCAACCATGTGATCGGGAGACGTGTTCAAATATGTCTCAGTTTTCGTACCCTGGTACTCGGGTGCAACATTCCAGACGCTTTACTAACACCCTCCCGACTTGGAGAGTCAGTCCCTTTAACCTCCTGTTTGGCCCAGTTTGCAATTTCTGCGGAAGATGAACAGGAATAGCGAGAACCAATGAGAGACTAGCTGGAGGTGTCTGGACGGGCAAATTTAACTCTCATTTCCCACCAGGAAGAGGAATTAACCAAAGGCTCAGCGTGCCGTGCCGGAACAAGATTAGGGCCTGAAGCCATCCTGCGGTGTTGCGGCCAGCTCAAAAGAAAGCGAGTTGAAGAAAGGAGCTCAGGGGCACTGTAATTCACAAACCTGCAGAGTTATAAATGACAGCTATCGTCCAAAAATATACTGAAGTAAGGCTGCCAAGAGGACTTGAAAGCGGGGCAGAATTGCAGGAAACCGATTTCAGGAGGTAGACTGGAATTGCATTGAAAGCATAGGAAAAGAGGCAGAACGTCCACAATGATGCACTTGGCCAAAAAGGGCGTATGCGTTTTTTCCTGAATATATTCAGGAAAAAACGCATACGCCCTTTTTGGCCAACCAAGCAAGCTTGCAAAGGAAATCTGCACTACAATGAAGTCTCACTTCCCCCCGGTCAAAAGGGCCATCTGAAAAAAGTGTAAAATCCAGAAAGGCAGGACAGGCCATGGAGAACTGGGAGCCTTGTTATGCTGATGGGCGGGATGTAAATTGCCAACAGACACTCGGGAGAAGTGTATGGTGTTTCCTGAAACATCTAAAAAACAAAGCAACAGAGCCTAGAGCACTTCCACTTATGGTCCTATAGCTTAGGGAAATTAAAATCAAAAAGACACAGCCACCCCAAACATTGGGACGCCTCTGTTTACAAGAACCTCGTTTACAGTACAAGTTCAACATCGCAGAAAGTGAAAAATGGATAAAGAAGTTGTGGTATTTACTTACAAAGCAATATCACTCAGCAATGAAATCTATGTCATCAGGCCCTTAGCAGCACAATGAGTGGATTCAGGTATGATGATTCTAACTGAAATAAGTCACACAGAAAAAGAAACATCATAAGATATCAGTAATACACGGAATGTAAACTTGGCTACACAGGAACTGAATTACAGAACAGAACAGGGTCTCAAATTTAGAAAACCAACTTATGCTTGCTTAAGGGGAAAGGTGAGTTGGGGTGCTGCATAAAACCAGAGATTGAAATGAGCACAGATAAAGTTCCTTAAGCCAAATATGGAATAGACAAGAGCTACTCCTTGCTCAACGAAATGGACTCAACACCGCATATTAAATGCCTAAGAATGTACCTGACTAGTAAGTATCTTAAAACCTATGGATTGCTATGTCTCCGAAAGAGAATCAAGCATGTGTACAGGGGCATAAACGCAGCAGTGATAGGATTGGAGAGGTTCGGTGAGCAAATGAAGACCCTTTGAAGTCATATTGCATGGTACCCATTCCACGGGTTTCAACTACCCAGGTTTAAGGTATTCTTCCTTCAGCTAAAACATGCATGTGGAACCTAGAGTATGATCAACCATGTGATCGGGAGACGTGTTCAAATATGTCTCAGTTTTCGTACCCTGGTACTCGGGTGCAACATTCCAGACGCTTTACTAACACCCTCCCGACTTGGAGAGTCAGTCCCTTTAACCTCCTGTTTGGCCCAGTTTGCAATTTCTGCGGAAGATGAACAGGAATAGCGAGAACCAATGAGAGACTAGCTGGAGGTGTCTGGACGGGCAAATTTAACTCTCATTTCCCACCAGGAAGAGGAATTAACCAAAGGCTCAGCGTGCCGTGCCGGAACCAGATTAGGGCCTGAAGCCATCCTGCGGTGTTGCGGCCAGCTCAAAAGAAAGCGAGTTGAAGAAAGGAGCTCAGGGGCACTGTAATTCACAAACCTGCAGAGTTATAAATGACAGCTATCGTCCAAAAATATACTGAAGTAAGGCTGCCAAGAGGACTTGAAAGCGGGGCAGAATTGCAGGAAACCGATTTCAGGAGGTAGACTGGAATTGCATTGAAAGCATAGGAAAAGAGGCAGAACGTCCACAATGATGCACTTGGCCAAAAAGGGCGTATGCGTTTTTTCCTGAATATATTCAGGAAAAAACGCATACGCCCTTTTTGGCCAACCAAGCAAGCTTGCAAAGGAAATCTGCACTACAATGAAGTCTCACTTCCCCCCGGTCAAAAGGGCCATCTGAAAAAAGTGTAAAATCCAGAAAGGCAGGACAGGCCATGGAGAACTGGGAGCCTTGTTATGCTGATGGGCGGGATGTAAATTGCCAACAGACACTCGGGAGAAGTGTATGGTGTTTCCTGAAACATCTAAAAAACAAAGCAACAGAGCCTAGGGCACTTCCACTTATGGTCCTATAGCTTAGGGAAATTAAAATCAAAAAGACACAGCCACCCCAAAGTTTGGGACGCCTCTGTTTACAAGAACCTCGTTTACAGTACAAGTTCAACATCACAGAAAGTGAAAAATGGATAAAGAAGTTGTGGTATTTACTTACAAAGCAATATCACTCAGCAATGAAATCTATGTCATCAGGACCTTAGCAGCACAATGAGTGGATTCAGGTATGATGATTCTAACTGAAATAAGTCACACAGAAAAAGAAACATCATAAGATATCAGTAATACACGGAATGTAAACTTGGCTACACAGGAACTGAATTACAGAACAGAACAGGGTCTCAAATTTAGAAAACCAACTTATGCTTGCTTAAGGGTAAAGGTGAGTTGGGGTGCTGCATAAAACCAGCGATTGAAATGAGCACACATAAAGTTCCTTAAGCCAAATATGGAATAGACAAGAGCTACTCCTTGCTCAACGAAATGGACTCAACACCGCATATTAAACGCCTAAGAATGTACCTGACTAGTCAGTATCTTAAAACCTATGGATTGCTATGTCTCCGAAAGAGAATGAAGCATGTGTACAGGGGCATAAACGCAGCAGTGATAGGATTGGAGAGGTTCGGTGAGCAAATGAAGACCCTTTGAAGTCATATTGCATGGTACCCATTCCACGGGTTTCAACTACCCAGTTTTAAGGTATTCTTCCTTCAGGTAAAACATGCATGTGGAACCTAGAGTATGATCAACCATGTGATCGGGAGACGTGTTCAAATATGTCTCAGTTTTCGTACCCTGGTACTCGGGTGCAACATTCCAGACGCTTTACTAACACCCTCCCGACTTGGAGAGTCAGTCCCTTCAACCTCCTGTTTGGCCCAGTTTGCAATTTCTGCGGAAGATGAACAGGAATAGTGAGAACCAATGAGAGACTAGCTGGAGGTGTCTGGACGGGCAAATTTAACTCTCATTTCCCACCAGGAAGAGGAATTAACCAAAGGCTCAGCGTGCCGTGCCGGAACCAGATTAGGGCCTGAAGCCATCCTGCGGTGTTGCGGCCAGCTCAAAAGAAAGCGAGTTGAAGAAAGGAGCTCAGGGCCACTGTAATTCACAAACCTGCAGAGTTATAAATGACAGCTATCGTCCAAAAATATACTGAAGTAAGGCTGCCAAGAGGACTTGAAAGCGGGGCAGAATTGCAGGAAACCGATTTCAGGAGGTAGACTGGAATTGTATTGAAAGCATAGGAAAAGAGGCAGAACGTCCACAATGATGCACTTGGCCAAAAAGGGCGTATGTGTTTTTTCCTGAATATATTCAGGAAAAAACGCATACGCACTTTTTGGCCAACCAAGCAAGCTTGCAAAGGAAATCTGCACTACAATGAAGTCTCACTTCCCCTGGGTCAAAAGGGCCATCTGAAAAAAGTGTAAAATCCAGAAAGGCAGGACAGGCCATGGAGAACTGGGAGCCTTGTTATGCTGATGAGCGGGATGTAAATTGCCAACAGACACTCGGGAGAAGTGTATGGTGTTTCCTGAAACATCTAAAAAACAAAGCAACAGAGCCTAGGGCACTTCCACTTATGGTCCTATAGCTTAGGGAAATTAAAATCAAAAAGACACAGCCACCCCAAAGTTTGGGACACCTCTGTTTACAAGAACCTCATTTACAGTACAATTTCAACATCGCAGAAAGTGAAAAATGGATAAAGAAGTTGTGGTATTTACTTACAAAGCAATATCACTCAGCAATGAAATCTATGTCATCAGGCCCTTAGCAGCACAATGAGTGGATTCAGGTATGATGATTCTAACTGAAATAAGTCACACAGAAAAAGAAACATCATAAGATATCAGTAATACACGGAATGTAAACTTGGCTACACAGGAACTGAATTACAGAACAGAACAGGGTCTCAAATTTAGAAAACCAACTTATGCTTGCTTAAGGGGAAAGGTGAGTTGGGGTGCTGCATAAAACCAGAGATTGAAATGAGCACAGATAAAGTTCCTTAAGCCAAATATGGAATAGACAAGAGCTACTCCTTGCTCAACGAAATGGACTCAACACCGCATATTAAATGCCTAAGAATGTACCTGACTAGTAAGTATCTTAAAACCTATGGATTGCTATGTCTCCGAAAGAGAATCAAGCATGTGTACAGGGGCATAAACGCAGCAGTGATAGGATTGGAGAGGTTCGGTGAGCAAATGAAGACCCTTTGAAGTCATATTGCATGGTACCCATTCCACGGGTTTCAACTACCCAGGTTTAAGGTATTCTTCCTTCAGCTAAAACATGCATGTGGAACCTAGAGTATGATCAACCATGTGATCGGGAGACGTGTTCAAATATGTCTCAGTTTTCGTACCCTGGTACTCGGGTGCAACATTCCAGACGCTTTACTAACACCCTCCCGACTTGGAGAGTCAGTCCCTTTAACCTCCTGTTTGGCCCAGTTTGCAATTTCTGCGGAAGATGAACAGGAATAGCGAGAACCAATGAGAGACTAGCTGGAGGTGTCTGGACGGGCAAATTTAACTCTCATTTCCCACCAGGAAGAGGAATTAACCAAAGGCTCAGCGTGCCGTGCCGGAACCAGATTAGGGCCTGAAGCCATCCTGCGGTGTTGCGGCCAGCTCAAAAGAAAGCGAGTTGAAGAAAGGAGCTCAGGGGCACTGTAATTCACAAACCTGCAGACTTATAAATGACAGCTATCGTCCAAAAATATACTGAAGTAAGGCTGCCAAGAGGACTTGAAAGCGGGGCAGAATTGCAGGAAACCGATTTCAGGAGGTAGACTGGAATTGCATTGAAAGCATAGGAAAAGAGGCAGAACGTCCACAATGATGCACTTGGCCAAAAAGGGCGTATGCGTTTTTTCCTGAATATATTCAGGAAAAAACGCATACGCCCTTTTTGGCCAACCAAGCAAGCTTGCAAAGGAAATCTGCACTACAATGAAGTCTCACTTCCCCCCGGTCAAAAGGGCCATCTGAAAAAAGTGTAAAATCCAGAAAGGCAGGACAGGCCATGGAGAACTGGGAGCCTTGTTATGCTGATGGGCGGGATGTAAATTGCCAACAGACACTCGGGAGAAGTGTATGGTGTTTCCTGAAACATCTAAAAAACAAAGCAACAGAGCCTAGGGCACTTCCACTTATGGTCCTATAGCTTAGGGAAATTAAAATCAAAAAGACACAGCCACCCCAAAGTTTGGGACGCCTCTGTTTACAAGAACCTCGTTTACAGTACAAGTTCAACATCACAGAAAGTGAAAAATGGATAAAGAAGTTGTGGTATTTACTTACAAAGCAATATCACTCAGCAATGAAATCTATGTCATCAGGACCTTAGCAGCACAATGAGTGGATTCAGGTATGATGATTCTAACTGAAATAAGTCACACAGAAAAAGAAACATCATAAGATATCAGTAATACACGGAATGTAAACTTGGCTACACAGGAACTGAATTACAGAACAGAACAGGGTCTCAAATTTAGAAAACCAACTTATGCTTGCTTAAGGGTAAAGGTGAGTTGGGGTGCTGCATAAAACCAGAGATTGAAATGAGCACAGATAAAGTTCCTTAAGCCAAATATGGAATAGACAAGAGCTACTCCTTGCTCAACGAAATGGACTCAACACCGCATATTAAACGCCTAAGAATGTACCTGACTAGTCAGTATCTTAAAACCTATGGATTGCTATGTCTCCGAAAGAGAATGAAGCATGTGTACAGGGGCATAAACGCAGCAGTGATAGGATTGGAGAGGTTCGGTGAGCAAATGAAGACCCTTTGAAGTCATATTGCATGGTACCCATTCCACGGGTTTCAACTACCCAGTTTTAAGGTATTCTTCCTTCAGGTAAAACATGCATGTGGAACCTAGAGTATGATCAACCATGTGATCGGGAGACGTGTTCAAATATGTCTCAGTTTTCGTACCCTGGTACTCGGGTGCAACATTCCAGACGCTTTACTAACACCCTCCCGACTTGGAGAGTCAGTCCCTTCAACCTCCTGTTTGGCCCAGTTTGCAATTTCTGCGGAAGATGAACAGGAATAGTGAGAACCAATGAGAGACTAGCTGGAGGTGTCTGGACGGGCAAATTTAACTCTCATTTCCCACCAGGAAGAGGAATTAACCAAAGGCTCAGCGTGCCGTGCCGGAACCAGATTAGGGCCTGAAGCCATCCTGCGGTGTTGCGGCCAGCTCAAAAGAAAGCGAGTTGAAGAAAGGAGCTCAGGGCCACTGTAATTCACAAACCTGCAGAGTTATAAATGACAGCTATCGTCCAAAAATATACTGAAGTAAGGCTGCCAAGAGGACTTGAAAGCGGGGCAGAATTGCAGGAAACCGATTTCAGGAGGTAGACTGGAATTGTATTGAAAGCATAGGAAAAGAGGCAGAACGTCCACAATGATGCACTTGGCCAAAAAGGGCGTATGTGTTTTTTCCTGAATATATTCAGGAAAAAACGCATACGCACTTTTTGGCCAACCAAGCAAGCTTGCAAAGGAAATCTGCACTACAATGAAGTCTCACTTCCCCTGGGTCAAAAGGGCCATCTGAAAAAAGTGTAAAATCCAGAAAGGCAGGACAGGCCATGGAGAACTGGGAGCCTTGTTATGCTGATGAGCGGGATGTAAATTGCCAACAGACACTCGGGAGAAGTGTATGGTGTTTCCTGAAACATCTAAAAAACAAAGCAACAGAGCCTAGGGCACTTCCACTTATGGTCCTATAGCTTAGGGAAATTAAAATCAAAAAGACACAGCCACCCCAAAGTTTGGGACACCTCTGTTTACAAGAACCTCATTTACAGTACAATTTCAACATCGCAGAAAGTGAAAAATGGATAAAGAAGTTGTGGTATTTACTTACAAAGCAATATCACTCAGCAATGAAATCTATGTCATCAGGCCCGTAGCAGCATAATGAGTGGATTCAGGTACGATGATTCTAACTGAAATAAGTCACACAGAAAAAGAAACATCATAAGATATCAGTAATACACGGAATGTAAACTTCGCTACAGAGGAACTGAATTACAGAACAGAACAGGGTCTCAAATTTAGAAAACCAACTTATGCTTGCTTAAGGGGAAAGGTGAGTTGGGGTGCTGCATAAAACCAGAGATTGAAATGAGCACAGATAAAGTTCCTTAAGCCAAATATGGAATAGACAAGAGCTACTCCTTGCTCAACGAAATGGACACAACACCGCATATTAAACGCCTAAGAATGTACCTGACTAGTAAGTATCTTAAAACCTATGGATTGCTATGTCTCCGAAAGAGAATCAAGCATGTGTACAGGGGCATAAACGCAGCAGTGATAGGATTGGAGAGGTTTGGTGAGCAAATGAAGACCCTCTGAAGTCATATTGCATGGTACCCATTCCACGGGTTTCAACTACCCAGGTTTAAGGTATTCTTCCTTCAGCTAAAACATGCATGTGGAACCTAGAGTATGATCAACCATGTGATCGGGAGACGTGTTCAAATATGTCTCAGTTTTCGTACCCTGGTACTCGGGTGCAACATTCCAGACGCTTTACTAACACCCTCCCGACTTGGAGAGTCAGTCCCTTTAACCTCCTGTTTGGCCCAGTTTGCAATTTCTGCGGAAGATGAACAGGAATAGCGAGAACCAATGAGAGACTAGCTGGAGGTGTCTGGACGGGCAAATTTAACTCTCATTTCCCACCAGGAAGAGGAATTAACCAAAGGCTCAGCGTGCCATGCCGGAACCAGATTAGGGCCTGAAGCCATCCTGCGGTGTTGCGGCCAGCTCAAAAGAAAGCGAGTTAAAGAAAGGAGCTCAGGGGCACTGTAATTCACAAACCTGCAGAGTTATAAATGACAGCTATCGTCCAAAAATATACTGAAGTAAGGCTGCCAAGAGGACTTGAAAGCGGGGCAGAATTGCAGGAAACCGATTTCAGGAGGTAGACTGGAATTGCATTGAAAGCATAGGAAAAGAGGCAGAACGTCCACAATGATGCACTTGGCCAAAAAGGGCGTATGCGTTTTTTCCTGAATATATTCAGGAAAAAACGCATACGCCCTTTTTGGCCAACCAAGCAAGCTTGCAAAGGAAATCTGCACTACAATGAAGTCTCACTTCCCCCCGGTCAAAAGGGCCATCTGAAAAAAGTGTAAAATCCAGAAAGGCAGGACAGGCCATGGAGAACCGGGAGCCTTGTTATGCTGATGGGCGGGATGTAAATTGCCAACAGACACTCGGGAGAAGTGTATGGTGTTTCCTGAAACATCTAAAAAACAAAGCAACAGAGCCTAGGGCACTTCCACTTATGGTCCTATAGCTTAGGGAAATTAAAATCAAAAAGACACAGCCACCCCAAACATTGGGACGCCTCTGTTTACAAGAACCTCGTTTACAGTACAAGTTCAACATCGCAGAAAGTGAAAAATGGATAAAGAAGTTGTGGTATTTACTTACAAAGCAATATCACTCAGCAATGAAATCTATGTCATCAGGCCCTTAGCAGCACAATGAGTGGATTCAGGTATGATGATTCTAACTGAAATAAGTCACACAGAAAAATAAACATCATAAGATATCAGTAATACACGGAATGTAAACTTGGCTACACAGGAACTGAATTACAGAACAGAACAGGGTCTCAAATTTAGAAAACCAACTTATGCTTGCTTAAGGGGAAAGGTGAGTTGGGGTGCTGCATAAAACCAGAGATTGAAATGAGCACAGATAAAGTTCCTTAAGCCAAATATGGAATAGACAAGAGCTACTCCTTGCTCAAAGAAGTGGAGTCAACACCGCATATTAAACGCCTAAGAATGTACCTGACTAGTAAGTATCTTAAAACCTATGGATTGCTATGTCTCCGAAAGAGAATCAAGCATGTGTACAGGGGCATAAACACAGCAGTGATAGGATTGGAGAGGTTCGGTGAGCAAATGAAGACCCTTTGAAGTCATATTTCATGGTACCCATTCCACGGGTTTCAACTACCCAGGTTTAAGGTATTCTTCCTTCAGGTAAAACATGCATGTGGAACCTAGAGTATGATCAACCATGTGATCGGGAGACGTGTTCAAATATGTCTCAGTTTTCGTACCCTGGTACTCGGGTGCAACATTCCAGACGCTTTACTAACACCCTCCCGACTTGGAGAGTCAGTCCCTTTAACCTCCTGTTTGGCCCAGTTTGCAATTTCTGCGGAAGATGAACAGGAATAGGGAGAACCAATGAGAGACTAGCTGGAGGTGTCTGGACGGGCAAATTTAACTCTCATTTCCCACCAGGAAGAGGAATTAACCAAAGGCTCAGCGTGCCGTGCCGGAACCAGATTAGGGCCTGAAGCCATCCTGCGGTGTTGCGGCCAGCTCAAAAGAAAGCGAGTTGAAGAAAGGAGCTCAGGGGCACTGTAATTCACAAACCTGCAGAGTTATAAATGACAGCTATCGTCCAAAAATATACTGAAGTAAGGCTGCCAAGAGGACTTGAAAGCGGGGCAGAATTGCAGGAAACCGATTTCAGGAGGTAGACTGGAATTGCATTGAAAGCATAGGAAAAGAGGCAGAACGTCCACAATGATGCACTTGGCCAAAAAGGGCGTATGCGTTTTTTCCTGAATATATTCAGGAAAAAACGCATACGCCCTTTTTGGCCAACCAAGCAAGCTTGCAAAGGAAATCTGCACTACAATGAAGTCTCACTTCCCCCCGGTCAAAAGGGCCATCTGAAAAAAGTGTAAAATCCAGAAAGGCAGGACAGGCCATGGAGAACTGGGAGCCTTGTTATGCTGATGGGCGGGATGTAAATTGCCAACAGACACTCGGGAGAAGTGTATGGTGTTTCCTGAAACATCTAAAAAACAAAGCAACAGAGCCTAGGGCACTTCCACTTATGGTCCTATAGCTTAGGGAAATTAAAATCAAAAAGACACAGCCACCCCAAACATTGGGACGCCTCTGTTTACAGGAACCTCGTTTACAGTACAAGTTCAACATCGCAGAAAGTGAAAAATGGATAAAGAAGTTGTGGTATTTACTTACAAAGCAATATCACTCAGCAATGAAATCTATGTCATCAGGCCCTTAGCAGCACAATGAGTGGATTCAGGTATGATGATTCTAACTGAAATAAGTCACACAGAAAAATAAACATCATAAGATATCAGTAATACACGGAATGTAAACTTGGCTACACAGGAACTGAATTACAGAACAGAACAGGGTCTCAAATTTAGAAAACCAACTTATGCTTGCTTAAGGGTAAAGGTGAGTTGGGGTGCTGCATAAAACCAGAGATTGAAATGAGCACAGATAAAGTTCCTTAAGCCAAATATGGAATAGACAAGAGCTACTCCTTGCTCAACGAAATGGACTCAACACCGCATATTAAATGCCTAAGAATGTACCTGACTAGTAAGTATCTTAAAACCTATGGATTGCTATGTCTCCGAAAGAGAATCAAGCATGTGTACAGGGGCATAAACGCAGCAGTGATAGGATTGGAGAGGTTCGGTGAGCAAATGAAGACCCTTTGAAGTCATATTGCATGGTACCCATTCCATGGGTTTCAACTACCCAGGTTTAAGGTATTCTTCCTTCAGCTAAAACATGCATGTGGAACCTAGAGTATGATCAACCATGTGATCGGGAGACGTGTTCAAATATGTCTCAGTTTTCGTACCCTGGTACTCGGGTGCAACATTCCAGACGCTTTACTAACACCCTCCCGACTTGGAGAGTCAGTCCCTTTAACCTCCTGTTTGGCCCAGTTTGCAATTTCTGCGGAAGATGAACAGGAATAGCGAGAACCAATGAGAGACTAGCTGGAGGTGTCTGGACGGGCAAATTTAACTCTCATTTCCCACCAGGAAGAGGAATTAACCAAAGGCTCAGCGTGCCGTGCCGGAACCAGATTAGGGCCTGAAGCCATCCTGCGGTGTTGCGGCCAGCTCAAAAGAAAGCGAGTTGAAGAAAGGAGCTCAGGGGCACTGTAATTCACAAACCTGCAGAGTTATAAATGACAGCTATCGTCCAAAAATATACTGAAGTAAGGCTGCCAAGAGGACTTGAAAGCGGGGCAGAATTGCAGGAAACCGATTTCAGGAGGTAGACTGGAATTGCATTGAAAGCATAGGAAAAGAGGCAGAACGTCCACAATGATGCACTTGGCCAAAAAGGGCGTATGCGTTTTTTCCTGAATATATTCAGGAAAAAACGCATACGCCCTTTTTGGCCAACCAAGCAAACTTGCAAAGGAAATCTGCACTACAATGAAGTCTCACTTCCCCCCGGTCAAAAGGGCCATCTGAAAAAAGTGTAAAATCCAGAAAGGCAGGACAGGCCATGGAGAACTGGGAGCCTTGTTATGCTGATGGGCGGGATGTAAATTGCCAACAGACACTCGGGAGAAGTGTATGGTGTTTCCTGAAACATCTAAAAAACAAAGCAACAGAGCCTAGGGCACTTCCACTTATGGTCCTATAGCTTAGGGAAATTAAAATCAAAAAGACACAGCCACCCCAAAGTTTGGGACGCCTCTGTTTACAAGAACCTCGTTTACAGTACAAGTTCAACATCGCAGAAAGTGAAAAATGGATAAAGAACTTGTGGTATTTACTTACAAAGCAATATCACTCAGCAATGAAATCTATGTCATCAGGCCCTTAGCAGCACAATGAGTGGATTCAGGTATGATGATTCTAACTGAAATAAGTCACACAGAAAAAGAAACATCATAAGATATCAGTAATACACGGAATGTAAACTTGGCTACACAGGAACTGAATTACAGAACAGAACAGGGTCTCAAATTTAGAAAACCAACTTATGCTTGCTTAAGGGTAAAGGTGAGTTGGGGTGCTGCATAAAACCAGAGATTGAAATGAGCACAGATAAAGTTCCTTAAGCCAAATATGGAATAGACAAGAGCTACTCCTTGCTCAACGAAATGGACTCAACACCCCATATTAAATGCCTAAGAATGTACCTGACTAGTAAGTATCTTAAAACCTATGGATTGCTATGTCTCCGAAAGAGAATCAAGCATGTGTACAGGGGCATAAACGCAGCAGTGATAGGATTGGAGAGGTTCGGTGAGCAAATGAAGACCCTTTGAAGTCATATTTCATGGTACCCATTCCACGGGTTTCAACTACCCAGGTTTAAGGTATTCTTCCTTCAGCTAAAACATGCATGTGGAACCTAGAGTATGATCAACCATGTGATCGGGAGACGTGTTCAAATATGTCTCAGTTTTCGTACCCTGGTACTCGGGTGCAACATTCCAGACGCTTTACTAACACCCTCCCGACTTGGAGAGTCAGTCCCTTTAACCTCCTGTTTGGCCCAGTTTGCAATTTCTGCGGAAGATGAACAGGAATAGGGAGAACCAATGAGAGACTAGCTGGAGGTGTCTGGACGGGCAAATTTAACTCTCATTTCCCACCAGGAAGAGGAAATAACCAAAGGCTCAGCGTGCCGTGCCGGAACCAGATTAGGGCCTGAAGCCATCCTGCGGTGTTGCGGCCAGCTCAAAAGAAAGCGAGTTGAAGAAAGGAGCTCAGGGGCACTGTAATTCACAAACCTGCAGACTTATAAATGACAGCTATCGTCCAAAAATATACTGAAATAAGGCTGCCAAGAGGACTTGAAAGCGGGGCAGAATTGCAGGAAACCGATTTCAGGAGGTAGACTGGAATTGCATTGAAAGCATAGGAAAAGAGGCAGAACGTCCACAATGATGCACTTGGCCAAAAAGGGCGTATGCGTTTTTTCCTGAATATATTCAGGAAAAAACGCATACGCCCTTTTTGGCCAACCAAGCAAGCTTGCAGAGGAAATCTGCACTACAATGAAGTCTCACTTCCCCCCGGTCAAAAGGGCCATCTGAAAAAAGTGTAAAATCCAGAAAGGCAGGACAGGCCATGGAGAACTGGGAGCCTTGTTATGCTGATGGGCGGGATGTAAATTGCCAACAGACACTCGGGAGAAGTGTATGGTGTTTCCTGAAACATCTAAAAAACAAAGCAACTGAGCGTAGGGCACTTTAACTTATGGTCGTATAGATTAGGGAAATTAAAATCAAAAAGACACAGCTACCCCAAAGTTTGGGACGCCTCTGTTTACAAGAACCTCGTTTACAGTAGAAGTTCAACATCGCAGAAAGTGAAAAATGGATAAAGAAGATGTTGTATTTACTTACAAAGCAATATCACTCAGCAATGAAATCTATGTCATCAGGCCCTTAGCAGCACAATGAGTGGATTCAGGTATGGTGATTCTAACTGAAATAAGTCACACAGAAAAAGAAACATCATAAGATATCAGTAATACACGGAATGTAAACTTGGCTACACAGGAACTGAATTCCAAAACAGAACAGGGTCTCAAATTTAGAAAACCAACTTATGCTTGCTTAAGGGGAAAGGTGATTTGGGGTGCTGCATAAAACCAGCGATTGAAATGAGCACAGATAAAGTTCCTTAAGCCAAATATGGAATAGACAAGAGCTACTCCTTGCTCAACGAAATGGACTCAACATCCCATATTAAACGCCTAAGAATGTACCTGACTAGTAAGTATCTTAAAACCTATGGATTGCTATGTCTCCAAAAGAGAATCAAGCGTGTGTACAGGGGCATAAAAGCAGCAGTGATAGGATTGGAGATGTTCGGTGAGCAAATGAAGACCCTTTGAAGTCATATTGCATGGTACCCATTACACGGGTCTCAACTCTCCAGGTTTAAGGTATTCTTCCTTCAGCTAAAACATGCATGTGGAACCCAGAGTATGATCAACCGTGTGAACGGGAGACGTGTTCAAATATGTCTCAGTTTTCGTACCCTGGTACTCGGGTGCAACATTCCAGACGCTTTACTAAAACTCTCCCGACTTGGAGAGTCAGCGCCTTTAACCTCCTGTTTGGCCCAGTTTGCAATTTCTGCGGAAGATGAACAGGAATAGTGAGAACCAATGAGAGACGAGCTGGAGGTGTCTGGACGGGCAAATTTAACTCTCATTTCCCACCAGGAAGAGGAATTAACCAAAGGTTCAGCGTGCCGTGCCGGAGCCAGATTAGGGCCTGAAGACATCCTGTGGTGTTGCGGCCAGCTCACAAGAAAGCGAGTTGAAGAAAGGAGCTCAGGGGCACTGTAATTCACAAACCTGCAGAGTTATAAATGACAGCTATCGTCCAAAAATATACTGAAGTAAGGCTGCCAAGAGGACTTGAAAGCGGGGCAGAATTGCAGGAAACCGATTTCAGGAGGTAGACTGCAATTGCATTGAAAGCATAGGAAAAGAGGCAGAACGTCCACAATGATGCACTTGGCCAAAAAGGGCGTATGCGTTTTTTCCTGAATATATTCAGGAAAAAACGCATACGCCCTTTTTGGCCAACCAAGCAAGCTTGCAAAGGAAATCTGCACTACAATGAAGTCTCACTTCCCCCCGGTCAAAAGGGCCATCTGAAAAAAGTGTAAAATCCAGAAAGGCAGGACAGGCCATGGAGAACTGGGAGCCTTGTTATGCTGATGGGCGGGATGTAAATTGCCAACAGACACTCGGGAGAAGTGTATGGTGTTTCCTGAAACATCTAAAAAACAAAGCAACAGAGCCTAGGGCACTTCCACTTATGGTCCTATAGCTTAGGGAAATTAAAATCAAAAAGACACAGCCACCCCAAAGTTTGGGACACCTCTGTTTACAAGAACCTCGTTTACAGTACAATTTCAACATCGCAGAAAGTGAAAAATGGATAAAGAAGTTGTGGTATTTACTTACAAAGCAATATCACTCAGCAATGAAATCTATGTCATCAGGCCCGTAGCAGCATAATGAGTGGATTCAGGTACGATGATTCTAACTGAAATAAGTCACACAGAAAAAGAAACATCATAAGATATCAGTAATACACGGAATGTAAACTTGGCTACACAGGAACTGAATTCCAAAACAGAAGAGGGTCTCAAATTTAGAAAACCAACTTATGCTTGCTTAAGGGGAAAGGTGAGTTGGGGTGCTGCATAAAACCAGAGATTGAAATGAGCACAGATAAAGTTCCTTAAGCCAAATATGGAATAGACAAGAGCTACTCCTTGCTCAACGAAATGGACACAACACCGCATATTAAACGCCTAAGAATGTACCTGACTAGTAAGTATCTTAAAACCTATGGATTGCTATGTCTCCGAAAGAGAATCAAGCATGTGTACAGGGGCATAAACGCAGCAGTGATAGGATTGGAGAGGTTTGGTGAGCAAATGAAGACCCTCTGAAGTCATATTGCATGGTACCCATTACACGGGTCTCAACTCTCCAGGTTTAAGGTATTCTTCCTTCAGCTAAAACATGCATGTGGAACCCAGAGTATGATCAACCGTGTGAACGGGAGACGTGTTCAAATATGTCTCAGTTTTCGTACCCTGGTACTCGGGTGCAACATTCCAGACGCTTTACTAAAACTCTCCCGACTTGGAGAGTCAGCGCCTTTAACCTCCTGTTTGGCCCAGTTTGCAATTTCTGCGGAAGATGAACAGGAATAGCGAGAACCAATGAGAGACTAGCTGGAGGTGTCTGGACGGGCAAATTTAACTCTCATTTCCCACCAGGAAGAGGAATTAACCAAAGGCTCAGCGTGCCGTGCCGGAGCCAGATTAGGGCCTGAAGACATCCTGTGGTGTTGCGGCCAGCTCACAAGAAAGCGAGTTGAAGAAAGGAGCTCAGGGGCACTGTAATTCACAAACCTGCAGAGTTATAAATGACAGCTATCGTCCAAAAATATACTGAAGTAAGGCTGCCAAGAGGACTTGAAAGCGGGGCAGAATTGCAGGAAACCGATTTCAGGAGGTAGACTGCAATTGCATTGAAAGCATAGGAAAAGAGGCAGAACGTCCACAATGATGCACTTGGCCAAAAAGGGCGTATGCGTTTTTTCCTGAATATATTCAGGAAAAAACGCATACGCCCTTTTTGGCCAACCAAGCAAGCTTGCAAAGGAAATCTGCACTACAATGAAGTCTCACTTCCCCCCGGTCAAAAGGGCCATCTGAAAAAAGTGTAAAATCCAGAAAGGCAGGACAGGCCATGGAGAACTGGGAGCCTTGTTATGCTGATGGGCGGGATGTAAATTGCCAACAGACACTCGGGAGAAGTGTATGGTGTTTCCTGAAACATCTAAAAAACAAAGCAACAGAGCCTAGGGCACTTCCACTTATGGTCCTATAGCTTAGGGAAATTAAAATCAAAAAGACACAGCCACCCCAAAGTTTGGGACACCTCTGTTTACAAGAACCTCGTTTACAGTACAATTTCAACATCGCAGAAAGTGAAAAATGGATAAAGAAGTTGTGGTATTTACTTACAAAGCAATATCACTCAGCAATGAAATCTATGTCATCAGGCCCGTAGCAGCATAATGAGTGGATTCAGGTACGATGATTCTAACTGAAATAAGTCACACAGAAAAAGAAACATCATAAGATATCAGTAATACACGGAATGTAAACTTCGCTACACAGGAACTGAATTCCAAAACAGAAGAGGGTCTCAAATTTAGAAAACCAACTTATGCTTGCTTAAGGGGAAAGGTGAGTTGGGGTGCTGCATAAAACCAGAGATTGAAATGAGCACAGATAAAGTTCCTTAAGCCAAATATGGAATAGACAAGAGCTACTCCTTGCTCAACGAAATGGACACAACACCGCATATTAAACGCCTAAGAATGTACCTGACTAGTAAGTATCTTAAAACCTATGGATTGCTATGTCTCCGAAAGAGAATCAAGCATGTGTACAGGGGCATAAACGCAGCAGTGATAGGATTGGAGAGGTTTGGTGAGCAAATGAAGACCCTCTGAAGTCATATTGCATGGTACCCATTCCACGGGTTTCAACTACCCAGGTTTAAGGTATTCTTCCTTCAGCTAAAACATGCATGTGGAACCTAGAGTCTGATCAACCATGTGATCGGGAGACGTGTTCAAATATGTCTCAGTTTTCGTACCCTGGTACTCGGGTGCAACATTCCAGACGCTTTACTAACACCCTCCCGACTTGGAGAGTCAGTCCCTTTAACCTCCTGTTTGGCCCTGTTTGCAATTTCTGCGGAAGATGAACAGGAATAGCGAGAACCAATGAGAGACTAGCTGGAGGTGTCTGGACGGGCAAATTTAACTCTCATTTCCCACCAGGAAGAGGAATTAACCAAAGGCTCAGCGTGCCGTGCCGGAACCAGATTAGGGCCTGAAGCCATCCTGCGGTGTTGCGGCCAGCTCAAAAGAAAGCGAGTTGAAGAAAGGAGCTCAGGGGCACTGTAATTCACAAACCTGCAGAGTTATAAATGACAGCTATCGTCCAAAAATATACTGAAGTAAGGCTGCCAAGAGGACTTGAAAGCGGGGCAGAATTGCAGGAAACCGATTTCAGGAGGTAGACTGCAATTGCATTGAAAGCATAGGAAAAGAGGCAGAACGTCCACAATGATGCACTTGGCCAAAAAGGGCGTATGCGTTTTTTCCTGAATATATTCAGGAAAAAACGCATACGCCCTTTTTGGCCAACCAAGCAAGCTTGCAAAGGAAATCTGCACTACAATGAAGTCTCACTTCCCCCCGGTCAAAAGGGCCATCTGAAAAAAGTGTAAAATCCAGAAAGGCAGGACAGGCCATGGAGAACTGGGAGCCTTGTTATGCTGATGGGCGGGATGTAAATTGCCAACAGACACTCGGGAGAAGTGTATGGTGTTTCCTGAAACATCTAAAAAACAAAGCAACAGAGCCTAGGGCACTTCCACTTATGGTCCTATAGCTTAGGGAAATTAAAATCAAAAAGACACAGCCACCCCAAAGTTTGGGACACCTCTGTTTACAAGAACCTCGTTTACAGTACAATTTCAACATCGCAGAAAGTGAAAAATGGATAAAGAAGTTGTGGTATTTACTTACAAAGCAATATCACTCAGCAATGAAATCTATGTCATCAGGCCCTTAGCAGCATAATGAGTGGATTCAGGTACGATGATTCTAACTGAAATAAGTCACACAGAAAAAGAAACATCATAAGATATCAGTAATACACGGAATGTAAACTTCGCTACACAGGAACTGAATTCCAAAACAGAACAGGGTCTCAAATTTAGAAAACCAACTTATGCTTGCTTAAGGGGAAAGGTGAGTTGGGGTGCTGCATAAAACCAGAGATTGAAATGAGCACAGATAAAGTTCCTTAAGCCAAATATGGAATAGACAAGAGCTACTCCTTGCTCAACGAAATGGACACAACACCGCATATTAAACGCCTAAGAATGTACCTGACTAGTAAGTATCTTAAAACCTATGGATTGCTATGTCTCCGAAAGAGAATCAAGCATGTGTACAGGGGCATAAACGCAGCAGTGATAGGATTGGAGAGGTTTGGTGAGCAAATGAAGACCCTCTGAAGTCATATTGCATGGTACCCATTCCACGGGTTTCAACTACCCAGGTTTAAGGTATTCTTCCTTCAGCTAAAACATGCATGTGGAACCTAGAGTATGATCAACCATGTGATCGGGAGACGTGTTCAAATATGTCTCAGTTTTCGTACCCTGGTACTCGGGTGCAACATTCCAGACGCTTTACTAACACCCTCCCGACTTGGAGAGTCAGTCCCTTTAACCTCCTGTTTGGCCCAGTTTGCAATTTCTGCGGAAGATGAACAGGAATAGCGAGAACCAATGAGAGACTAGCTGGAGGTGTCTGGACGGGCAAATTTAACTCTCATTTCCCACGAGGAAGAGGAATTAACCAAAGGCTCAGCGTGCCGTGCCGGAACCAGATTAGGGCCTGAAGCCATCCTGCGGTGTTGCGGCCAGCTCAAAAGAAAGCGAGTTGAAGAAAGGAGCTCAGGGGCACTGTAATTCACAAACCTGCAGAGTTATAAATGACAGCTATCGTCCAAAAATATACTGAAGTAAGGCTGCCAAGAGGACTTGAAAGCGGGGCAGAATTGCAGGAAACCGATTTCAGGAGGTAGACTGCAATTGCATTGAAAGCATAGGAAAAGAGGCAGAACGTCCACAATGATGCACTTGGCCAAAAAGGGCGTATGCGTTTTTTCCTGAATATATTCAGGAAAAAACGCATACGCCCTTTTTGGCCAACCAAGCAAGCTTGCAAAGGAAATCTGCACTACAATGAAGTCTCACTTCCCCCCGGTCAAAAGGGCCATCTGAAAAAAGTGTAAAATCCAGAAAGACAGGACAGGCCATGGAGAACTGGGAGCCTTGTTATGCTGATGGGCGGGATGTAAATTGCCAACAGACACTCGGGAGAAGTGTATGGTGTTTCCTGAAACATCTAAAAAACAAAGCAACAGAGCCTAGGGCACTTCCACTTATGGTCCTATAGCTTAGGGAAATTAAAATCAAAAAGACACAGCCACCCCAAAGTTTGGGACGCCTCTGTTTACAAGAACCTCGTTTACAGTACAAGTTCAACATCGCAGAAAGTGAAAAATGGATAAAGAAGTTGTGGTATTTACTTACAAAGCAATATCACTCAGCAATGAAATCTATGTCATCAGGCCCTTAGCAGCACAATGAGTGGATTCAGGTATGATGATTCTAACTGAAATAAGTCACACAGAAAAAGAAACATCATAAGATATCAGTAATACACGGAATGTAAACTTGGCTACACAGGAACTGAATTACAAAACAGAACAGGGTCTCAAATTTAGAAAACCAACTTATGCTTGCTTAAGGGTAAAGGTGAGTTGGGGTGCTGCATAAAACCAGAGATTGAAATGAACACAGATAAAGTTCCTTAAGCCAAATATGGAATAGACAAGAGCTACTCCTTGCTCAACAAAATGGACTCAACACCGCATATTAAATGCCTAAGAATGTACCTGACTAGTAAGTATCTTAAAACCTATGGATTGCTATGTCTCCGAAAGAGAATCAAGCATGTGTACAGGGGCATAAACGCAGCAGTGATAGGATTGGAGAGGTTCGGTGAGCAAATGAAGACCCTTTGAAGTCATATTGCATGGTACCCATTCCACGGGTTTCAACTACCCAGGTTTAAGGTATTCTTCCTTCAGCTAAAACATGCATGTGGAACCTAGAGTATGATCAACCATGTGATCGGGAGACGTGTTCAAATATGTCTCAGTTTTCGTACCCTGGTACTCGGGTGCAACATTCCAGACGCTTTACTAACACCCTCCCGACTTGGAGAGTCAGTCCCTTTAACCTCCTGTTTGGCCCAGTTTGCAATTTCTGCGGAAGATGAACAGGAATAGGGAGAACCAATGAGAGACTAGCTGGAGGTGTCTGGACGGGCAAATTTAACTCTCATTTCCCACCAGGAAGAGGAAATAACCAAAGGCTCAGCGTGCCGTGCCGGAACCAGATTAGGGCCTGAAGCCATCCTGCGGTGTTGCGGCCAGCTCAAAAGAAAGCGAGTTGAAGAAAGGAGCTCAGGGGCACTGTAATTCACAAACCTGCAGACTTATAAATGACAGCTATCGTCCAAAAATATACTGAAATAAGGCTGCCAAGAGGACTTGAAAGCGGGGCAGAATTGCAGGAAACCGATTTCAGGAGGTAGACTGGAATTGCATTGAAAGCATAGGAAAAGAGGCAGAACGTCCACAATGATTCACTTGGCCAAAAAGGGCGTATGCGTTTTTTCCTGAATATATTCAGGAAAAAACGCATACGCCCTTTTTGGCCAACCAAGCAAGCTTGCAGAGGAAATCTGCACTACAATGAAGTCTCACTTCCCCCCGGTCAAAAGGGCCATCTGAAAAAAGTGTAAAATCCAGAAAGGCAGGACAGGCCATGGAGAACTGGGAGCCTTGTTATGCTGATGGGCGGGATGTAAATTGCCAACAGACACTCGGGAGAAGTGTATGGTGTTTCCTGAAACATCTAAAAAACAAAGCAACTGAGCGTAGGGCACTTTAACTTATGGTCGTATAGATTAGGGAAATTAAAATCAAAAAGACACAGCTACCCCAAAGTTTGGGACGCCTCTGTTTACAAGAACCTCGTTTACAGTACAAGTTCAACATCGCAGAAAGTGAAAAATGGATAAAGAAGATGTGGTATTTACTTACAAAGCAATATCACTCAGCAATGAAATCTATGTCATCAGGCCCTTAGCAGCACAATGAGTGGATTCAGGTATGATGATTCTAACTGAAATAAGTCACACAGAAAAAGAAATATCATAAGATATCAGTAATACACGGAATGTAAACTTGGCTACACAGGAACTGAATTCCAAAACAGAACAGGGTCTCAAATTTAGAAAACCAACTTATGCTTGCTTAAGGGGAAAGGTGATTTGGGGTGCTGCATAAAACCAGCGATTGAAAAGAGCACAGATAAAGTTCCTTAAGCCAAATATGGAATAGACAAGAGCTACTCCTTGCTCAACGAAATGGACTCAACATCCCATATTAAACGCCTAAGAATGTACCTGACTAGTAAGTATCTTAAAACCTATGGATTGCTATGTCTCCAAAAGAGAATCAAGCGTGTGTACAGGGGCATAAAAGCAGCAGTGATAGGATTGGAGATGTTCGGT
The DNA here is from genome assembly GCF_039906515.1 of Pseudorca crassidens. Taxonomy (NCBI): domain Eukaryota; kingdom Metazoa; phylum Chordata; class Mammalia; order Artiodactyla; family Delphinidae; genus Pseudorca; species Pseudorca crassidens. The sequence goes on along the minus strand of NW_027135955.1, from coordinate 271,622 downwards.
GAGCAAATGAAGACCCTTTGAAGTCATATTGCATGGTACCCATTACACGGGTCTCAACTCTCCAGGTTTAAGGTATTCTTCCTTCAGCTAAAACATGCATGTGGAACCCAGAGTATGATCAACCGTGTGAACGGGAGACGTGTTCAAATATGTCTCAGTTTTCGTACCCTGGTACTCGGGTGCAACATTCCAGACGCTTTACTAAAACTCTCCCGACTTGGACAGTCAGCGCCTTTAACCTCCTGTTTGGCCCAGTTTGCAATTTCTGCGGAAGATGAACAGGAATAGCGAGAACCAATGAGAGACGAGCTGGAGGTGTCTGGACGGGCAAATTTAACTCTCATTTCCCACCAGGAAGAGGAATTAACCAAAGGTTCAGCGTGCCGTGCCGGAGCCAGATTAGGGCCTGAAGACATCCTGTGGTGTTGCGGCCAGCTCACAAGAAAGCGAGTTGAAGAAAGGAGCTCAGGGGCACTGTAATTCACAAACCTGCAGAGTTATAAATGACAGCTATCGTCCAAAAATATACTGAAGTAAGGCTGCCAAGAGGACTTGAAAGCGGGGCAGAATTGCAGGAAACCGATTTCAGGAGGTAGACTGCAATTGCATTGAAAGCATAGGAAAAGAGGCAGAACGTCCACAATGATGCACTTGGCCAAAAAGGGCGTATGCGTTTTTTCCTGAATATATTCAGGAAAAAACGCATACGCACTTTTTGGCCAACCAAGCAAGCTTGCAAAGGAAATCTGCACTACAATGAAGTCTCACTTCCCCCCGGTCAAAAGGGCCATCTGAAAAAAGTGTAAAATCCAGAAAGGCAGGACAGGCCATGGAGAACTGGGAGCCTTGTTATGCTGATGGGCGGGATGTAAATTGCCAACAGACACTCGGGAGAAGTGTATGGTGTTTCCTGAAACATCTAAAAAACAAAGCAACAGAGCCTAGGGCACTTCCACTTATGGTCCTATAGCTTAGGGAAATTAAAATCAAAAAGACACAGCCACCCCAAAGTTTGGGACACCTCTGTTTACAAGAACCTCGTTTACAGTACAATTTAAACATCGCAGAAAGTGAAAAATGGATAAAGAAGTTGTGGTATTTACTTACAAAGCAATATCACTCAGCAATGAAATCTATGTCATCAGGCCCATAGCAGCATAATGAGTGAATTCAGGTACGATGATTCTAACTGAAATAAGTCACACAGAAAAAGAAACATCATAAGATATCAGTAATACACGGAATGTAAACTTCGCTACACAGGAACTGAATTCCAAAACAGAACAGGGTCTCAAATTTAGAAAACCAACTTATGCTTGCTTAAGGGGAAAGGTGAGTTGGGGTGCTGCATAAAACCAGAGATTGAAATGAGCACAGATAAAGTTCCTTAAGCCAAATATGGAATAGACAAGAGCTACTCCTTGCTCAACGAAATGGACACAACACCGCATATTAAACGCCTAAGAATGTATCTGACTAGTAAGTATCTTAAAACCTATGGATTGCTATGTCTCCGAAAGAGAATCAAGCATGTGTACAGGGGCATAAACGCAGCAGTGATAGGATTGGAGAGGTTCGGTGAGCAAATGAAGACCCTCTGAAGTCATATTGCATGGTACCCATTCCACGGGTTTCAACTACCCAGGTTTAAGGTATTCTTCCTTCAGCTAAAACATGCATGTGGAACCTAGAGTATGATCAACCATGTGATCGGGAGACGTGTTCAAATATGTCTCAGTTTTCGTACCCTGGTACTCGGGTGCAACATTCCAGACGCTTTACTAACACCCTCCCGACTTGGAGAGTCAGTCCCTTTAACCTCCTGTTTGGCCCAGTTTGCAATTTCTGCGGAAGATGAACAGGAATAGCGAGAACCAATGAGAGACTAGCTGGAGGTGTCTGGACGGGCAAATTTAACTCTCATTTCCCACCAGGAAGAGGAATTAACCAAAGGCTCAGCGTGCCGTGCCGGAACCAGATTAGGGCCTGAAGCCATCCTGCGGTGTTGCGGCCAGCTCAAAAGAAAGCGAGTTGAAGAAAGGAGCTCAGGGGCACTGTAATTCACAAACCTGCAGAGTTATAAATGACAGCTATCGTCCAAAAATATACTGAAGTAAGGCTGCCAAGAGGACTTGAAAGCGGGGCAGAATTGCAGGAAACCGATTTCAGGAGGTAGACTGGAATTGCATTGAAAGCATAGGAAAAGAGGCAGAACGTCCACAATGATGCACTTGGCCAAAAAGGGCGTATGCGTTTTTTCCTGAATATATTCAGGATAAAACGCATACGCCCTTTTTGGCCAACCAAGCAAGCTTGCAAAGGAAATCTGCACTACAATGAAGTCTCACTTCCCCCCCGGTCAAAAGGGCCATCTGAAAAAAGTGTAAAATCCAGAAAGGCAGGACAGGCCATGGAGAACTGGGAGCCTTGTTATGCTGATGGGCGGGATGTAAATTGCCAACAGCCACTCGGGAGAAGTGTATGGTGTTTCCTGAAACATCTAAAAAACAAAGCAACAGAGCCTAGGGCACTTCCACTTATGGTCCTATAGCTTAGGGAAATTAAAATCAAAAAGACACAGCCACCCCAAAGTTTGGGACGCCTCTGTTTACAAGAACCTCGTTTACAGTACAAGTTCAACATCGCAGAAAGTGAAAAATGGATAAAGAAGTTGTGGTATTTACTTACAAAGCAATATCACTCAGCAATGAAATCTATGTCATCAGGCCCTTAGCAGCACAATGAGTGGATTCAGGTATGATGATTCTAACTGAAATAAGTCACACAGAAAAAGAAACATCATAAGATATCAGTAATACACGGAATGTAAACTTGGCTACACAGGAACTGAATTACAGAACAGAACAGGGTCTCAAATTTAGAAAACCAACTTATGCTTGCTTAAGGGTAAAGGTGAGTTGGGGTGCTGCATAAAACCAGAGATTGAAATGAGCACAGATAAAGTTCCTTAAGCCAAATATGGAATAGACAAGAGCTACTCCTTGCTCAACGAAATGGACTCAACACCGCATATTAAATGCCTAAGAATGTACCTGACTAGTAAGTATCTTAAAACCTATGGATTGCTATGTCTCCGAAAGAGAATCAAGCATGTGTACAGGGGCATAAACACAGCAGTGATAGGATTGGAGAGGTTCGGTGAGCAAATGAAGACCCTTTGAAGTCATATTGCATGGTACCCATTCCACGGGTTTCAACTACCGAGGTTTAAGGTATTCTTCCTTCAGCTAAAACATGCATGTGGAACCTAGAGTATGATCAACCATGTGATCGGGAGACGTGTTCAAATATGTCTCAGTTTTCGTACCCTGGTACTCGGGTGCAACATTCCAGACGCTTTACTAACACCCTCCCGACTTGGAGAGTCAGTCCCTTTAACCTCCTGTTTGGCCCAGTTTGCAGTTTCTGCGGAAGATGAACAGGAATAGCGAGAACCAATGAGAGACTAGCTGGAGGTGTCTGGACGGGCAAATTTAACTCTCATTTCCCACCAGGAAGAGGAATTAACCAAAGGCTCAGCGTGCCGTGCCGGAACAAGATTAGGGCCTGAAGCCATCCTGCGGTGTTGCGGCCAGCTCAAAAGAAAGCGAGTTAAAGAAAGGAGCTCAGGGGCACTGTAATTCACAAAACTGCAGAGTTATAAATGACAGCTATCGTCCAAAAATATACTGAAGTAAGGCTGCCAAGAGGACTTGAAAGCGGGGCAGAATTGCAGGAAACCGATTTCAGGAGGTAGACTGCAATTGCATTGAAAGCATAGGAAAAGAGGCAGAACGTCCACAATGATGCACTTGGACAAAAAGGGCGTAGGCGTTTTTTCCTGAACATATTCAGGAAAAAACGCCTACGCCCTTTTTGGCCAACCAAGCAAGCTTGCAAAGGAAATCTGCACTACAATGAAGTCTCACTTCCCCCCGGTCAAAAGGGCCATCTGAAAAAAGTGTAAAATCCAGAAAGGCAGGACAGGCCATGGAGAACTGGGAGCCTTGTTATGCTGATGGGCGGGATGTAAATTGCCAACAGCCACTCGGGAGAAGTGTATGGTGTTTCCTGAAACATCTAAAAAACAAAGCAACAGAGCCTAGGGCACTTCCACTTATGGTCCTATAGCTTAGGGAAATTAAAATCAAAAAGACACAGCCACCCCAAAGTTTGGGACGGCTCTGTTTACAAGAACCTCGTTTACGGTACAAGTTCAATATCGCAAAGTGCGAAAAATGGATAAAGAAGTTGTGGTACTTACGTACAATGCAATATCACTCAGCAATTAAATCTCTGTCTTCAGACACATAGAAGCATAATGAGTGGATTCAGGTATGATGATTTTATCTGAAATAAGTCACACAGAAAAAGAAACATCATAAGATATCAGTAATACACGGAATGTAAACTTGGCTACACAGGAACTGAATTACAGAACAGAACAGGGTCTCAAATTTAGAAAACCAACTTATGCTTGCTTAAGGGGAAAGGGGAGTTGGGGTGCTGCATAAAACCAGAGATTGAAATGAGCACAGATAAAGTTCCTTAATCAAATATGTAATAGACAAGAGCTACTCCTTGCTCAACGAAATGGACTCAACACCCCATATTAAACGCCTAAGAATGTACCTGACTAGCAAGTATCTTAAAATCTATGGATTGCTATGTCTCTGAAAGGGAATCAAGCGTGTGTAGAGGGGCATAAACGCAGCAGTGATAGGATTGGAGAGGTTCGGTGAGCAAATGAAGACCCTTTGAAGTCACATTGCATGGTACCCATTCCACGGGTCTCAACTCTCCAGGTTTAAGGGATTCTTCCTTCAGCTAAAACATGCATGTGGAACCCAGAGTATGATCAACCATGTGATCGGGAGACGTGTTCAAATATGTCTCAGTTTTCATCCCCTGGTACTCGGGTGCAACATTCCAGATGCTTTACTAACACTCTCCCGACTTGGAGAGTCAGTATCTTTATTCTCCTGTTTGGCCCAGTTTGCAATTTCTGTGGAAGATGAACAGGAATAGGGAGAACCAATGAGAGACAAGCTGGAGGTTTCTGGACGGGCAAATTTAACTCTCATTTCCCACCAAGGACAGGAATTAACCAAAGGCTCAGCGTGCCGTGCTGGAACCAGATTAGGGCCTGAAGCAATCTTGCGGTGTTGCGGCCAGCTCACAAGAAAGCGAGATGAAGAACGGAGCTCAGGGGCACAGGAATTCACAAACCTGCAGAGTTATAAATGAGAGCTTTCGTCCAAAAATATACTGAAGTAAGGCTGCCAAGAGGACTTGAAAGTGGGGCAGAATTGCAGGAAACCGATTTCAGGAGGTAGACTGCAATTGCATTTTAAGCATAGGAAAAGAGGCAGAACGTCCACAATGATGCACTTCGCCAAAAAGGGCGTATGCGTTTTTTCCTGAATCTGGAAAAAACGCATACGCACTTTTTGGCCAACCAAGCAAGCTTGCAAAGGAAATCTGCACTACAATGAAGTCTCACTTCCCCCCGGTCAAAAGGGCCATCTGAGAAAAGTGTAAAATCCAGAAAGGCAGGACAGGCCATGGAGAACTGGGAGCCTTGTTATGCTGATGGGCGGGATGTAAATTGCCAACAGCCACTCGGGAGAAGTGTATGGTGTTTCCTGAAACATCTAAAAAACAAAGCAACAGAGCCTAGGGCACTTCCACTTATGGTCCTATAGCTTAGGGAAATTAAAATCAAAAAGACACAGCCACCCCAAAGTTTGGGACGCCTCTGTTTACAAGAACCTCGTTTACCGTACAAGTTCAATATCACAGAAAGTGAAAAATGGATACAGAAATTGTGGTACATACGTACAATGCAGTATCACTCAGCAATGAAATCTATGTCATCAGGCCCGTAGCAGCATAATGAGTGGATTCAGGTACGATGATTCTAACTGAAATAAGTCAAACCAAAAAAGAAACATCATAAGATATCAGTAATACACGGAATGTAAACTTGGCTACACAGGAACTGAATTCCAAAACAGAACAGGGTCTCAAATTTAGAAAACCAACTTATGCTTGCTTAAGGGGAAAGGGGAGTTGGGGTGCTGCATAAAACCAGAGATTGAAATGAGCACAGATAAAGTTCCTTAAGCCAAATATGGAATAGACAAGAGCTACTCCTTGCTCAACGAAATGGACTCAACACCCCATCTTAAACGCCTAAGAATGTACCTGACTAGTAAGTATCTTAAAACCTATGGATTGCTATGTCTCCAAAAGAGAATCAAGCGTGTGTACAGGGGCATAAACGCAGCAGTGATAGGATTGGAGAGGTTCGGTGAGCAAATGAAGACCCTTTGAAGTCATATTGCATGGTACCCATTACACGGGTCTCAACTCTCCAGGTTTAAGGTATTCTTCCTTCAGCTAAAACATGCATGTGGAACCCAGAGTATGATCAACCATGTGAATGGGAGACGTGTTCAAATATGTCTCAGTTTTCCTCCTCTGGTACTCGGGTGCAACATTCCAGATGCTTTACTAACACTCTCCCGACTTGGGGAGTCAATCCCTTTAACCTCCTGTTTGGCCCAGTTTGCAATTTCTGCGGAAGATGAACAGGAATAGCGAGAACCAATGAGAGACTAGCTGGAGGTGTCTGGACGGGCAAATTTAACTCTCATTCCCACCAGGAAGAGGAATTAACCAAAGGCTCAGCGTGCCGTGCCGGAACCAGATTAGGGCCTGAAGCCATCCTGCGGTGTTGCGGCCAGGTCACAAGAAAGCGAGTTGAAGAAAGGAGCTCAGGGGCACTGTAATTCACAAACCTGCAGAGTTATAAATGACAGCTATTGTCCAAAAATATACTGAAGTAAGGCTGCCAAGAGGACTTGAAAGCGGGGCAGAATTGCAGGAAACCGATTTCAGGAGGTAGACTGGAATTGCATTGAAAGCATAGGAAAAGAGGCAGAACGTCCACAATGATGCACTTGGACAAAAAGGGCGTAGGCGTTTTTTCCTGAACATATTCAGGAAAAAACGCCTACGCACTTTTTGGCCAACCAAGCAAGCTTGCAAAGGAAATCTGCACTACAATGAAGTCTCACTTCCCCCCGGTCAAAAGGGCCATCTGAGAAAAGTGTAAAATCCAGAAAGGCAGGACAGGCCATGGAGAACTGGGAGCCTTGTTATGCTGATGGGCGGGATGTAAATTGCCAACAGACACTCGGGAGAAGTGTATGGTGTTTCCTGAAACATCTAAAAAACAAAGCAACAGAGCCTAGGGCACTTCCACTTATGGTCCTATAGCTTAGGGAAATTAAAATCAAAAAGACACAGCCACCCCACAGTTTGGGACAGCTCTGTTTACAAGAACCTCGTTTACGGTACAAGTTCAATATCGCAGAAAGTGAAAAATGGATAAAGAAGTTGTGGTACTTATGTACAATGCAAAATCACTCAGCCATGAAATCTATTTCATCAGGCCCGTAGCAGCATAATGAGTGGATTCAGGTATGATGATTCTAACTGAAATATGTCACACAGAAAAAGAAACATCATAAGATATCACTAATACACGGAATGTGAACTTGGCTACACATGAACTGAATTACAAAACAGAACAGGGTCTCAAGTTTAGAAAACCAACTTATGCTTCCTTAAGGGGGAAAGTGAGTTGGGGTGCTGCATAAAACCAGAGTTTGAAATTAGCACAGATACCATTCAATAAGCCAAATATGTAATAGACAAGACCTACCCCTTGCTCAACAAAATGGACTCAACAATGAGGTATCACCTCACACCTGATAGAATGGGCATCATGAGAAAATCTACAAACAAAAATGCTGGAAAGGGTGTGGAGAAAAGGAACCCCCTTCCACTATTGTTGGGAATATAAATTGATACAGTCACTACGGAGAACAATATGGAGTTTCTTAAGAAACTAACAATAGAATTACCATATGATACAGCAATCCCAGTACTGGACATATACCCAGACAAAACCATAAATCAAAACGAGACATTCACCGCAATGTTCATTGCATCACTATTTACAATATCGAGGTAATGGAAGCAACCTAAATGCCCACAGACAGACGAATGCATAAAGCTGTGGTACATATATAAAATGGAATATTACTAAGCCATGAAAAGGAATGAAATTGGGTCATTTGTAGAGACGTCGATGGATCTAGAGACTGTCATACAGAGTGAAGTAAGTCAGAAAGACAAAAACAAATCTTGTATATTCATGCATATATGTGGAACCTAGAAAAACTGTACAGATTAACCATTTTGCAAGGCATAAATAGAGCAACAGATGTAGACAACAAATGTATGGACAACAAGGGGGGAAAGCTGTTGGTGGGGTGGTGGTGGTGGGAGGAGTTGAGAGACTGGGATTGGCATGTATACATTTATATGTATAAAATAGATAACCAATAAGAACCTGCTGTATAAAAATATAAAATAAAATTCAAAATTAAAAAGAAATAAAATTTAAAAAATAAAACAGAAAAAACAATTATTCCCTTCACATACATGTATTTATATGAATAAATTATTTCCATGCTTATATCTGTAAATACAAAAAAGAGGAATAAAATCTACCTTGAACCAAAAACGAAAAAGAGAAAAAAAACACAGAACCCACCAGTTCCACAGAGGAAAACCGTATCAGGGCACTTGCTCCAGTTGTAAACAATTCTGAAGTTGGCCAGTGGTGGGGAATCGTCTCCCATTCAGCCAGCAGCCCCCACGCAACAAGCGTCCTCATTGCAAAGCTGGGGCACCGTGCCGAGGCATCTGTGAGTAAACGTGAGCTGAGCCCCAGGCCAGTTGCTGCTGAACTATTCCCACCCGTCCCAGGTAAAACACCTGAATATATACAAGGACTTGAAAGCCTAGAGGAAGGGCCATAGAGCCACACGAGTGACAGCATGCCGGCCGACTTGGTGCCTGCAGGCCAGCCAGGATGGTCCTGGCCCTGGGTGCTCTTCTGGAAGATTTCCATTTCCCTGACTGAGATACCCGTCCTGTCCCTGCCCCCACTGCTTTTTTCCTTCCTCACCTCTGCCCAGGGAGAAATTCCAGCAGCAGGTATGGGTGACACATCCTCTTCTTTAGCAGGTGGCAGCCTGGCAACTGCTGCAGAAAGTCCAGCAGAGCCCCACTCACACTGGGCCACCCACAAAGCCGTGGCCTCTCACTCCCTCCCACCAGCCCAGCCCCGAGACTGCTGACAGGGCAGAGAAAATGGCGTCAGGCACGGCTGCAGGGGCTCTTGCTGCCTGGAGTGGTATTTATATTGATCTCAACCCAGGCACACCTGGGGAGGGCTGGCCCGCACGGTAAGGCTGCCCAGGTCAGCCAATCATCACCCCTCAGGGGCTCACAGTTGCAGAAAATGGAACTTGCTGAACCGGCCAGGTCCAAGGAACAGGTGTGGGCTCCTGAGAGTCAGGATAGACAAGGGGCTGCAGCTTTGGCTTGTTTTCTAATCATTTTATCTGGCCCATGAGTGGGAGACAACTTCAAGAAAACCCTCTCCTTATGAGAGGAACCCAGGAGTCAGGGAGAGGAGGGGTGGGTGGTGGTTGGAGACAGAGGCCTGGTGCCCCGGGTGCAGTGGAAGTCTCTGGAAGACCAGGTGGAGGGAGGCCGCACAGAGTGACGCCCAGGGTCACAGACCTGTCGCAGCTGCTGTTTGTTAGTTCAAGTCCTGCTCTGAGGTGCTCTGTGCCAGCTCTGAGCGACAGGTGAGCTGGGGGTGCTCTGCAATGAGGGCTATGTGCACGGTTCCTGTGTGCCCAGCCCTGCCATGGTACCTGCAAGGGTAGCTCTGTATCCTGGGAAGGGCCTGACCACGAGAGCCCCGTGGGCTGGGGTGGGGGTGGGGTACCTGCCCAGGTGAGCTCCATATTCTGGGATTGGTCTGACCACGAGAGCCCCATGGGCTGCTGGGGACCTGGTAAAGGATGTCAGGACAGTCAGTGAAGCCACCGAGGATATACCTCCAGTTGCTCCTAATTCCTACACCCTGCTGGTCATTCTACCAACCACCAGGACATGGTATTCTGTATTAGTCTTCAATGATGCCTTCTTTTGTATTCCATTAGTCCCAGAGTCACAAGAAATTTTGGCTTGTGAGTGGCAGGACTCAACATACAACTAAAACAATACTTCCGGGCCGTCTTGCCCCAAGGGTGCAAAAATTCCCACACCATCTTTGGGGAAAGCTTAGCTAAAGACCTAAAAGTTCTACCTCTGGAAAAGGAAACCCTCCTTCAGTACGCAGACGACATTCTGATCGCCAGCCCTACTAAGGAGGCCTCTGAACTACCAAGCCAATAAAGGATAGAAGTTGTCCAAGAAAAAGCTCAAATATCACAGACTGCGGTGACCTGCCTGGGCTTCATTCTCACAGAAGGTCGGAGAAGCCCATCCCAGGAAAGGGAAGAAACCATTTGCAGCCTTACCCCTTTCTAAAACTAGAAGACAGCTTAGGGGTTCCTGGGGAGGCCAGGGTTTGCTGCTTCTGGATCCCTAACTACAGTCTACTAGCTGGGCCTCTATATGAAACACTGAAAGGAAAAGATGATGATCCTTTTGAATAGAATCCAGAAGTGGCCTTTCAAGAATGGAAAGAGCAGTCAATTCAGACCCTTGCCCTGGAACTCCCTAATTTAGCTAAACCCTTTGACCTTTACATTCCCGGTGAAAGGTGAATCGCCATTGGAGAATTAGTGCAAAAACTGGGACCACTTGAAATGGAACAATGCAAGAATGCCATCCAGGTAGGATAAACTACGGTCACCAAGGGGCTTGGCCCACTGCCGCATCTGGCCAAGATACTGGCGGTATCTAAAAACCTGGAAATCAGCAGCCCAAAAGGCCACCTCCTTCCTAAGGGAAAAGGACCCCACGTGGTGATCCTAACCACCAACGATGCCCTGAAGTTGCAGGGTTCGCTCCGTGGGCACACCGACCTCGAGTGAGGAGGCCCTCCAACTCCAACATCCAGAGAGATAACCGGGGGCAACAGGGCACCATGACGACTCGTGTGAACATCACTTGACCTGGAGTTTCTCTCATAAAACAATAAGAGTGTGTCCCAAAAGAGTAGACTACTGCTTGCAGGACTTACTGCACCCAGAGGGGAGCTAATAATCTTGGCGGGGGAACCGTATATCACACTGTCACCATAGAAAAGCCTACAGACACCGTGATGATGGTGGCCAATAAGACCGGCTGGACTCCTGTTTACTTCAAAAGGCTGTTGACTCAGTGGTCATCATGGTCCTTGATCACCACTGACCCTGGACTGTCTGGGAGTTGAGCGGGCAGGGCTCTGACACCTGGTGCTGTTTGTACGTTAATTCAGGGGCCTAATTGAAGAAAGCGCAGACTACTGGTCAGAGCATCTAGGCTGGCAGAAACGGTCAGCCTAAGGTGGCCAAACAAATGTGGGGCGGGGTGAAACCGGCCCCCACAGCGTCTCTGCACATCTCTTTCCTGGACCCTTAAAGGTCATTAGAATCTATAACACTTCCAATGCTGGTGCTCAGGTGGACGAGCAGGGAGGCAGGGGGCCTGGGGACAATCAACGTCACCTGGAGGCTGCTGGGGAGAAGCTCTGACCCTCGCCCCCGGGTATTAGGGCTCCCAACTCAGCACTCAGCAGTTACAGAAGAAGTGTCTGCACCCTCAGCACTCCAAGAATGAGGAACGGGACAAAAGGCAGAGGAGGGGTTTGTCCCCAGCAAAGCCCATTAAAAATCCCTGGGAGATAAAAATAGAATCTGGGCAATAAAGTCAAGTCTAACCTTTTTTATCCTTTGTGCTTTGTCTAATTTCACGTGCTCCTAGGGTCCCGCATGCAGAGGTTCCACACCCGGCACTTCAGACCAGATTTCCTAGTGCAGAATGGCTGGGTTGACACCTCAGCTCCTGGGGCCCAGTGCAGACTCCGCGATATAGAGCCTGAGCTGCAGCCAACCTGGCCCTCGAGAGCTCCACCCCCTCCCTCCCACTGACTCTGACAGGATCTCTACACAGCAGCCCAGCCCACAGCCCACGGGGTAGTGCATGCTCTCACCTCTCCATTCTCTGATCAAAATATAAAGTTTCCTTTGCTTGTGAACCAAACTCAGTCTCGATCTGTTGGCCCCAATGACACTGGGCAGGGGGACACTTGTTGGGGTCCACTCTGGAGGATCAGTAACAGAAATTGAGACTATTGTAACCTCAATGAACAGATGTGTGAGCCAAACTGTAGTTAACATAGAACAGTGTATAAGGCTCGGGCAAAATAAGATGTTTCTAACACTTCCATTTGATATTTCCATCACTTTATTATAAGCAAGTTCAGTGAAAAGGTTTGTCTTATTTGTCAGGTCAATATTAGAGAAACGAAGTGATTTCTTTCCAAGGATGTACATCTAATAATCTTGGTTAAAGCTTCAATCTTGTTTTAAATGCTTTTCCATTGAAAATGATACCTCTCTTTCAGCTCCCCCATTTCTGAGAAGTATAAAATCTTATAATTTATTATTACCAAAGGGGAAAGGTGGGAGGAGGGATAAATTAACAGTTTGGGATTAACACATACACACTGCTATGTATAAAATAGATCATCAACAAGGAACTACTGTATAGCACAGGGAACTACACTCAACATTTTGCAATAACCTATAAGGGGAAATAATCTGAAAAAGAATAGATATTTTTATTGACATCATCTATCAATGACAGTTAAAGTGTAACCTAAGGGAAGCTGGTGGTGAGTGCTTCTGACCCTGAAGACTTCAATCATCTAAAGTTTGGACTCTGCCTACTTCCCAAGGCCCTTAATGAACATATGTGTAGCCGTAGCTTAAAAAATTCCCCAGTTTGGGTTTCGGGGAGACACTGATTTTGAAAAAGCCCTGGTGTTCTCCTTACATGAATGGGACTCTTCCTACTGCTAAAACATGTCTGTCACACCCAGAGGATGGTATACCGTCTGATCGGGAAGAGTTTGGAAAAGGCATCTCCTCTCCTCATCTCCTGGTGCTCGGGTTCACCCCTCCAGCGTCTTTACTAACAGTCTCCCCACTTGGAGATGTCAGCACTGTCAACATCCTGTTGCGTACAGTTTGGAATTTGTCCAGAGGATGAAGCGGAAGGATGAGGAACAATGAGAGACAAGTCCTAGGTGTTCAGACAGGCACATGTCACTCTAATTTCCAATCAGGAAGACGAATTGACCAAAGGCTAGGGTTGCCCATGGAAACAGTATAGGGCTTGAGGAAATCCCGCTGCTTTGTGGCCAGTTCCCATAAACACAAGTTGAACAATGGAACTCAGGGGCAGTAAAATTCACGAAACTGCAGAGTTGAAAATATCCATCACTGAAAAATGTCTTGAGGAAAGTCAGAGAAAAGGACTTGTAAGCAAGGGAGAATGGCAGGAAAGGGATTTGAGGAGGTAGAAAGGACTCGCCATTAAGCACAAGAAAAGGAGCTGAACATTGCCAACATTGCAGTTGGCCAAAAAGGGTGTATGCGTTTTTTTCTGTATATATTCAAGAAAAGGGCATACACTTTTTTAGCCAACCAAACAGGTGGGCACTGGAAGTCAATACTACAAAAGATATCACTTCGCATCAGTCAGAAGAGCCATCCTCATAAAGCGTAAACAACAGAAATGCAGGACAGGGCAAGGAGAAGAGGGAGCCCTGTGAGACTTATAGTGGAAATGTATATTGCCAACGGCCATTCTGGAGAAGTGTATTGTGTTTACTAAAGCATCTAAAAAATGAGCTACAGAGCATAGGGCACTTGCACTCATGGGCGTATATCTTGAGAAAAACAAAAATCGAGAGGACACAGGCACCCCAATGTTTACCCCCTCTCTGTTTAAAAGATCCTCAACTAGGATATAACTTAAATGTCTCTGGAGGGAAAAAATGGGTAGAGATGTGGTACTTAGGTAGAGTGGAATATTATTCAGCCTGGAAATCAATGAAATATGGCCAGTTGTAACAACTCCAGAGGAGTTACGTATGATCTTTCTAAGTGACAGAATTCAAAAAGAAAAAGACACATATCATAAGATATCACTTAAAGGTGGAATCCAAAATGGCTACACATGAAATAAATTACAAAACAAAAACATAGTCAAATATGTAGAAAACACGCATAAGGCTGCTAAACGGGAAAGGTGGGGAGGGGTGAGGCATCACCCAGGAGGTTGAAATTAGCAAAGATACCATTCCAAATACCAAACTGATAATCAACAAGGCCTACACGGTAGCTAAAAGAACTGCACTCAGCACACTCAAGTCACCGGAAAAGAATATATACGACTGGTAAGAATCTGAAAAAGAATTTACTGATGTCTCTCTGTACGTGAATCAAGTGGATGTACAGCAGCAAGAAACAGAGCTTTGAAAATCAGCTGTAACCAATATAGTAATAAATTGAAAAAAATAAACGACAGAGAGACAGAGAAAACCTCTTACAACTTTTCCTCAGGGCCGGTGATGCAACATGGATTGAACACATCTAGACCCACAGCAGGATGAGACATAAGGCTGGAAACTGTTTGCGCTAAGAGAAATGTGAGGTTGGGTGAGGAAATGCACACCCTTTAAAGTAATACTACCTGGTACCCATTCAATGGGTCCCAAATATGCAGGTTCAAGGGATCTTCCTACAGCTAAAACATGCATGGAAAACCCAGAGGACTGTACACCATGTGATCGGGAGATGTGTCTAAAATGCAGCTCATTTATCCTCTCCTGGTGCTCCTGTTCACCATTCCAGCCACGTTACTTAGAATCTCCCCACTTGGAGAATCAGCACATTTCAACTTCTGTTTCACACATTTTGCAAATTGTGAGGAGGATGAACGGGGAACCAATGAGAGAATAGTTGTAGGGGTTTGGACGGGCACATATCACTCTAATTTCCCATTAAGAATAAGAATTGAAAAAAGGCTCAGCCCGCCTCGCCCGAGCCAAAATAGGGCCTGAAGCAATCCTGCGGGTTTGAGGTCAGCTCACAAAAGAGCAACTTAAAAAATGGAGCTCAGGGTCACTGCAATTCACAAACCTGCAGAGTTATAAATGAAAACTAACGTCCAAAAATATGTTGAGGTAAGGCAAAGAAGAGGATCTGAATGCAAGACAGAATTGCAAGAAACAGATTTCAAGAGATAGATTGGACTCGTCTTTAAAGCACATGAAAAGCGGCAGAATTTCGACAATGATGCAGTTGGCCCAAAAGGGCGTATGCGTTTTTTCCTGATTATATCCAGGAAAAAACGCATACGCACTTTATGGGCAACGAAGCAAGCAAGCAATGCAAATGTGCACAACAAAGAAGTCTCATTTCCCACTGGTCAAAAGGGCCATCCTAAAAAATTGTAAAAACCAGAAATGCAGGACAGGCCATGGAGAACAGGGAGCCTTTATACGCTGATGGGCAGTGTGTGAACTGCCGAGAGCCACTCTGGAGAAGTGTATGGTGGTTCCTAAATCATCTAAAAAACAGAGCTACAGAGCATAGGACACTTCCAATCATGGGAGTATATCTAGGGAAATCTAAAAATTAACAAGACACAAGCACACCACAGTTTAGGGCTACTCTGTTTACAAGAACCTCAACTTCAGTATACCTTAAATATCCCAGGAAAGAGAACAATGGATAAAGAAGATGTGGTACTTATGTACAATGGAATATCTCTTCACCATGAAATCAATGTAATAAGGCTAGTAGAAGGATAAAGAGTGGATTTAGGTCCGATAATACTACTTGAAATAAGTCAAACAGAAAAAGAAACATATCATAAGATATCACTTATAGAGGGAGGGTAAATATGGCTGCACAAGAAATGAATTACAGAACAGAACAGTGTCTCACATTTAGAAAACACACTTATTTCAGCTTAAGGGGAAAGGAGAGGTGGGGTGATGCATAAAACCAGAGTTTGAAATTAGCACAGATACCGTTCAATAAACCAAATAGATATTAGACAAGATCTACACCTTGCTCAATGAACTGGCCTCAACACACCCTATACACCGCAGAGAAATATATCTGAGTAATAAGAATCTTAAAACCCATGTATTGATATATCTCCATAAGGGAATCAAGTGTGTGCAGAGTGGCACAAACACAGCAGTGAAAATGAGCTAAACCCCATTATAGAAATAAATTTTAAAAACAAAACGCAGAAACAATGAAAGAGAGAAAAATTCTTACAAAATTCGCTCAGGGGCTGTGATGCAACCTGGATTGACCACATATAAACCCACAGCTGGATAAGACATAAGGCTGGACACTTGGGGCTGAGAGGATTGATGAGCTTTGGTGAGCAACTGCCAAAAGTTTAATGCAATACTTCATGCTACTCATTCCAAGGGTCCCAACACTCCAGGTTGAAGGGAATCTTCCTACAGCTAAACCATGCTTGGGAAACCCAGCGACTGGTATACCATATGATCGGGAAAGGTTTCTAAAACGCACCTCATTTTTCCTCTCCTGGGGCTCCGGATCGACATTCCAGCCGCTTTACCAAAAATATCCCCACATGGAGAGTCAATGCCTTTAAGTTCTGGTATCGCACAGTCTGCAGTTAGTGCGGAGGATGAATGGGAATGGGGGAACCAGTGAGAAACTAGCTGTAGCGGTTTCAATGGGCACATGTCACTCTAAATTCACATCAGTAAGAAGAATAAACCAAAGGCACAGCAAGGTGCCCCAGAAGAAGAATAGGGCCTGAAGGAATCCTGTGGTTATGAGGCAAGATCACAAAAATAAGAGCTGAAAAATGGAGCTAAGGGCCACTGCAATTCAAAAACCTGCAGAGTTATAAAGGCCAACTATTTTCAAAAAATATATTGAGGTAAGGCTATGAAGAGGCATTGAAAGCAAGGCAGAATTGCAGGAAAACGATTTCAGGAGGTAGACTGGAATTGCATTTAAAGCATAGGAAAAGAGGCAGAACGTCCACAATGATTCACTTGGCCAAAAAGGGTGTATGCCTTTTTTCCTGAATTTATTCAGGAAAAAAGGCATACGCCCTTTTTGGCCAACCAAGCAAGCTTGCAAAGGAAATCTGCACTACAATGAAGTCTCACTTCCCCCTGGTCAAAAGGGCCATCTGAAAAAAGTGTAAAATCCAGAAAGGCAGGACAGGCCATGGAGAACTGGGAGCCTTGTTATGCTGATGGGCGGGATGTGTATGGTGTTTCCTGAAACATCTAAAAAACAAAGCAACAGAGCCTAGGGCACTTCCACTTATGGTCCTATAGCTTAGGGAAATTAAAATCAAAAAGACACAGCCACCCCAAAATTTGGGACGCCTCTGTTTACAAGAACCTCGTTAACCGTACAAGTTCAATATCACAGAAAGTGAAAACTGGATAAAGAACTTGTGGTACTTACGTACAATGCAGTATCACTCAGCAATGAAATCTATGTCATCAGGCCCGTAGCAGCATAATGAGTGGATTCAGGTATGATGATTCTAACTGAAATAAGACACACAGAAAAAGAGACATCATAAGATATCACTAATACACGGAATGTAAACTTGGCTACACAGGAACTGAATTACAGAACAGAACAGGGTCTCAAATTTAGAAAACCAACTTATGCTTGCTTAAGGGGAAAGGTGAGTTGGGGTGCTGCATAAAACCAGAGATTGAAATGAACACAGATAAAGTTCTTTAAGGCAAATATGGAATAGACAAGAGCTACTCCTTGCTCAACGAAATGGACTCAACACCCCATATTAAACGCCTAAGAATGTACCTGACTAGTAAGTATCTTAAAACCTATGGATTGCTATGTCTCCGAAAGAGAATCAAGCATGTGTACAGGGGCATAAACGCAGCAGTGATAGGATTGGAGAGGTTCAGTGAGCAAATGAAGACCCTTTGAAGTCATATTGCATGGTACCAATTCCACGGGTCTCAACTCTCCAGGTTTAAGGTATTCTTCCTTCAGCTAAAACATGCATGTGGAACCCAGAGTATGATCAACCGTGTGAACGGGAAACATGTTCAAATATGTCTCAGTTTTCGTACCCTGGTACTCGGGTGCAACATTCCAGACGCTTTACTAACACTCTCCCCACTTGGAGAGTCAGCGCCTTTAACCTCCTGTTTGGCCCAGTTTGCAATTTCTGCGGAAGATGAACAGGAATAGCGAGAACCAATGAGAGACTAGCTGGAGGTGTCTGGACGGGCAAATTTAACTCTCATTTCCCACCAGGAAGAGGAAATAACCAAAGGCTCAGCATGCCGTGCCGGAACCAGATTAGGGCCTGAAGCCATCCTGCGGTGTTGCGGCCAGCTCACAAGAAAGCGAGTTGAAGAAAGGAGCTCAGGGGCACTGTAATTCACAAACCTGCAGAGTTATAAATGACAGCTATCGTCCAAAAATATACTGAAGTAAGGCTGCCAAGAGGACTTGAAAGCGGGGCAGAATTGCAGGAAACCGATTTCAGGAGGTAGACTGGAATTGCATTGAAAGCATAGGAAAAGAGGCAGAACGTCCACAATGATGCACTTGGCCAAAAAGGGCGTATGCGTTTTTTCCTGAATATATTCAGGAAAAAACGCATATGCACTTTTTGGCCAACCAAGCAAGGTTGCAAAGGAAATCTGCACTACAATGAAGTCTCACTTCCCCCCGGTCAAAAGGGCCATCTGAAAAAAGTGTAAAATCCAGAAAGGCAGGACAGGCCATGGAGAACTGGGAGCCTTGTTATGCTGATGGGCGGGATGTAAATTGCCAACAGACACTCGGGAGAAGTGTATGGTGTTTCCTGAAACATCTAAAAAACAAAGCAACAGAGCCTAGGGCACTTCCACTTATGGTCCTATAGCTTAGGGAAATTAAAATCAAAAAGACACAGCCACCCCAAAGTTTGGGACGCCTCTGTTTACAAGAACCTCGTTTACGGTACAAGTTCAATATCGCAGAAAGTGAAAAATGGATAAAGAAGTTGTGGTACTTATGTACAATGCAAAATCACTCAGCCATGAAATCTATGTCATCAGGCCCGTAGCAGCATAATGAGTGGATTCAGGTATGATGATTCTAACTGAAATATGTCACACAGAAAAAGAAACATCATAAGATATCACTAATACATGGAATGTGAACTTGGCTACACATGAACTGAATTACAAAACAGAACAGGGTCTCAAGTTTAGAAAACCAACTTATGCTTCCTTAAGGGGGAAAGCGAGTTGGGGTGCTGCATAAAACCAGAGTTTGAAATTAGCACAGATACCATTCAATAAGCCAAATATGTAATAGACAAGACCTACCCCTTGCTCAACAAAATGGACCCAACAATGAGGTATCACCTCACACCTGATAGAATGGGCATCATGAGAAAATCTACAAACAAAAATGCTGGAAAGGGTGTGGAGAAAAGGAACCCTCTTCCACTATTGTTGGGAATATAAATTGATACAGTCACTACGGAGAACAATATGGAGTTTCTTAAGAAACTAACAATAGAATTACCATATGATACAGCAATCCCAGTACTGGACATATACCCAGACAAAACCATAAATCAAAACGAGACATTCACCGCAATGTTCATTGCATCACTATTTACAATATCGAGGTAATGGAAGCAACCTAAATGCCCACAGACAGACGAATGCATAAAGCTGTGGTACATATATAAAATGGAATATTACTAAGCCATGAAAAGGAATGAAATTGGGTCATTTGTAGAGACGTCGATGGATCTAGAGACTGTCATACAGAGTGAAGTAAGTCAGAAAGACAAAAACAAATCTTGTATATTCATGCATATATGTGGAACCTAGAAAAACTGTACAGATTAACCATTTTGCAAGGCATAAATAGAGCAACAGATGTAGACAACAAATGTATGGACAACAAGGGGGGAAAGCTGTTGGGGGGGTGGTGGTGGGAGGAGTTGAGAGACTGGGATTGGCATGTATACATTTATATGTATAAAATAGATAACCAATAAGAACCTGCTGTATAAAAATATAAAATAAAATTCAAAATTAAAAAGAAATAAAATTTAAAAAATAAAACAGAAAAAACAATTATTCCCTTCACATACATGTATTTATATGAATAAATTATTTCCATGCTTATATCTGTAAATACAAAAAAGAGGAATAAAATCTACCTTGAACCAAAAACGAAAAAGAGAAAAAAAACACAGAACCCACCAGTTCCACAGAGGAAAACCGTATCAGGGCACTTGCTCCAGTTGTAAACAATTCTGAAGTTGGCCAGTGGTGGGGAATCGTCTCCCATTCAGCCAGCAGCCCCCACGCAACAAGCGTCCTCATTGCAAAGCTGGGGCACCGTGCCGAGGCATCTGTGAGTAAACGTGAGCTGAGCCCCAGGCCAGTTGCTGCTGAACTATTCCCACCCGTCCCAGGTAAAACACCTGAATATATACAAGGACTTGAAAGCCTAGAGGAAGGGCCATAGAGCCACACGAGTGACAGCATGCCGGCCGACTTGGTGCCTGCAGGCCAGCCAGGATGGTCCTGGCCCTGGGTGCTCTTCTGGAAGATTTCCATTTCCCTGACTGAGATACCCGTCCTGTCCCTGCCCCCACTGCTTTTTTCCTTCCTCACCTCTGCCCAGGGAGAAATTCCAGCAGCAGGTATGGGTGACACATCCTCTTCTTTAGCAGGTGGCAGCCTGGCAACTGCTGCAGAAAGTCCAGCAGAGCCCCACTCACACTGGGCCACCCACAAAGCCGTGGCCTCTCACTCCCTCCCACCAGCCCAGCCCCGAGACTGCTGACAGGGCAGAGAAAATGGCGTCAGGCACGGCTGCAGGGGCTCTTGCTGCCTGGAGTGGTATTTATATTGATCTCAACCCAGGCACACCTGGGGAGGGCTGGCCCGCACGGTAAGGCTGCCCAGGTCAGCCAATCATCACCCCTCAGGGGCTCACAGTTGCAGAAAATGGAACTTGCTGAACCGGCCAGGTCCAAGGAACAGGTGTGGGCTCCTGAGAGTCAGGATAGACAAGGGGCTGCAGCTTTGGCTTGTTTTCTAATCATTTTATCTGGCCCATGAGTGGGAGACAACTTCAAGAAAACCCTCTCCTTATGAGAGGAACCCAGGAGTCAGGGAGAGGAGGGGTGGGTGGTGGTTGGAGACAGAGGCCTGGTGCCCCGGGTGCAGTGGAAGTCTCTGGAAGACCAGGTGGAGGGAGGCCGCACAGAGTGACGCCCAGGGTCACAGACCTGTCGCAGCTGCTGTTTGTTAGTTCAAGTCCTGCTCTGAGGTGCTCTGTGCCAGCTCTGAGCGACAGGTGAGCTGGGGGTGCTCTGCAATGAGGGCTATGTGCACGGTTCCTGTGTGCCCAGCCCTGCCATGGTACCTGCAAGGGTAGCTCTGTATCCTGGGAAGGGCCTGACCACGAGAGCCCCGTGGGCTGGGGTGGGGGTGGGGTACCTGCCCAGGTGAGCTCCATATTCTGGGATTGGTCTGACCACGAGAGCCCCATGGGCTGCTGGGGACCTGGTAAAGGATGTCAGGACAGTCAGTGAAGCCACCGAGGATATACCTCCAGTTGCTCCTAATTCCTACACCCTGCTGCTCATTCTACCAACCACCAGGACATGGTATTCTGTATTAGTCTTCAATGATGCCTTCTTTTGTATTCCATTAGTCCCAGAGTCACAAGAAATTTTGGCTTGTGAGTGGCAGGACTCAACATACAACTAAAACAATACTTCCGGGCCGTCTTGCCCCAAGGGTGCAAAAATTCCCACACCATCTTTGGGGAAAGCTTAGCTAAAGACCTAAAAGTTCTACCTCTGGAAAAGGAAACCCTCCTTCAGTACGCAGACGACATTCTGATCACCAGCCCTACTAAGGAGGCCTCTGAACTACCAAGCCAATAAAGGATAGAAGTTGTCCAAGAAAAAGCTCAAATATCACAGACTGCGGTGACCTGCCTGGGCTTCATTCTCACAGAAGGTCGGAGAAGCCCATCCCAGGAAAGGGAAGAAACCATTTGCAGCCTTACCCCTTTCTAAAACTAGAAGACAGCTTAGGGGTTCCTGGGGAGGCCAGGGTTTGCTGCTTCTGGATCCCTAACTACAGTCTACTAGCTGGGCCTCTATATGAAACACTGAAAGGAAAAGATGATGATCCTTTTGAATAGAATCCAGAAGTGGCCTTTCAAGAATGGAAAGAGCAGTCAATTCAGACCCTTGCCCTGGAACTCCCTAATTTAGCTAAACCCTTTGACCTTTACATTCCCGGTGAAAGGTGAATCGCCATTGGAGAATTAGTGCAAAAACTGGGACCACTTGAAATGGAACAATGCAAGAATGCCATCCAGGTAGGATAAACTACGGTCACCAAGGGGCTTGGCCCACTGCCGCATCTGGCCAAGATACTGGCGGTATCTAAAAACCTGGAAATCAGCAGCCCAAAAGGCCACCTCCTTCCTAAGGGAAAAGGACCCCACGTGGTGATCCTAACCACCAACGATGCCCTGAAGTTGCAGGGTTCGCTCCGTGGGCACACCGACCTCGAGTGAGGAGGCCCTCCAACTCCAACATCCAGAGAGATAACCGGGGGCAACAGGGCACCATGACGACTCGTGTGAACATCACTTGACCTGGAGTTTCTCTCATAAAACAATAAGAGTGTGTCCCAAAAGAGTAGACTACTGCTTGCAGGACTTACTGCACCCAGAGGGGAGCTAATAATCTTGGCGGGGGAACCGTATATCACACTGTCACCATAGAAAAGCCTACAGACACCGTGATGATGGTGGCCAATAAGACCGGCTGGACTCCTGTTTACTTCAAAAGGCTGTTGACTCAGTGGTCATCATGGTCCTTGATCACCACTGACCCTGGACTGTCTGGGAGTTGAGCGGGCAGGGCTCTGACACCTGGTGCTGTTTGTACGTTAATTCAGGGGCCTAATTGAAGAAAGCGCAGACTACTGGTCAGAGCATCTAGGCTGGCAGAAACGGTCAGCCTAAGGTGGCCGAACAAATGTGGGGCGGGGTGAAACCGGCCCCCACAGCGTCTCTGCACATCTCTTTCCTGGACCCTTAAAGGTCATTAGAATCTATAACACTTCCAATGCTGGTGCTCAGGTGGACGAGCAGGGAGGCAGGGGGCCTGGGGACAATCAACGTCACCTGGAGGCTGCTGGGGAGAAGCTCTGACCCTCGCCCCCGGGTATTAGGGCTCCCAACTCAGCACTCAGCAGTTACAGAAGAAGTGTCTGCACCCTCAGCACTCCAAGAATGAGGAACGGGACAAAAGGCAGAGGAGGGGTTTGTCCCCAGCAAAGCCCATTAAAAATCCCTGGGAGATAAAAATAGAATCTGGGCAATAAAGTCAAGTCTAACCTTTTTTATCCTTTGTGCTTTGTCTAATTTCACGTGCTCCTAGGGTCCCGCATGCAGAGGTTCCACACCCGGCACTTCAGACCAGATTTCCTAGTGCAGAATGGCTGGGTCGACACCTCAGCTCCTGGGGCCCAGTGCAGACTCCGCGATATAGAGCCTGAGCTGCAGCCAACCTGGCCCTCGAGAGCTCCGCCCCCTCCCTCCCACTGACTCTGACAGGATCTCTACACAGCAGCCCAGCCCACAGCCCACGGGGTAGTGCATGCTCTCACCTCTCCATTCTCTGATCAAAATATAAAGTTTCCTTTGCTTGTGAACCAAACTCAGTCTCGATCTGTTGGCCCCAATGACACTGGGCAGGGGGACACTTGTTGGGGTCCACTCTGGAGGATCAGTAACAGAAATTGAGACTATTGTAACCTCAATGAACAGATGTGTGAGCCAAACTGTAGTTAACATAGAACAGTGTATAAGGCTCGGGTAAAATAAGATGTTTCTAACACTTCCATTTGATATTTCCATCACTTTATTATAAGCAAGTTCAGTGAAAAGGTTTGTCTTATTTGTCAGGTCAATATTAGAGAAACGAAGTGATTTCTTTCCAAGGATGTACATCTAATAATCTTGGTTAAAGCTTCAATCTTGTTTTAAATGCTTTTCCATTGAAAATGATACCTCTCTTTCAGCTCCCCCATTTCTGAGAAGTATAAAATCTTATAATTTATTATTACCAAAGGGGAAAGGTGGGAGGAGGGATAAATTAACAGTTTGGGATTAACACATACACACTGCTATGTATAAAATAGATCATCAACAAGGAACTACTGTATAGCACAGGGAACTACACTCAACATTTTGCAATAACCTATAAGGGGAAATAATCTGAAAAAGAATAGATATTTTTATTGACATCATCTATCAATGACAGTTAAAGTGTAACCTAAGGGAAGCTGGTGGTGAGTGCTTCTGACCCTGAAGACTTCAATCATCTAAAGTTTGGACTCTGCCTACTTCCCAAGGCCCTTAATGAACATATGTGTAGCCGTAGCTTAAAAAATTCCCCAGTTTGGGTTTCGGGGAGACACTGATTTTGAAAAAGCCCTGGTGTTCTCCTTACATGAATGGGACTCTTCCTACTGCTAAAACATGTCTGTCACACCCAGAGGATGGTATACCGTCTGATCGGGAAGAGTTTGGAAAAGGCATCTCCTCTCCTCATCTCCTGGTGCTCGGGTTCACCCCTCCAGCGTCTTTACTAACAGTCTCCCCACTTGGAGATGTCAGCACTGTCAACATCCTGTTGCGTACAGTTTGGAATTTGTCCAGAGGATGAAGCGGAAGGATGAGGAACAATGAGAGACAAGTCCTAGGTGTTCAGACAGGCACATGTCACTCTAATTTCCAATCAGGAAGACGAATTGACCAAAGGCTAGGGTTGCCCATGGAAACAGTATAGGGCTTGAGGAAATCCCGCTGCTTTGTGGCCAGTTCCCATAAACACAAGTTGAACAATGGAACTCAGGGGCAGTAAAATTCACGAAACTGCAGAGTTGAAAATATCCATCACTGAAAAATGTCTTGAGGAAAGTCAGAGAAAAGGACTTGTAAGCAAGGGAGAATGGCAGGAAAGGGATTTGAGGAGGTAGAAAGGACTCGCCATTAAGCACAAGAAAAGGAGCTGAACATTGCCAACATTGCAGTTGGCCAAAAAGGGTGTATGCGTTTTTTTCTGTATATATTCAAGAAAAGGGCATACACTTTTTTAGCCAACCAAACAGGTGGGCACTGGAAGTCAATACTACAAAAGATATCACTTCGCATCAGTCAGAAGAGCCATCCTCATAAAGCGTAAACAACAGAAATGCAGGACAGGGCAAGGAGAAGAGGGAGCCCTGTGAGACTTATAGTGGAAATGTATATTGCCAACGGCCATTCTGGAGAAGTGTATTGTGTTTACTAAAGCATCTAAAAAATGAGCTACAGAGCATAGGGCACTTGCACTCATGGGCGTATATCTTGAGAAAAACAAAAATCGAGAGGACACAGGCACCCCAATGTTTACCCCCTCTCTGTTTAAAAGATCCTCAACTAGGATATAACTTAAATGTCTCTGGAGGGAAAAAATGGGTAGAGATGTGGTACTTAGGTAGAGTGGAATATTATTCAGCCTGGAAATCAATGAAATATGGCCAGTTGTAACAACTCCGGAGGAGTTACGTATGATCTTTCTAAGTGACAGAATTCAAAAAGAAAAAGACACATATCATAAGATATCACTTAAAGGTGGAATCCAAAATGGCTACACATGAAATAAATTACAAAACAAAAACATAGTCAAATATGTAGAAAACACGCATAAGGCTGCTAAACGGGAAAGGTGGGGAGGGGTGAGGCATCACCCAGGAGGTTGAAATTAGCAAAGATACCATTCCAAATACCAAACTGATAATCAACAAGGCCTACACGGTAGCTAAAAGAACTGCACTCAGCACACTCAAGTCACCGGAAAAGAATATATACGACTGGTAAGAATCTGAAAAAGAATTTACTGATGTCTCTCTGTACGTGAATCAAGTGGATGTACAGCAGCAAGAAACAGAGCTTTGAAAATCAGCTGTAACCAATATAGTAATAAATTGAAAAAAATAAACGACAGAGAGACAGAGAAAACCTCTTACAACTTTTCCTCAGGGCCGGTGATGCAACATGGATTGAACACATCTAGACCCACAGCAGGATGAGACATAAGGCTGGAAACTGTTTGTGCTAAGAGAAATGTGAGGTTGGGTGAGGAAATGCACACCCTTTAAAGTAATACTACCTGGTACCCATTCAATGGGTCCCAAATATGCAGGTTCAAGGGATCTTCCTACAGCTAAAACATGCATGGAAAACCCAGAGGACTGTACACCATGTGATCGGGAGATGTGTCTAAAATGCAGCTCATTTATCCTCTCCTGGTGCTCCTGTTCACCATTCCAGCCACGTTACTTAGAATCTCCCCACTTGGAGAATCAGCACATTTCAACTTCTGTTTCACACATTTTGCAAATTGTGAGGAGGATGAATGGGGAACCAATGAGAGAATAGTTGTGGGGTTTGGACGGGCACATATCACTCTAATTTCCCATTAAGAATAAGAATTGAAAAAAGGCTCAGCCCGCCTCGCCCGAGCCAAAATAGGGCCTGAAGCAATCCTGCGGGTTTGAGGCCAGCTCACAAAAGAGCAACTTAAAAAATGGAGCTCAGGGTCACTGCAATTCACAAACCTGCAGAGTTATAAATGAAAACTAACATCCAAAAATATGTTGAGGTAAGGCAAAGAAGAGGATCTGAATGCAAGACAGAATTGCAAGAAACAGATTTCAAGAGATAGATTGGACTCGTCTTTAAAGCACATGAAAAGCGGCAGAATTTCGACAATGATGCAGTTGGCCCAAAAGGGCGTATGCGTTTTTTCCTGATTATATCCAGGAAAAAACGCATACGCACTTTATGGGCAACGAAGCAAGCAAGCAATGCAAATGTGCACAACAAAGAAGTCTCATTTCCCACTGGTCAAAAGGGCCATCCTAAAAAATTGTAAAAACCAGAAATGCAGGACAGGCCATGGAGAACAGGGAGCCTTTATACGCTGATGGGCAGTGTGTGAACTGCCGAGAGCCACTCTGGAGAAGTGTATGGTGGTTCCTAAATCATCTAAAAAACAGAGCTACAGAGCATAGGACACTTCCAATCATGGGAGTATATCTAGGGAAATCTAAAAATTAACAAGACACAAGCACACCACAGTTTAGGGCTACTCTGTTTACAAGAACCTCAACTTCAGTATACCTTAAATATCCCAGGAAAGAGAACAATGGATAAAGAAGATGTGGTACTTATGTACAATGGAATATCTCTTCACCATGAAATCAATGTAATAAGGCTAGTAGAAGGATAAAGAGTGGATTTAGGTCCGATAATACTACTTGAAATAAGTCAAACAGAAAAAGAAACATATCATAAGATATCACTTATAGAGGGAGGGTAAATATGGCTGCACAAGAAATGAATTACAGAACAGAACAGTGTCTCACATTTAGAAAACACACTTATTTCAGCTTAAGGGGAAAGGAGAGGTGGGGTGATGCATAAAACCAGAGTTTGAAATTAGCACAGATACCGTTCAATAAACCAAATAGATATTAGACAAGATCTACACCTTGCTCAATGAACTGGCCTCAACACACCCTATACACCGCAGAGAAATATATCTGAGTAATAAGAATCTTAAAACCCATGTATTGATATATCTCCATAAGGGAATCAAGTGTGTGCAGAGTGGCACAAACACAGCAGTGAAAATGAGCTAAACCCCATTATAGAAATAAATTTTAAAAACAAAACGCAGAAACAATGAAAGAGAGAAAAATTCTTACAAAATTCGCTCAGGGGCTGTGATGCAACCTGGATTGACCACATATAAACCCACAGCTGGATAAGACATAAGGCTGGACACTTGGGGCTGAGAGGATTGATGAGCTTTGGTGAGCAACTGCCAAAAGTTTAATGCAATACTTCATGCTACTCATTCCAAGGGTCCCAACACTCCAGGTTGAAGGGAATCTTCCTACAGCTAAACCATGCTTGGGAAACCCAGCGACTGGTATACCATATGATCGGGAAAGGTTTCTAAAACGCACCTCATTTTTCCTCTCCTGGGGCTCCGGATCGACATTCCAGCCGCTTTACCAAAAATATCCCCACATGGAGAGTCAATGCCTTTAAGTTCTGGTATCGCACAGTCTGCAGTTAGTGCGGAGGATGAATGGGAATAGGGGGAACCAGTGAGAAACTAGCTGTAGCGGTTTCAATGGGCACATGTCACTCTAAATTCACATCAGTAAGAAGAATAAACCAAAGGCACAGCAAGGTGCCCCAGAAGAAGAATAGGGCCTGAAGGAATCCTGTGGTTATGAGGCAAGATCACAAAAATAAGAGCTGAAAAATGGAGCTAAGGGCCACTGCAATTCAAAAACCTGCAGAGTTATAAAGGCCAACTATTTTCAAAAAATATATTGAGGTAAGGCTATGAAGAGGCATTGAAAGCAAGGCAGAATTGCAGGAAAACGATTTCAGGAGGTAGACTGGAATTGCATTTAAAGCATAGGAAAAGAGGCAGAACATCCACAATGATTCACTTGGCCAAAAAGGGTGTATGCCTTTTTTCCTGAATTTATTCAGGAAAAAAGGCATACGCCCTTTTTGGCCAACCAAGCAAGCTTGCAAAGGAAATCTGCACTACAATGAAGTCTCACTTCCCCCTGGTCAAAAGGGCCATCTGAAAAAAGTGTAAAATCCAGAAAGGCAGGACAGGCCATGGAGAACTGGGAGCCTTGTTATGCTGATGGGCGGGATGTGTATGGTGTTTCCTGAAACATCTAAAAAACAAAGCAACAGAGCCTAGGGCACTTCCACTTATGGTCCTATAGCTTAGGGAAATTAAAATCAAAAAGACACAGCCACCCCAAAATTTGGGACGCCTCTGTTTACAAGAACCTCGTTAACCGTACAAGTTCAATATCACAGAAAGTGAAAAATGGATAAAGAACTTGTGGTACTTACGTACAATGCAGTATCACTCAGCAATGAAATCTATGTCATCAGGCCCGTAGCAGCATAATGAGTGGATTCAGGTACGATGATTCTAACTGAAATAAGACACACAGAAAAAGAAACATCATAAGATATCACTAATACACGGAATGTAAACTTGGCTACACAGGAACTGAATTACAGAACAGAACAGGGTCTCAAATTTAGAAAACCAACTTATGCTTGCTTAAGGGGAAAGGTGAGTTGGGGTGCTGCATAAAACCAGAGATTGAAATGAACACAGATAAAGTTCCTTAAGCCAAATATGGAATAGACAAGAGCTACTCCTTGCTCAACGAAATGGACTCAACACCCCATATTAAACGCCTAAGAATGTACCTGACTAGTAAGTATCTTAAAACCTATGGATTGCTATGTCTCCAAAAGAGAATCAAGCATGTGTACAGGGGCATAAACGCAGCAGTGATAGGATTGGAGAGGTTCAGTGAGCAAATGAAGACCCTTTGAAGTCATATTGCATGGTACCAATGCCACGGGTCTCAACTCTCCAGGTTTAAGGTATTCTTCCTTCAGCTAAAACATGCATGTGGAACCCAGAGTATGATCAACCGTGTGAAAGGGAAACATGTTCAAATATGTCTCAGTTTTCCTCCCCTGGTACTCGGGTGCAACATTCCAGACGCTTTACTAACACTCTCCCCAGTTGGAGAGTCAGCGCCTTTAACCTCCTGTTTGGCCCAGTTTGCAATTTCTGCGGAAGATGAACAGGAATAGCGAGAACCAATGAGAGACTAGCTGGAGGTGTCTGGACGGGCAAATTTAACTCTCATTTCCCACCAGGAAGAGGAAATAACCAAAGGCTCAACATGCCGTGCCGGAACAAGATTAGGGCCTGAAGCCATCCTGCGGTGTTGCGGCCAGCTCAAAAGAAAGCGAGTTGAAGAAAGGAGCTCAGGGGCACTGTAATTCACAAACCTGCAGAGTTATAAATGACAGCTATCGTCCAAAAATATACTGAAGTAAGGCTGCCAAGAGGACTTGAAAGCGGGGCAGAATTGCAGGAAACCGATTTCAGGAGGTAGACTGGAATTGCATTGAAAGCATAGGAAAAGAGGCAGAACGTCCACAATGATGCACTTGGCCAAAAAGGGCGTATGCGTTTTTTCCTGAATATATTCAGGAAAAAACGCATACGCCCTTTTTGGCCAACCAAGCAAGCTTGCAAAGGAAATCTGCACTACAATGAAGTCTCACTTCCCCCCGGTCAAAAGGGCCATCTGAAAAAAGTGTAAAATCCAGAAAGGCAGGACAGGCCATGGAGAACTGGGAGCCTTGTTATGCTGATGGGCGGGATGTAAATTGCCAACAGACACTCGGGAGAAGTGTATGGTGTTTCCTGAAACATCTAAAAAACAAAGCAACAGAGCCTAGGGCACTTCCACTTATGGTCCTATAGCTTAGGGAAATTAAAATCAAAAAGACACAGCCACCCCAAAGTTTGGGACGCCTCTGTTTACAAGAACCTCGTTTACCGTACAAGTTCAACATCGCAGAAAGTGAAAAATGGATAAAGAAGTTGTGGTATTTACTTACAAAGCAATATCACTCAGCAATGAAATCTATGTCATCAGGCCCTTAGCAGCACAATGAGTGGATTCAGGTATGATGATTCTAACTGAAATAAGTCACACAGAAAAAGAAACATCATAAGATATCACTAATACACGGAATGTAAACTTGGCTACACAGGAACTGAATTACAAAACAGAACAGGGTCTCAAATTTAGAAAACCAACTTATACTTGCTTAATGGGAAAGGTGAGTTGGGGTGCTGCATAAAACCAGAGATTGAAATGAGCACAGATAAAGTTCCTTAAGCCAAATATGGAATAGACAAGAGCTACTCCTTGCTCAACGAAATGGACTCAACACCCCATATTAAATGCCTAAGAATGTACCTGACTAGTAATTATCTTAAAACCTATGGATTGCTATGTCTCCGAAAGGGAATCAAGCGTGTGTACAGGGGCATAAATGCAGCAGTGATAGGATTGGAGAGGTTTGGTGAGCAAATGAAGACCCTTTGAAATCATATTGCATGGTACTAATTCCACGGGTCTCAACTCTCCAGGTTTCAGGGATTCTTCCTTCAGCTAAAACATGCATGTGGAACCCAGAGTATGATCAACCATGTGATCGGGAGACGTGTTCAAATATGTCTCAGTTTTCGTCCCCTGGTACTCGGGTGCAACATTCCAGACGCTTTACTAACACTCTCCCGACTTGGAGAGTCAGTGCCTTTAACCTCCTGTTTGGCCCTGTTTTCAATTTCAGTGGAAGATGAACAGGAATAGGGAGAACCAATGAGAGACAAGCTGGAGGTTTCTGGACGGGCAAATTTAACTCTCATTTCCCACCAAGGACAGGAATTAACCAAAGGCTCAGCGTGCCGTGCTGGAACCAGATTAGGGCCTGAAGCAATCCTGCGGTGTTGCGGCCAGCTCACAAGAAAGCGAGATGAAGAACGGAGCTCAGGGGCACAGGAATTCACAAACCTGCAGAGTTATAAATGACAGCAATCGTCCAAAAATATACTGAAGTAAGGCTGCCAAGAGGACTTGAAAGCGGGGCAGAATTGCAGGAAACCGATTTCAGGAGGTAGACTGGAATTGCATTTTAAGCATAGGAAAAGAGGCAGAACGTCCACAATGATGCACTTGGCCAAAAAGGGCGTATGCGTTTTTTCGTGAATCAGGAAAAAACGCATACGCACTTTTTGGCCAACCAAGCAAGCTTGCAAAGGAAATCTGCACTACAATGAAGTCTCACTTCCCCCCGGTCAGAAGGGCCATCTGAAAAAAGTGTAAAATCCAGAAAGGCAGGACAGGCCATGGAGAACTGGGAGCCTTGTTATGCTGATGGGCGGGATGTAAATTGCCAACAGCCACTCGGGAGAAGTGTATGGTGTTTCCTGAAACATCTAAAAAACAAAGCAACAGAGCCTAGGGCACTTCCACTTATGGTCCTATAGCTTAGGGAAATTAAAATCAAAAAGACACAGCCACCCCACAGTTTGGGACAGCTCTGTTTACAAGAACCTCGTTTACGGTACAAGTTCAATATCGCAGAAAGTGAAAAATGGATAAAGAAGTTGTGGTACTTATGTACAATGCAAAATCACTGAGCCATGAAATCTATGTCATCAGGCCCGTAGCAGCATAATGAGTGGATTCAGGTATGATGATTCTAACTGAAATATGTCACACAGAAAAAGAAACATCATAAGATATCACTAATACATGGAATGTGAACTTGGCTACACATGAACTGAATTACAAAACAGAACAGGGTCTCAAGTTTAGAAAACCAACTTATGCTTCCTTAAGGGGGAAAGTGAGTTGGGGTGCTGCATAAAACCAGAGTTTGAAATTAGCACAGATACCATTCAATAAGCCAAATATGTAATAGACAAGACCTACCCCTTGCTCAACAAAATGGACTCAACAATGAGGTATCACCTCACACCTGATAGAATGGGCATCATGAGAAAATCTACAAACAAAAATGCTGGAAAGGGTGTGGAGAAAAGGAACCCTCTTCCACTATTGTTGGGAATATAAATTGATACAGTCACTACGGAGAACAATATGGAGTTTCTTAAGAAACTAACAATAGAATTACCATATGATACAGCAATCCCAGTACTGGACATATACCCAGACAAAACCATAAATCAAAACGAGACATTCACCGCAATGTTCATTGCATCACTATTTACAATATCGAGGTAATGGAAGCAACCTAAATGCCCACAGACAGACGAATGCATAAAGCTGTGGTACATATATAAAATGGAATATTACTAAGCCATGAAAAGGAATGAAATTGGGTCATTTGTAGAGACGTCGATGGATCTAGAGACTGTCATACAGAGTGAAGTAAGTCAGAAAGACAAAAACAAATCTTGTATATTCATGCATATATGTGGAACCTAGAAAAACTGTACAGATTAACCATTTTGCAAGGCATAAATAGAGCAACAGATGTAGACAACAAATGTATGGACAACAAGGGGGGAAAGCTGTTGGGGGGTGGTGGTGGGAGGAGTTGAGAGACTGGGATTGGCATGTATACATTTATATGTATAAAATAGATAACCAATAAGAACCTGCTGTATAAAAATATAAAATAAAATTCAAAATTAAAAAGAAATAAAATTTAAAAAATAAAACAGAAAAAACAATTATTCCCTTCACATACATGTATTTATATGAATAAATTATTTCCATGCTTATATCTGTAAATACAAAAAAGAGGAATAAAATCTACCTTGAACCAAAAACGAAAAAGAGAAAAAAAACACAGAACCCACCAGTTCCACAGAGGAAAACCGTATCAGGGCACTTGCTCCAGTTGTAAACAATTCTGAAGTTGGCCAGTGGTGGGGAATCGTCTCCCATTCAGCCAGCAGCCCCCACGCAACAAGCGTCCTCATTGCAAAGCTGGGGCACCGTGCCGAGGCATCTGTGAGTAAACGTGAGCTGAGCCCCAGGCCAGTTGCTGCTGAACTATTCCCACCCGTCCCAGGTAAAACACCTGAATATATACAAGGACTTGAAAGCCTAGAGGAAGGGCCATAGAGCCACACGAGTGACAGCATGCCGGCCGACTTGGTGCCTGCAGGCCAGCCAGGATGGTCCTGGCCCTGGGTGCTCTTCTGGAAGATTTCCATTTCCCTGACTGAGATACCCGTCCTGTCCCTGCCCCCACTGCTTTTTTCCTTCCTCACCTCTGCCCAGGGAGAAATTCCAGCAGCAGGTATGGGTGACACATCCTCTTCTTTAGCAGGTGGCAGCCTGGCAACTGCTGCAGAAAGTCCAGCAGAGCCCCACTCACACTGGGCCACCCACAAAGCCGTGGCCTCTCACTCCCTCCCACCAGCCCAGCCCCGAGACTGCTGACAGGGCAGAGAAAATGGCGTCAGGCACGGCTGCAGGGGCTCTTGCTGCCTGGAGTGGTATTTATATTGATCTCAACCCAGGCACACCTGGGGAGGGCTGGCCCGCACGGTAAGGCTGCCCAGGTCAGCCAATCATCACCCCTCAGGGGCTCACAGTTGCAGAAAATGGAACTTGCTGAACCGGCCAGGTCCAAGGAACAGGTGTGGGCTCCTGAGAGTCAGGATAGACAAGGGGCTGCAGCTTTGGCTTGTTTTCTAATCATTTTATCTGGCCCATGAGTGGGAGACAACTTCAAGAAAACCCTCTCCTTATGAGAGGAACCCAGGAGTCAGGGAGAGGAGGGGTGGGTGGTGGTTGGAGACAGAGGCCTGGTGCCCCGGGTGCAGTGGAAGTCTCTGGAAGACCAGGTGGAGGGAGGCCGCACAGAGTGACGCCCAGGGTCACAGACCTGTCGCAGCTGCTGTTTGTTAGTTCAAGTCCTGCTCTGAGGTGCTCTGTGCCAGCTCTGAGCGACAGGTGAGCTGGGGGTGCTCTGCAATGAGGGCTATGTGCACGGTTCCTGTGTGCCCAGCCCTGCCATGGTACCTGCAAGGGTAGCTCTGTATCCTGGGAAGGGCCTGACCACGAGAGCCCCGTGGGCTGGGGTGGGGGTGGGGTACCTGCCCAGGTGAGCTCCATATTCTGGGATTGGTCTGACCACGAGAGCCCCATGGGCTGCTGGGGACCTGGTAAAGGATGTCAGGACAGTCAGTGAAGCCACCGAGGATATACCTCCAGTTGCTCCTAATTCCTACACCCTGCTGCTCATTCTACCAACCACCAGGACATGGTATTCTGTATTAGTCTTCAATGATGCCTTCTTTTGTATTCCATTAGTCCCAGAGTCACAAGAAATTTTGGCTTGTGAGTGGCAGGACTCAACATACAACTAAAACAATACTTCCGGGCCGTCTTGCCCCAAGGGTGCAAAAATTCCCACACCATCTTTGGGGAAAGCTTAGCTAAAGACCTAAAAGTTCTACCTCTGGAAAAGGAAACCCTCCTTCAGTACGCAGACAACATTCTGATCGCCAGCCCTACTAAGGAGGCCTCTGAACTACCAAGCCAATAAAGGATAGAAGTTGTCCAAGAAAAAGCTCAAATATCACAGACTGCGGTGACCTGCCTGGGCTTCATTCTCACAGAAGGTCGGAGAAGCCCATCCCAGGAAAGGGAAGAAACCATTTGCAGCCTTACCCCTTTCTAAAACTAGAAGACAGCTTAGGGGTTCCTGGGGAGGCCAGGGTTTGCTGCTTCTGGATCCCTAACTACAGTCTACTAGCTGGGCCTCTATATGAAACACTGAAAGGAAAAGATGATGATCCTTTTGAATAGAATCCAGAAGTGGCCTTTCAAGAATGGAAAGAGCAGTCAATTCAGACCCTTGCCCTGGAACTCCCTAATTTAGCTAAACCCTTTGACCTTTACATTCCCGGTGAAAGGTGAATCGCCATTGGAGAATTAGTGCAAAAACTGGGACCACTTGAAATGGAACAATGCAAGAATGCCATCCAGGTAGGATAAACTACGGTCACCAAGGGGCTTGGCCCACTGCCGCATCTGGCCAAGATACTGGCGGTATCTAAAAACCTGGAAATCAGCAGCCCAAAAGGCCACCTCCTTCCTAAGGGAAAAGGACCCCACGTGGTGATCCTAACCACCAACGATGCCCTGAAGTTGCAGGGTTCGCTCCGTGGGCACACCGACCTCGAGTGAGGAGGCCCTCCAACTCCAACATCCAGAGAGATAACCGGGGGCAACAGGGCACCATGACGACTCGTGTGAACATCACTTGACCTGGAGTTTCTCTCATAAAACAATAAGAGTGTGTCCCAAAAGAGTAGACTACTGCTTGCAGGACTTACTGCACCCAGAGGGGAGCTAATAATCTTGGTGGGGGAACCGTATATCACACTGTCACCATAGAAAAGCCTACAGACACCGTGATGATGGTGGCCAATAAGACCGGCTGGACTCCTGTTTACTTCAAAAGGCTGTTGACTCAGTGGTCATCATGGTCCTTGATCACCACTGACCCTGGACTGTCTGGGAGTTGAGCGGGCAGGGCTCTGACACCTGGTGCTGTTTGTACGTTAATTCAGGGGCCTAATTGAAGAAAGCGCAGACTACTGGTCAGAGCATCTAGGCTGGCAGAAATGGTCAGCCTAAGGTGGCCGAACAAATGTGGGGCGGGGTGAAACCGGCCCCCACAGCGTCTCTGCACATCTCTTTCCTGGACCCTTAAAGGTCATTAGAATCTATAACACTTCCAATGCTGGTGCTCAGGTGGACGAGCAGGGAGGCAGGGGGCCTGGGGACAATCAACGTCACCTGGAGGCTGCTGGGGAGAAGCTCTGACCCTCGCCCCCAGGTATTAGGGCTCCCAACTCAGCACTCAGCAGTTACAGAAGAAGTGTCTGCACCCTCAGCACTCCAAGAATGAGGAACGGGACAAAAGGCAGAGGAGGGGTTTGTCCCCAGCAAAGCCCATTAAAAATCCCTGGGAGATAAAAATAGAATCTGGGCAATAAAGTCAAGTCTAACCTTTTTTATCCTTTGTGCTTTGTCTAATTTCACGTGCTCCTAGGGTCCCGCATGCAGAGGTTCCACACCCGGCACTTCAGACCAGATTTCCTAGTGCAGAATGGCTGGGTCGACACCTCAGCTCCTGGGGCCCAGTGCAGACTCCGCGATATAGAGCCTGAGCTGCAGCCAACCTGGCCCTCGAGAGCTCCGCCCCCTCCTTCCCACTGACTCTGACAGGATCTCTACACAGCAGCCCAGCCCACAGCCCACGGGGTAGTGCATGCTCTCACCTCTCCATTCTCTGATCAAAATATAAAGTTTCCTTTGCTTGTGAACCAAACTCAGTCTCGATCTGTTGGCCCCAATGACACTGGGCAGGGGGACACTTGTTGGGGTCCACTCTGGAGGATCAGTAACAGAAATTGAGACTATTGTAACCTCAATGAACAGATGTGTGAGCCAAACTGTAGTTAACATAGAACAGTGTATAAGGCTCGGGTAAAATAAGATGTTTCTAACACTTCCATTTGATATTTCCATCACTTTATTATAAGCAAGTTCAGTGAAAAGGTTTGTCTTATTTGTCAGGTCAATATTAGAGAAACGAAGTGATTTCTTTCCAAGGATGTACATCTAATAATCTTGGTTAAAGCTTCAATCTTGTTTTAAATGCTTTTCCATTGAAAATGATACCTCTCTTTCAGCTCCCCCATTTCTGAGAAGTATAAAATCTTATAATTTATTATTACCAAAGGGGAAAGGTGGGAGGAGGGATAAATTAACAGTTTGGGATTAACACATACACACTGCTATGTATAAAATAGATCATCAACAAGGAACTACTGTATAGCACAGGGAACTACACTCAACATTTTGCAATAACCTATAAGGGGAAATAATCTGAAAAAGAATAGATATTTTTATTGACATCATCTATCAATGACAGTTAAAGTGTAACCTAAGGGAAGCTGGTGGTGAGTGCTTCTGACCCTGAAGACTTCAATCATCTAAAGTTTGGACTCTGCCTACTTCCCAAGGCCCTTAATGAACATATGTGTAGCCGTAGCTTAAAAAATTCCCCAGTTTGGGTTTCGGGGAGACACTGATTTTGAAAAAGCCCTGGTGTTCTCCTTACATGAATGGGACTCTTCCTACTGCTAAAACATGTCTGTCACACCCAGAGGATGGTATACCGTCTGATCGGGAAGAGTTTGGAAAAGGCATCTCCTCTCCTCATCTCCTGGTGCTCGGGTTCACCCCTCCAGCGTCTTTACTAACAGTCTCCCCACTTGGAGATGTCAGCACTGTCAACATCCTGTTGCGTACAGTTTGGAATTTGTCCAGAGGATGAAGCGGAAGGATGAGGAACAATGAGAGACAAGTCCTAGGTGTTCAGACAGGCACATGTCACTCTAATTTCCAATCAGGAAGACGAATTGACCAAAGGCTAGGGTTGCCCATGGAAACAGTATAGGGCTTGAGGAAATCCCGCTGCTTTGTGGCCAGTTCCCATAAACACAAGTTGAACAATGGAACTCAGGGGCAGTAAAATTCACAAAACTGCAGAGTTGAAAATATCCATCACTGAAAAATGTCTTGAGGAAAGTCAGAGAAAAGGACTTGTAAGCAAGGGAGAATGGCAGGAAAGGGATTTGAGGAGGTAGAAAGGACTCGCCATTAAGCACAAGAAAAGGAGCTGAACATTGCCAACATTGCAGTTGGCCAAAAAGGGTGTATGCGTTTTTTTCTGTATATATTCAAGAAAAGGGCATACACTTTTTTAGCCAACCAAACAGGTGGGCACTGGAAGTCAATACTACAAAAGATATCACTTCGCATCAGTCAGAAGAGCCATCCTCATAAAGCGTAAACAACAGAAATGCAGGACAGGGCAAGGAGAAGAGGGAGCCCTGTGAGACTTATAGTGGAAATGTATATTGCCAACGGCCATTCTGGAGAAGTGTATTGTGTTTACTAAAGCATCTAAAAAATGAGCTACAGAGCATAGGGCACTTGCACTCATGGGCGTATATCTTGAGAAAAACAAAAATCGAGAGGACACAGGCACCCCAATGTTTACCCCCTCTCTGTTTAAAAGATCCTCAACTAGGATATAACTTAAATGTCTCTGGAGGGAAAAAATGGGTAGAGATGTGGTACTTAGGTAGAGTGGAATATTATTCAGCCTGGAAATCAATGAAATATGGCCAGTTGTAACAACTCCGGAGGAGTTACGTATGATCTTTCTAAGTGACAGAATTCAAAAAGAAAAAGACACATATCATAAGATATCACTTAAAGGTGGAATCCAAAATGGCTACACATGAAATAAATTACAAAACAAAAACATAGTCAAATATGTAGAAAACACGCATAAGGCTGCTAAACGGGAAAGGTGGGGAGGGGTGAGGCATCACCCAGGAGGTTGAAATTAGCAAAGATACCATTCCAAATACCAAACTGATAATCAACAAGGCCTACACGGTAGCTAAAAGAACTGCACTCAGCACACTCAAGTCACCGGAAAAGAATATATACGACTGGTAAGAATCTGAAAAAGAATTTACTGATGTCTCTCTGTACGTGAATCAAGTGGATGTACAGCAGCAAGAAACAGAGCTTTGAAAATCAGCTGTAACCAATATAGTAATAAATTGAAAAAAATAAACGACAGAGAGACAGAGAAAACCTCTTACAACTTTTCCTCAGGGCCGGTGATGCAACATGGATTGAACACATCTAGACCCACAGCAGGATGAGACATAAGGCTGGAAACTGTTTGTGCTAAGAGAAATGTGAGGTTGGGTGAGGAAATGCACACCCTTTAAAGTAATACTACCTGGTACCCATTCAATGGGTCCCAAATATGCAGGTTCAAGGGATCTTCCTACAGCTAAAACATGCATGGAAAACCCAGAGGACTGTACACCATGTGATCGGGAGATGTGTCTAAAATGCAGCTCATTTATCCTCTCCTGGTGCTCCTGTTCACCATTCCAGCCACGTTACTTAGAATCTCCCCACTTGGAGAATCAGCACATTTCAACTTCTGTTTCACACATTTTGCAAATTGTGAGGAGGATGAATGGGGAACCAATGAGAGAATAGTTGTGGGGTTTGGACGGGCACATATCACTCTAATTTCCCATTAAGAATAAGAATTGAAAAAAGGCTCAGCCCGCCTCGCCCGAGCCAAAATAGGGCCTGAAGCAATCCTGCGGGTTTGAGGCCAGCTCACAAAAGAGCAACTTAAAAAATGGAGCTCAGGGTCACTGCAATTCACAAACCTGCAGAGTTATAAATGAAAACTAACGTCCAAAAATATGTTGAGGTAAGGCAAAGAAGAGGATCTGAATGCAAGACAGAATTGCAAGAAACAGATTTCAAGAGATAGATTGGACTCGTCTTTAAAGCACATGAAAAGCGGCAGAATTTCGACAATGATGCAGTTGGCCCAAAAGGGTGTATGCGTTTTTTCCTGATTATATCCAGGAAAAAACGCATACGCACTTTATGGGCAACGAAGCAAGCAAGCAATGCAAATGTGCACAACAAAGAAGTCTCATTTCCCACTGGTCAAAAGGGCCATCCTAAAAAATTGTAAAAACCAGAAATGCAGGACAGGCCATGGAGAACAGGGAGCCTTTATACGCTGATGGGCAGTGTGTGAACTGCCGAGAGCCACTCTGGAGAAGTGTATGGTGGTTCCTAAATCATCTAAAAAACAGAGCTACAGAGCATAGGACACTTCCAATCATGGGAGTATATCTAGGGAAATCTAAAAATTAACAAGACACAAGCACACCACAGTTTAGGGCTACTCTGTTTACAAGAACCTCAACTTCAGTATACCTTAAATATCCCAGGAAAGAGAACAATGGATAAAGAAGATGTGGTACTTATGTACAATGGAATATCTCTTCACCATGAAATCAATGTAATAAGGCTAGTAGAAGGATAAAGAGTGGATTTAGGTCCGATAATACTACTTGAAATAAGTCAAACAGAAAAAGAAACATATCATAAGATATCACTTATAGAGGGAAGGTAAATATGGCTGCACAAGAAATGAATTACAGAACAGAACAGTGTCTCACATTTAGAAAACACACTTATTTCAGCTTAAGGGGAAAGGAGAGGTGGGGTGATGCATAAAACCAGAGTTTGAAATTAGCACAGATACCGTTCAATAAACCAAATAGATATTAGACAAGATCTACACCTTGCTCAATGAACTGGCCTCAACACACCCTATACACCGCAGAGAAATATATCTGAGTAATAAGAATCTTAAAACCCATGTATTGATATATCTCCATAAGGGAATCAAGTGTGTGCAGAGTGGCACAAACACAGCAGTGAAAATGAGCTAAACCCCATTATAGAAATAAATTTTAAAAACAAAACTCAGAAACAATGAAAGAGAGAAAAATTCTTACAAAATTCGCTCAGGGGCTGTGATGCAACCTGGATTGACCACATATAAACCCACAGCTGGATAAGACATAAGGCTGGACACTTGGGGCTGAGAGGATTGATGAGCTTTGGTGAGCAACTGCCAAAAGTTTAATGCAATACTTCATGCTACTCATTCCAAGGGTCCCAACACTCCAGGTTGAAGGGAATCTTCCTACAGCTAAACCATGCTTGGGAAACCCAGCGACTGGTATACCATATGATCGGGAAAGGTTTCTAAAACGCACCTCATTTTTCCTCTCCTGGGGCTCCGGATCGACATTCCAGCCGCTTTACCAAAAATATCCCCACATGGAGAGTCAATGCCTTTAAGTTCTGGTATCGCACAGTCTGCAGTTAGTGCGGAGGATGAATGGGAATAGGGGGAACCAGTGAGAAACTAGCTGTAGCGGTTTCAATGGGCACATGTCACTCTAAATTCACATCAGTAAGAAGAATAAACCAAAGGCACAGCAAGGTGCCCCAGAAGAAGAATAGGGCCTGAAGGAATCCTGTGGTTATGAGGCAAGATCACAAAAATAAGAGCTGAAAAATGGAGCTAAGGGCCACTGCAATTCAAAAACCTGCAGAGTTATAAAGGCCAACTATTTTCAAAAAATATA
The DNA here is from genome assembly GCF_039906515.1 of Pseudorca crassidens. NCBI lineage: Eukaryota > Metazoa > Chordata > Mammalia > Artiodactyla > Delphinidae > Pseudorca > Pseudorca crassidens. Next base: position 230,051 of record NW_027135955.1, on the reverse strand, counting down.
TTGAGGTAAGGCTATGAAGAGGCATTGAAAGCAAGGCAGAATTGCAGGAAAACGATTTCAGGAGGTAGACTGGAATTGCATTTAAAGCATAGGAAAAGAGGCAGAACGTCCACAATGATTCACTTGGCCAAAAAGGGTGTATGCCTTTTTTCCTGAATTTATTCAGGAAAAAAGGCATACGCCCTTTTTGGCCAACCAAGCAAGCTTGCAAAGGAAATCTGCACTACAATGAAGTCTCACTTCCCCCTGGTCAAAAGGGCCATCTGAAAAAAGTGTAAAATCCAGAAAGGCAGGACAGGCCATGGAGAACTGGGAGCCTTGTTATGCTGATGGGCGGGATGTGTATGGTGTTTCCTGAAACATCTAAAAAACAAAGCAACAGAGCCTAGGGCACTTCCACTTATGGTCCTATAGCTTAGGGAAATTAAAATCAAAAAGACACAGCCACCCCAAAATTTGGGACGCCTCTGTTTACAAGAACCTCGTTAACCGTACAAGTTCAATATCACAGAAAGTGAAAAATGGATAAAGAACTTGTGGTACTTACGTACAATGCAGTATCACTCAGCAATGAAATCTATGTCATCAGGCCCGTAGCAGCATAATGAGTGGATTCAGGTACGATGATTCTAACTGAAATAAGACACACAGAAAAAGAAACATCATAAGATATCACTAATACACGGAATGTAAACTTGGCTACACAGGAACTGAATTACAGAACAGAACAGGGTCTCAAATTTAGAAAACCAACTTATGCTTGCTTAAGGGGAAAGGTGAGTTGGGGTGCTGCATAAAACCAGAGATTGAAATGAACACAGATAAAGTTCCTTAAGCCAAATATGGAATAGACAAGAGCTACTCCTTGCTCAACGAAATGGACTCAACACCCCATATTAAACGCCTAAGAATGTACCTGACTAGTAAGTATCTTAAAACCTATGGATTGCTATGTCTCCAAAAGAGAATCAAGCATGTGTACAGGGGCATAAACGCAGCAGTGATAGGATTGGAGAGGTTCGGTGAGCAAATGAAGACCCTTTGAAGTCATATTGCATGGTACCAATGCCACGGGTCTCAACTCTCCAGGTTTAAGGTATTCTTCCTTCAGCTAAAACATGCATGTGGAACCCAGAGTATGATCAACCGTGTGAACGGGAAACATGTTCAAATATGTCTCAGTTTTCCTCCCCTGGTACTCGGGTGCAAAATTCCAGACGCTTTACTAACACTCTCCCCAGTTGGAGAGTCAGCGCCTTTAACCTCCTGTTTGGCCCAGTTTGCAATTTCTGCGGAAGATGAACAGGAATAGCGAGAACCAATGAGAGACTAGCTGGAGGTGTCTGGACGGGCAAATTTAACTCTCATTTCCCACCAGGAAGAGGAAATAACCAAAGGCTCAACATGCCGTGCCGGAACAAGATTAGGGCCTGAAGCCATCCTGCGGTGTTGCGGCCAGCTCAAAAGAAAGCGAGTTGAAGAAAGGAGCTCAGGGGCACTGTAATTCACAAACCTGCAGAGTTATAAATGACAGCTATCGTCCAAAAATATACTGAAGTAAGGCTGCCAAGAGGACTTGAAAGCGGGGCAGAATTGCAGGAAACCGATTTCAGGAGGTAGACTGGAATTGCATTGAAAGCATAGGAAAAGAGGCAGAACGTCCACAATGATGCACTTGGCCAAAAAGGGCGTATGCGTTTTTTCCTGAATATATTCAGGAAAAAACGCATACGCCCTTTTTGGCCAACCAAGCAAGGTTGCAAAGGAAATCTGCACTACAATGAAGTCTCACTTCCCCCCGGTCAAAAGGGCCATCTGAAAAAAGTGTAAAATCCAGAAAGGCAGGACAGGCCATGGAGAACTGGGAGCCTTGTTATGCTGATGGGCGGGATGTAAATTGCCAACAGACACTCGGGAGAAGTGTATGGTGTTTCCTGAAACATCTAAAAAACAAAGCAACAGAGCCTAGGGCACTTCCACTTATGGTCCTATAGCTTAGGGAAATTAAAATCAAAAAGACACAGCCACCCCAAAGTTTGGGACGCCTCTGTTTACAAGAACCTCGTTTACCGTACAAGTTCAACATCGCAGAAAGTGAAAAATGGATAAAGAAGTTGTGGTATTTACTTACAAAGCAATATCACTCAGCAATGAAATCTATGTCATCAGGCCCTTAGCAGCACAATGAGTGGATTCAGGTATGATGATTCTAACTGAAATAAGTCACACAGAAAAAGAAACATCATAAGATATCAGTAATACACGGAATGTAAACTTGGCTACACAGGAACTGAATTACAAAACAGAACAGGGTCTCAAATTTAGAAAACCAACTTATACTTGCTTAATGGGAAAGGTGAGTTGGGGTGCTGCATAAAACCAGAGATTGAAATGAGCACAGATAAAGTTCCTTAAGCCAAATATGGAATAGACAAGAGCTACTCCTTGCTCAACGAAATGGACTCAACACCCCATATTAAATGCCTAGGAATGTACCTGACTAGTAATTATCTTAAAACCTATGGATTGCTATGTCTCCGAAAGGGAATCAAGCGTGTGTACAGGGGCATAAATGCAGCAGTGATAGGATTGGAGAGGTTTGGTGAGCAAATGAAGACCCTTTAAAATCATATTGCATGGTACTAATTCCACGGGTCTCAACTCTCCAGGTTTCAGGGATTCTTCCTTCAGCTAAAACATGCATGTGGAACCCAGAGTATGATCAACCATGTGATCGGGAGATGTGTTCAAATATGTCTCAGTTTTCGTCCCCTGGTACTCGGGTGCAACATTCCAGACGCTTTACTAACACTCTCCCGACTTGGAGAGTCAGTGCCTTTAACCTCCTGTTTGGCCCTGTTTTCAATTTCAGTGGAAGATGAACAGGAATAGGGAGAACCAATGAGAGACAAGCTGGAGGTTTCTGGACGGGCAAATTTAACTTTCATTTCCCACCAAGGACAGGAATTAACCAAAGGCTCAGCGTGCCGTGCTGGAACCAGATTAGGGCCTGAAGCAATCCTGCGGTGTTGCGGCCAGCTCACAAGAAAGCGAGATGAAGAATGGAGCTCAGGGGCACAGGAATTCACAAACCTGCAGAGTTATAAATGACAGCAATCGTCCAAAAATATACTGAAGTAAGGCTGCCAAGAGGACTTGAAAGCGGGGCAGAATTGCAGGAAACCGATTTCAGGAGGTAGACTGGAATTGCATTTTAAGCATAGGAAAAGAGGCAGAACGTCCACAATGATGCACTTGGCCAAAAAGGGCGTATGCGTTTTTTCGTGAATCAGGAAAAAACGCATACGCACTTTTTGGCCAACCAAGCAAGCTTGCAAAGGAAATCTGCACTACAATGAAGTCTCACTTCCCCCCGGTCAGAAGGGCCATCTGAAAAAAGTGTAAAATCCAGAAAGGCAGGACAGGCCATGGAGAACTGGGAGCCTTGTTATGCTGATGGGCGGGATGTAAATTGCCAACAGCCACTCGGGAGAAGTGTATGGTGTTTCCTGAAACATCTAAAAAACAAAGCAACAGAGCCTAGGGCACTTCCACTTATGGTCCTATAGCTTAGGGAAATTAAAATCAAAAAGACACAGCCACCCCACAGTTTGGGACAGCTCTGTTTACAAGAACCTCGTTTACGGTACAAGTTCAATATCGCAGAAAGTGAAAAATGGATAAAGAAGTTGTGGTACTTATGTACAATGCAAAATCACTGAGCCATGAAATCTATGTCATCAGGCCCGTAGCAGCATAATGAGTGGATTCAGGTATGATGATTCTAACTGAAATATGTCACACAGAAAAAGAAACGTCATAAGATATCACTAATACATGGAATGTGAACTTGGCTACACATGAACTGAATTACAAAACAGAACAGGGTCTCAAGTTTAGAAAACCAACTTATGCTTCCTTAAGGGGGAAAGTGAGTTGGGGTGCTGCATAAAACCAGAGTTTGAAATTAGCACAGATACCATTCAATAAGCCAAATATGTAATAGACAAGACCTACCCCTTGCTCAACAAAATGGACTCAACAATGAGGTATCACCTCACACCTGATAGAATGGGCATCATGAGAAAATCTACAAACAAAAATGCTGGAAAGGGTGTGGAGAAAAGGAACCCCCTTCCACTATTGTTGGGAATATAAATTGATACAGTCACTACGGAGAACAATATGGAGTTTCTTAAGAAACTAACAATAGAATTACCATATGATACAGCAATCCCAGTACTGGACATATACCCAGACAAAACCATAAATCAAAACGAGACATTCACCGCAATGTTCATTGCATCACTATTTACAATATCGAGGTAATGGAAGCAACCTAAATGCCCACAGACAGACGAATGCATAAAGCTGTGGTACATATATAAAATGGAATATTACTAAGCCATGAAAAGGAATGAAATTGGGTCATTTGTAGAGACGTCGATGGATCTAGAGACTGTCATACAGAGTGAAGTAAGTCAGAAAGACAAAAACAAATCTTGTATATTCATGCATATATGTGGAACCTAGAAAAACTGTACAGATTAACCATTTTGCAAGGCATAAATAGAGCAACAGATGTAGACAACAAATGTATGGACAACAAGGGGGGAAAGCTGTTGGGGGGGTGGTGGTGGGAGGAGTTGAGAGACTGGGATTGGCATGTATACATTTATATGTATAAAATAGATAACCAATAAGAACCTGCTGTATAAAAATATAAAATAAAATTCAAAATTAAAAAGAAATAAAATTTAAAAAATAAAACAGAAAAAACAATTATTCCCTTCACATACATGTATTTATATGAATAAATTATTTCCATGCTTATATCTGTAAATACAAAAAAGAGGAATAAAATCTACCTTGAACCAAAAACGAAAAAGAGAAAAAAAACACAGAACCCACCAGTTCCACAGAGGAAAACCGTATCAGGGCACTTGCTCCAGTTGTAAACAATTCTGAAGTTGGCCAGTGGTGGGGAATCGTCTCCCATTCAGCCAGCAGCCCCCACACAACAAGCGTCCTCATTGCAAAGCTGGGGCACCGTGCCGAGGCATCTGTGAGTAAACGTGAGCTGAGCCCCAGGCCAGTTGCTGCTGAACTATTCCCACCCGTCCCAGGTAAAACACCTGAATATATACAAGGACTTGAAAGCCTAGAGGAAGGGCCATAGAGCCACACGAGTGACAGCATGCCGGCCGACTTGGTGCCTGCAGGCCAGCCAGGATGGTCCTGGCCCTGGGTGCTCTTCTGGAAGATTTCCATTTCCCTGACTGAGATACCCGTCCTGTCCCTGCCCCCACTGCTTTTTTCCTTCCTCACCTCTGCCCAGGGAGAAATTCCAGCAGCAGGTATGGGTGACACATCCTCTTCTTTAGCAGGTGGCAGCCTGGCAACTGCTGCAGAAAGTCCAGCAGAGCCCCACTCACACTGGGCCACCCACAAAGCCGTGGCCTCTCACTCCCTCCCACCAGCCCAGCCCCGAGACTGCTGACAGGGCAGAGAAAATGGCGTCAGGCACGGCTGCAGGGGCTCTTGCTGCCTGGAGTGGTATTTATATTGATCTCAACCCAGGCACACCTGGGGAGGGCTGGCCCGCACGGTAAGGCTGCCCAGGTCAGCCAATCATCACCCCTCAGGGGCTCACAGTTGCAGAAAATGGAACTTGCTGAACCGGCCAGGTCCAAGGAACAGGTGTGGGCTCCTGAGAGTCAGGATAGACAAGGGGCTGCAGCTTTGGCTTGTTTTCTAATCATTTTATCTGGCCCATGAGTGGGAGACAACTTCAAGAAAACCCTCTCCTTATGAGAGGAACCCAGGAGTCAGGGAGAGGAGGGGTGGGTGGTGGTTGGAGACAGAGGCCTGGTGCCCCGGGTGCAGTGGAAGTCTCTGGAAGACCAGGTGGAGGGAGGCCGCACAGAGTGACGCCCAGGGTCACAGACCTGTCGCAGCTGCTGTTTGTTAGTTCAAGTCCTGCTCTGAGGTGCTCTGTGCCAGCTCTGAGCGACAGGTGAGCTGGGGGTGCTCTGCAATGAGGGCTATGTGCACGGTTCCTGTGTGCCCAGCCCTGCCATGGTACCTGCAAGGGTAGCTCTGTATCCTGGGAAGGGCCTGACCACGAGAGCCCCGTGGGCTGGGGTGGGGGTGGGGTACCTGCCCAGGTGAGCTCCATATTCTGGGATTGGTCTGACCACGAGAGCCCCATGGGCTGCTGGGGACCTGGTAAAGGATGTCAGGACAGTCAGTGAAGCCACCGAGGATATACCTCCAGTTGCTCCTAATTCCTACACCCTGCTGCTCATTCTACCAACCACCAGGACATGGTATTCTGTATTAGTCTTCAATGATGCCTTCTTTTGTATTCCATTAGTCCCAGAGTCACAAGAAATTTTGGCTTGTGAGTGGCAGGACTCAACATACAACTAAAACAATACTTCCGGGCCGTCTTGCCCCAAGGGTGCAAAAATTCCCACACCATCTTTGGGGAAAGCTTAGCTAAAGACCTAAAAGTTCTACCTCTGGAAAAGGAAACCCTCCTTCAGTACGCAGACAACATTCTGATCGCCAGCCCTACTAAGGAGGCCTCTGAACTACCAAGCCAATAAAGGATAGAAGTTGTCCAAGAAAAAGCTCAAATATCACAGACTGCGGTGACCTGCCTGGGCTTCATTCTCACAGAAGGTCGGAGAAGCCCATCCCAGGAAAGGGAAGAAACCATTTGCAGCCTTACCCCTTTCTAAAACTAGAAGACAGCTTAGGGGTTCCTGGGGAGGCCAGGGTTTGCTGCTTCTGGATCCCTAACTACAGTCTACTAGCTGGGCCTCTATATGAAACACTGAAAGGAAAAGATGATGATCCTTTTGAATAGAATCCAGAAGTGGCCTTTCAAGAATGGAAAGAGCAGTCAATTCAGACCCTTGCCCTGGAACTCCCTAATTTAGCTAAACCCTTTGACCTTTACATTCCCGGTGAAAGGTGAATCGCCATTGGAGAATTAGTGCAAAAACTGGGACCACTTGAAATGGAACAATGCAAGAATGCCATCCAGGTAGGATAAACTACGGTCACCAAGGGGCTTGGCCCACTGCCGCATCTGGCCAAGATACTGGCGGTATCTAAAAACCTGGAAATCAGCAGCCCAAAAGGCCACCTCCTTCCTAAGGGAAAAGGACCCCACGTGGTGATCCTAACCACCAACGATGCCCTGAAGTTGCAGGGTTCGCTCCGTGGGCACACCGACCTCGAGTGAGGAGGCCCTCCAACTCCAACATCCAGAGAGATAACCGGGGGCAACAGGGCACCATGACGACTCGTGTGAACATCACTTGACCTGGAGTTTCTCTCATAAAACAATAAGAGTGTGTCCCAAAAGAGTAGACTACTGCTTGCAGGACTTACTGCACCCAGAGGGGAGCTAATAATCTTGGCGGGGGAACCGTATATCACACTGTCACCATAGAAAAGCCTACAGACACCGTGATGATGGTGGCCAATAAGACCGGCTGGACTCCTGTTTACTTCAAAAGGCTGTTGACTCAGTGGTCATCATGGTCCTTGATCACCACTGACCCTGGACTGTCTGGGAGTTGAGCGGGCAGGGCTCTGACACCTGGTGCTGTTTGTACGTTAATTCAGGGGCCTAATTGAAGAAAGCGCAGACTACTGGTCAGAGCATCTAGGCTGGCAGAAACGGTCAGCCTAAGGTGGCCGAACAAATGTGGGGCGGGGTGAAACCGGCCCCCACAGCGTCTCTGCACATCTCTTTCCTGGACCCTTAAAGGTCATTAGAATCTATAACACTTCCAATGCTGGTGCTCAGGTGGACGAGCAGGGAGGCAGGGGGCCTGGGGACAATCAACGTCACCTGGAGGCTGCTGGGGAGAAGCTCTGACCCTCGCCCCCAGGTATTAGGGCTCCCAACTCAGCACTCAGCAGTTACAGAAGAAGTGTCTGCACCCTCAGCACTCCAAGAATGAGGAACGGGACAAAAGGCAGAGGAGGGGTTTGTCCCCAGCAAAGCCCATTAAAAATCCCTGGGAGATAAAAATAGAATCTGGGCAATAAAGTCAAGTCTAACCTTTTTTATCCTTTGTGCTTTGTCTAATTTCACGTGCTCCTAGGGTCCCGCATGCAGAGGTTCCACACCCGGCACTTCAGACCAGATTTCCTAGTGCAGAATGGCTGGGTCGACACCTCAGCTCCTGGGGCCCAGTGCAGACTCCGCGATATAGAGCCTGAGCTGCAGCCAACCTGGCCCTCGAGAGCTCCGCCCCCTCCCTCCCACTGACTCTGACAGGATCTCTACACAGCAGCCCAGCCCACAGCCCACGGGGTAGTGCATGCTCTCACCTCTCCATTCTCTGATCAAAATATAAAGTTTCCTTTGCTTGTGAACCAAACTCAGTCTCGATCTGTTGGCCCCAATGACACTGGGCAGGGGGACACTTGTTGGGGTCCACTCTGGAGGATCAGTAACAGAAATTGAGACTATTGTAACCTCAATGAACAGATGTGTGAGCCAAACTGTAGTTAACATAGAACAGTGTATAAGGCTCGGGTAAAATAAGATGTTTCTAACACTTCCATTTGATATTTCCATCACTTTATTATAAGCAAGTTCAGTGAAAAGGTTTGTCTTATTTGTCAGGTCAATATTAGAGAAACGAAGTGATTTCTTTCCAAGGATGTACATCTAATAATCTTGGTTAAAGCTTCAATCTTGTTTTAAATGCTTTTCCATTGAAAATGATACCTCTCTTTCAGCTCCCCCATTTCTGAGAAGTATAAAATCTTATAATTTATTATTACCAAAGGGGAAAGGTGGGAGGAGGGATAAATTAACAGTTTGGGATTAACACATACACACTGCTATGTATAAAATAGATCATCAACAAGGAACTACTGTATAGCACAGGGAACTACACTCAACATTTTGCAATAACCTATAAGGGGAAATAATCTGAAAAAGAATAGATATTTTTATTGACATCATCTATCAATGACAGTTAAAGTGTAACCTAAGGGAAGCTGGTGGTGAGTGCTTCTGACCCTGAAGACTTCAATCATCTAAAGTTTGGACTCTGCCTACTTCCCAAGGCCCTTAATGAACATATGTGTAGCCGTAGCTTAAAAAATTCCCCAGTTTGGGTTTCGGGGAGACACTGATTTTGAAAAAGCCCTGGTGTTCTCCTTACATGAATGGGACTCTTCCTACTGCTAAAACATGTCTGTCACACCCAGAGGATGGTATACCGTCTGATCGGGAAGAGTTTGGAAAAGGCATCTCCTCTCCTCATCTCCTGGTGCTCGGGTTCACCCCTCCAGCGTCTTTACTAACAGTCTCCCCACTTGGAGATGTCAGCACTGTCAACATCCTGTTGCGTACAGTTTGGAATTTGTCCAGAGGATGAAGCGGAAGGATGAGGAACAATGAGAGACAAGTCCTAGGTGTTCAGACAGGCACATGTCACTCTAATTTCCAATCAGGAAGACGAATTGACCAAAGGCTAGGGTTGCCCATGGAAACAGTATAGGGCTTGAGGAAATCCCGCTGCTTTGTGGCCAGTTCCCATAAACACAAGTTGAACAATGGAACTCAGGGGCAGTAAAATTCACAAAACTGCAGAGTTGAAAATATCCATCACTGAAAAATGTCTTGAGGAAAGTCAGAGAAAAGGACTTGTAAGCAAGGGAGAATGGCAGGAAAGGGATTTGAGGAGGTAGAAAGGACTCGCCATTAAGCACAAGAAAAGGAGCTGAACATTGCCAACATTGCAGTTGGCCAAAAAGGGTGTATGCGTTTTTTTCTGTATATATTCAAGAAAAGGGCATACACTTTTTTAGCCAACCAAACAGGTGGGCACTGGAAGTCAATACTACAAAAGATATCACTTCGCATCAGTCAGAAGAGCCATCCTCATAAAGCGTAAACAACAGAAATGCAGGACAGGGCAAGGAGAAGAGGGAGCCCTGTGAGACTTATAGTGGAAATGTATATTGCCAACGGCCATTCTGGAGAAGTGTATTGTGTTTACTAAAGCATCTAAAAAATGAGCTACAGAGCATAGGGCACTTGCACTCATGGGCGTATATCTTGAGAAAAACAAAAATCGAGAGGACACAGGCACCCCAATGTTTACCCCCTCTCTGTTTAAAAGATCCTCAACTAGGATATAACTTAAATGTCTCTGGAGGGAAAAAATGGGTAGAGATGTGGTACTTAGGTAGAGTGGAATATTATTCAGCCTGGAAATCAATGAAATATGGCCAGTTGTAACAACTCCGGAGGAGTTACGTATGATCTTTCTAAGTGACAGAATTCAAAAAGAAAAGGACACATATCATAAGATATCACTTAAAGGTGGAATCCAAAATGGCTACACATGAAATAAATTACAAAACAAAAACATAGTCAAATATGTAGAAAACACGCATAAGGCTGCTAAACGGGAAAGGTGGGGAGGGGTGAGGCATCACCCAGGAGGTTGAAATTAGCAAAGATACCATTCCAAATACCAAACTGATAATCAACAAGGCCTACACGGTAGCTAAAAGAACTGCACTCAGCACACTCAAGTCACCGGAAAAGAATATATACGACTGGTAAGAATCTGAAAAAGAATTTACTGATGTCTCTCTGTACGTGAATCAAGTGGATGTACAGCAGCAAGAAACAGAGCTTTGAAAATCAGCTGTAACCAATATAGTAATAAATTGAAAAAAATAAACGACAGAGAGACAGAGAAAACCTCTTACAACTTTTCCTCAGGGCCGGTGATGCAACATGGATTGAACACATCTAGACCCACAGCAGGATGAGACATAAGGCTGGAAACTGTTTGCGCTAAGAGAAATGTGAGGTTGGGTGAGGAAATGCACACCCTTTAAAGTAATACTACCTGGTACCCATTCAATGGGTCCCAAATATGCAGGTTCAAGGGATCTTCCTACAGCTAAAACATTCATGGAAAACCCAGAGGACTGTACACCATGTGATCGGGAGATGTGTCTAAAATGCAGCTCATTTATCCTCTCCTGGTGCTCCTGTTCACCATTCCAGCCACGTTACTTAGAATCTCCCCACTTGGAGAATCAGCACATTTCAACTTCTGTTTCACACATTTTGCAAATTGTGAGGAGGATGAACGGGGAACCAATGAGAGAATAGTTGTGGGGTTTGGACGGGCACATATCACTCTAATTTCCCATTAAGAATAAGAATTGAAAAAAGGCTCAGCCCGCCTCGCCCGAGCCAAAATAGGGCCTGAAGCAATCCTGCGGGTTTGAGGCCAGCTCACAAAAGAGCAACTTAAAAAATGGAGCTCAGGGTCACTGCAATTCACAAACCTGCAGAGTTATAAATGAAAACTAACGTCCAAAAATATGTTGAGGTAAGGCAAAGAAGAGGATCTGAATGCAAGACAGAATTGCAAGAAACAGATTTCAAGAGATAGATTGGACTCGTCTTTAAAGCACATGAAAAGCGGCAGAATTTCGACAATGATGCAGTTGGCCCAAAAGGGCGTATGCGTTTTTTCCTGATTATATCCAGGAAAAAACGCATACGCACTTTATGGGCAACGAAGCAAGCAAGCAATGCAAATGTGCACAACAAAGAAGTCTCATTTCCCACTGGTCAAAAGGGCCATCCTAAAAAATTGTAAAAACCAGAAATGCAGGACAGGCCATGGAGAACAGGGAGCCTTTATACGCTGATGGGCAGTGTGTGAACTGCCGAGAGCCACTCTGGAGAAGTGTATGGTGGTTCCTAAATCATCTAAAAAACAGAGCTACAGAGCATAGGACACTTCCAATCATGGGAGTATATCTAGGGAAATCTAAAAATTAACAAGACACAAGCACACCACAGTTTAGGGCTACTCTGTTTACAAGAACCTCAACTTCAGTATACCTTAAATATCCCAGGAAAGAGAACAATGGATAAAGAAGATGTGGTACTTATGTACAATGGAATATCTCTTCACCATGAAATCAATGTAATAAGGCTAGTAGAAGGATAAAGAGTGGATTTAGGTCCGATAATACTACTTGAAATAAGTCAAACAGAAAAAGAAACATATCATAAGATATCACTTATAGAGGGAGGGTAAATATGGCTGCACAAGAAATGAATTACAGAACAGAACAGTGTCTCACATTTAGAAAACACACTTATTTCAGCTTAAGGGGAAAGGAGAGGTGGGGTGATGCATAAAACCAGAGTTTGAAATTAGCACAGATACCGTTCAATAAACCAAATAGATATTAGCCAAGATCTACACCTTGCTCAATGAACTGGCCTCAACACACCCTATACACCGCAGAGAAATATATCTGAGTAATAAGAATCTTAAAACCCATGTATTGATATATCTCCATAAGGGAATCAAGTGTGTGCAGAGTGGCACAAACACAGCAGTGAAAATGAGCTAAACCCCATTATAGAAATAAATTTTAAAAACAAAACGCAGAAACAATGAAAGAGAGAAAAATTCTTACAAAATTCGCTCAGGGGCTGTGATGCAACCTGGATTGACCACATATAAACCCACAGCTGGATAAGACATAAGGCTGGACACTTGGGGCTGAGAGGATTGATGAGCTTTGGTGAGCAACTGCCAAAAGTTTAATGCAATACTTCATGCTACTCATTCCAAGGGTCCCAACACTCCAGGTTGAAGGGAATCTTCCTACAGCTAAACCATGCTTGGGAAACCCAGCGACTGGTATACCATATGATCGGGAAAGGTTTCTAAAACGCACCTCATTTTTCCTCTCCTGGGGCTCCGGATCGACATTCCAGCCGCTTTACCAAAAATATCCCCACATGGAGAGTCAATGCCTTTAAGTTCTGGTATCGCACAGTCTGCAGTTAGTGCGGAGGATGAATGGGAATAGGGGGAACCAGTGAGAAACTAGCTGTAGCGGTTTCAATGGGCACATGTCACTCTAAATTCACATCAGTAAGAAGAATAAACCAAAGGCACAGCAAGGTGCCCCAGAAGAAGAATAGGGCCTGAAGGAATCCTGTGGTTATGAGGCAAGATCACAAAAATAAGAGCTGAAAAATGGAGCTAAGGGCCACTGCAATTCAAAAACCTGCAGAGTTATAAAGGCCAACTATTTTCAAAAAATATATTGAGGTAAGGCTATGAAGAGGCATTGAAAGCAAGGCAGAATTGCAGGAAAACGATTTCAGGAGGTAGACTGGAATTGCATTTAAAGCATAGGAAAAGAGGCAGAACGTCCACAATGATTCACTTGGCCAAAAAGGGCGTATGACTTTTTTCCTGAATTTATTCAGGAAAAAAGGCATACGCCCTTTTTGGCCAACCAAGCAAGCTTGCAAAGGAAATCTGCACTACAATGAAGTCTCACTTCCCCCTGTTCAAAAGGGCCATCTGAAAAAAGTGTAAAATCCAGAAAGGCAGGACAGGCCATGGAGAACTGGGAGCCTTGTTATGCTGATGGGCGGGATGTGTATGGTGTTTCCTGAAACATCTAAAAAACAAAGCAACAGAGCCTAGGGCACTTCCACTTATGGTCCTATAGCTTAGGGAAATTAAAATCAAAAAGACACAGCCACCCCAAAATTTGGGACGCCTCTGTTTACAAGAACCTCATTAACCGTACAAGTTCAATATCACAGAAAGTGAAAAATGGATAAAGAACTTGTGGTACTTACGTACAATGCAGTATCACTCAGCAATGAAATCTATGTCATCAGGCCCGTAGCAGCATAATGACTGGATTCAGGTACGATGATTCTAACTGAAATAAGACACACAGAAAAAGAAACATCATAAGATATCAGTAATACACGGAATGTAAACTTGGCTACACAGGAACTGAATTACAGAACAGAACAGGGTCTCAAATTTAGAAAACCAACTTATGCTTGGTTAAGGCTAAAGGTGAGTTGGGGTGCTGCATAAAACCAGAGATTGAAATGAACACAGATAAAGTTCCTTAAGGCAAATATGGAATAGACAAGAGCTACTCCTTGCTCAACGAAATGGACTCAACACCCCATATTAAACGCCTAAGAATGTACCTGACTAGTAAGTATCTTAAAACCTATGGATTGCTATGTCTCCAAAAGAGAATCAAGCATGTGTACAGGGGCATAAACGCAGCAGTGATAGGATTGGAGAGGTTCAGTGAGCAAATGAAGACCCTTTGAAGTCATATTGCATGGTACCAATGCCACGGGTCTCAACTCTCCAGGTTTAAGGTATTCTTCCTTCAGCTAAAACATGCATGTGGAACCCAGAGTATGATCAACCGTGTGAACGGGAAACATGTTCAAATATGTCTCAGTTTTCCTCCCCTGGTACTCGGGTGCAACATTCCAGACGCTTTACTAACACTCTCCCCACTTGGAGAGTCAGCGCCTTTAACCTCCTGTTTGGCCCAGTTTGCAATTTCTGCGGAAGATGAACAGGAATAGCGAGAACCAATGAGAGACTAGCTGGAGGTGTCTGGACGGGCAAATTTAACTCTCATTTCCCACCAGGAAGAGGAAATAACCAAAGGCTCATCATGCCGTGCCGGAACCAGATTAGGGCCTGAAGCCATCCTGCGGTGTTGCGGCCAGCTCAAAAGAAAGCGAGTTGAAGAAAGGAGCTCAGGGGCACTGTAATTCACAAACCTGCAGAGTTATAAATAACAGCTATCGTCCAAAAATATACTGAAGTAAGGCTGCCAAGAGGACTTGAAAGCGGGGCAGAATTGCAGGAAACCGATTTCAGGAGGTAGACTGGAATTGCATTGAAAGCATAGGAAAAGAGGCAGAACGTCCACAATGATTCACTTGGCCAAAAAGGGCGTATGCGTTTTTTCCTGAATATATTCAGGAAAAAACGCATACGCCCTTTTTGGCCAACCAAGCAAGCTTGCAAAGGAAATCTGCACTACAATGAAGTCTCACTTCCCCCCGGTCAAAAGGGCCATCTGAAAAAAGTGTAAAATCCAGAAAGACAGGACAGGCCATGGAGAACTGGGAGCCTTGTTATGCTGATGGGCGGGATGTAAATTGCCAACAGACACTCGGGAGAAGTGTATGGTGTTTCCTGAAACATCTAAAAAACAAAGCAACAGAGCCTAGGGCACTTCCACTTATGGTCCTATAGCTTAGGGAAATTAAAATCAAAAAGACACAGCCACCCCAAAGTTTGGGACGCCTCTGTTTACAAGAACCTCGTTTACCGTACAAGTTCAACATCGCAGAAAGTGAAAAATGGATAAAGAAGTTGTGGTATTTACTTACAAAGCAATATCACTCAGCAATGAAATCTATGTCATCAGGACCTTAGCAGCACAATGAGTGGATTCAGGTATGATGATTCTAACTGAAATAAGTCACACAGAAAAAGAAACATCATAAGATATCACTAATACACAGAATGTAAACTTGGCTACACAGGAACTGAATTACAAAACAGAACAGGGTCTCAAATTTAGAAAACCAACTTATGCTTGCTTAATGGGAAAGGTGAGTTGGGGTGCTGCATAAAACCAGAGATTGAAATGAGCACAGATAAAGTTGCTTAAGCCAAATATGGAATAGACAAGAGCTACTCCTAGCTCAACGAAATGGACTCAACACCCCATATTAAATGCCTAAGAATGTACCTGACTAGTAATTATCTTAAAACCTATGGATTTCTATGTCTCCGAAAGGGAATCAAGCGTGTGTACAGGGGCATAAATGCAGCAGTGATAGGATTGGAGAGGTTTGGTGAGCAAATGAAGACCCTTTGAAATCATATTGCAAGGTACTCATTCCACGGGTCTCAACTCTCCAGGTTTCAGGGATTCTTCCTTCAGCTAAAACATGCATGTGGAACCCAGAGTATGATCAACCATGTGAATGGGAGACGTGTTCAAATATGTCTCAGTTTTCGTCCCCTGGTACTCGGGTGCAGCATTCCAGACGCTTTACTAACACTCTCCCGACTTGGAGAGTCAGTGCCTTTAACCTCCTGTTTGGCCCTGTTTTCAATTTCAGTGGAAGATGAACAGGAATAGGGAGAACCAATGAGAGACAAGCTGGAGGTTTCTGGACGGGCAAATTTAACTCTCATTTCCCACCAAGGACAGGAATTAACCAAAGGCTCAGCGTGCCGTGCTGGAACCAGATTAGGGCCTGAAGCAATCCTGCGGTGTTGCGGCCAGCTCACAAGAAAGCGAGATGAAGAACGGAGCTCAGGGGCACAGGAATTCACAAACCTGCAAAGTTATAAATGACAGCAATCGTCCAAAAATATACTGAAGTAAGGCTGCCAAGAGGACTTGAAAGCGGGGCAGAATTGCAGGAAACCGATTTCAGGAGGTAGACTGGAATTGCATTTTAAGCATAGGAAAAGAGGCAGAACGTCCACAATGATGCACTTGGCCAAAAAGTGCGTATGCGTTTTTTCCTGAATCAGGAAAAAACGCATATGCACTTTTTGGCCAACCAAGCAAGGTTGCAAAGGAAATCTGCACTACAATGAAGTCTCACTTCCCCCCGGTCAAAAGGGCCATCTGAAAAAAGTGTAAAATCCAGAAAGGCAGGACAGGCCATGGAGAACTGGGAGCCTTGTTATGCTGATGGGCGGGATGTAAATTGCCAACAGACACTCGGGAGAAGTGTATGGTGTTTCCTGAAACATCTAAAAAACAAAGCAACAGAGCCTAGGGCACTTCCACTTATGGTCCTATAGCTTAGGGAAATTAAAATCAAAAAGACACAGCCACCCCACAGTTTGGGACAGCTCTGTTTACAAGAACCTCGTTTACGGTACAAGTTCAATATCGCAGAAAGTGAAAACTGGATAAAGAAGTTGTGGTACTTATGTACAATGCAAAATCACTGAGCCATGAAATCTATGTCATCAGGCCCGTAGCAGCATAATGAGTGGATTCAGGTATGATGATTCTAACTGAAATATGTCACACAGAAAAAGAAACATCATAAGATATCACTAATACATGGAATGTGAACTTGGCTACACATGAACTGAATTACAAAACAGAACAGGGTCTCAAGTTTAGAAAACCAACTTATGCTTCCTTAAGGGGGAAAGTGAGTTGGGGTGCTGCATAAAACCAGAGTTTGAAATTAGCACAGATACCATTCAATAAGCCAAATATGTAATAGACAAGACCTACCCCTTGCTCAACAAAATGGACTCAACAATGAGGTATCACCTCACACCTGATAGAATGGGCATCATGAGAAAATCTACAAACAAAAATGCTGGAAATGGTGTGGAGAAAAGGAACCCTCTTCCACTATTGTTGGGAATATAAATTGATACAGTCACTACGGAGAACAATATGGAGTTTCTTAAGAAACTAACAATAGAATTACCATAAGATACAGCAATCCCAGTACTGGACATATACCCAGACAAAACCATAAATCAAAACGAGACATTCACCGCAATGTTCATTGCATCACTATTTACAATATCGAGGTAATGGAAGCAACCTAAATGCCCACAGACAGACGAATGCATAAAGCTGTGGTACATATATAAAATGGAATATTACTAAGCCATGAAAAGGAATGAAATTGGGTCATTTGTAGAGACGTCGATGGATCTAGAGACTGTCATACAGAGTGAAGTAAGTCAGAAAGACAAAAACAAATCTTGTATATTCATGCATATATGTGGAACCTAGAAAAACTGTACAGATTAACCATTTTGCAAGGCATAAATAGAGCAACAGATGTAGACAACAAATGTATGGACAACAAGGGGGGAAAGCTGTTGGTGGGGTGGTGGTGGTGGGAGGAGTTGAGAGACTGGGATTGGCATGTATACATTTATATGTATAAAATAGATAACCAATAAGAACCTGCTGTATAAAAATATAAAATAAAATTCAAAATTAAAAAGAAATAAAATTTAAAAAATAAAACAGAAAAAACAATTATTCCCTTCACATACATGTATTTATATGAATAAATTATTTCCATGCTTATATCTGTAAATACAAAAAAGAGGAATAAAATCTACCTTGAACCAAAAACGAAAAAGAGAAAAAAAACACAGAACCCACCAGTTCCACAGAGGAAAACCGTATCAGGGCACTTGCTCCAGTTGTAAACAATTCTGAAGTTGGCCAGTGGTGGGGAATCGTCTCCCATTCAGCCAGCAGCCCCCACGCAACAAGCGTCCTCATTGCAAAGCTGGGGCACCGTGCCGAGGCATCTGTGAGTAAACGTGAGCTGAGCCCCAGGCCAGTTGCTGCTGAACTATTCCCACCCGTCCCAGGTAAAACACCTGAATATATACAAGGACTTGAAAGCCTAGAGGAAGGGCCATAGAGCCACACGAGTGACAGCATGCCGGCCGACTTGGTGCCTGCAGGCCAGCCAGGATGGTCCTGGCCCTGGGTGCTCTTCTGGAAGATTTCCATTTCCCTGACTGAGATACCCGTCCTGTCCCTGCCCCCACTGCTTTTTTCCTTCCTCACCTCTGCCCAGGGAGAAATTCCAGCAGCAGGTATGGGTGACACATCCTCTTCTTTAGCAGGTGGCAGCCTGGCAACTGCTGCAGAAAGTCCAGCAGAGCCCCACTCACACTGGGCCACCCACAAAGCCGTGGCCTCTCACTCCCTCCCACCAGCCCAGCCCCGAGACTGCTGACAGGGCAGAGAAAATGGCGTCAGGCACGGCTGCAGGGGCTCTTGCTGCCTGGAGTGGTATTTATATTGATCTCAACCCAGGCACACCTGGGGAGGGCTGGCCCGCACGGTAAGGCTGCCCAGGTCAGCCAATCATCACCCCTCAGGGGCTCACAGTTGCAGAAAATGGAACTTGCTGAACCGGCCAGGTCCAAGGAACAGGTGTGGGCTCCTGAGAGTCAGGATAGACAAGGGGCTGCAGCTTTGGCTTGTTTTCTAATCATTTTATCTGGCCCATGAGTGGGAGACAACTTCAAGAAAACCCTCTCCTTATGAGAGGAACCCAGGAGTCAGGGAGAGGAGGGGTGGGTGGTGGTTGGAGACAGAGGCCTGGTGCCCCGGGTGCAGTGGAAGTCTCTGGAAGACCAGGTGGAGGGAGGCCGCACAGAGTGACGCCCAGGGTCACAGACCTGTCGCAGCTGCTGTTTGTTAGTTCAAGTCCTGCTCTGAGGTGCTCTGTGCCAGCTCTGAGCGACAGGTGAGCTGGGGGTGCTCTGCAATGAGGGCTATGTGCACGGTTCCTGTGTGCCCAGCCCTGCCATGGTACCTGCAAGGGTAGCTCTGTATCCTGGGAAGGGCCTGACCACGAGAGCCCCGTGGGCTGGGGTGGGGGTGGGGTACCTGCCCAGGTGAGCTCCATATTCTGGGATTGGTCTGACCACGAGAGCCCCATGGGCTGCTGGGGACCTGGTAAAGGATGTCAGGACAGTCAGTGAAGCCACCGAGGATATACCTCCAGTTGCTCCTAATTCCTACACCCTGCTGGTCATTCTACCAACCACCAGGACATGGTATTCTGTATTAGTCTTCAATGATGCCTTCTTTTGTATTCCATTAGTCCCAGAGTCACAAGAAATTTTGGCTTGTGAGTGGCAGGACTCAACATACAACTAAAACAATACTTCCGGGCCGTCTTGCCCCAAGGGTGCAAAAATTCCCACACCATCTTTGGGGAAAGCTTAGCTAAAGACCTAAAAGTTCTACCTCTGGAAAAGGAAACCCTCCTTCAGTACGCAGACGACATTCTGATCGCCAGCCCTACTAAGGAGGCCTCTGAACTACCAAGCCAATAAAGGATAGAAGTTGTCCAAGAAAAAGCTCAAATATCACAGACTGCGGTGACCTGCCTGGGCTTCATTCTCACAGAAGGTCGGAGAAGCCCATCCCAGGAAAGGGAAGAAACCATTTGCAGCCTTACCCCTTTCTAAAACTAGAAGACAGCTTAGGGGTTCCTGGGGAGGCCAGGGTTTGCTGCTTCTGGATCCCTAACTACAGTCTACTAGCTGGGCCTCTATATGAAACACTGAAAGGAAAAGATGATGATCCTTTTGAATAGAATCCAGAAGTGGCCTTTCAAGAATGGAAAGAGCAGTCAATTCAGACCCTTGCCCTGGAACTCCCTAATTTAGCTAAACCCTTTGACCTTTACATTCCCGGTGAAAGGTGAATCGCCATTGGAGAATTAGTGCAAAAACTGGGACCACTTGAAATGGAACAATGCAAGAATGCCATCCAGGTAGGATAAACTACGGTCACCAAGGGGCTTGGCCCACTGCCGCATCTGGCCAAGATACTGGCGGTATCTAAAAACCTGGAAATCAGCAGCCCAAAAGGCCACCTCCTTCCTAAGGGAAAAGGACCCCACGTGGTGATCCTAACCACCAACGATGCCCTGAAGTTGCAGGGTTCGCTCCGTGGGCACACCGACCTCGAGTGAGGAGGCCCTCCAACTCCAACATCCAGAGAGATAACCGGGGGCAACAGGGCACCATGACGACTCGTGTGAACATCACTTGACCTGGAGTTTCTCTCATAAAACAATAAGAGTGTGTCCCAAAAGAGTAGACTACTGCTTGCAGGACTTACTGCACCCAGAGGGGAGCTAATAATCTTGGCGGGGGAACCGTATATCACACTGTCACCATAGAAAAGCCTACAGACACCGTGATGATGGTGGCCAATAAGACCGGCTGGACTCCTGTTTACTTCAAAAGGCTGTTGACTCAGTGGTCATCATGGTCCTTGATCACCACTGACCCTGGACTGTCTGGGAGTTGAGCGGGCAGGGCTCTGACACCTGGTGCTGTTTGTACGTTAATTCAGGGGCCTAATTGAAGAAAGCGCAGACTACTGGTCAGAGCATCTAGGCTGGCAGAAACGGTCAGCCTAAGGTGGCCAAACAAATGTGGGGCGGGGTGAAACCGGCCCCCACAGCGTCTCTGCACATCTCTTTCCTGGACCCTTAAAGGTCATTAGAATCTATAACACTTCCAATGCTGGTGCTCAGGTGGACGAGCAGGGAGGCAGGGGGCCTGGGGACAATCAACGTCACCTGGAGGCTGCTGGGGAGAAGCTCTGACCCTCGCCCCCGGGTATTAGGGCTCCCAACTCAGCACTCAGCAGTTACAGAAGAAGTGTCTGCACCCTCAGCACTCCAAGAATGAGGAACGGGACAAAAGGCAGAGGAGGGGTTTGTCCCCAGCAAAGCCCATTAAAAATCCCTGGGAGATAAAAATAGAATCTGGGCAATAAAGTCAAGTCTAACCTTTTTTATCCTTTGTGCTTTGTCTAATTTCACGTGCTCCTAGGGTCCCGCATGCAGAGGTTCCACACCCGGCACTTCAGACCAGATTTCCTAGTGCAGAATGGCTGGGTCGACACCTCAGCTCCTGGGGCCCAGTGCAGACTCCGCGATATAGAGCCTGAGCTGCAGCCAACCTGGCCCTCGAGAGCTCCGCCCCCTCCCTCCCACTGACTCTGACAGGATCTCTACACAGCAGCCCAGCCCACAGCCCATGGGGTAGTGTATGCTCTCACCTCTCCATTCTCTGATCAAAATATAAAGTTTCCTTTGCTTGTGAACCAAACTCAGTCTCGATCTGTTGGCCCCAATGACACTGGGCAGGGGGACACTTGTTGGGGTCCACTCTGGAGGATCAGTAACAGAAATTGAGACTATTGTAACCTCAATGAACAGATGTGTGAGCCAAACTGTAGTTAACATAGAACAGTGTATAAGGCTCGGGCAAAATAAGATGTTTCTAACACTTCATTTGATATTTCCATCACTTTATTATAAGCAAGTTCAGTGAAAAGGTTTGTCTTATTTGTCAGGTCAATATTAGAGAAACGAAGTGATTTCTTTCCAAGGATGTACATCTAATAATCTTGGTTAAAGCTTCAATCTTGTTTTAAATGCTTTTCCATTGAAAATGATACCTCTCTTTCAGCTCCCCCATTTCTGAGAAGTATAAAATCTTATAATTTATTATTACCAAAGGGGAAAGGTGGGAGGAGGGATAAATTAACAGTTTGGGATTAACACATACACACTGCTATGTATAAAATAGATCATCAACAAGGAACTACTGTATAGCACAGGGAACTACACTCAACATTTTGCAATAACCTATAAGGGGAAATAATCTGAAAAAGAATAGATATTTTTATTGACATCATCTATCAATGACAGTTAAAGTGTAACCTAAGGGAAGCTGGTGGTGAGTGCTTCTGACCCTGAAGACTTCAATCATCTAAAGTTTGGACTCTGCCTACTTCCCAAGGCCCTTAATGAACATATGTGTAGCCGTAGCTTAAAAAATTCCCCAGTTTGGGTTTCGGGGAGACACTGATTTTGAAAAAGCCCTGGTGTTCTCCTTACATGAATGGGACTCTTCCTACTGCTAAAACATGTCTGTCACACCCAGAGGATGGTATACCGTCTGATCGGGAAGAGTTTGGAAAAGGCATCTCATCTCCTCATCTCCTGGTGCTCGGGTTCACCCCTCCAGCGTCTTTACTAACAGTCTCCCCACTTGGAGATGTCAGCACTGTCAACATCCTGTTGCGTACAGTTTGGAATTTGTCCAGAGGATGAAGCGGAAGGATGAGGAACAATGAGAGACAAGTCCTAGGTGTTCAGACAGGCACATGTCACTCTAATTTCCAATCAGGAAGACGAATTGACCAAAGGCTAGGGTTGCCCATGGAAACAGTATAAGGCTTGAGGAAATCTCGCTGCTTTGTGGCCAGTTCCCATAAACACAAGTTGAACAATGGAACTCAGGGGCAGTAAAATTCACGAAACTGCAGAGTTGAAAATATCCATCACTGAAAAATGTCTTGAGGAAAGTCAGAGAAAAGGACTTGTAAGCAAGGGAGAATGGCAGGAAAGGGATTTGAGGAGGTAGAAAGGACTCGCCATTAAGCACAAGAAAAGGAGCTGAACATTGCCAACATTGCAGTTGGCCAAAAAGGGTGTATGCGTTTTTTTCTGTATATATTCAAGAAAAGGGCATACACTTTTTTAGCCAACCAAACAGGTGGGCACTGGAAGTCAATACTACAAAAGATATCACTTCGCATCAGTCAGAAGAGCCATCCTCATAAAGCGTAAACAACAGAAATGCAGGACAGGGCAAGGAGAAGAGGGAGCCCTGTGAGACTTATAGTGGAAATGTATATTGCCAACGGCCATTCTGGAGAAGTGTATTGTGTTTACTAAAGCATCTAAAAAATGAGCTACAGAGCATAGGGCACTTGCACTCATGGGCGTATATCTTGAGAAAAACAAAAATCGAGAGGACACAGGCACCGCAATGTTTACCCCCTCTCTGTTTAAAAGATCCTCAACTAGGATATAACTTAAATGTCTCTGGAGGGAAAAAATGGGTAGAGATGTGGTACTTAGGTAGAGTGGAATATTATTCAGCCTGGAAATCAATGAAATATGGCCAGTTGTAACAACTCCGGAGGAGTTACGTATGATCTTTCTAAGTGACAGAATTCAAAAAGAAAAGGACACATATCATAAGATATCACTTAAAGGTGGAATCCAAAATGGCTACACATGAAATAAATTACAAAACAAAAACATAGTCAAATATGTAGAAAACACGCATAAGGCTGCTAAACGGGAAAGGTGGGGAGGGGTGAGGCATCACCCAGGAGGTTGAAATTAGCAAAGATACCATTCCAAATACCAAACTGATAATCAACAAGGCCTACACGGTAGCTAAAAGAACTGCACTCAGCACACTCAAGTCACCAGAAAAGAATATATACGACTGGTAAGAATCTGAAAAAGAATTTACTGATGTCTCTCTGTACGTGAATCAAGTGGATGTACAGCAGCAAGAAACAGAGCTTTGAAAATCAGCTGTAACCAATATAGTAATAAATTGAAAAAAATAAACGACAGAGAGACAGAGAAAACCTCTTACAACTTTTCCTCAGGGCCGGTGATGCAACATGGATTGAACACATCTAGACCCACAGCAGGATGAGACATAAGGCTGGAAACTGTTTGCGCTAAGAGAAATGTGAGGTTGGGTGAGGAAATGCACACCCTTTAAAGTAATACTACCTGGTACCCATTCAATGGGTCCCAAATATGCAGGTTCAAGGGATCTTCCTACAGCTAAAACATGCATGGAAAACCCAGAGGACTGTACACCATGTGATCGGGAGATGTGTCTAAAATGCAGCTCATTTATCCTCTCCTGGTGCTCCTGTTCACCATTCCAGCCACGTTACTTAGAATCTCCCCACTTGGAGAATCAGCACATTTCAACTTCTGTTTCACACATTTTGCAAATTGTGAGGAGGATGAATGGGGAACCAATGAGAGAATAGTTGTAGGGGTTTGGACGGGCACATATCACTCTAATTTCCCATTAAGAATAAGAATTGAAAAAAGGCTCAGCCCGCCTCGCCCGAGCCAAAATAGGGCCTGAAGCAATCCTGCAGGTTTGAGGCCAGCTCACAAAAGAGCAACTTAAAAAATGGAGCTCAGGGTCACTGCAATTCACAAACCTGCAGAGTTATAAATGAAAACTAACGTCCAAAAATATGTTGAGGTAAGGCAAAGAAGAGGATCTGAATGCAAGACAGAATTGCAAGAAACAGATTTCAAGAGATAGATTGGACTCGTCTTTAAAGCACATGAAAAGCGGCAGAATTTCGACAAAGATGCAGTTGGCCCAAAAGGGCGTATGCGTTTTTTCCTGATTATATCCAGGAAAAAACGCATACGCACTTTATGGGCAACGAAGCAAGCAAGCAATGCAAATGTGCACAACAAAGAAGTCTCATTTCCCACTGGTCAAAAGGGCCATCCTAAAAAATTGTAAAAACCAGAAATGCAGGACAGGCCATGGAGAACAGGGAGCCTTTATACGCTGATGGGCAGTGTGTGAACTTCCGAGAGCCACTCTGGAGAAGTGTATGGTGGTTCCTAAATCATCTAAAAAACAGAGCTACAGAGCATAGGACACTTCCAATCATGGGAGTATATCTAGGGAAATCTAAAAATTAACAAGACACAAGCACACCACAGTTTAGGGCTACTCTGTTTACAAGAACCTCAACTTCAGTATACCTTAAATATCCCAGGAAAGAGAACAATGGATAAAGAAGATGTGGTACTTATGTACAATGGAATATCTCTTCACCATGAAATCAATGTAATAAGGCTAGTAGAAGGATAAAGAGTGGATTTAGGTCCGATAATACTACTTGAAATAAGTCAAACAGAAAAAGAAACATATCATAAGATATCACTTATAGAGGGAGGGTAAATATGGCTGCACAAGAAATGAATTACAGAACAGAACAGTGTCTCACATTTAGAAAACACACTTATTTCAGCTTAAGGGGAAAGGAGAGGTGGGGTGATGCATAAAACCAGAGTTTGAAATTAGCACAGATACCGTTCAATAAACCAAATAGATATTAGCCAAGATCTACACCTTGCTCAATGAACTGGCCTCAACACACCCTATACACCGCAGAGAAATATATCTGAGTAATAAGAATCTTAAAACCCATGTATTGATATATCTCCATAAGGGAATCAAGTGTGTGCAGAGTGGCACAAACACAGCAGTGAAAATGAGCTAAACCCCATTATAGAAATAAATTTTAAAAACAAAACGCAGAAACAATGAAAGAGAGAAAAATTCTTACAAAATTCGCTCAGGGGCTGTGATGCAACCTGGATTGACCACATATAAACCCACAGCTGGATAAGACATAAGGCTGGACACTTGGGGCTGAGAGGATTGATGAGCTTTGGTGAGCAACTGCCAAAAGTTTAATGCAATACTTCATGCTACTCATTCCAAGGGTCCCAACACTCCAGGTTGAAGGGAATCTTCCTACAGCTAAACCATGCTTGGGAAACCCAGCGACTGGTATACCATATGATCGGGAAAGGTTTCTAAAACGCACCTCATTTTTCCTCTCCTGGGGCTCCGGATCGACATTCCAGCCGCTTTACCAAAAATATCCCCACATGGAGAGTCAATGCCTTTAAGTTCTGGTATCGCACAGTCTGCAGTTAGTGCGGAGGATGAATGGGAATAGGGGGAACCAGTGAGAAACTAGCTGTAGCGGTTTCAATGGGCACATGTCACTCTAAATTCACATCAGTAAGAAGAATAAACCAAAGGCACAGCAAGGTGCCCCAGAAGAAGAATAGGGCCTGAAGGAATCCTGTGGTTATGAGGCAAGATCACAAAAATAAGAGCTGAAAAATGGAGCTAAGGGCCACTGCAATTCAAAAACTTGCAGAGTTATAAAGGCCAACTATTTTCAAAAAATATATTGAGGTAAGGCTATGAAGAGGCACTGAAAGCAAGGCAGAATTGCAGGAAAACGATTTCAGGAGGTAGACGGGAATTGCATTTAAAGCATAGGAAAAGAGGCAGAACGTCCACAATGATGCACTTGGCCAAAAAGGGCGTATGCCTTTTTTCCTGAATTTATTCAGAAAAAAAGGCATACGCCCTTTTTGGCCAACCAAGCAAGCTTGCAAAGGAAATCTGCACTACAATGAAGTCTCACTTCCCCCCGGTCAAAAGGGCCATCTGAAAAAAGTGTAAAATCCAGAAAGGCAGGACAGGCCATGGAGAACTGGGAGCCTTGTTATGCTGATGGGCGGGATGTAAATTGCCAACAGCCACTCGGGAGAAGTGTATGGTGTTTCCTGAAACATCTAAAAAACAAAGCAACAGAGCCTAGGGCACTTCCACTTATGGTCCTATAGCTTAGGGAAATTAAAATCAAAAAGACACAGCCACCCCACAGTTTGGGACAGCTCTGTTTACAAGAACCTCGTTTACGGTACAAGTTCAATATCGCAGAAAGTGAAAAATGGATAAAGAAGTTGTGGTACTTATGTACAATGCAAAATCACTCAGCCATGAAATCTATGTCATCAGGCCCGTAGCAGCATAATGAGTGGATTCAGGTATGATGATTCTAACTGAAATATGTCACACAGAAAAAGAAACATCATAAGATATCACTAATACATGGAATGTGAACTTGGCTACACATGAACTGAATTACAAAACAGAACAGGGTCTCAAGTTTAGAAAACCAACTTATGCTTCCTTAAGGGGGAAAGTGAGTTGGGGTGCTGCATAAAACCAGAGTTTGAAATTAGCACAGATACCATTCAATAAGCCAAATATGTAATAGACAAGACCTACCCCTTGCTCAACAAAATGGACTCAACAATGAGGTATCACCTCACACCTGATAGAATGGGCATCATGAGAAAATCTACAAACAAAAATGCTGGAAAGGGTGTGGAGAAAAGGAACCCCCTTCCACTATTGTTGGGAATATAAATTGATACAGTCACTACGGAGAACAATATGGAGTTTCTTAAGAAACTAACAATAGAATTACCATATGATACAGCAATCCCAGTACTGGACATATACCCAGAAAAAACCATAAATCAAAACGAGACATTCACCGCAATGTTCATTGCATCACTATTTACAATATCGAGGTAATGGAAGCAACCTAAATGCCCACAGACAGACGAATGCATAAAGCTGTGGTACATATATAAAATGGAATATTACTAAGCCATGAAAAGGAATGAAATTGGGTCATTTGTAGAGACGTCGATGGATCTAGAGACTGTCATACAGAGTGAAGTAAGTCAGAAAGAGAAAAACAAATCTTGTATATTCATGCATATATGTGGAACCTAGAAAAACTGTACAGATTAACCATTTTGCAAGGCATAAATAGAGCAACAGATGTAGACAACAAATGTATGGACAACAAGGGGGGAAAGCTGTTGGGGGGGTGGTGGTGGGAGGAGTTGAGAGACTGGGATTGGCATGTATACATTTATATGTATAAAATAGATAACCAATAAGAACCTGCTGTATAAAAATATAAAATAAAATTCAAAATTAAAAAGAAATAAAATTTAAAAAATAAAACAGAAAAAACAATTATTCCCTTCACATACATGTATTTATATGAATAAATTATTTCCATGCTTATATCTGTAAATACAAAAAAGAGGAATAAAATCTACCTTGAACCAAAAACGAAAAAGAGAAAAAAAACACAGAACCTACCAGTTCCACAGAGGAAAACCGTATCAGGGCACTTGCTCCAGTTGTAAACAATTCTGAAGTTGGCCAGTGGTGGGGAATCGTCTCCCATTCAGCCAGCAGCCCCCACGCAACAAGCGTCCTCATTGCAAAGCTGGGGCACCGTGCCGAGGCATCTGTGAGTAAACGTGAGCTGAGCCCCAGGCCAGTTGCTGCTGAACTATTCCCACCCGTCCCAGGTAAAACACCTGAATATATACAAGGACTTGAAAGCCTAGAGGAAGGGCCATAGAGCCACACGAGTGACAGCATGCCGGCTGACTTGGTGCCTGCAGGCCAGCCAGGATGGTCCTGGCCCTGGGTGCTCTTCTGGAAGATTTCCATTTCCCTGACTGAGATACCCGTCCTGTCCCTGCCCCCACTGCTTTTTTCCTTCCTCACCTCTGCCCAGGGAGAAATTCCAGCAGCAGGTATGGGTGACACATCCTCTTCTTTAGCAGGTGGCAGCCGGGCAACTGCTGCAGAAAGTCCAGCAGAGCCCCACTCACACTGGGCCACCCACAAAGCCGTGGCCTCTCACTCCCTCCCACCAGCCCAGCCCCGAGACTGCTGACAGGGCAGAGAAAATGGCGTCAGGCACGGCTGCAGGGGCTCTTGCTGCCTGGAGTGGTATTTATATTGATCTCAACCCAGGCACACCTGGGGAGGGCTGGCCCGCACGGTAAGGCTGCCCAGGTCAGCCAATCATCACCCCTCAGGGGCTCACAGTTGCAGAAAATGGAACTTGCTGAACCGGCCAGGTCCAAGGAACAGGTGTGGGCTCCTGAGAGTCAGGATAGACAAGGGGCTGCAGCTTTGGCTTGTTTTCTAATCATTTTATCTGGCCCATGAGTGGGAGACAACTTCAAGAAAACCCTCTCCTTATGAGAGGAACCCAGGAGTCAGGGAGAGGAGGGGTGGGTGGTGGTTGGAGACAGAGGCCTGGTGCCCCGGGTGCAGTGGAAGTCTCTGGAAGACCAGGTGGAGGGAGGCCGCACAGAGTGACGCCCAGGGTCACAGACCTGTCGCAGCTGCTGTTTGTTAGTTCAAGTCCTGCTCTGAGGTGCTCTGTGCCAGCTCTGAGCGACAGGTGAGCTGGGGGTGCTCTGCAATGAGGGCTATGTGCACGGTTCCTGTGTGCCCAGCCCTGCCATGGTACCTGCAAGGGTAGCTCTGTATCCTGGGAAGGGCCTGACCACGAGAGCCCCGTGGGCTGGGGTGGGGGTGGGGTACCTGCCCAGGTGAGCTCCATATTCTGGGATTGGTCTGACCACGAGAGCCCCATGGGCTGCTGGGGACCTGGTAAAGGATGTCAGGACAGTCAGTGAAGCCACCGAGGATATACCTCCAGTTGCTCCTAATTCCTACACCCTGCTGGTCATTCTACCAACCACCAGGACATGGTATTCTGTATTAGTCTTCAATGATGCCTTCTTTTGTATTCCATTAGTCCCAGAGTCACAAGAAATTTTGGCTTGTGAGTGGCAGGACTCAACATACAACTAAAACAATACTTCCGGGCCGTCTTGCCCCAAGGGTGCAAAAATTCCCACACCATCTTTGGGGAAAGCTTAGCTAAAGACCTAAAAGTTCTACCTCTGGAAAAGGAAACCCTCCTTCAGTACGCAGACGACATTCTGATCGCCAGCCCTACTAAGGAGGCCTCTGAACTACCAAGCCAATAAAGGATAGAAGTTGTCCAAGAAAAAGCTCAAATATCACAGACTGCGGTGACCTGCCTGGGCTTCATTCTCACAGAAGGTCGGAGAAGCCCATCCCAGGAAAGGGAAGAAACCATTTGCAGCCTTACCCCTTTCTAAAACTAGAAGACAGCTTAGGGGTTCCTGGGGAGGCCAGGGTTTGCTGCTTCTGGATCCCTAACTACAGTCTACTAGCTGGGCCTCTATATGAAACACTGAAAGGAAAAGATGATGATCCTTTTGAATAGAATCCAGAAGTGGCCTTTCAAGAATGGAAAGAGCAGTCAATTCAGACCCTTGCCCTGGAACTCCCTAATTTAGCTAAACCCTTTGACCTTTACATTCCCGGTGAAAGGTGAATCGCCATTGGAGAATTAGTGCAAAAACTGGGACCACTTGAAATGGAACAATGCAAGAATGCCATCCAGGTAGGATAAACTACGGTCACCAAGGGGCTTGGCCCACTGCCGCATCTGGCCAAGATACTGGCGGTATCTAAAAACCTGGAAATCAGCAGCCCAAAAGGCCACCTCCTTCCTAAGGGAAAAGGACCCCACGTGGTGATCCTAACCACCAACGATGCCCTGAAGTTGCAGGGTTCGCTCCGTGGGCACACCGACCTCGAGTGAGGAGGCCCTCCAACTCCAACATCCAGAGAGATAACCGGGGGCAACAGGGCACCATGACGACTCGTGTGAACATCACTTGACCTGGAGTTTCTCTCATAAAACAATAAGAGTGTGTCCCAAAAGAGTAGACTACTGCTTGCAGGACTTACTGCACCCAGAGGGGAGCTAATAATCTTGGCGGGGGAACCGTATATCACACTGTCACCATAGAAAAGCCTACAGACACCGTGATGATGGTGGCCAATAAGACCGGCTGGACTCCTGTTTACTTCAAAAGGCTGTTGACTCAGTGGTCATCATGGTCCTTGATCACCACTGACCCTGGACTGTCTGGGAGTTGAGCGGGCAGGGCTCTGACACCTGGTGCTGTTTGTACGTTAATTCAGGGGCCTAATTGAAGAAAGCGCAGACTACTGGTCAGAGCATCTAGGCTGGCAGAAACGGTCAGCCTAAGGTGGCCGAACAAATGTGGGGCGGGGTGAAACCGGCCCCCACAGCGTCTCTGCACATCTCTTTCCTGGACCCTTAAAGGTCATTAGAATCTATAACACTTCCAATGCTGGTGCTCAGGTGGACGAGCAGGGAGGCAGGGGGCCTGGGGACAATCAACGTCACCTGGAGGTTGCTGGGGAGAAGCTCTGACCCTCGCCCCCGGGTATTAGGGCTCCCAACTCAGCACTCAGCAGTTACAGAAGAAGTGTCTGCACCCTCAGCACTCCAAGAATGAGGAACGGGACAAAAGACAGAGGAGGGGTTTGTCCCCAGCAAAGCCCATTAAAAATCCCTGGGAGATAAAAATAGAATCTGGGCAATAAAGTCAAGTCTAACCTTTTTTATCCTTTGTGCTTTGTCTAATTTCACGTGCTCCTAGGGTCCCGCATGCAGAGGTTCCACACCCGGCACTTCAGACCAGATTTCCTAGTGCAGAATGGCTGGGTCGACACCTCAGCTCCTGGGGCCCAGTGCAGACTCCGCGATATAGAGCCTGAGCTGCAGCCAACCTGGCCCTCGAGAGCTCCGCCCCCTCCCTCCCACTGACTCTGACAGGATCTCTACACAGCAGCCCAGCCCACAGCCCACGGGGTAGTGCATGCTCTCACCTCTCCATTCTCTGATCAAAATATAAAGTTTCCTTTGCTTGTGAACCAAACTCAGTCTCGATCTGTTGGCCCCAATGACACTGGGCAGGGGGACACTTGTTGGGGTCCACTCTGGAGGATCAGTAACAGAAATTGAGACTATTGTAACCTCAATGAACAGATGTGTGAGCCAAACTGTAGTTAACATAGAACAGTGTATAAGGCTCGGGTAAAATAAGATGTTTCTAACACTTCCATTTGATATTTCCATCACTTTATTATAAGCAAGTTCAGTGAAAAGGTTTGTCTTATTTGTCAGGTCAATATTAGAGAAACGAAGTGATTTCTTTCCAAGGATGTACATCTAATAATCTTGGTTAAAGCTTCAATCTTGTTTTAAATGCTTTTCCATTGAAAATGATACCTCTCTTTCAGCTCCCCCATTTCTGAGAAGTATAAAATCTTATAATTTATTATTACCAAAGGGGAAAGGTGGGAGGAGGGATAAATTAACAGTTTGGGATTAACACATACACACTGCTATGTATAAAATAGATCATCAACAAGGAACTACTGTATAGCACAGGGAACTACACTCAACATTTTGCAATAACCTATAAGGGGAAATAATCTGAAAAAGAATAGATATTTTTATTGACATCATCTATCAATGACAGTTAAAGTGTAACCTAAGGGAAGCTGGTGGTGAGTGCTTCTGACCCTGAAGACTTCAATCATCTAAAGTTTGGACTCTGCCTACTTCCCAAGGCCCTTAATGAACATATGTGTAGCCGTAGCTTAAAAAATTCCCCAGTTTGGGTTTCGGGGAGACACTGATTTTGAAAAAGCCCTGGTGTTCTCCTTACATGAATGGGACTCTTCCTACTGCTAAAACATGTCTGTCACACCCAGAGGATGGTATACCGTCTGATCGGGAAGAGTTTGGAAAAGGCATCTCATCTCCTCATCTCCTGGTGCTCGGGTTCACCCCTCCAGCGTCTTTACTAACAGTCTCCCCACTTGGAGATGTCAGCACTGTCAACATCCTGTTGCGTACAGTTTGGAATTTGTCCAGAGGATGAAGCGGAAGGATGAGGAACAATGAGAGACAAGTCCTAGGTGTTCAGACAGGCACATGTCACTCTAATTTCCAATCAGGAAGACGAATTGACCAAAAGCTAGGGTTGCCCATGGAAACAGTATAGGGCTTGAGGAAATCCCGCTGCTTTGTGGCCAGTTCCCATAAACACAAGTTGAACAATGGAACTCAGGGGCAGTAAAATTCACAAAACTGCAGAGTTGAAAATATCCATCACTGAAAAATGTCTTGAGGAAAGTCAGAGAAAAGGACTTGTAAGCAAGGGAGAATGGCAGGAAAGGGATTTGAGGAGGTAGAAAGGACTCGCCATTAAGCACAAGAAAAGGAGCTGAACATTGCCAACATTGCAGTTGGCCAAAAAGGGTGTATGCGTTTTTTTCTGTATATATTCAAGAAAAGGGCATACACTTTTTTAGCCAACCAAACAGGTGGGCACTGGAAGTCAATACTACAAAAGATATCACTTCGCATCAGTCAGAAGAGCCATCCTCATAAAGCGTAAACAACAGAAATGCAGGACAGGGCAAGGAGAAGAGGGAGCCCTGTGAGACTTATAGTGGAAATGTATATTGCCAACGGCCATTCTGGAGAAGTGTATTGTGTTTACTAAAGCATCTAAAAAATGAGCTACAGAGCATAGGGCACTTGCACTCATGGGCGTATATCTTGAGAAAAACAAAAATCGAGAGGACACAGGCACCCCAATGTTTACCCCCTCTCTGTTTAAAAGATCCTCAACTAGGATATAACTTAAGTGTCCCTGGAGGGAAAAAATGGGTAGAGATGTGGTACTTAGGTAGAGTGGAATATTATTCAGCCTGGAAATCAATGAAATATGGCCAGTTGTAACAACTCCGGAGGAGTTATGTATGATCTTTCTAAGTGACAGAATTCAAAAAGAAAAAGACACATATCATAAGATATCACTTAAAGGTGGAATCCAAAATGGCTACACATGAAATAAATTACAAAACAAAAACATAGTCAAATATGTAGAAAACACGCATAAGGCTGCTAAACGGGAAAGGTGGGGAGGGGTGAGGCATCACCCAGGAGGTTGAAATTAGCAAAGATACCATTCCAAATACCAAACTGATAATCAACAAGGCCTACACGGTAGCTAAAAGAACTGCACTCAGCACACTCAAGTCACCGGAAAAGAATATATACGACTGGTAAGAATCTGAAAAAGAATTTACTGATGTCTCTCTGTACGTGAATCAAGTGGATGTACAGCAGCAAGAAACAGAGCTTTGAAAATCAGCTGTAACCAATATAGTAATAAATTGAAAAAAATAAACGACAGAGAGACAGAGAAAACCTCTTACAACTTTTCCTCAGGGCCGGTGATGCAACATGGATTGAACACATCTAGACCCACAGCAGGATGAGACATAAGGCTGGAAACTGTTTGCGCTAAGAGAAATGTGAGGTTGGGTGAGGAAATGCACACCCTTTAAAGTAATACTACCTGGTACCCATTCAATGGGTCCCAAATATGCAGGTTCAAGGGATCTTCCTACAGCTAAAACATGCATGGAAAACCCAGAGGACTGTACACCATGTGATCGGGAGATGTGTCTAAAATGCAGCTCATTTATCCTCTCCTGGTGCTCCTGTTCACCATTCCAGCCACGTTACTTAGAATCTCCCCACTTGGAGAATCAGCACATTTCAACTTCTGTTTCACACATTTTGCAAATTGTGAGGAGGATGAACGGGGAACCAATGAGAGAATAGTTGTAGGGGTTTGGACGGGCACATATCACTCTAATTTCCCATTAAGAATAAGAATTGAAAAAAGGCTCAGCCCGCCTCGCCCGAGCCAAAATAGGGCCTGAAGCAATCCTGCGGGTTTGAGGCCAGCTCACAAAAGAGCAACTTAAAAAATGGAGCTCAGGGTCACTGCAATTCACAAACCTGCAGAGTTATAAATGAAAACTAACGTCCAAAAATATGTTGAGGTAAGGCAAAGAAGAGGATCTGAATGCAAGACAGAATTGCAAGAAACAGATTTCAAGAGATAGATTGGACTCGTCTTTAAAGCACATGAAAAGCGGCAGAATTTCGACAAAGATGCAGTTGGCCCAAAAGGGCGTATGCGTTTTTTCCTGATTATATCCAGGAAAAAACGCATACGCACTTTATGGGCAACGAAGCAAGCAAGCAATGCAAATGTGCACAACAAAGAAGTCTCATTTCCCACTGGTCAAAAGGGCCATCCTAAAAAATTGTAAAAACCAGAAATGCAGGACAGGCCATGGAGAACAGGGAGCCTTTATACGCTGATGGGCAGTGTGTGAACTTCCGAGAGCCACTCTGGAGAAGTGTATGGTGGTTCCTAAATCATCTAAAAAACAGAGCTACAGAGCATAGGACACTTCCAATCATGGGAGTATATCTAGGGAAATCTAAAAATTAACAAGACACAAGCACACCACAGTTTAGGGCTACTCTGTTTACAAGAACCTCAACTTCAGTATACCTTAAATATCCCAGGAAAGAGAACAATGGATAAAGAAGATGTGGTACTTATGTACAATGGAATATCTCTTCACCATGAAATCAATGTAATAAGGCTAGTAGAAGGATAAAGAGTGGATTTAGGTCCGATAATACTACTTGAAATAAGTCAAACAGAAAAAGAAACATATCATAAGATATCACTTATAGAGGGAGGGTAAATATGGCTGCACAAGAAATGAATTACAGAACAGAACAGTGTCTCACATTTAGAAAACACACTTATT
This sequence comes from Pseudorca crassidens, assembly GCF_039906515.1. Taxonomy (NCBI): domain Eukaryota; kingdom Metazoa; phylum Chordata; class Mammalia; order Artiodactyla; family Delphinidae; genus Pseudorca; species Pseudorca crassidens. The sequence goes on along the minus strand of NW_027135955.1, from coordinate 194,706 downwards.
TCAGCTTAAGGGGAAAGGAGAGGTGGGGTGATGCATAAAACCAGAGTTTGAAATTAGCACAGATACCGTTCAATAAACCAAATAGATATTAGCCAAGATCTACACCTTGCTCAATGAACTGGCCTCAACACACCCTATACACCGCAGAGAAATATATCTGAGTAATAAGAATCTTAAAACCCATGTATTGATATATCTCCATAAGGGAATCAAGTGTGTGCAGAGTGGCACAAACACAGCAGTGAAAATGAGCTAAACCCCATTATAGAAATAAATTTTAAAAACAAAACTCAGAAACAATGAAAGAGAGAAAAATTCTTACAAAATTCGCTCAGGGGCTGTGATGCAACCTGGATTGACCACATATAAACCCACAGCTGGATAAGACATAAGGCTGGACACTTGGGGCTGAGAGGATTGATGAGCTTTGGTGAGCAACTGCCAAAAGTTTAATGCAATACTTCATGCTACTCATTCCAAGGGTCCCAACACTCCAGGTTGAAGGGAATCTTCCTACAGCTAAACCATGCTTGGGAAACCCAGCGACTGGTATACCATATGATCGGGAAAGGTTTCTAAAACGCACCTCATTTTTCCTCTCCTGGGGCTCCGGATCGACATTCCAGCCGCTTTACCAAAAATATCCCCACATGGAGAGTCAATGCCTTTAAGTTCTGGTATCGCACAGTCTGCAGTTAGTGCGGAGGATGAATGGGAAGAGGGGGAACCAGTGAGAAACTAGCTGTAGCGGTTTCAATGGGCACATGTCACTCTAAATTCACATCAGTAAGAAGAATAAACCAAAGGCACAGCAAGGTGCCCCAGAAGAAGAATAGGGCCTGAAGGAATCCTGTGGTTATGAGGCAAGATCACAAAAATAAGAGCTGAAAAATGGAGCTAAGGGCCACTGCAATTCAAAAACTTGCAGAGTTATAAAGGCCAACTATTTTCAAAAAATATATTGAGGTAAGGCTATGAAGAGGCACTGAAAGCAAGGCAGAATTGCAGGAAAACGATTTCAGGAGGTAGACGGGAATTGCATTTAAAGCATAGGAAAAGAGGCAGAACGTCCACAATGATGCACTTGGCCAAAAAGGGCGTATGCCTTTTTTCCTGAATTTATTCAGAAAAAAAGGCATACGCCCTTTTTGGCCAACCAAGCAAGCTTGCAAAGGAAATCTGCACTACAATGAAGTCTCACTTCCCCCCGGTCAAAAGGGCCATCTGAAAAAAGTGTAAAATCCAGAAAGGCAGGACAGGCCATGGAGAACTGGGAGCCTTGTTATGCTGATGGGCGGGCTGTGTATGGTGTTTCCTGAAACATCTAAAAAACAAAGCAACAGAGCCTAGGGCACTTCCACTTATGGTCCTATAGCTTAGGGAAATTAAAATAAAAAAGACACAGCTACCCCAAAATTTGGGACGCCTCTGTTTACAAGAACCTCGTTAACCGTACAAGTTCAATATCACAGAAAGTGAAAAATGGATAAAGAACTTGTGGTACTTACGTACAATGCAGTATCACTCAGCAATGAAATCTATGTCATCAGGCCCGCAGCATCATAATGAGTGGATACAGGTACGATCATTCTAACTGAAATAAGACACACAGAAAAAGAAACATCATAAGATATCAGTAATACACGGAATGTAAACTTGGCTACACAGGAACTGAATTACAGAACAGAACAGGGTCTCAAATTTAGAAAACCAACTTATGCTTGGTTAAGGCTAAAGGTGAGTTGGGGTGCTGCATAAAACCATAGATTGAAATGAGCACAGATAAAGTTCCTTAAGCCAAATATGGAATAGACAAGAGCTACTCCTTGCTGAACGAAATGGACTCAACACCGCCTATTAAACGCCTAAGAATGTACCTGACTAGTAAGTATCTTAAAACCTATGGATTGCTATGTCTCCGAAAGAGAATCAAGCATGTGTACAGGGGCATAAACGCAGCAGTGATAGGATTGGAGAGGTTCGGTGAGCAAATGAAGACCCTTTGAAGTCATATTGCATGGTACCCATTCCACGGGTTTCAACTACACAGGTTTAAGGTATTCTTCCTTCAGCTAAAACATGCATGTGGAACCTAGAGTATGATCAACCATGTGATCGGGAAACGTGTTCAAATATGTCTCAGTTCTCGTACCCTGGTACTCGGGTGCAACATTCCAGACGCTTTACTAACACCCTCCCGACTTGGAGAGTCAGTCCCTTTAACCTCCTGTTTGGCCCAGTTTGCAATTTCTGCGGAAGATGAACAGGAATAGCGAGAACCAATGAGAGACTAGCTGGAGGTGTCTGGACGGGCAAATTTAACTCTCATTTCCCACCAGGAAGAGGAATTAACCAAAGGCTCAGCATGCCGTGCCGGAACCAGATTAGGGCCTGAAGCCATCCTGCGGTGTTGCGGCCAGGTCACAAGAAAGAGAGTTGAAGAAAGGAGCTCAGGGGCACTGTAATTCACAAACCTGCAGAGTTATAAATGACAGCTATCGTCCAAAAATATACTGAAGTAAGGCTGCCAAGAGGACTTGAAAGCGGGGCAGAATTGCAGGAAACCGATTTCAGGAGGTAGACTGGAATTGCATTGAAAGCATAGGAAAAGAGGCAGAACGTCCACAATGATGCACTTGGCCAAAAAGGGCGTATGCGTTTTTTCCTGAATATATTCAGGAAAAAACGCATACGCCCTTTTTGGCCAACCAAGCAAGCTTGCAAAGGAAATCTGCACTACAATGAAGTCTCACTTCCCCCCGGTCAAAAGGGCCATCTGAAAAAAGTGTAAAATCCAGTAAGGCAGGACAGGCCATGGAGAACTGGGAGCCTTGTTATGCTGATGGGCGGGATGTAAATTGCCAACAGACACTCGGGAGAAGTGTATGGTGTTTCCTGAAACATCTAAAAAACAAAGCAACAGAGCCTAGGGCACTTCCACTTATGGTCCTATAGCTTAGGGAAATTAAAATCAAAAAGACACAGCCACCCCAAAGTTTGGGACGCCTCTGTTTACAAGAACCTCGTTTACAGTACAAGTTCAACATCGCAGAAAGTGAAAAATGGATAAAGAAGTTGTGGTATTTACTTACAAAGCAATATCACTCAGCAATGAAATCTATGTCATCAGGCCCTTAGCAGCACAATGAGTGGATTCAGGTATGATGATTCTAACTGAAATAAGTCACACAGAAAAAGAAACATCATAAGATATCAGGAATACACGGAATGTAAACTTGGCTACACAGGAACTGAATTACAGAACAGAACAGGGTCTCAAATTTAGAAAACCAACTTATGCTTTCTTAAGGGTAAAGGGGAGTTGGGGTGCTGCATAAAACCAGAGATTGAAATGAGCACAGATAAAGTTCCTTAAGCCAAATATGGAATAGACAAGAGCTACCTCTTGCTCAACGAAATGGACTCAACACCGCATATTAAACGCCTAAGAATGTACCTGACTAGTAAGTATCTTAAAACCTATGGATTGCTATGTCTCCGAAAGAGAATCAAGCATGTGTACAGGGGCATAAACGCAGCAGTGATAGGATTGGAGAGGTTCGGTGAGCAAATGAAGACCCTTTGAAGTCATATTGCATGGTACCCATTCCACGGGTTTCAACTACCCAGGTTTAAGGTATTCTTCCTTCAGCTAAAACATGCATGTGGAACCTAGAGTATGATCAACCATGTGATCGGGAGACGTGTTCAAATATGTCTCAGTTTTCGTACCCTGGTACTCGGGTGCAACATTCCAGACGCTTTACTAACACCCTCCCGACTTGGAGAGTCAGTCCCTTTAACCTCCTGTTTGGCCCAGTTTGCAATTTCTGCGGAAGATGAACAGGAATAGCGAGAACCAATGAGAGACTAGCTGGAGGTGTCTGGACGGGCAAATTTAACTCTCATTTCCCACCAGGAAGAGGAATTAACCAAAGGCTCAGCGTGCCGTGCCGGAACCAGATTAGGGCCTGAAGCCATCCTGCGGTGTTGCGGCCAGCTCAAAAGAAAGCGAGTTGAAGAAAGGAGCTCAGGGGCACTGTAATTCACAAACCTGCAGAGTTATAAATGACAGCTATCGTCCAAAAATATACTGAAGTAAGGCTGCCAAGAGGACTTGAAAGCGGGGCAGAATTGCAGGAAACCGATTTCAGGAGGTAGACTGGAATTGCAGTGAAAGCATAGGAAAAGAGGCAGAACGTCCACAATGATGCACTTGGCCAAAAAGGGCATATGCGTTTTTTCCTGAATATATTCAGGAAAAAACGCATACGCCCTTTTTGGCCAACCAAGCAAGCTTGCAAAGGAAATCTGCACTACAATGAAGTCTCACTTCCCCCCGGTCAAAAGGGCCATCTGAAAAAAGTGTAAAATCCAGAAAGGCAGGACAGGCCATGGAGAACTGGGAGCCTTGTTATGCTGATGGGCGGGATGTAAATTGCCAACAGACACTCGGGAGAAGTGTATGGTGTTTCCTGAAACATCTAAAAAACAAAGCAACAGAGCCTAGGGCACTTCCACTTATGGTCCTATAGCTTAGGGAAATTAAAATCAAAAAGACACAGCCACCCCAAAGTTTGGGACGCCTCTGTTTACAAGAACCTCGTTTACAGTACAAGTTCAACATCGCAGAAAGTGAAAAATGGATAAAGAAGTTGTGGTATTTACTTACAAAGCAATATCACTCAGCAATGAAATCTATGTCATCAGGCCCTTAGCAGCACAATGAGTGGATTCAGGTATGATGATTCTAACTGAAATAAGTCACACAGAAAAAGAAACATCATAAGATATCAGTAATACACGGAATGTAAACTTGGCTACACAGGAACTGAATTACAGAACAGAACAGGGTCTCAAATTTAGAAAACCAACTTATGCTTGCTTAAGGGGAAAGGTGAGTTGGGGTGCTGCATAAAACCAGAGATTGAAATGAGCACAGATAAAGTTCCTTAAGCCAAATATGGAATAGACAAGAGCTACTCCTTGCTCAACGAAATGGACTCAACACCGCATATTAAACGCCTAAGAATGTACCTGACTAGTAAGTATCTTAAAACCTATGGATTGCTATGTCTCCGAAAGAGAATCAAGCATGTGTACAGGGGCATAAACGCAGCAGTGATAGGATTGGAGAGGTTCGGTGAGCAAATGAAGACCCTTTGAAGTCATATTGCATGGTACCCATTCCACGGGTTTCAACTACCCAGGTTTAAGGTATTCTTCCTTCAGGTAAAACATGCATGTGGAACCTAGAGTATGATCAACCATGTGATCGGGAGACGTGTTCAAATATGTCTCAGTTTTCGTACCCTGGTACTCGGGTGCAACATTCCAGACGCTTTACTAACACCCTCCCGACTTGGAGAGTCAGTCCCTTTAACCTCCTGTTTGGCCCAGTTTGCAATTTCTGCGGAAGATGAACAGGAATAGCGAGAACCAATGAGAGACTAGCTGGAGGTGTCTGGACGGGCAAATTTAACTCTCATTTCCCACCAGGAAGAGGAATTAACCAAAGGCTCAGCATGCCGTGCCGGAACCAGATTAGGGCCTGAAGCCATCCTGCGGTGTTGCGGCCAGGTCACAAGAAAGAGAGTTGAAGAAAGGAGCTCAGGGGCACTGTAATTCACAAACCTGCAGAGTTATAAATGACAGCTATCGTCCAAAAATATACTGAAGTAAGGCTGCCAAGAGGACTTGAAAGCGGGGCAGAATTGCAGGAAACCGATTTCAGGAGGTAGACTGGAATTGCAGTGAAAGCATAGGAAAAGAGGCAGAACGTCCACAATGATGCACTTGGCCAAAAAGGGCGTATGCGTTTTTTCCTGAATATATTCAGGAAAAAACGCATACGCCCTTTTTGGCCAACCAAGCAAGCTTGCAAAGGAAATCTGCACTACAATGAAGTCTCACTTCCCCCCGGTCAAAAGGGCCATCTGAAAAAAGTGTAAAATCCAGAAAGGCAGGACAGGCCATGGAGAACTGGGAGCCTTGTTATGCTGATGGGCGGGATGTAAATTGCCAACAGACACTCGGGAGAAGTGTATGGTGTTTCCTGAAACATCTAAAAAACAAAGCAACAGAGCCTAGGGCACTTCCACTTATGGTCCTATAGCTTAGGGAAATTAAAATCAAAAAGACACAGCCACCCCAAAGTTTGGGACGCCTCTGTTTACAAGAACCTCGTTTACAGTACAAGTTCAACATCGCAGAAAGTGAAAAATGGATAAAGAAGTTGTGGTATTTACTTACAAAGCAATATCACTCAGCAATGAAATCTATGTCATCAGGCCCTTAGCAGCACAATGAGTGGATTCAGGTATGATGATTCTAACTGAAATAAGTCACACAGAAGAAGAAACATCATAAGTTATCAGTAATACACGGAATGTAAACTTGGCTACACAGGAACTGAATTACAGAACAGAACAGGGTCTCAAATTTAGAAAACCAACTTATGCTTGCTTAAGGGGAAAGGGGAGTTGGGGTGCTGCATAAAACCAGAGATTGAAATGAGCACAGATAAAGTTCCTTAAGCCAAATATGGAATAGACAAGAGCTACTCCTTGCTCAACGAAATGGACTCAACACCGCATATTAAATGCCTAAGAATGTACCTGACTAGTAAGTATCTTAAAACCTATGGATTGCTATGTCTCCGAAAGAGAATCAAGCATGTGTACAGGGGCATAAACGCAGCAGTGATAGGATTGGAGAGGTTCGGTGAGCAAATGAAGACCCTTTGAAGTCATATTGCATGGTACCCATTCCACGGGTTTCAACTACCCAGGTTTAAGGTATTCTTCCTTCAGCTAAAACATGCATGTGGAACCTAGAGTATGATCAACCATGTGATCGGGAGACGTGTTCAAATATGTCTCAGTTTTCGTACCCTGGTACTCGGGTGCAACATTCCAGACGCTTTACTAACACCCTCCCGACTTGGAGAGTCAGTCCCTTTAACCTCCTGTTTGGCCCAGTTTGCAATTTCTGCGGAAGATGAACAGGAATAGCGAGAACCAATGAGAGACTAGCTGGAGGTGTCTGGACGGGCAAATTTAACTCTCATTTCCCACCAGGAAGAGGAATTAACCAAAGGCTCAGCGTGCCGTGCCGGAACCAGATTAGGGCCTGAAGCCATCCTGCGGTGTTGCGGCCAGCTCAAAAGAAAGCGAGTTGAAGAAAGGAGCTCAGGGGCACTGTAATTCACAAACCTGCAGAGTTATAAATGACAGCTATCGTCCAAAAATATACTGAAGTAAGGCTGCCAAGAGGACTTGAAAGCGGGGCAGAATTGCAGGAAACCGATTTCAGGAGGTAGACTGGAATTGCAGTGAAAGCATAGGAAAAGAGGCAGAACGTCCACAATGATGCACTTGGCCAAAAAGGGCGTATGCGTTTTTTCCTGAATATATTCAGGAAAAAACGCATACGCCCTTTTTGGCCAACCAAGCAAGCTTGCAAAGGAAATCTGCACTACAATGAAGTCTCACTTCCCCCCGGTCAAAAGGGCCATCTGAAAAAAGTGTAAAATCCAGAAAGGCAGGACAGGCCATGGAGAACTGGGAGCCTTGTTATGCTGATGGGCGGGATGTAAATTGCCAACAGACACTCGGGAGAAGTGTATGGTGTTTCCTGAAACATCTAAAAAACAAAGCAACAGAGCCTAGGGCACTTCCACTTATGGTCCTATAGCTTAGGGAAATTAAAATCAAAAAGACACAGCCACCCCAAAGTTTGGGACGCCTCTGTTTACAAGAACCTCGTTTACAGTACAAGTTCAACATCGCAGAAAGTGAAAAATGGATAAAGAAGTTGTGGTATTTACTTACAAAGCAATATCACTCAGCAATGAAATCTATGTCATCAGGCCCTTAGCAGCACAATGAGTGGATTCAGGTATGATGATTCTAACTGAAATAAGTCACACAGAAGAAGAAACATCATAAGTTATCAGTAATACACGGAATGTAAACTTGGCTACACAGGAACTGAATTACAGAACAGAACAGGGTCTCAAATTTAGAAAACCAACTTATGCTTGCTTAAGGGGAAAGGGGAGTTGGGGTGCTGCATAAAACCAGAGATTGAAATGAGCACAGATAAAGTTCCTTAAGCCAAATATGGAATAGACAAGAGCTACTCCTTGCTCAACGAAATGGACTCAACACCGCATATTAAATGCCTAAGAATGTACCTGACTAGTAAGTATCTTAAAACCTATGGATTGCTATGTCTCCGAAAGAGAATCAAGCATGTGTACAGGGGCATAAACGCAGCAGTGATAGGATTGGAGAGGTTCGGTGAGCAAATGAAGACCCTTTGAAGTCATATTGCATGGTACCCATTCCACGGGTTTCAACTACCCAGGTTTAAGGTATTCTTCCTTCAGCTAAAACATGCATGTGGAACCTAGAGTATGATCAACCATGTGATCGGGAGACGTGTTCAAATATGTCTCAGTTTTCGTACCCTGGTACTCGGGTGCAACATTCCAGACGCTTTACTAACACCCTCCCGACTTGGAGAGTCAGTCCCTTTAACCTCCTGTTTGGCCCAGTTTGCAATTTCTGCGGAAGATGAACAGGAATAGCGAGAACCAATGAGAGACTAGCTGGAGGTGTCTGGACGGGCAAATTTAACTCTCATTTCCCACCAGGAAGAGGAATTAACCAAAGGCTCAGCGTGCCGTGCCGGAACCAGATTAGGGCCTGAAGCCATCCTGCGGTGTTGCGGCCAGCTCAAAAGAAAGCGAGTTGAAGAAAGGAGCTCAGGGGCACTGTAATTCACAAACCTGCAGAGTTATAAATGACAGCTATCGTCCAAAAATATACTGAAGTAAGGCTGCCAAGAGGACTTGAAAGCGGGGCAGAATTGCAGGAAACCGATTTCAGGAGGTAGACTGGAATTGCATTGAAAGCATAGGAAAAGAGGCAGAACGTCCACAATGATGCACTTGGCCAAAAAGGGCGTATGCGTTTTTTCCTGAATATATTCAGGAAAAAACGCATACGCCCTTTTTGGCCAACCAAGCAAGCTTGCAAAGGAAATCTGCACTACAATGAAGTCTCACTTCCCCCCGGTCAAAAGGGCCATCTGAAAAAAGTGTAAAATCCAGAAAGGCAGGACAGGCCATGGAGAACTGGGAGCCTTGTTATGCTGATGGGCGGGATGTAAATTGCCAACAGACACTCGGGAGAAGTGTATGGTGTTTCCTGAAACATCTAAAAAACAAAGCAACAGAGCCTAGGGCACTTCCACTTATGGTCCTATAGCTTAGGGAAATTAAAATCAAAAAGACACAGCCACCCCAAAGTTTGGGACGCCTCTGTTTACAAGAACCTCGTTTAGCGTACAAGTTCAACATCGCAGAAAGTGAAAAATGGATAAAGAAGTTGTGGTATTTACTTACAAAGCAATATCACTCAGCAATGAAATCTATGTCATCAGGCCCTTAGCAGCACAATGAGTGGATTCAGGTATGATGATTCTAACTGAAATAAGTCACACAGAAAAAGAAACATCATAAGATATCAGTAATACACGGAATGTAAACTTGGCTACACAGGAACTGAATTACAGAACAGAACAGGGTCTCAAATTTAGAAAACCAACTTATGCTTGCTTAAGGGGAAAGGTGAGTTGGGGTGCTGCATAAAACCAGAGATTGAAATGAGCACAGATAAAGTTCCTTAAGCCAAATATGGAATAGACAAGAGCTACTCCTTGCTCAACGAAATGGACTCAACACCGCATATTAAACGCCTAAGAATGTACCTGACTAGTAAGTATCTTAAAACCTATGGATTGCTATGTCTCCGAAAGAGAATCAAGCATGTGTACAGGGGCATAAACGCAGCAGTGATAGGATTGGAGAGGTTCGGTGAGCAAATGAAGACCCTTTGAAGTCATATTGCATGGTACCCATTCCACGGGTTTCAACTACCCAGGTTTAAGGTATTCTTCCTTCAGCTAAAACATGCATGTGGAACCTAGAGTATGATCAACCATGTGATCGGGAGACGTGTTCAAATATGTCTCAGTTTTCGTACCCTGGTACTCGGGTGCAACATTCCAGACGCTTTACTAACACCCTCCCGACTTGGAGAGTCAGTCCCTTTAACCTCCTGTTTGGCCCAGTTTGCAATTTCTGCAGAAGATGAACAGGAATAGCGAGAACCAATGAGAGACTAGCTGGAGGTGTCTGGACGGGCAAATTTAACTCTCATTTCCCACCAGGAAGAGGAATTAACCAAAGGCTCAGCGTGCCGTGCCGGAACCAGATTAGGGCCTGAAGCCATCCTGCGGTGTTGCGGCCAGCTCAAAAGAAAGCGAGTTGAAGAAAGGAGCTCAGGGGCACTGTAATTCACAAACCTGCAGAGTTATAAATGACAGCTATCGTCCAAAAATATACTGAAGTAAGGCTGCCAAGAGGACTTGAAAGCGGGGCAGAATTGCAGGAAACCGATTTCAGGAGGTAGACTGGAATTGCATTGAAAGCATAGGAAAAGAGGCAGAACGTCCACAATGATGCACTTGGCCAAAAAGGGCGTATGCGTTTTTTCCTGAATATATTCAGGAAAAAACGCATACGCCCTTTTTGGCCAACCAAGCAAGCTTGCAAAGGAAATCTGCACTACAATGAAGTCTCACTTCCCCCCGGTCAAAAGGGCCATCTGAAAAAAGTGTAAAATCCAGAAAGGCAGGACAGGCCATGGAGAACTGGGAGCCTTGTTATGCTGATGGGCGGGATGTAAATTGCCAACAGACACTCGGGAGAAGTGTATGGTGTTTCCTGAAACATCTAAAAAACAAAGCAACAGAGCCTAGGGCACTTCCACTTATGGTCCTATAGCTTAGGGAAATTAAAATCAAAAAGACACAGCCACCCCAAAGTTTGGGACGCCTCTGTTTACAAGAACCTCGTTTACAGTACAAGTTCAACATCGCAGAAAGTGAAAAATGGATAAAGAAGTTGTGGTATTTACTTACAAAGCAATATCACTCAGCAATGAAATCTATGTCATCAGGCCCTTAGCAGCACAATGAGTGGATTCAGGTATGATGATTCTAACTGAAATAAGTCACACAGAAGAAGAAACATCATAAGATATCAGTAATACACGGAATGTAAACTTGGCTACACAGGAACTGAATTACAGAACAGAACAGGGTCTCAAATTTAGAAAACCAACTTATGCTTGCTTAAGGGGAAAGGGGAGTTGGGGTGCTGCATAAAACCAGAGATTGAAATGAGCACAGATAAAGTTCCTTAAGCCAAATATGGAATAGACAAGAGCTACTCCTTGCTCAACGAAATGGACTCAACACCGCATATTAAACGCCTAAGAATGTACCTGACTAGTAAGTATCTTAAAACCTATGGATTGCTATGTCTCCGAAAGAGAATCAAGCATGTGTACAGGGGCATAAACGCAGCAGTGATAGGATTGGAGAGGTTTGGTGAGCAAATGAAGACCCTTTGAAGTCATATTGCATGGTACCCATTCCACGGGTTTCAACTACCCAGGTTTAAGGTATTCTTCCTTCAGGTAAAACATGCATGTGGAACCTAGAGTATGATCAACCATGTGATCGGGAGACGTGTTCAAATATGTCTCAGTTTTCGTACCCTGGTACTCGGGTGCAACATTCCAGACGCTTTACTAACACCCTCCCGACTTGGAGAGTCAGTCCCTTTAACCTCCTGTTTGGCCCAGTTTGCAATTTCTGCGGAAGATGAACAGGAATAGCGAGAACCAATGAGAGACTAGCTGGAGGTGTCTGGACGGGCAAATTTAACTCTCATTTCCCACCAGGAAGAGGAATTAACCAAAGGCTCAGCGTGCCGTGCCGGAACCAGATTAGGGCCTGAAGCCATCCTGCGGTGTTGCGGCCAGCTCAAAAGAAAGCGAGTTGAAGAAAGGAGCTCAGGGGCACTGTAATTCACAAACCTGCAGAGTTATAAATGACAGCTATCGTCCAAAAATATACTGAAGTAAGGCTGCCAAGAGGACTTGAAAGCGGGGCAGAATTGCAGGAAACCGATTTCAGGAGGCAGACTGGAATTGCATTGAAAGCATAGGAAAAGAGGCAGAACGTCCACAATGATGCACTTGGCCAAAAAGGGCGTATGCGTTTTTTCCTGAATATATTCAGGAAAAAACGCATACGCCCTTTTTGGCCAACCAAGCAAGCTTGCAAAGGAAATCTGCACTACAATGAAGTCTCACTTCCCCCCGGTCAAAAGGGCTATCTGAAAAAAGTGTAAAATCCAGAAAGGGAGGACAGGCCATGGAGAACTGGGAGCCTTGTTATGCTGATGGGCGGGATGTAAATTGCCAACAGACACTCGGGAGAAGTGTATGGTGTTTCCTGAAACATCTAAAAAACAAAGCAACAGAGCCTAGGGCACTTCCACTTATGGTCCTATAGCTTAGGGAAATTAAAATCAAAAAGACACAGCCACCCCAAAGTTTGGGACGCCTCTGTTTACAAGAACCTCGTTTACAGTACAAGTTCAACATTGCAGAAAGTGAAAAATGGATAAAGAAGTTGTGGTATTTACTTACAAAGCAATATCACTCAGCAATGAAATCTATGTCATCAGGCCCTTAGCAGCACAATGAGTGGATTCAGGTATGATGATTCTAACTGAAATAAGTCACACAGAAAAAGAAACATCATAAGATATCAGTAATACACGGAATGTAAACTTGGCTACACAGGAACTGAATTACAGAACAGAACAGGGTCTCAAATTTAGAAAACCAACTTATGCTTGCTTAAGGGTAAAGGTGAGTTGGGGTGCTGCATAAAACCAGAGATTGAAATGAGCACAGATAAAGTTCCTTAAGCCAAATATGGAATAGACAAGAGCTACTCCTTGCTCAACGAAATGGACTCAACACCGCATATTAAACGCCTAAGAATGTACCTGACTAGTAAGTATCTTAAAACCTATGGATTGCTATGTCTCCGAAAGAGAATCAAGCATGTGTACAGGGGCATAAACGCAGCAGTGATAGGATTGGAGAGGTTCGGTGAGCAAATGAAGACCCTTTGAAGTCATATTGCATGGTACCCATTCCACGGGTTTCAACTACCCAGGTTTAAGGTATTCTTCCTTCAGCTAAAACATGCATGTGGAACCTAGAGTATGATCAACCATGTGATCGGGAGACGTGTTCAAATATGTCTCAGTTTTCGTACCCTGGTACTCGGGTGCAACATTCCAGACGCTTTACTAACACCCTCCCGACTTGGAGAGTCAGTCCCTTTAACCTCCTGTTTGGCCCAGTTTGCAATTTCTGCGGAAGATGAACAGGAATAGCGAGAACCAATGAGAGACTAGCTGGAGGTGTCTGGACGGGCAAATTTAACTCTCATTTCCCACGAGGAAGAGGAATTAACCAAAGGCTCAGCGTGCCGTGCCGGAACCAGATTAGGGCCTGAAGCCATCCTGCGGTGTTGCGGCCAGCTCAAAAGAAAGCGAGTTGAAGAAAGGAGCTCAGGGGTACTGTAATTCACAAGCCTGCAGAGTTATAAATGACAGCTATCATCCAAAAATATACTGAAGTAAGGCTGCCAAGAGGACTTGAAAGCGGGGCAGAATTGCAGGAAACCGATTTCAGGAGGCAGACTGGAATTGCATTGAAATCATAGGAAAAGAGGCAGAACGTCCACAATGATGCACTTGGCCAAAAAGGGCGTATGCGCTTTTTCCTGAATATATTCAGGAAAAAACGCATACGCCCTTTTTGGCCAACCAAGCAAGCTTGCAAAGGAAATCTGCACTACAATGAAGTCTCACTTCCCCCCGGTCAAAAGGGCCATCTGAATAAAGTGTAAAATCCAGAAAGGCAGGACAGGCCATGGAGAACTGGGAGCCTTGTTATGCTGATGGGCGGGATGTAAATTGCCAACAGACACTCGGGAGAAGTGTATGGTGTTTCCTGAAACATCTAAAAAACAAAGCAACAGAGCCTAGGGCACTTCCACTTATGGTCCTATAGCTTAGGGAAATTAAAATCAAAAAGACACAGCCACCCCAAAGTTTGGGACGCCTCTGTTTACAAGAACCTCGTTTACAGTACAAGTTCAACATCGCAGAAAGTGAAAAATGGATAAAGAAGTTGTGGTATTTACTTACAAAACAATATCTCTCAGCAATGAAATCTATGTCATCAGGCCCTTAGCAGCACAATGAGTGGATTCAGGTATGATGATTCTAACTGAAATAAGTCACACAGAAAAAGAAACATCATAAGATATCAGTAATACACGGAATGTAAACTTGGCTACACAGGAACTGAATTACAGAACAGAACAGGGTCTCAAATTTAGAAAACCAACTTATGCTTGCTTAAGGGGAAAGGTGAGTTGGGGTGCTGCATAAAACCAGAGATTGAAATGAACACAGATAAAGTTCCTTAAGCCAAATATGGAATAGACAAGAGCTACTCCTTGCTCAACGAAATGGACTCAACACCGCATATTAAATGCCTAAGAATGTACCTGACTAGTAAGTATCTTAAAACCTATGGATTGCTATGTCTCCGAAAGAGAATCAAGCATGTGTACAGGGGCATAAACGCAGCAGTGATAGGATTGGAGAGGTTCGGTGAGCAAATGAAGACCCTTTGAAGTCATATTGCATGGTACCCATTCCACGGGTTTCAACTACCCAGGTTTAAGGTATTCTTCCTTCAGCTAAAACATGCATGTGGAACCTAGAGTATGATCAACCATGTGATCGGGAGACGTGTTCAAATATGTCTCAGTTTTCGTACCCTGGTACTCGGGTGCAACATTCCAGACGCTTTACTAACACCCTCCCGACTTGGAGAGTCAGTCCCTTTAACCTCCTGTTTGGCCCAGTTTGCAATTTCTGCGGAAGATGAACAGGAATAGCGAGAACCAATGAGAGACTAGCTGGAGGTGTCTGGACGGGCAAATTTAACTCTCATTTCCCACCAGGAAGAGGAATTAACCAAAGGCTCAGCGTGCCGTGCCGGAACCAGATTAGGGCCTGAAGCCATCCTGCGGTGTTGCGGCCAGCTCAAAAGAAAGCGAGTTGAAGAAAGGAGCTCAGGGGCACTGTAATTCACAAACCTGCAGAGTTATAAATGACAGCTATCGTCCAAAAATATACTGAAGTAAGGCTGCCAAGAGGACTTGAAAGCGGGGCAGAATTGCAGGAAACCGATTTCAGGAGGTAGACTGGAATTGCATTGAAAGCATAGGAAAAGAGGCAGAACGTCCACAATGATGCACTTGGCCAAAAAGGGCGTATGCGTTTTATCCTGAATATATTCAGGAAAAAACGCATACGCCCTTTTTGGCCAACCAAGCAAGCTTGCAAAGGAAATCTGCACTACAATGAAGTCTCACTTCCCCCCGGTCAAAAGGGCCATCTGAAAAAAGTGTAAAATCCAGAAAGGGAGGACAGGCCATGGAGAACTGGGAGCCTTGTTATGCTGATGGGCGGGATGTAAATTGCCAACAGACACTCCGGAGAAGTGTATGGTGTTTCCTGAAACATCTAAAAAACAAAGCAACAGAGCCTAGGGCACTTCCACTTATGGTCCTATAGTTTAGGGAAATTAAAATCAAAAAGACACAGCCACCCCAAAGTTTGGGACGCCTCTGTTTACAAGAACCTCGTTTACAGTACAAGTTCAACATCGCAGAAAGTGAAAAATGGATAAAGAAGTTGTGGTATTTACTTACAAAACAATATCTCTCAGCAATGAAATCTATGTCATCAGGCCCTTAGCAGCACAATGAGTGGATTCAGGTATGATGATTCTAACTGAAATAAGTCACACAGAAAAAGAAACATCATAAGATATCAGTAATACACGGAATGTAAACTTGGCTACACAGGAACTGAATTACAGAACAGAACAGGGTCTCAAATTTAGAAAACCAACTTATGCTTGCTTAAGGGTAAAGGTGAGTTGGGGTGCTGCATAAAACCAGAGATTGAAATGAGCACAGATAAAGTTCCTTAAGCCAAATATGGAATAGACAAGAGCTACTCCTTGCTCAATGAAATGGACTCAACACCGCATATTAAATGCCTAAGAATGTACCTGACTAGTAAGTATCTTAAAACCTATGGATTGCTATGTCTCCGAAAGAGAATCAAGCATGTGTACAGGGGCATAAACGCAGCAGTGATAGGATTGGAGAGGTTCGGTGAGCAAATGAAGACCCTTTGAAGTCATATTGCATGGTACCCAATCCACGGGTTTCAACTAACCAGGTTTAAGGTATTCTTCCTTCAGCTAAAACATGCATGTGGAACCTAGAGTATGATCAACCATGTGATCGGGAGACGTGTTCAAATATGTCTCAGTTTTCGTACCCTGGTACTCGGGTGCAACATTCCAGACGCTTTACTAACACCCTCCCGACTTGGAGAGTCAGTCCCTTTAACCTCCTGTTTGGCCCAGTTTGCAATTTCTGCGGAAGATGAACAGGAATAGCGAGAACCAATGAGAGACTAGCTGGAGGTGTCTGGACGGGCAAATTTAACTCTCATTTCCCACCAGGAAGAGGAATTAACCAAAGGCTCAGCGTGCCGTGCCGGAACCAGATTAGGGCCTGAAGCCATCCTGCGGTGTTGCGGCCAGCTCAAAAGAAAGCGAGTTGAAGAAAGGAGCTCAGGGGCACTGTAATTCACAAACCTGCAGAGTTATAAATGACAGCTATCGTCCAAAAATATACTGAAGTAAGGCTGCCAAGAGGACTTGAAAGCGGGGCAGAATTGCAGGAAACCGATTTCAGGAGGCAGACTGGAATTGCATTGAAAGCATAGGAAAAGAGGCAGAACGTCCACAATGATGCACTTGGCCAAAAAGGGCGTATGCGTTTTTTCCTGAATATATTCAGGAAAAAACGCATACGCCCTTTTTGGCCAACCAAGCAAGCTTGCAAAGGAAATCTGCACTACAATGAAGTCTCACTTCCCCCCGGTCAAAAGGGCTATCTGAAAAAAGTGTAAAATCCAGAAAGGGAGGACAGGCCATGGAGAACTGGGAGCCTTGTTATGCTGATGGGCGGGATGTAAATTGCCAACAGACACTCGGGAGAAGTATATGGTGTTTCCTGAAACATCTAAAAAACAAAGCAACAGAGCCTAGGGCACTTCCACATATGGTCCTATAGATTAGGGAAATTAAAATCAAAAAGACACAGCCACCCCAAAGTTTGGGATGCCTCTGTTTACAAGAACCTCGTTTAGCGTACAAGTTCAACATCGCAGAAAGTGAAAAATGGATAAAGAAGTTGTGGTATTTACTTACAAAGCAATATCACTCAGCAATGAAATCTATGTCATCAGGCCCTTAGCAGCACAATGAGTGGATTCAGGTATGATGATTCTAACTGAAATAAGTCACACAGAAAAAGAAACATCATAAGATATCAGTAATACACGGAATGTAAACTTGGCTACACAGGAACTGAATTACAGAACAGAACAGGGTCTCAAATTTAGAAAACCAACTTATGCTTGCTTAAGGGGAAAGGTGAGTTGGGGTGCTGCATAAAACCAGAGATTGAAATGAGCACAGATAAAGTTCCTTAAGCCAAATATGGAATAGACAAGAGCTACTCCTTGCTCAACGAAATGGACTCAACACCGCATATTAAATGCCTAAGAATGTACCTGACTAGTAAGTATCTTAAAACCTATGGATTGCTATGTCTCCGAAAGAGAATCAAGCATGTGTACAGGGGCATAAACGCAGCAGTGATAGGATTGGAGAGGTTCAGTGAGCAAATGAAGACCCTTTGAAGTCATATTGCATGGTACCCATTCCACGGGTTTCAACTACCCAGGTTTAAGGTATTCTTCCTTCAGCTAAAACATGCATGTGGAACCTAGAGTATGATCAACCATGTGATCGGGAGACGTGTTCAAATATGTCTCAGTTTTCGTACCCTGGTACTCGGGTGCAACATTCCAGACGCTTTACTAACACCCTCCCGACTTGGAGAGTCAGTCCCTTTAACCTCCTGTTTGGCCCAGTTTGCAATTTCTGCGGAAGATGAACAGGAATAGCGAGAACCAATGAGAGACTAGCTGGAGGTGTCTGGACGGGCAAATTTAACTCTCATTTCCCACCAGGAAGAGGAATTAACCAAAGGCTCAGCGTGCCGTGCCGGAACCAGATTAGGGCCTGAAGCCATCCTGCGGTGTTGCGGCCAGCTCAAAAGAAAGCGAGTTGAAGAAAGGAGCTCAGGGGCACTGTAATTCACAAACCTGCAGAGTTATAAATGACAGCTATCGTCCAAAAATATACTGAAGTAAGGCTGCCAAGAGGACTTGAAAGCGGGGCAGAATTGCAGGAAACCGATTTCAGGAGGTAGACTGGAATTGCATTGAAAGCATAGGAAAAGAGGCAGAACGTCCACAATGATGCACTTGGCCAAAAAGGGCGTATGCGTTTTTTCCTGAATATATTCAGGAAAAAACGCATACGCCCTTTTTGGCCAACCAAGCAAGCTTGCAAAGGAAATCTGCACTACAATGAAGTCTCACTTCCCCCCGGTCAAAAGGGCCATCTGAAAAAAGTGTAAAATCCAGAAAGGCAGGACAGGCCATGGAGAACTGGGAGCCTTGTTATGCTGATGGGCGGGATGTAAATTGCCAACAGACACTCCGGAGAAGTGTATGGTGTTTCCTGAAACATCTAAAAAACAAAGCAACAGAGCCTAGGGCACTTCCACTTATGGTCCTATAGCTTAGGGAAATTAAAATCAAAAAGACACAGCCACCCCAAAGTTTGGGACGCCTCTGTTTACAAGAACCTCGTTTAGCGTACAAGTTCAACATCGCAGAAAGTGAAAAATGGATAAAGAAGTTGTGGTATTTACTTACAAAGCAATATCACTCAGCAATGAAATCTATGTCATCAGGCCCTTAGCAGCACAATGAGTGGATTCAGGTATGATGATTCTAACTGAAATAAGTCACACAGAAAAAGAAACATCATAAGATATCAGTAATACACGGAATGTAAACTTGGCTACACAGGAACTGAATTACAGAACAGAACAGGGTCTCAAATTTAGAAAACCAACTTATGCTTGCTTAAGGGGAAAGGTGAGTTGGGGTGCTGCATAAAACCAGAGATTGAAATGAGCACAGATAAAGTTCCTTAAGCCAAATATGGAATAGACAAGAGCTACTCCTTGCTCAACGAAATGGACTCAACACCGCATATTAAATGCCTAAGAATGTACCTGACTAGTAAGTATCTTAAAACCTATGGATTGCTATGTCTCCGAAAGAGAATCAAGCATGTGTACAGGGGCATAAACGCAGCAGTGATAGGATTGGAGAGGTTCAGTGAGCAAATGAAGACCCTTTGAAGTCATATTGCATGGTACCCATTCCACGGGTTTCAACTACCCAGGTTTAAGGTATTCTTCCTTCAGCTAAAACATGCATGTGGAACCTAGAGTATGATCAACCATGTGATCGGGAGACGTGTTCAAATATGTCTCAGTTTTCGTACCCTGGTACTCGGGTGCAACATTCCAGACGCTTTACTAACACCCTCCCGACTTGGAGAGTCAGTCCCTTTAACCTCCTGTTTGGCCCAGTTTGCAATTTCTGCGGAAGATGAACAGGAATAGCGAGAACCAATGAGAGACTAGCTGGAGGTGTCTGGACGGGCAAATTTAACTCTCATTTCCCACCAGGAAGAGGAATTAACCAAAGGCTCAGCGTGCCGTGCCGGAACCAGATTAGGGCCTGAAGCCATCCTGCGGTGTTGCGGCCAGCTCAAAAGAAAGCGAGTTGAAGAAAGGAGCTCAGGGGCACTGTAATTCACAAACCTGCAGAGTTATAAATGACAGCTATCGTCCAAAAATATACTGAAGTAAGGCTGCCAAGAGGACTTGAAAGCGGGGCAGAATTGCAGGAAACCGATTTCAGGAGGTAGACTGGAATTGCATTGAAAGCATAGGAAAAGAGGCAGAACGTCCACAATGATGCACTTGGCCAAAAAGGGCGTATGCGTTTTTTCCTGAATATATTCAGGAAAAAACGCATACGCCCTTTTTGGCCAACCAAGCAAGCTTGCAAAGGAAATCTGCACTACAATGAAGTCTCACTTCCCCCCGGTCAAAAGGGCCATCTGAAAAAAGTGTAAAATCCAGAAAGGGAGGACAGGCCATGGAGAACTGGGAGCCTTGTTATGCTGATGGGCGGGATGTAAATTGCCAACAGACACTCCGGAGAAGTGTATGGTGTTTCCTGAAACATCTAAAAAACAAAGCAACAGAGCCTAGGGCACTTCCACTTATGGTCCTATAGCTTAGGGAAATTAAAATCAAAAAGACACAG
The DNA here is from genome assembly GCF_039906515.1 of Pseudorca crassidens. NCBI lineage: Eukaryota > Metazoa > Chordata > Mammalia > Artiodactyla > Delphinidae > Pseudorca > Pseudorca crassidens. Next base: position 174,341 of record NW_027135955.1, on the reverse strand, counting down.
CCACCCCAAAGTTTGGGACGCCTCTGTTTACAAGAACCTCGTTTAGCGTACAAGTTCAACATCGCAGAAAGTGAAAAATGGATAAAGAAGTTGTGGTATTTACTTACAAAGCAATATCACTCAGCAATGAAATCTATGTCATCAGGCCCTTAGCAGCACAATGAGTGGATTCAGGTATGATGATTCTAACTGAAATAAGTCACACAGAAAAAGAAACATCATAAGATATCAGTAATACACGGAATGTAAACTTGGCTACACAGGAACTGAATTACAGAACAGAACAGGGTCTCAAATTTAGAAAACCAACTTATGCTTGCTTAAGGGGAAAGGTGAGTTGGGGTGCTGCATAAAACCAGAGATTGAAATGAGCACAGATAAAGTTCCTTAAGCCAAATATGGAATAGACAAGAGCTACTCCTTGCTCAACGAAATGGACTCAACACCGCATATTAAATGCCTAAGAATGTACCTGACTAGTAAGTATCTTAAAACCTATGGATTGCTATGTCTCCGAAAGAGAATCAAGCATGTGTACAGGGGCATAAACGCAGCAGTGATAGGATTGGAGAGGTTCGGTGAGCAAATGAAGACCCTTTGAAGTCATATTGCATGGTACCCATTCCACGGGTTTCAACTACCCAGGTTTAAGGTATTCTTTCTTCAGCTAAAACATGCATGTGGAACCTAGAGTATGATCAACCATGTGATCGGGAGACGTGTTCAAATATGTCTCAGTTTTCGTACCCTGGTACTCGGGTGCAACATTCCAGACGCTTTACTAACACCCTCCCGACTTGGAGAGTCAGTCCCTTTAACCTCCTGTTTGGCCCAGTTTGCAATTTCTGCGGAAGATGAACAGGAATAGCGAGAACCAATGAGAGACTAGCTGGAGGTGTCTGGACGGGCAAATTTAACTCTCATTTCCCACCAGGAAGAGGAATTAACCAAAGGCTCAGCGTGCTGTGCCGGAACCAGATTAGGGCCTGAAGCCATCCTGCGGTGTTGCGGCCAGCTCAAAAGAAAGCGAGTTGAAGAAAGGAGCTCAGGGGCACTGTAATTCACAAACCTGCAGAGTTATAAATGACAGCTATCGTCCAAAAATATACTGAAGTAAGGCTGCCAAGAGGACTTGAAAGCGGGGCAGAATTGCAGGAAACCGATTTCAGGAGGTAGACTGGAATTGCATTGAAAGCATAGGAAAAGAGGCAGAACGTCCACAATGATGCACTTGGCCAAAAAGGGCGTATGCGTTTTTTCCTGAATATATTCAGGAAAAAACGCATACGCCCTTTTTGGCCAACCAAGCAAGCTTGCAAAGGAAATCTGCACTACAATGAAGTCTCACTTCCCCCCGGTCAAAAGGGCCATCTGAAAAAAGTGTAAAATCCAGAAAGGGAGGACAGGCCATGGAGAACTGGGAGCCTTGTTATGCTGATGGGCGGGATGTAAATTGCCAACAGACACTCCGGAGAAGTGTATGGTGTTTCCTGAAACATCTAAAAAACAAAGCAACAGAGCCTAGGGCACTTCCACTTATGGTCCTATAGCTTAGGGAAATTAAAATCAAAAAGACACAGCCACCTCAAAGTTTGGGACGCCTCTGTTTACAAGAACCTCGTTTAGCGTACAAGTTCAACATCGCAGAAAGTGAAAAATGGATAAAGAAGTTGTGGTATTTACTTACAAAGCAATATCACTCAGCAATGAAATCTATGTCATCAGGCCCTTAGCAGCACAATGAGTGGATTCAGGTATGATGATTCTAACTGAAATAAGTCACACAGAAAAAGAAACATCATAAGATATCAGTAATACACGGAATGTAAACTTGGCTACACAGGAACTGAATTACAGAACAGAACAGGGTCTCAAATTTAGAAAACCAACTTATGCTTGCTTAAGGGGAAAGGTGAGTTGGGGTGCTGCATAAAACCAGAGATTTAAATGAGCACAGATAAAGTTCCTTAAGCCAAATATGGAATAGACAAGAGCTACTCCTTGCTCAACGAAATGGACTCAACACCGCATATTAAATGCCTAAGAATGTACCTGACTAGTAAGTATCTTAAAACCTATGGATTGCTATGTCTCCGAAAGAGAATCAAGCATGTGTACAGGGGCATAAACGCAGCAGTGATAGGATTGGAGAGGTTCGGTGAGCAAATGAAGACCCTTTGAAGTCATATTGCATGGTACCCATTCCACGGGTTTCAACTACCCAGGTTTAAGGTATTCTTCCTTCAGCTAAAACATGCATGTGGAACCTAGAGTATGATCAACCATGTGATCGGGAGACGTGTTCAAATATGTCTCAGTTTTCGTACCCTGGTACTCGGGTGCAACATTCCAGACGCTTTACTAACACCCTCCCGACTTGGAGAGTCAGTCCCTTTAACCTCCTGTTTGGCCCAGTTTGCAATTTCTGCGGAAGATGAACAGGAATAGCGAGAACCAATGAGAGACTAGCTGGAGGTGTCTGGACGGGCAAATTTAACTCTCATTTCCCACCAGGAAGAGGAATTAACCAAAGGCTCAGCGTGCCGTGCCGGAACCAGATTAGGGCCTGAAGCCATCCTGCGGTGTTGCGGCCAGCTCAAAAGAAAGCGAGTTGAAGAAAGGAGCTCAGGGGCACTGTAATTCACAAACCTGCAGAGTTATAAATGACAGCTATCGTCCAAAAATATACTGAAGTAAGGCTGCCAAGAGGACTTGAAAGCAGGGCAGAATTGCAGGAAACCGATTTCAGGAGGCAGACTGGAATGGCATTGAAAGCATAGGAAAAGAGGCAGAACGTCCACAATGATGCACTTGGCCAAAAAGGGCGTATGCGTTTTTTCCTGAATATATTCAGGAAAAAACGCATACGCCCTTTTTGGCCAACCAAGCAAGCTTGCAAAGGAAATCTGCACTACAATGAAGTCTCACTTCCCCCCGGTCAAAAGGGCCATCTGAAAAAAGTGTAAAATCCAGAAAGGCAGGACAGGCCATGGAGAACTGGGAGCCTTGTTATGCTGATGGGCGGGATGTAAATTGCCAACAGACACTCGGGAGAAGTGTATGGTGTTTCCTGAAACATCTAAAAAACAAAGCAACAGAGCCTAGGGCACTTCCACTTATGGTCCTATAGCTTAGGGAAATTAAAATCAAAAAGACACAGCCACCCCAAAGTTTGGGACGCCTCTGTTTACAAGAACCTCGTTTAGCGTACAAGTTCAACATCGCAGAAAGTGAAAAATGGATAAAGAAGTTGTGGTATTTACTTACAAAGCAATATCACTCAGCAATGAAATCTATGTCATCAGGCCCTTAGCAGCACAATGAGTGGATTCAGGTATGATGATTCTAACTGAAATAAGTCACACAGAAAAAGAAACATCATAAGATATCAGTAATACACGGAATGTAAACTTGGCTACACAGGAACTGAATTACAGAACAGAACAGGGTCTCAAATTTAGAAAACCAACTTATGCTTGCTTAAGGGGAAAGGGGAGTTGGGGTGCTGCATAAAACCAGAGATTGAAATGAGCACAGATAAAGTTCCTTAAGCCAAATATGGAATAGACAAGAGCTACTCCTTGCTCAACGAAATGGACTCAACACCGCATATTAAATGCCTAAGAATGTACCTGACTAGTAAGTATCTTAAAACCTATGGATTGCTATGTCTCCGAAAGAGAATCAAGCATGTGTACAGGGGCATAAACGCAGCAGTGATAGGATTGGAGAGGTTCGGTGAGCAAATGAAGACCCTTTGAAGTCATATTGCATGGTACCCATTCCACGGGTTTCAACTACCCAGGTTTAAGGTATTCTTCCTTCAGCTAAAACATGCATGTGGAACCTAGAGTATGATCAACCATGTGATCGGGAGACGTGTTCAAATATGTCTCAGTTTTCGTACCCTGGTACTCGGGTGCAACATTCCAGACGCTTTACTAACACCCTCCCGACTTGGAGAGTCAGTCCCTTTAACCTCCTGTTTGGCCCAGTTTGCAATTTCTGCGGAAGATGAACAGGAATAGCGAGAACCAATGAGAGACTAGCTGGAGGTGTCTGGACGGGCAAATTTAACTCTCATTTCCCACCAGGAAGAGGAATTAACCAAAGGCTCAGCGTGCCGTGCCGGAACCAGATTAGGGCCTGAAGCCATCCTGCGGTGTTGCGGCCAGCTCAAAAGAAAGCGAGTTGAAGAAAGGAGCTCAGGGGCACTGTAATTCACAAACCTGCAGAGTTATAAATGACAGCTATCGTCCAAAAATATACTGAAGTAAGGCTGCCAAGAGGACTTGAAAGCGGGGCAGAATTGCAGGAAACCGATTTCAGGAGGTAGACTGGAATTGCATTGAAAGCATAGGAAAAGAGGCAGAACGTCCACAATGATGCACTTGGCCAAAAAGGGCGTATGCGTTTTTTCCTGAATATATTCAGGAAAAAACGCATACGCCCTTTTTGGCCAACCAAGCAAGCTTGCAAAGGAAATCTGCACTACAATGAAGTCTCACTTCCCCCCGGTCAAAAGGGCCATCTGAAAAAAGTGTAAAATCCAGAAAGACAGGACAGGCCATGGAGAACTGGGAGCCTTGTTATGCTGATGGGCGGGATGTAAATTGCCAACAGACACTCCGGAGAAGTGTATGGTGTTTCCTGAAACATCTAAAAAACAAAGCAACAGAGCCTAGGGCACTTCCACTTATGGTCCTATAGCTTAGGGAAATTAAAATCAAAAAGACACAGCCACCCCAAAGTTTGGGACGCCTCTGTTTACAAGAACCTCGTTTAGCGTACAAGTTCAACATCGCAGAAAGTGAAAAATGGATAAAGAAGTTGTGGTATTTACTTACAAAGCAATATCACTCAGCAATGAAATCTATGTCATCAGGCCCTTAGCAGCACAATGAGTGGATTCAGGTATGATGATTCTAACTGAAATAAGTCACACAGAAAAAGAAACATCATAAGATATCAGTAATACACGGAATGTAAACTTGGCTACACAGGAACTGAATTACAGAACAGAACAGGGTCTCAAATTTAGAAAACCAACTTATGCTTGCTTAAGGGTAAAGGTGAGTTGGGGTGCTGCATAAAACCAGAGATTGAAATGAACACAGATAAAGTTCCTTAAGCCAAATATGGAATAGACAAGAGCTACTCCTTGCTCAATGAAATGGACTCAACACCGCATATTAAATGCCTAAGAATGTACCTGACTAGTAAGTATCTTAAAACCTATGGATTGCTATGTCTCCGAAAGAGAATCAAGCATGTGTACAGGGGCATAAATGCAGCAGTGATAGGATTGGAGAGGTTCGGTGAGCAAATGAAGACCCTTTGAAGTCATATTGCATGGTACCCATTCCACGGGTTTCAACTACCCAGGTTTAAGGTATTCTTCCTTCAGCTAAAACATGCATGTGGAACCTAGAGTATGATCAACCATGTGATCGGGAGACGTGTTCAAATATGTCTCAGTTTTCGTACCCTGGTACTCGGGTGCAACATTCCAGACGCTTTACTAACACCCTCCCGACTTGGAGAGTCAGTCCCTTTAACCTCCTGTTTGGCCCAGTTTGCAATTTCTGCGGAAGATGAACAGGAATAGCGAGAACCAATGAGAGACTAGCTGGAGGTGTCTGGACGGGCAAATTTAACTCTCATTTCCCACCAGGAAGAGGAATTAACCAAAGGCTCAGCGTGCCGTGCCGGAACCAGATTAGGGCCTGAAGCCATCCTGCGGTGTTGCGGCCAGCTCAAAAGAAAGCGAGTTGAAGAAAGGAGCTCAGGGGCACTGTAATTCACAAACCTGCAGAGTTATAAATGACAGCTATCGTCCAAAAATATACTGAAGTAAGGCTGCCAAGAGGACTTGAAAGCAGGGCAGAATTGCAGGAAACCGATTTCAGGAGGCAGACTGGAATTGCATTGAAAGCATAGGAAAAGAGGCAGAACGTCCACAATGATGCACTTGGCCAAAAAGGGCGTATGCGTTTTTTCCTGAATATATTCAGGAAAAAACGCATACGCCCTTTTTGGCCAACCAAGCAAGCTTGCAAAGGAAATCTGCACTACAATGAAGTCTCACTTCCCCCCGGTCAAAAGGGCCATCTGAAAAAAGTGTAAAATCCAGAAAGACAGGACAGGCCATGGAGAACTGGGAGCCTTGTTATGCTGATGGGCGGGATGTAAATTGCCAACAGACACTCGGGAGAAGTGTATGGTGTTTCCTGAAACATCTAAAAAACAAAGCAACAGAGCCTAGGGCACTTCCACTTATGGTCCTATAGCTTAGGGAAATTAAAATCAAAAAGACACAGCCACCCCAAAGTTTGGGACGCCTCTGTTTACAAGAACCTCGTTTAGCGTACAAGTTCAACATCGCAGAAAGTGAAAAATGGATAAAGAAGTTGTGGTATTTACTTACAAAGCAATATCACTCAGCAATGAAATCTATGTCATCAGGCCCTTAGCAGCACAATGAGTGGATTCAGGTATGATGATTCTAACTGAAATATGTCACACAGAAAAAGAAACATCATAAGATATCAGTAATACACGGAATGTAAACTTGGCTACACAGGAACTGAATTACAGAACAGAACAGGGTCTCAAATTTAGAAAACCAACTTATGCTTGCTTAAGGGGAAAGGTGAGTTGGGGTGCTGCATAAAACCAGAGATTGAAATGAGCACAGATAAAGTTCCTTAAGCCAAATATGGAATAGACAAGAGCTACTCCTTGCTCAACGAAATGGACTCAACACCGCATATTAAATGCCTAAGAATGTACCTGACTAGTAAGTATCTTAAAACCTATGGATTGCTATGTCTCCGAAAGAGAATCAAGCATGTGTACAGGGGCATAAACGCAGCAGTGATAGGATTGGAGAGGTTCGGTGAGCAAATGAAGACCCTTTGAAGTCATATTGCATGGTACCCATTCCACGGGTTTCAACTACCCAGGTTTAAGGTATTCTTCCTTCAGCTAAAACATGCATGTGGAACCTAGAGTATGATCAACCATGTGATCGGGAGACGTGTTCAAATATGTCTCAGTTTTCGTACCCTGGTACTCGGGTGCAACATTCCAGACGCTTTACTAACACCCTCCCGACTTGGAGAGTCAGTCCCTTTAACCTCCTGTTTGGCCCAGTTTGCAATTTCTGCGGAAGATGAACAGGAATAGCGAGAACCAATGAGAGACTAGCTGGAGGTGTCTGGACGGGCAAATTTAACTCTCATTTCCCACCAGGAAGAGGAATTAACCAAAGGCTCAGCGTGCCGTGCCGGAACCAGATTAGGGCCTGAAGCCATCCTGCGGTGTTGCGGCCAGCTCAAAAGAAAGCGAGTTGAAGAAAGGAGCTCAGGGGCACTGTAATTCACAAACCTGCAGAGTTATAAATGACAGCTATCGTCCAAAAATATACTGAAGTAAGGCTGCCAAGAGGACTTGAAAGCAGGGCAGAATTGCAGGAAACCGATTTCAGGAGGCAGACTGGAATTGCATTGAAAGCATAGGAAAAGAGGCAGAACGTCCACAATGATGCACTTGGCCAAAAAGGGCGTATGCGTTTTTTCCTGAATATATTCAGGAAAAAACGCATACGCCCTTTTTGGCCAACCAAGCAAGCTTGCAAAGGAAATCTGCACTACAATGAAGTCTCACTTCCCCCCGGTCAAAAGGGCCATCTGAAAAAAGTGTAAAATCCAGAAAGACAGGACAGGCCATGGAGAACTGGGAGCCTTGTTATGCTGATGGGCAGGATGTAAATTGCCAACAGACACTCGGGAGAAGTGTATGGTGTTTCCTGAAACATCTAAAAAACAAAGCAACAGAGCCTAGGGCACTTCCACTTATGGTCCTATAGCTTAGGGAAATTAAAATCAAAAAGACACAGCCACCCCAAAGTTTGGGACGCCTCTGTTTACAAGAACCTCGTTTAGCGTACAAGTTCAACATCGCAGAAAGTGAAAAATGGATAAAGAAGTTGTGGTATTTACTTACAAAGCAATATCACTCAGCAATGAAATCTATGTCATCAGGCCCTTAGCAGCACAATGAGTGGATTCAGGTATGATGATTCTAACTGAAATAAGTCACACAGAAAAAGAAACATCATAAGATATCAGTAATACACGGAATGTAAACTTGGCTACACAGGAACTGAATTACAGAACAGAACAGGGTCTCAAATTTAGAAAACCAACTTATGCTTGCTTAAGGGGAAAGGTGAGTTGGGGTGCTGCATAAAACCAGAGATTGAAATGAGCACAGATAAAGTTCCTTAAGCCAAATATGGAATAGACAAGAGCTACTCCTTGCTCAACGAAATGGACTCAACACCGCATATTAAATGCCTAAGAATGTACCTGACTAGTAAGTATCTTAAAACCTATGGATTGCTATGTCTCCGAAAGAGAATCAAGCATGTGTACAGGGGCATAAACGCAGCAGTGATAGGATTGGAGAGGTTCGGTGAGCAAATGAAGACCCTTTGAAGTCATATTGCATGGTACCCATTCCACGGGTTTCAACTACCCAGGTTTAAGGTATTCTTCCTTCAGCTAAAACATGCATGTGGAACCTAGAGTATGATCAACCATGTGATCGGGAGACGTGTTCAAATATGTCTCAGTTTTCGTACCCTGGTACTCGGGTGCAACATTCCAGACGCTTTACTAACACCCTCCCGACTTGGAGAGTCAGTCCCTTTAACCTCCTGTTTGGCCCAGTTTGCAATTTCTGCGGAAGATGAACAGGAATAGCGAGAACCAATGAGAGACTAGCTGGAGGTGTCTGGACGGGCAAATTTAACTCTCATTTCCCACCAGGAAGAGGAATTAACCAAAGGCTCAGCGTGCCGTGCCGGAACAAGATCAGGGCCTGAAGCCATCCTGCGGTGTTGCGGCCAGCTCAAAAGAAAGCGAGTTGAAGAAAGGAGCTCAGGGGCACTGTAATTCACAAACCTGCAGAGTTATAAATGACAGCTATCGTCCAAAAATATACTGAAGTAAGGCTGCCAAGAGGACTTGAAAGCGGGGCAGAATTGCAGGAAACCGATTTCAGGAGGTAGACTGGAATTGCATTGAAAGCATAGGAAAAGAGGCAGAACGTCCACAATGATGCACTTGGCCAAAAAGGGCGTATGCGTTTTTTCCTGAATATATTCAGGAAAAAACGCATACGCCCTTTTTGGCCAACCAAGCAAGCTTGCAAAGGAAATCTGCACTACAATGAAGTCTCACTTCCCCCCGGTCAAAAGGGCCATCTGAAAAAAGTGTAAAATCCAGAAAGGCAGGACAGGCCATGGAGAACTGGGAGCCTTGTTATGCTGATGGGCGGGATGTAAATTGCCAACAGACACTCGGGAGAAGTGTATGGTGTTTCCTGAAACATCTAAAAAACAAAGCAACAGAGCCTAGGGCACTTCCACTTATGGTCCTATAGCTTAGGGAAATTAAAATCAAAAAGACACAGCCACCCCAAAGTTTGGGACGCCTCTGTTTACAAGAACCTCGTTTACAGTACAAGTTCAACATCGCAGAAAGTGAAAAATGGATAAAGAAGTTGTGGTATTTACTTACAAAGCAATATCACTCAGCAATGAAATCTATGTCATCAGGCCCTTAGCAGCACAATGAGTGGATTCAGGTATGATGATTCTAACTGAAATAAGTCACACAGAAAAAGAAACATCATAAGATATCAGTAATACACGGAATGTAAACTTGGCTACACAGGAACTGAATTACAGAACAGAACAGGGTCTCAAATTTAGAAAACCAACTTATGCTTTCTTAAGGGGAAAGGTGAGTTGGGGTGCTGCATAAAACCAGAGATTGAAATGAGCACAGATAAAGTTCCTTAAGCCAAATATGGAATAGACAAGAGCTACCTCTTGCTCAACGAAATGGACTCAACACCGCATATTAAATGCCTAAGAATGTACCTGACTAGTAAGTATCTTAAAACCTATGGATTGCTATGTCTCCGAAAGAGAATCAAGCATGTGTACAGGGGCATAAACGCAGCAGTGATAGGATTGGAGAGGTTCGGTGAGCAAATGAAGACCCTTTGAAGTCATATTGCATGGTACCCATTCCACGGGTTTCAACTACCCAGGTTTAAGGTATTCTTCCTTCAGCTAAAACATGCATGTGGAACCTAGAGTATGATCAACCATGTGATCGGGAGACGTGTTCAAATATGTCTCAGTTTTCGTACCCTGGTACTCGGGTGCAACATTCCAGACGCTTTACTAACACCCTCCCGACTTGGAGAGTCAGTCCCTTTAACCTCCTGTTTGGCCCAGTTTGCAATTTCTGCGGAAGATGAACAGGAATAGCGAGAACCAATGAGAGACTAGCTGGAGGTGTCTGGACGGGCAAATTTAACTCTCATTTCCCACCAGGAAGAGGAATTAACCAAAGGCTCAGCGTGCCGTGCCGGAACAAGATCAGGGCCTGAAGCCATCCTGCGGTATTGCGGCCAGCTCAAAAGAAAGCGAGTTGAAGAAAGGAGCTCAGGGGCACTGTAATTCACAAACCTGCAGAGTTATAAATGACAGCTATCGTCCAAAAATATACTGAAGTAAGGCTGCCAAGAGGACTTGAAAGCGGGGCAGAATTGCAGGAAACCGATTTCAGGAGGTAGACTGGAATTGCATTGAAAGCATAGGAAAAGAGGCAGAACGTCCACAATGATGCACTTGGCCAAAAAGGGCGTATGCGTTTTTTCCTGAATATATTCAGGAAAAAACGCATACGCCCTTTTTGGCCAACCAAGCAAGCTTGCAAAGGAAATCTGCACTACAATGAAGTCTCACTTCCCCCCGGTCAAAAGGGCCATCTGAAAAAAGTGTAAAATCCAGAAAGGCAGGACAGGCCATGGAGAACTGGGAGCCTTGTTATGCTGATGGGCGGATGTAAATTGCCAACAGACACTCGGGAGAAGTGTATGGTGTTTCCTGAAACATCTAAAAAACAAAGCAACAGAGCCTAGGGCACTTCCACTTATGGTCCTATAGCTTAGGGAAATTAAAATCAAAAAGACACAGCCACCCCAAAGTTTGGGACGCCTCTGTTTACAAGAACCTCGTTTACAGTACAAGTTCAACATCGCAGAAAGTGAAAAATGGATAAAGAAGTTGTGGTATTTACTTACAAAGCAATATCACTCAGCAATGAAATCTATGTCATCAGGCCCTTAGCAGCACAATGAGTGGATTCAGGTATGATGATTCTAACTGAAATAAGTCACACAGAAAAAGAAACATCATAAGATATCAGTAATACACGGAATGTAAACTTGGCTACACAGGAACTGAATTACAGAACAGAACAGGGTCTCAAATTTAGAAAACCAACTTATGCTTGCTTAAGGGGAAAGGTGAGTTGGGGTGCTGCATAAAACCAGAGATTGAAATGAGCACAGATAAAGTTCCTTAAGCCAAATATGGAATAGACAAGAGCTACTCCTTGCTCAACGAAATGGACTCAACACCGCATATTAAATGCTTAAGAATGTACCTGACTAGTAAGTATCTTAAAACCTATGGATTGCTATGTCTCCGAAAGAGAATCAAGCATGTGTACAGGGGCATAAACGCAGCAGTGATAGGATTGGAGAGGTTCGGTGAGCAAATGAAGACCCTTTGAAGTCATATTGCATGGTACCCATTCCACGGGTTTCAACTACCCAGGTTTAAGGTATTCTTCCTTCAGCTAAAACATGCATGTGGAACCTAGAGTATGATCAACCATGTGATCGGGAGACGTGTTCAAATATGTCTCAGTTTTCGTACCCTGGTACTCGGGTGCAACATTCCAGACGCTTTACTAACACCCTCCCGACTTGGAGAGTCAGTCCCTTTAACCTCCTGTTTGGCCCAGTTTGCAATTTCTGCGGAAGATGAACAGGAATAGCGAGAACCAATGAGAGACTAGCTGGAGGTGTCTGGACGGGCAAATTTAACTCTCATTTCCCACCAGGAAGAGGAATTAACCAAAGGCTCAGCGTGCCGTGCCGGAACCAGATTAGGGCCTGAAGCCATCCTGCGGTGTTGCGGCCAGCTCAAAAGAAAGCGAGTTGAAGAAAGGAGCTCAGGGGCACTGTAATTCACAAACCTGCAGAGTTATAAATGACAGCTATCGTCCAAAAATATACTGAAGTAAGGCTGCCAAGAGGACTTGAAAGCGGGGCAGAATTGCAGGAAACCGATTTCAGGAGGTAGACTGGAATTGCATTGAAAGCATAGGAAAAGAGGCAGAACGTCCACAATGATGCACTTGGCCAAAAAGGGCGTATGCGTTTTTTCCTGAATATATTCAGGAAAAAACGCATACGCCCTTTTTGGCCAACCAAGCAAGCTTGCAAAGGAAATCTGCACTACAATGAAGTCTCACTTCCCCCCGGTCAAAAGGGCCATCTGAAAAAAGTGTAAAATCCAGAAAGGCAGGACAGGCCATGGAGAACTGGGAGCCTTGTTATGCTGATGGGCGGGATGTAAATTGCCAACAGACACTCGGGAGAAGTGTATGGTGTTTCCTGAAACATCTAAAAAACAAAGCAACAGAGCCTAGGGCACTTCCACTTATGGTCCTATAGCTTAGGGAAATTAAAATCAAAAAGACACAGCCACCCCAAAGTTTGGGACGCCTCTGTTTACAAGAACCTCGTTTACAGTACAAGTTCAACATCGCAGAAAGTGAAAAATGGATAAAGAAGTTGTGGTATTTACTTACAAAGCAATATCACTCAGCAATGAAATCTATGTCATCAGGCCCTTAGCAGCACAATGAGTGGATTCAGGTATGATGATTCTAACTGAAATAAGTCACACAGAAAAATAAACATCATAAGATATCAGTAATACACGGAATGTAAACTTGGCTACACAGGAACTGAATTACAGAACAGAACAGGGTCTCAAATTTAGAAAACCAACTTATGCTTGCTTAAGGGGAAAGGTGAGTTGGGGTGCAGCATAAAACCAGAGATTGAAATGAGCACAGATAAAGTTCCTTAAGCCAAATATGGAATAGACAAGAGCTACTCCTTGCTCAACGAAATGGACTCAACACCGCATATTAAATGCTTAAGAATGTACCTGACTAGTAAGTATCTTAAAACCTATGGATTGCTATGTCTCCGAAAGAGAATCAAGCATGTGTACAGGGGCATAAACGCAGCAGTGATAGGATTGGAGAGGTTCGGTGAGCAAATGAAGACCCTTTGAAGTCATATTGCATGGTACCCATTCCACGGGTTTCAACTACCCAGGTTTAAGGTATTCTTCCTTCAGCTAAAACATGCATGTGGAACCTAGAGTATGATCAACCATGTGATCGGGAGACGTGTTCAAATATGTCTCAGTTTTCGTACCCTGGTACTCGGGTGCAACATTCCAGACGCTTTACTAACACCCTCCCGACTTGGAGAGTCAGTCCCTTTAACCTCCTGTTTGGCCCAGTTTGCAATTTCTGCGGAAGATGAACAGGAATAGCGAGAACCAATGAGAGACTAGCTGGAGGTGTCTGGACGGGCAAATTTAACTCTCATTTCCCACCAGGAAGAGGAATTAACCAAAGGCTCAGCGTGCCGTGCCGGAACCAGATTAGGGCCTGAAGCCATCCTGCGGTGTTGCGGCCAGCTCAAAAGAAAGCGAGTTGAAGAAAGGAGCTCAGGGGCACTGTAATTCACAAACCTGCAGAGTTATAAATGACAGCTATCGTCCAAAAATATACTGAAGTAAGGCTGCCAAGAGGACTTGAAAGCGGGGCAGAATTGCAGGAAACCGATTTCAGGAGGTAGACTGGAATTGCATTGAAAGCATAGGAAAAGAGGCAGAACGTCCACAATGATGCACTTGGCCAAAAAGGGCGTATGCGTTTTTTCCTGAATATATTCAGGAAAAAACGCATACGCCCTTTTTGGCCAACCAAGCAAGCTTGCAAAGGAAATCTGCACTACAATGAAGTCTCACTTCCCCCCGGTCAAAAGGGCCATCTGAAAAAAGTGTAAAATCCAGAAAGACAGGACAGGCCATGGAGAACTGGGAGCCTTGTTATGCTGATGGGCGGGATGTAAATTGCCAACAGACACTCGGGAGAAGTGTATGGTGTTTCCTGAAACATCTAAAAAACAAAGCAACAGAGCCTAGGGCACTTCCACTTATGGTCCTATAGCTTAGGGAAATTAAAATCAAAAAGACACAGCCACCCCAAAGTTTGGGACGCCTCTGTTTACAAGAACCTCGTTTACAGTACAAGTTCAACATCGCAGAAAGTGAAAAATGGATAAAGAAGTTGTGGTATTTACTTACAAAGCAATATCACTCAGCAATGAAATCTATGTCATCAGGCCCTTAGCAGCACAATGAGTGGATTCAGGTATGATGATTCTAACTGAAATAAGTCACACAGAAAAAGAAACATCATAAGATATCAGTAATACACGGAATGTAAACTTGGCTACACAGGAACTGAATTACAGAACAGAACAGGGTCTCAAATTTAGAAAACCAACTTATGCTTTCTTAAGGGTAAAGGTGAGTTGGGGTGCTGCATAAAACCAGAGATTTAAATGAGCACAGATAAAGTTCCTTAAGCCAAATATGGAATAGACAAGAGCTACCTCTTGCTCAACGAAATGGACTCAACACCGCATATTAAATGCCTAAGAATGTACCTGACTAGTAAGTATCTTAAAACCTATGGATTGCTATGTCTCCGAAAGAGAATCAAGCATGTGTACAGGGGCATAAACGCAGCAGTGATAGGATTGGAGAGGTTCGGTGAGCAAATGAAGACCCTTTGAAGTCATATTGCATGGTACCCATTCCACGGGTTTCAACTACCCAGGTTTAAGGTATTCTTCCTTCAGCTAAAACATGCATGTGGAACCTAGAGTATGATCAACCATGTGATCGGGAGACGTGTTCAAATATGTCTCAGTTTTCGTACCCTGGTACTCGGGTGCAACATTCCAGACGCTTTACTAACACCCTCCCGACTTGGAGAGTCAGTCCCTTTAACCTCCTGTTTGGCCCAGTTTGCAATTTCTGCGGAAGATGAACAGGAATAGCGAGAACCAATGAGAGACTAGCTGGAGGTGTCTGGACGGGCAAATTTAACTCTCATTTCCCACCAGGAAGAGGAATTAACCAAAGGCTCAGCGTGCCGTGCCGGAACCAGATTAGGGCCTGAAGCCATCCTGCGGTGTTGCGGCCAGCTCAAAAGAAAGCGAGTTGAAGAAAGGAGCTCAGGGGCACTGTAATTCACAAACCTGCAGAGTTATAAATGACAGCTATCGTCCAAAAATATACTGAAGTAAGGCTGCCAAGAGGACTTGAAAGCGGGGCAGAATTGCAGGAAACCGATTTCAGGAGGCAGACTGGAATTGCATTGAAAGCATAGGAAAAGAGGCAGAACGTCCACAATGATGCACTTGGCCAAAAAGGGTGTATGCGTTTTTTCCTGAATATATTCAGGAAAAAACGCATACGCCCTTTTTGGCCAACCAAGCAAGCTTGCAAAGGAAATCTGCACTACAATGAAGTCTCACTTCCCCCCGGTCAAAAGGGCCATCTGAAAAAAGTGTAAAATCCAGAAAGGCAGGACAGGCCATGGAGAACTGGGAGCCTTGTTATGCTGATGGGCGGGATGTAAATTGCCAACAGACACTCGGGAGAAGTGTATGGTGTTTCCTGAAACATCTAAAAAACAAAGCAACAGAGCCTAGGGCACTTCCACTTATGGTCCTATAGCTTAGGGAAATTAAAATCAAAAAGACACAGCCACCCCAAAGTTTGGGACGCCTCTGTTTACAAGAACCTCGTTTACAGTACAAGTTCAACATCGCAGAAAGTGAAAAATGGATAAAGAAGTTGTGGTATTTACTTACAAAGCAATATCACTCAGCAATGAAATCTATGTCATCAGGCCCTTAGCAGCACAATGAGTGGATTCAGGTATGATGATTCTAACTGAAATAAGTCACACAGAAAAAGAAACATCATAAGATATCAGTAATACACGGAATGTAAACTTGGCTACACAGGAACTGAATTACAGAACAGAACAGGGTCTCAAATTTAGAAAACCAACTTATGCTTTCTTAAGGGTAAAGGTGAGTTGGGGTGCTGCATAAAACCAGAGATTTAAATGAGCACAGATAAAGTTCCTTAAGCCAAATATGGAATAGACAAGAGCTACCTCTTGCTCAACGAAATGGACTCAACACCGCATATTAAATGCCTAAGAATGTACCTGACTAGTAAGTATCTTAAAACCTATGGATTGCTATGTCTCCGAAAGAGAATCAAGCATGTGTACAGGGGCATAAACGCAGCAGTGATAGGATTGGAGAGGTTCGGTGAGCAAATGAAGACCCTTTGAAGTCATATTGCATGGTACCCATTCCACGGGTTTCAACTACCCAGGTTTAAGGTATTCTTCCTTCAGCTAAAACATGCATGTGGAACCTAGAGTATGATCAACCATGTGATCGGGAGACGTGTTCAAATATGTCTCAGTTTTCGTACCCTGGTACTCGGGTGCAACATTCCAGACGCTTTACTAACACCCTCCCGACTTGGAGAGTCAGTCCCTTTAACCTCCTGTTTGGCCCAGTTTGCAATTTCTGCGGAAGATGAACAGGAATAGCGAGAACCAATGAGAGACTAGCTGGAGGTGTCTGGACGGGCAAATTTAACTCTCATTTCCCACCAGGAAGAGGAATTAACCAAAGGCTCAGCGTGCCGTGCCGGAACCAGATTAGGGCCTGAAGCCATCCTGCGGTGTTGCGGCCAGCTCAAAAGAAAGCGAGTTGAAGAAAGGAGCTCAGGGGCACTGTAATTCACAAACCTGCAGAGTTATAAATGACAGCTATCGTCCAAAAATATACTGAAGTAAGGCTGCCAAGAGGACTTGAAAGCGGGGCAGAATTGCAGGAAACCGATTTCAGGAGGCAGACTGGAATTGCATTGAAAGCATAGGAAAAGAGGCAGAACGTCCACAATGATGCACTTGGCCAAAAAGGGCGTATGCGTTTTTTCCTGAATATATTCAGGAAAAAACGCATACGCCCTTTTTGGCCAACCAAGCAAGCTTGCAAAGGAAATCTGCACTACAATGAAGTCTCACTTCCCCCCGGTCAAAAGGGCCATCTGAAAAAAGTGTAAAATCCAGAAAGGCAGGACAGGCCATGGAGAACTGGGAGCCTTGTTATGCTGATGGGCGGGATGTAAATTGCCAACAGACACTCGGGAGAAGTGTATGGTGTTTCCTGAAACATCTAAAACACAAAGCAACAGAGCCTAGGGCACTTCCACTTATGGTCCTATAGCTTAGGGAAATTAAAATCAAAAAGACACAGCCACCCCAAAGTTTGGGA
The DNA here is from genome assembly GCF_039906515.1 of Pseudorca crassidens. Classification (NCBI taxonomy): domain Eukaryota; kingdom Metazoa; phylum Chordata; class Mammalia; order Artiodactyla; family Delphinidae; genus Pseudorca; species Pseudorca crassidens. The sequence goes on along the minus strand of NW_027135955.1, from coordinate 156,944 downwards.
CGCCTCTGTTTACAAGAACCTCGTTTACAGTACAAGTTCAACATCGCAGAAAGTGAAAAATGGATAAAGAAGTTGTGGTATTTACTTACAAAGCAATATCACTCAGCAATGAAATCTATGTCATCAGGCCCTTAGCAGCACAATGAGTGGATTCAGGTATGATGATTCTAACTGAAATAAGTCACACAGAAAAAGAAACATCATAAGATATCAGTAATACACGGAATGTAAACTTGGCTACACAGGAACTGAATTACAGAACAGAACAGGGTCTCAAATTTAGAAAACCAACTTATGCTTTCTTAAGGGTAAAGGTGAGTTGGGGTGCTGCATAAAACCAGAGATTTAAATGAGCACAGATAAAGTTCCTTAAGCCAAATATGGAATAGACAAGAGCTACCTCTTGCTCAACGAAATGGACTCAACACCGCATATTAAATGCCTAAGAATGTACCTGACTAGTAAGTATCTTAAAACCTATGGATTGCTATGTCTCCGAAAGAGAATCAAGCATGTGTACAGGGGCATAAACGCAGCAGTGATAGGATTGGAGAGGTTCGGTGAGCAAATGAAGACCCTTTGAAGTCATATTGCATGGTACCCATTCCACGGGTTTCAACTACCCAGGTTTAAGGTATTCTTCCTTCAGCTAAAACATGCATGTGGAACCTAGAGTATGATCAACCATGTGATCGGGAGACGTGTTCAAATATGTCTCAGTTTTCGTACCCTGGTACTCGGGTGCAACATTCCAGACGCTTTACTAACACCCTCCCGACTTGGAGAGTCAGTCCCTTTAACCTCCTGTTTGGCCCAGTTTGCAATTTCTGCGGAAGATGAACAGGAATAGCGAGAACCAATGAGAGACTAGCTGGAGGTGTCTGGACGGGCAAATTTAACTCTCATTTCCCACCAGGAAGAGGAATTAACCAAAGGCTCAGCGTGCCGTGCTGGAACCAGATTAGGGCCTGAAGCCATCCTGCGGTGTTGCGGCCAGCTCAAAAGAAAGCGAGTTGAAGAAAGGAGCTCAGGGGCACTGTAATTCACAAACCTGCAGAGTTATAAATGACAGCTATCGTCCAAAAATATACTGAAGTAAGGCTGCCAAGAGGACTTGAAAGCGGGGCAGAATTGCAGGAAACCGATTTCAGGAGGCAGACTGGAATTGCATTGAAAGCATAGGAAAAGAGGCAGAACGTCCACAATGATGCACTTGGCCAAAAAGGGCGTATGCGTTTTTTCCTGAATATATTCAGGAAAAAACGCATACGCCCTTTTTGGCCAACCAAGCAAGCTTGCAAAGGAAATCTGCACTACAATGAAGTCTCACTTCCCCCCGGTCAAAAGGGCCATCTGAAAAAAGTGTAAAATCCAGAAAGGCAGGACAGGCCATGGAGAACTGGGAGCCTTGTTATGCTGATGGGCGGGATGTAAATTGCCAACAGACACTCGGGAGAAGTGTATGGTGTTTCCTGAAACATCTAAAACACAAAGCAACAGAGCCTAGGGCACTTCCACTTATGGTCCTATAGCTTAGGGAAATTAAAATCAAAAAGACACAGCCACCCCAAAGTTTGGGACGCCTCTGTTTACAAGAACCTCGTTTACAGTACAAGTTCAACATCGCAGAAAGTGAAAAATGGATAAAGAAGTTGTGGTATTTACTTACAAAGCAATATCACTCAGCAATGAAATCTATGTCATCAGGCCCTTAGCAGCACAATGAGTGGATTCAGGTATGATGATTCTAACTGAAATAAGTCACACAGAAAAAGAAACATCATAAGATATCAGTAATACACGGAATGTAAACTTGGCTACACAGGAACTGAATTACAGAACAGAACAGGGTCTCAAATTTAGAAAACCAACTTATGCTTTCTTAAGGGTAAAGGTGAGTTGGGGTGCTGCATAAAACCAGAGATTTAAATGAGCACAGATAAAGTTCCTTAAGCCAAATATGGAATAGACAAGAGCTACCTCTTGCTCAACGAAATGCACTCAACACCGCATATTAAATGCCTAAGAATGTACCTGACTAGTAAGTATCTTAAAACCTATGGATTGCTATGTCTCCGAAAGAGAATCAAGCATGTGTACAGGGGCATAAACGCAGCAGTGATAGGATTGGAGAGGTTCGGTGAGCAAATGAAGACCCTTTGAAGTCATATTGCATGGTACCCATTCCACGGGTTTCAACTACCCAGGTTTAAGGTATTCTTCCTTCAGCTAAAACATGCATGTGGAACCTAGAGTATGATCAACCATGTGATCGGGAGACGTGTTCAAATATGTCTCAGTTTTCGTACCCTGGTACTCGGGTGCAACATTCCAGACGCTTTACTAACACCCTCCCGACTTGGAGAGTCAGTCCCTTTAACCTCCTGTTTGGCCCAGTTTGCAATTTCTGCGGAAGATGAACAGGAATAGCGAGAACCAATGAGAGACTAGCTGGAGGTGTCTGGACGGGCAAATTTAACTCTCATTTCCCACCAGGAAGAGGAATTAACCAAAGGCTCAGCGTGCCGTGCCGGAACCAGATTAGGGCCTGAAGCCATCCTGCGGTGTTGCGGCCAGCTCAAAAGAAAGCGAGTTGAAGAAAGGAGCTCAGGGGCACTGTAATTCACAAACCTGCAGAGTTATAAATGACAGCTATCGTCCAAAAATATACTGAAGTAAGGCTGCCAAGAGGACTTGAAAGCGGGGCAGAATTGCAGGAAACCGATTTCAGGAGGCAGACTGGAATTGCATTGAAAGCATAGGAAAAGAGGCAGAACGTCCACAATGATGCACTTGGCCAAAAAGGGCGTATGCGTTTTTTCCTGAATATATTCAGGAAAAAACGCATACGCACTTTTTGGCCAACCAAGCAAGCTTGCAAAGGAAATCTGCACTACAATGAAGTCTCACTTCCCCCCGGTCAAAAGGGCCATCTGAAAAAAGTGTAAAATCCAGAAAGGCAGGACAGGCCATGGAGAACTGGGAGCCTTGTTATGCTGATGGGCGGGATGTAAATTGCCAACAGACACTCGGGAGAAGTGTATGGTGTTTCCTGAAACATCTAAAAAACAAAGCAACAGAGCCTAGGGCACTTCCACTTATGGTCCTATAGCTTAGGGAAATTAAAATCAAAAAGACACAGCCACCCCAAAGTTTGGGACGCCTCTGTTTACAAGAACCTCGTTTACAGTACAAGTTCAACATCGCAGAAAGTGAAAAATGGATAAAGAAGTTGTGGTATTTACTTACAAAGCAATATCACTCAGCAATGAAATCTATGTCATCAGGCCCTTAGCAGCACAATGAGTGGATTCAGGTATGATGATTCTAACTGAAATAAGTCACACAGAAAAAGAAACATCATAAGATATCAGTAATACACGGAATGTAAACTTGGCTACACAGGAACTGAATTACAGAACAGAACAGGGTCTCAAATTTAGAAAACCAACTTATGCTTTCTTAAGGGTAAAGGTGAGTTGGGGTGCTGCATAAAACCAGAGATTTAAATGAGCACAGATAAAGTTCCTTAAGCCAAATATGGAATAGACAAGAGCTACCTCTTGCTCAACGAAATGGACTCAACACCGCATATTAAATGCCTAAGAATGTACCTGACTAGTAAGTATCTTAAAACCTATGGATTGCTATGTCTCCGAAAGAGAATCAAGCATGTGTACAGGGGCATAAACACAGCAGTGATAGGATTGGAGAGGTTCGGTGAGCAAATGAAGACCCTTTGAAGTCATATTGCATGGTACCCATTCCACGGGTTTCAACTACCCAGGTTTAAGGTATTCTTCCTTCAGCTAAAACATGCATGTGGAACCTAGAGTATGATCAACCATGTGATCGGGAGACGTGTTCAAATATGTCTCAGTTTTCGTACCCTGGTACTCGGGTGCAACATTCCAGACGCTTTACTAACACCCTCCCGACTGGGAGAGTCAGTCCCTTTAACCTCCTGTTTGGCCCAGTTTGCAATTTCTGCGGAAGATGAACAGGAATAGCGAGAACCAATGAGAGACTAGCTGGAGGTGTCTGGACGGGCAAATTTAACTCTCATTTCCCACCAGGAAGAGGAATTAACCAAAGGCTCAGCGTGCCGTGCCGGAACCAGATTAGGGCCTGAAGCCATCCTGCGGTGTTGCGGCCAGCTCAAAAGAAAGCGAGTTGAAGAAAGGAGCTCAGGGGCACTGTAATTCACAAACCTGCAGAGTTATAAATGACAGCTATCATCCAAAAATATACTGAAGTAAGGCTGCCAAGAGGACTTGAAAGCGGGGCAGAATTGCAGGAAACCGATTTCAGGAGGCAGACTGGAATTGCATTGAAAGCATAGGAAAAGAGGCAGAACGTCCACAATGATGCACTTGGCCAAAAAGGGCGTATGCGTTTTTTCCTGAATATATTCAGGAAAAAACGCATACGCCCTTTTTGGCCAACCAAGCAAGCTTGCAAATGAAATCTGCACTACAATGAAGTCTCACTTCCCTCCGGTCAAAAGGGCCATCTGAAAAAAGTGTAAAATCCAGAAAGGCAGGACAGGCCATGGAGAACTGGGAGCCTTGTTATGCTGATGGGCGGGATGTAAATTGCCAACAGACACTCGGGAGAAGTGTATGGTGTTTCCTGAAACATCTAAAAAACAAAGCAACAGAGCCTAGGGCACTTCCACTTATGGTCCTATAGCTTAGGGAAATTAAAATCAAAAAGACACAGCCACCCCAAAGTTTGGGACGCCTCTGTTTACAAGAACCTCGTTTAGCGTACAAGTTCAACATCGCAGAAAGTGAAAAATGGATAAAGAAGTTGTGGTATTTACTTACAAAGCAATATCACTCAGCAATGAAATCTATGTCATCAGGCCCTTAGCAGCACAATGAGTGGATTCAGGTATGATGATTCTAACTGAAATAAGTCACACAGAAAAAGAAACATCATAAGATATCAGTAATACACGGAATGTAAACTTGGCTACACAGGAACTGAATTACAGAACAGAACAGGGTCTCAAATTTAGAAAACCAACTTATGCTTGCTTAAGGGTAAAGGTGAGTTGGGGTGCTGCATAAAACCAGAGATTGAAATGAGCACAGATAAAGTTCCTTAAGCCAAATATGGAATAGACAAGAGCTACCTCTTGCTCAACGAAATGGACTCAACACCGCATATTAAATGCCTAAGAATGTACCTGACTAGTAAGTATCTTAAAACCTATGGATTGCTATGTCTCCGAAAGAGAATCAAGCATGTGTACAGGGGCATAAACGCAGCAGTGATAGGATTGGAGAGGTTCGGTGAGCAAATGAAGACCCTTTGAAGTCATATTGCATGGTACCCATTCCACGGGTTTCAACTACCCAGGTTTAAGGTATTCTTCCTTCAGCTAAAACATGCATGTGGAACCTAGAGTATGATCAACCATGTGATCGGGAGACGTGTTCAAATATGTCTCAGTTTTCGTACCCTGGTACTCGGGTGCAACATTCCAGACGCTTTACTAACACCCTCCCGACTTGGAGAGTCAGTCCCTTTAACCTCCTGTTTGGCCCAGTTTGCAATTTCTGCGGAAGATGAACAGGAATAGCGAGAACCAATGAGAGACTAGCTGGAGGTGTCTGGACGGGCAAATTTAACTCTCATTTCCCACCAGGAAGAGGAATTAACCAAAGGCTCAGCGTGCCGTGCCGGAACCAGATTAGGGCCTGAAGCCATCCTGCGGTGTTGCGGCCAGCTCAAAAGAAAGCGAGTTGAAGAAAGGAGCTCAGGGGCACTGTAATTCACAAACCTGCAGAGTTATAAATGACAGCTATCGTCCAAAAATATACTGAAGTAAGGCTGCCAAGAGGACTTGAAAGCGGGGCAGAATTGCAGGAAACCGATTTCAGGAGGCAGACTGGAATTGCATTGAAAGCATAGGAAAAGAGGCAGAACGTCCACAATGATGCACTTGGCCAAAAAGGGCGTATGCGTTTTTTCCTGAATATATTCAGGAAAAAACGCATACGCCCTTTTTGGCCAACCAAGCAAGCTTGCAAATGAAATCTGCACTACAATGAAGTCTCACTTCCCTCCGGTCAAAAGGGCCATCTGAAAAAAGTGTAAAATCCAGAAAGGCAGGACAGGCCATGGAGAACTGGGAGCCTTGTTATGCTGATGGGCGGGATGTAAATTGCCAACAGACACTCGGGAGAAGTGTATGGTGTTTCCTGAAACATCTAAAAAACAAAGCAACAGAGCCTAGGGCACTTCCACTTATGGTCCTATAGCTTAGGGAAATTAAAATCAAAAAGACACAGCCACCCCAAAGTTTGGGACGCCTCTGTTTACAAGAACCTCGTTTAGCGTACAAGTTCAACATCGCAGAAAGTGAAAAATGGATAAAGAAGTTGTGGTATTTACTTACAAAGCAATATCACTCAGCAATGAAATCTATGTCATCAGGCCCTTAGCAGCACAATGAGTGGATTCAGGTATGATGATTCTAACTGAAATAAGTCACACAGAAAAAGAAACATCATAAGATATCAGTAATACACGGAATGTAAACTTGGCTACACAGGAACTGAATTACAGAACAGAACAGTGTCTCAAATTTGGAAAACCAACTTATGCTTTCTTAAGAGTAAAGGTGAGTTCGGGTGCTGCATAAAACCAGAAATTGAAATGAGCACAGATAAAGTTCCTTAAGCCAAATATGGAATAGACAAGAGCTACCTCTTGCTCAACGAAATGGACTCAACACCGCATATTAAATGCCTAAGAATGTACCTGACTAGTAAGTATCTTAAAACCTATGGATTGCTATGTCTCCGAAAGAGAATCAAGCATGTGTACAGGGGCATAAACGCAGCAGTGATAGGATTGGAGAGGTTCGGTGAGCAAATGAAGACCCTTTGAAGTCATATTGCATGGTACCCATTCCACGGGTTTCAACTACCCAGGTTTAAGGTATTCTTCCTTCAGCTAAAACATGCATGTGGAACCTAGAGTATGATCAACCATGTGATCGGGAGACGTGTTCAAATATGTCTCAGTTTTCGTACCCTGGTACTCGGGTGCAACATTCCAGACGCTTTACTAACACCCTCCCGACTTGGAGAGTCAGTCCCTTTAACCTCCTGTTTGGCCCAGTTTGCAATTTCTGCGGAAGATGAACAGGAATAGCGAGAACCAATGAGAGACTAGCTGGAGGTGTCTGGACGGGCAAATTTAACTCTCATTTCCCACCAGGAAGAGGAATTAACCAAAGGCTCAGCGTGCCGTGCCGGAACCAGATTAGGGCCTGAAGCCATCCTGCGGTGTTGCGGCCAGCTCAAAAGAAAGCGAGTTGAAGAAAGGAGCTCAGGGGCACTGTAATTCACAAACCTGCAGAGTTATAAATGACAGCTATCGTCCAAAAATATACTGAAGTAAGGCTGCCAAGAGGACTTGAAAGCGGGGCAGAATTGCAGGAAACCGATTTCAGGAGGCAGACTGGAATTGCATTGAAAGCATAGGAAAAGAGGCAGAACGTCCACAATGATGCACTTGGCCAAAAAGGGCGTATGCGTTTTTTCCTGAATATATTCAGGAAAAAACGCATACGCCCTTTTTGGCCAACCAAGCAAGCTTGCAAAGGAAATCTGCACTACAATGAAGTCTCACTTCCCCCCGGTCAAAAGGGCCATCTGAAAAAAGTGTAAAATCCAGAAAGACAGGACAGGCCATGGAGAACTGGGAGACTTGTTATGCTGATGGGCGGGATGTAAATTGCCAACAGACACTCGGGAGAAGTGTATGGTGTTTCCTGAAACATCTAAAAAACAAAGCAACAGAGCCTAGGGCACTTCCACTTATGGTCCTATAGCTTAGGGAAATTAAAATCAAAAAGACACAGCCACCCCAAAGTTTGGGACGCCTCTGTTTACAAGAACCTCGTTTACAGTACAAGTTCAACATCGCAGAAAGTGAAAAATGGATAAAGAAGTTGTGGTATTTACTTACAAAGCAATATCACTCAGCAATGAAATCTATGTCATCAGGCCCTTAGCAGCACAATGAGTGGATTCAGGTATGATGATTCTAACTGAAATAAGTCACACAGAAAAAGAAACATCATAAGATATCAGTAATACACGGAATGTAAACTTGTCTACACCAGAACTGAATTACAGAACAGAACAGCGTCTCAAATTTAGAAAACCAACTTATGCTTGCTTAAGGGGAAAGGTGAGTTGGGGTGCTGCATAAAACCAGAGATTGAAATGAACACAGATAAAGTTCCTTAAGCCAAATATGGAATAGACAAGAGCTACCCCTTGCTCAACGAAATGGACTCAACACCGCATATTAAATGCCTAAGAATGTACCTGACTAGTAAGTATCTTAAAACCTATGGATTGCTATGTCTCCGAAAGAGAATCAAGCATGTGTACAGGGGCATAAACGCAGCAGTGATAGGATTGGAGAGGTTCGGTGAGCAAATGAAGACCCTTTGAAGTCATATTGCATGGTACCCATTCCACGGGTTTCAACTACCCAGGTTTAAGGTATTCTTCCTTCAGCTAAAACATGCATGTGGAACCTAGAGTATGATCAACCATGTGATCGGGAGACGTGTTCAAATATGTCTCAGTTTTCGTACCCTGGTACTCGGGTGCAACATTCCAGACGCTTTACTAACACCCTCCCGACTTGGAGAGTCAGTCCCTTTAACCTCCTGTTTGGCCCAGTTTGCAATTTCTGCGGAAGATGAACAGGAATAGCGAGAACCAATGAGAGACTAGCTGGAGGTGTCTGGACGGGCAAATTTAACTCTCATTTCCCACCAGGAAGAGGAATTAACCAAAGGCTCAGCGTGCCGTGCCGGAACCAGATTAGGGCCTGAAGCCATCCTGCGGTGTTGCGGCCAGCTCAAAAGAAAGCGAGTTGAAGAAAGGAGCTCAGGGGCACTGTAATTCACAAACCTGCAGAGTTATAAATGACAGCTATCGTCCAAAAATATACTGAAGTAAGGCTGCCAAGAGGACTTGAAAGCGGGGCAGAATTGCAGGAAACCGATTTCAGGAGGTAGACTGGAATTGCATTGAAAGCATAGGAAAAGAGGCAGAACGTCCACAATGATGCACTTGGCCAAAAAGGGCGTATGCGTTTTTTCCTGAATATATTCAGGAAAAAACGCATACGCCCTTTTTGGCCAACCAAGCAAGCTTGCAAAGGAAATCTGCACTACAATGAAGTCTCACTTCCCCCCGGTCAAAAGGGCCATCTGAAAAAAGTGTAAAATCCAGAAAGACAGGACAGGCCATGGAGAACTGGGAGCCTTGTTATGCTGATGGGCGGGATGTAAATTGCCAACAGACACTCGGGAGAAGGGTATGGTGTTTCCTGAAACATCTAAAAAACAAAGCAACAGAGCCTAGGGCACTTCCACTTATGGTCCTATAGCTTAGGGAAATTAAAATCAAAAAGACACAGCCACCCCAAAGTTTGGGACGCCTCTGTTTACAAGAACCTCGTTTACAGTACAAGTTCAACATCGCAGAAAGTGAAAAATGGATAAAGAAGTTGTGGTATTTACTTACAAAGCAATATCACTCAGCAATGAAATCTATGTCATCAGGCCCTTAGCAGCACAATGAGTGGATTCAGGTATGATGATTCTAACTGAAATAAGTCACACAGAAAAAGAAACATCATAAGATATCAGTAATACACGGAATGTAAACTTGGCTACACAGGAACTGAATTACAGAACAGAACAGGGTCTCAAATTTAGAAAACCAACTTATGCTTGCTTAAGGGTAAAGGTGAGTTGGGGTGCTGCATAAAACCAGAGATTGAAATGAACACAGATAAAGTTCCTTAAGCCAAATATGGAATAGAAAAGAGCTACTCCTTGCTCAACGAAATGGACTCAACACCGCATATTAAATGCCTAAGAATGTACCTGACTAGTAAGTATCTTAAAACCTATGGATTGCTATGTCTCCGAAAGAGAATCAAGCATGTGTACAGGGGCATAAACGCAGCAGTGATAGGATTGGAGAGGTTCGGTGAGCAAATGAAGACCCTTTGAAGTCATATTGCATGGTACCCATTCCACGGGTTTCAACTACCCAGGTTTAAGGTATTCTTCCTTCAGCTAAAACATGCATGTGGAACCTAGAGTATGATCAACCATGTGATCGGGAGACGTGTTCAAATATGTCTCAGTTTTCGTACCCTGGTACTCGGGTGCAACATTCCAGACGCTTTACTAACACCCTCCCGACTTGGAGAGTCAGTCCCTTTAACCTCCTGTTTGGCCCAGTTTGCAATTTCTGCGGAAGATGAACAGGAATAGCGAGAACCAATGAGAGACTAGCTGGAGGTGTCTGGACGGGCAAATTTAACTCTCATTTCCCACCAGGAAGAGGAATTAACCAAAGGCTCAGCGTGCCGTGCCGGAACCAGATTAGGGCCTGAAGCCATCCTGCGGTGTTGCGGCCAGCTCAAAAGAAAGCGAGTTGAAGAAAGGAGCTCAGGGGCACTGTAATTCACAAACCTGCAGAGTTATAAATGACAGCTATCGTCCAAAAATATACTGAAGTAAGGCTGCCAAGAGGACTTGAAAGTGGGGCAGAATTGCAGGAAACCGATTTCAGGAGGCAGACTGGAATTGCATTGAAAGCATAGGAAAAGAGGCAGAACGTCCACAATGATGCACTTGGCCAAAAAGTGCGTATGCGTTTTTTCCTGAATATATTCAGGAAACAACGCATACGCCCTTTTTGGCCAACCAAGCAAGCTTGCAAAGGAAATCTGCACTACAATGAAGTCTCACTTCCCCCCGGTCAAAAGGGCCATCTGAAAAAAGTGTAAAATCCAGAAAGACAGGACATGCAATGGAGAACTGGGAGCCTTGTTATGCTGATGGGCGGGATGTAAATTGCCAACAGACACTCGGGAGAAGTGTATGGTGTTTCCTGAAACATCTAAAAAACAAAGCAACAGAGCCTAGGGCACTTCCACTTATGGTCCTATAGCTTAGGGAAATTAAAATCAAAAAGACACAGCCACCCCAAAGTTTGGGACGCCTCTGTTTACAAGAACCTCGTTTACAGTACAAGTTCAACATCGCAGAAAGTGAAAAATGGATAAAGAAGTTGTGGTATTTACTTACAAAGCAATATCACTCAGCAATGAAATCTATGTCATCAGGCCCTTAGCAGCACAATGAGTGGATTCAGGTATGATGATTCTAACTGAAATAAGTCACACAGAAAAAGAAACATCATAAGATATCAGTAATACACGGAATGTAAACTTGGCTACACAGGAACTGAATTACAGAACAGAACAGGGTCTCAAATTTAGAAAACCAACTTATGCTTGCTTAAGGGGAAAGGTGAGTTGGGGTGCTGCATAAAACCAGAGATTGAAATGAGCACAGATAAAGTTCCTTAAGCCAAATATGGAATAGACAAGAGCTACCTCTTGCTCAACGAAATGGACTCAACACCGCATATTAAATGCCTAAGAATGTACCTGACTAGTAAGTATCTTAAAACCTATGGATTGCTATGTCTCCGAAAGAGAATCAAGCATGTGTACAGGGGCATAAACGCAGCAGTGATAGGATTGGAGAGGTTCGGTGAGCAAATGAAGACCCTTTGAAGTCATATTGCATGGTACCCATTCCACGGGTTTCAACTACCCAGGTTTAAGGTATTCTTCCTTCAGCTAAAACATGCATGTGGAACCTAGAGTATGATCAACCATGTGATCGGGAGACGTGTTCAAATATGTCTCAGTTTTCGTACCCTGGTACTCGGGTGCAACATTCCAGACGCTTTACTAACACCCTCCCGACTTGGAGAGTCAGTCCCTTTAACCTCCTGTTTGGCCCAGTTTGCAATTTCTGCGGAAGATGAACAGGAATAGCGAGAACCAATGAGAGACTAGCTGGAGGTGTCTGGACTGGCAAATTTAACTCTCATTTCCCACCAGGAAGAGGAATTAACCAAAGGCTCAGCGTGCCGTGCCGGAACCAGATTAGGGCCTGAAGCCATCCTGCGGTGTTGCGGCCAGCTCAAAAGAAAGCGAGTTGAAGAAAGGAGCTCAGGGGCACTGTAATTCACAAACCTGCAGAGTTATAAATGACAGCTATCGTCCAAAAATATACTGAAGTAAGGCTGCCAAGAGGACTTGAAAGCGGGGCAGAATTGCAGGAAACCGATTTCAGGAGGTAGACTGGAATTGCATTGAAAGCATAGGAAAAGAGGCAGAACGTCCACAATGATGTACTTGGCCATAAAGGGCGTATGCGTTTTTTCCTGAATATATTCAGGAAAAAACGCATACGCCCCTTTTGGCCAACCAAGCAAGCTTGCAATGGAAATCTGCACTACAATGAAGTCTCACTTCCCCCCGGTCAAAAGGGCCATCTGAAAAAAGTGTAAAATCCAGAAAGGCAGGACAGGCCATGGAGAACTGGGAGCCTTGTTATGCTGATGGGCGGGATGTAAATTGCCAACAGACACTCGGGAGAAGTGTATGGTGTTTCCTGAAACATCTAAAAAACAAAGCAACAGAGCCTAGGGCACTTCCACTTATGGTCCTATAGCTTAGGGAAATTAAAATCAAAAAGACACAGCCACCCCAAAGTTTGGGACGCCTCTGTTTACAAGAACCTCATTTACCATACAAGTTCAATATCACAGAAAGTGAAAAATGGATAAAGAACTTGTGGTACTTACGTACAATGCAGTATCACTCAACAATGAAATCTATCTCATCAGGCCCGTAGCAGCATAATGAGTGGATTAAGGTATGATGATTCTAACTGAAATAAGTCACACAGAAAAAGAAACATCATAAGATATCACTAATACACGGAATGTAAACTTGGCTACACAGGAACTGAATTCCAAAACAGAACAGGGTCTCAAAATTAGAAAACCAACTTATGCTTGCTTAAGGGGAAAGGTGAGTTGGGGTGCTGCATAAAACCAGAGATTGAAATGAGCACAGATAAAGTTCCTTAAGCCAAATATGGAATAGCAAGAGCTACTCCTTGCTCAATGAAATGGACTCAACACCCCATATTAAACGTCTAAGAATGTACCTGACTAGTAAGTATCTTAAAACCTATGGATTGCTATGTCTCCAAAAGAGAATCAAGCATGTGTACAGGGGCATAAACGCAGCAGTGATAGGATTGGAGAGGTTCAGTGAGCAAATGAAGACCCTTTGAAGTCATATTGCATGGTACCCATTCCACGGGTCTCAACTCTCCAGGTTTAAGGTATTCTTCCTTCAGCTAAAACATGCATGTGGAACCTAGAGTATGATCAACCGTGTGAACGGGAGACATGTTCAAATATGTCTCAGTTGTCCTCCCCTGGTTCTCGGGTGCAACATTCCAGACGCTTTACTAACACTCTCCGCACTTGGAGAGTCAGCACCTTTAAGCTCCTGTTTGGCCCAGTTTGCAATTTCTGCGGAAGATGAACAGAAATAGGGAGAACCAATGAGAGACTAGCTGGAGGTGTCTGGACGGGCAAATTTAACTCTCATTTCCCACCAGGAAGAGGAAATAACCAAAGGCTCAGCATGCCGTGCCGGAACCAGATTAGGGCCTGAAGCCATCCTGCGGTGTTGCGGCCAGCTCAAAAGAAAGCGAGTTGAAGAAAGGAGCTCAGGGGCACTGTAATTCACAAACCTGCAGAGTTATAAATGACAGCTATCGTCCAAAAATATACTGAAGTAAGGCTGCCAAGAGGACTTGAAAGCGGGGCAGAATTGCAGGAAACCGATTTCAGGAGGTAGACTGGAATTGCATTGAAAGCATAGGAAAAGAGGCAGAACGTCCACAATGATGCACTTGGCCAAAAAGGGCGTATGCGTTTTTTCCTGAATATATTCAGGAAAAAACGCATACGCCCTTTTTGGCCAACCAAGCAAGCTTGCAAAGGAAATCTGCACTACAATGAAGTCTCACTTCCCCCCGGTCAAAAGGGCCATCTGAAAAAAGTGTAAAATCCAGAAAGACAGGACAGGCCATGGAGAACTGGGAGCCTTGTTATGCTGATGGGCGGGATGTAAATTGCCAACAGACACTCGGGAGAAGTGTATGGTGTTTCCTGAAACATCTAAAAAACAAAGCAACAGAGCCTAGGGCACTTCCACTTATGGTCCTATAGCTTAGGGAAATTAAAATCAAAAAGACACAGCCACCCCAAAGTTTGGGACGCCTCTGTTTACAAGAACCTCGTTTACAGTACAAGTTCAACATCGCAGAAAGTGAAAAATGGATAAAGAAGTTGTGGTATTTACTTACAAAGCAATATCACTCAGCAATGAAATCTATGTCATCAGGCCCTTAGCAGCACAATGAGTGGATTCAGGTATGATGATTCTAACTGAAATAAGTCACACAGAAAAAGAAACATCATAAGATATCAGTAATACACGGAATGTAAACTTGGCTACACAGGAACTGAATTACAGAACAGAACAGCGTCTCAAATTTAGAAAACCAACTTATGCTTGCTTAAGGGGAAAGGTGAGTTGGGGTGCTGCATAAAACCAGAGATTGAAATGAACACAGATAAAGTTCCTTAAGCCAAATATGGAATAGACAAGAGCTACCCCTTGCTCAACGAAATGGACTCAACACCGCATATTAAATGCCTAAGAATGTACCTGACTAGTAAGTATCTTAAAACCTATGGATTGCTATGTCTCCGAAAGAGAATCAAGCATGTGTACAGGGGCATAAACGCAGCAGTGATAGGATTGGAGAGGTTCGGTGAGCAAATGAAGACCCTTTGAAGTCATATTGCATGGTACCCATTCCACGGGTTTCAACTACCCAGGTTTAAGGTATTCTTCCTTCAGCTAAAACATGCATGTGGAACCTAGAGTATGATCAACCATGTGATCGGGAGACGTGTTCAAATATGTCTCAGTTTTCGTACCCTGGTACTCGGGTGCAACATTCCAGACGCTTTACTAACACCCTCCCGACTTGGAGAGTCAGTCCCTTTAACCTCCTGTTTGGCCCAGTTTGCAATTTCTGCGGAAGATGAACAGGAATAGCGAGAACCAATGAGAGACTAGCTGGAGGTGTCTGGACGGGCAAATTTAACTCTCATTTCCCACCAGGAAGAGGAATTAACCAAAGGCTCAGCGTGCCGTGCCGGAACCAGATTAGGGCCTGAAGCCATCCTGCGGTGTTGCGGCCAGCTCAAAAGAAAGCGAGTTGAAGAAAGGAGCTCAGGGGCACTGTAATTCACAAACCTGCAGAGTTATAAATGACAGCTATCGTCCAAAAATATACTGAAGTAAGGCTGCCAAGAGGACTTGAAAGCGGGGCAGAATTGCAGGAAACCGATTTCAGGAGGTAGACTGGAATTGCATTGAAAGCATAGGAAAAGAGGCAGAACGTCCACAATGATGCACTTGGCCAAAAAGGGCGTATGCGTTTTTTCCTGAATATATTCAGGAAAAAACGCATACGCCCTTTTTGGCCAACCAAGCAAGCTTGCAAAGGAAATCTGCACTACAATGAAGTCTCACTTCCCCCCGGTCAAAAGGGCCATCTGAAAAAAGTGTAAAATCCAGAAAGACAGGACAGGCCATGGAGAACTGGGAGCCTTGTTATGCTGATGGGCGGGATGTAAATTGCCAACAGACACTCGGGAGAAGTGTATGGTGTTTCCTGAAACATCTAAAAAACAAAGCAACAGAGCCTAGGGCACTTCCACTTATGGTCCTATAGCTTAGGGAAATTAAAATCAAAAAGACACAGCCACCCCAAAGTTTGGGACGCCTCTGTTTACAAGAACCTCGTTTACAGTACAAGTTCAACATCGCAGAAAGTGAAAAATGGATAAAGAAGTTGTGGTATTTACTTACAAAGCAATATCACTCAGCAATGAAATCTATGTCATCAGGCCCTTAGCAGCACAATGAGTGGATTCAGGTATGATGATTCTAACTGAAATAAGTCACACAGAAAAAGAAACATCATAAGATATCAGTAATACACGGAATGTAAACTTGGCTACACAGGAACTGAATTACAGAACAGAACAGGGTCTCAAATTTAGAAAACCAACTTATGCTTGCTTAAGGGTAAAGGTGAGTTGGGGTGCTGCATAAAACCAGAGATTGAAATGAACACAGATAAAGTTCCTTAAGCCAAATATGGAATAGACAAGAGCTACTCCTTGCTCAACGAAATGGACTCAACACCGCATATTAAATGCCTAAGAATGTACCTGACTAGTAAGTATCTTAAAACCTATGGATTGCTATGTCTCCGAAAGAGAATCAAGCATGTGTACAGGGGCATAAACGCAGCAGTGATAGGATTGGAGAGGTTCGGTGAGCAAATGAAGACCCTTTGAAGTCATATTGCATGGTACCCATTCCACGGGTTTCAACTACCCAGGTTTAAGGTATTCTTCCTTCAGCTAAAACATGCATGTGGAACCTAGAGTATGATCAACCATGTGATCGGGAGACGTGTTCAAATATGTCTCAGTTTTCGTACCCTGGTACTTGGGTGCAACATTCCAGACGCTTTACTAACACCCTCCCGACTTGGAGAGTCAGTCCCTTTAACCTCCTGTTTGGCCCAGTTTGCAATTTCTGCGGAAGATGAACAGGAATAGCGAGAACCAATGAGAGACTAGCTGGAGGTGTCTGGACGGGCAAATTTAACTCTCATTTCCCACCAGGAAGAGGAATTAACCAAAGGCTCAGCGTGCCGTGCCGGAACCAGATTAGGGCCTGAAGCCATCCTGCGGTGTTGCGGCCAGCTCAAAAGAAAGCGAGTTGAAGAAAGGAGCTCAGGGGCACTGTAATTCACAAACCTGCAGAGTTATAAATGACAGCTATCGTCCAAAAATATACTGAAGTAAGGCTGCCAAGAGGACTTGAAAGCGGGGCAGAATTGCAGGAAACCGATTTCAGGAGGTAGACTGGAATTGCATTGAAAGCATAGGAAAAGAGGCAGAACGTCCACAATGATGCACTTGGCCAAAAAGGGCGTATGCGTTTTTTCCTGAATATATTCAGGAAAAAACGCATACGCCCTTTTTGGCCAACCAAGCAAGCTTGCAAAGGAAATCTGCACTACAATGAAGTCTCACTTCCCCCCGGTCAAAAGGGCCATCTGAAAAAAGTGTAAAATCCAGAAAGGCAGGACAGGCCATGGAGAACTGGGAGCCTTGTTATGCTGATGGGCGGGATGTAAATTGCCAACAGACACTCGGGAGAAGTGTATGGTGTTTCCTGAAACATCTAAAAAACAAAGCAACAGAGCCTAGGGCACTTCCACTTATGGTCCTATAGCTTAGGGAAATTAAAATCAAAAAGACACAGCCACCCCAAAGTTTGGGACGCCTCTGTTTACAAGAACCTCGTTTACAGTACAAGTTCAACATCGCAGAAAGTGAAAAATGGATAAAGAAGTTGTGGTATTTACTTACAAAGCAATATCACTCAGCAATGAAATCTATGTCATCAGGCCCTTAGCAGCACAATGAGTGGATTCAGGTATGATGATTCTAACTGAAATAAGTCACACAGAAAAAGAAACATCATAAGATATCAGTAATACACGGAATGTAAACTTGGCTACACAGGAACTGAATTACAGAACAGAACAGGGTCTCAAATTTAGAAAACCAACTTATGCTTGCTTAAGGGTAAAGGTGAGTTGGGGTGCTGCATAAAACCAGAGATTGAAATGAGCACAGATAAAGTTCCTTAAGCCAAATATGGAATAGACAAGAGCTACCTCTTGCTCAACGAAATGGACTCAACACCGCATATTAAATGCCTAAGAATGTACCTGACTAGTAAGTATCTTAAAACCTATGGATTGCTATGTCTCCGAAAGAGAATCAAGCATGTGTACAGGGGCATAAACGCAGCAGTGATAGGATTGGAGAGGTTCGGTGAGCAAATGAAGACCCTTTGAAGTCATATTGCATGGTACCCATTCCACGGGTTTCAACTACCCAGGTTTAAGGTATTCTTCCTTCAGCTAAAACATGCATGTGGAACCTAGAGTATGATCAACCATGTGATCGGGAGACGTGTTCAAATATGTCTCAGTTTTCGTACCCTGGTACTCGGGTGCAACATTCCAGACGCTTTACTAACACCCTCCCGACTTGGAGAGTCAGTCCCTTTAACCTCCTGTTTGGCCCAGTTTGCAATTTCTGCGGAAGATGAACAGGAATAGCGAGAACCAATGAGAGACCAGCTGGAGGTGTCTGGACTGGCAAATTTAACTCTCATTTCCCACCAGGAAGAGGAATTAACCAAAGGCTCAGCGTGCCGTGCCGGAACCAGATTAGGGCCTGAAGCCATCCTGCGGTGTTGCGGCCAGCTCAAAAGAAAGCGAGTTGAAGAAAGGAGCTCAGGGGCACTGTAATTCACAAACCTGCAGAGTTATAAATGACAGCTATCGTCCAAAAATATACTGAAGTAAGGCTGCCAAGAGGACTTGAAAGCGGGGCAGAATTGCAGGAAACCGATTTCAGGAGGTAGACTGGAATTGCATTGAAAGCATAGGAAAAGAGGCAGAACGTCCACAATGATGTACTTGGCCATAAAGGGCGTATGCGTTTTTTCCTGAATATATTCAGGAAAAAACGCATACGCCCCTTTTGGCCAACCAAGCAAGCTTGCAATGGAAATCTGCACTACAATGAAGTCTCACTTCCCCCCGGTCAAAAGGGCCATCTGAAAAAAGTGTAAAATCCAGAAAGGCAGGACAGGCCATGGAGAACTGGGAACCTTGTTATGCTGATGGGCGGGATGTAAATTGCCAACAGACACTCGGGAGAAGGGTATGGTGTTTCCTGAAACATCTAAAAAACAAAGCAACAGAGCCTAGGGCACTTCCACTTATGGTCCTATAGCTTAGGGAAATTAAAATCAAAAAGACACAGCCACCCCAAAGTTTGGGACGCCTCTGTTTACAAGAACCTCATTTACCATACAAGTTCAATATCACAGAAAGTGAAAAATGGATAAAGAACTTGTGGTACTTACGTACAATGCAGTATCACTCAACAATGAAATCTATCTCATCAGGCCCGTAGCAGCATAATGAGTGGATTCAGGTATGATGATTCTAACTGAAATAAGTCACACAGAAAAAGAAACATCATAAGATATCACTAATACACGGAATGTAAACTTGGCTACACAGGAACTGAATTCCAAAACAGAACAGGGTCTCAAAATTAGAAAACCAACTTATGCTTGCTTAAGGGGAAAGGTGAGTTGGGGTGCTGCATAAAACCAGACATTGAAATGAGCACAGATAAAGTTCCTTAAGCCAAATATGGAATAGCAAGAGCTACTCCTTGCTCAATGAAATGGACTCAACACCCCATATTAAACGTCTAAGAATGTACCTGACTAGTAAGTATCTTAAAACCTATGGATTGCTATGTCTCCAAAAGAGAATCAAGCATGTGTACAGGGGCATAAACGCAGCAGTGATAGGATTGGAGAGGTTCAGTGAGCAAATGAAGACCCTTTGAAGTCATATTGCATGGTACCCATTCCACGGGTCTCAACTCTCCAGGTTTAAGGTATTCTTCCTTCAGCTAAAACATGCATGTGGAACCTAGAGTATGATCAACCGTGTGAACGGGAGACATGTTCAAATATGTCTCAGTTGTCCTCCCCTGGTTCTCGGGTGCAACATTCCAGACGCTTTACTAACACTCTCCGCACTTGGAGAGTCAGCACCTTTAAGCTCCTGTTTGGCCCAGTTTGCAATTTCTGCGGAAGATGAACAGAAATAGGGAGAACCAATGAGAGACTAGCTGGAGGTGTCTGGACGGGCAAATTTAACTCTCATTTCCCACCAGGAAGAGGAAATAACCAAAGGCTCAGCATGCCGTGCCGGAACCAGATTAGGGCCTGAAGCCATCCTGCGGTGTTGCGGCCAGCTCAAAAGAAAGCGAGTTGAAGAAAGGAGCTCAGGGGCACTGTAATTCACAAACCTGCAGAGTTATAAATGACAGCTATCGTCCAAAAATATACTGAAGTAAGGCTGCCAAGAGGACTTGAAAGCGGGGCAGAATTGCAGGAAACCGATTTCAGGAGGTAGACTGGAATTGCATTGAAAGCATAGGAAAAGAGGCAGAACGTCCACAATGATGCACTTGGCCAAAAAGGGCGTATGCGTTTTTTCCTGAATATATTCAGGAAAAAACGCATACGCCCTTTTTGGCCAACCAAGCAAGCTTGCAAAGGAAATCTGCACTACAATGAAGTCTCACTTCCCCCCGGTCAAAAGGGCCATCTGAAAAAAGTGTAAAATCCAGAAAGACAGGACAGGCCATGGAGAACTGGGAGCCTTGTTATGCTGATGGGCGGGATGTAAATTGCCAACAGACACTCGGGAGAAGTGTATGGTGTTTCCTGAAACATCTAAAAAACAAAGCAACAGAGCCTAGGGCACTTCCACTTATGGTCCTATAGCTTAGGGAAATTAAAATCAAAAAGACACAGCCACCCCAAAGTTTGGGACGCCTCTGTTTACAAGAACCTCGTTTACAGTACAAGTTCAACATCGCAGAAAGTGAAAAATGGATAAAGAAGTTGTGGTATTTACTTACAAAGCAATATCACTCAGCAATGAAATCTATGTCATCAGGCCCTTAGCAGCACAATGAGTGGATTCAGGTATGATGATTCTAACTGAAATAAGTCACACAGAAAAAGAAACATCATAAGATATCAGTAATACACGGAATGTAAACTTGGCTACACAGGAACTGAATTACAGAACAGAACAGGGTCTCAAATTTAGAAAACCAACTTATGCTTGCTTAAGGGTAAAGGTGAGTTGGGGTGCTGCATAAAACCAGAGATTGAAATGAGCACAGATAAAGTTCCTTAAGCCAAATATGGAATAGACAAGAGCTACTCCTTGCTCAACGAAATGGACTCAACACCCCATATTAAATGCCTAAGAATGTACCTGACTAGTAAGTATCTTAAAACCTATGGATTGCTATGTCTCCGAAAGAGAATCAAGCATGTGTACAGGAGCATAAACGCAGCAGTGATAGGATTGGAGAGGTTCGGTGAGCAAATGAAGACCCTTTGAAGTCATATTGCATGGTACCCATTCCACGGGTTTCAACTACCCAGGTTTAAGGTATTCTTCCTTCAGCTAAAACATGCATGTGGAACCTAGAGTATGATCAACCATGTGATCGGGAGACGTGTTCAAATATGTCTCAGTTTTCGTACCCTGGTACTCGGGTGCAACATTCCAGACGCTTTACTAACACCCTCCTGACTTGGAGAGTCAGTCCCTTTAACCTCCTGTTTGGCCCAGTTTGCAATTTCTGCGGAAGATGAACAGGAATAGCGAGAACCAATGAGAGACTAGCTGGAGGTGTCTGGACGGGCAAATTTAACTCTCATTTCCCACCAGGAAGAGGAATTAACCAAAGGCTCAGCGTGCCGTGCCGGAACCAGATTAGGGCCTGAAGCCATCCTGCGGTGTTGCGGCCAGCTCAAAAGAAAGCGAGTTGAAGAAAGGAGCTCAGGGGCACTGTAATTCACAAACCTGCAGAGTTATAAATGACAGCTATCGTCCAAAAATATACTGAAGTAAGGCTGCCAAGAGGACTTGAAAGCGGGGCAGAATTGCAGGAAACCGATTTCAGGAGGTAGACTGGAATTGCATTGAAAGCATAGGAAAAGAGGCAGAACGTCCACAATGATGCACTTGGCCAAAAAGGGCGTATGCGTTTTTTCCTGAATATATTCAGGAAAAAACGCATACGCCCTTTTTGGCCAACCAAGCAAGCTTGCAAAGGAAATCTGCACTACAATGAAGTCTCACTTCCCCCCGGTCAAAAGGGCCATCTGAAAAAAGTGTAAAATCCAGAAAGGCAGGACAGGCCATGGAGAACTGGGAGCCTTGTTATGCTGATGGGCGGGATGTAAATTGCCAACAGACACTCGGGAGAAGTGTATGGTGTTTCCTGAAACATCTAAAAAACAAAGCAACAGAGCCTAGGGCACTTCCACTTATGGTCCTATAGCTTAGGGAAATTAAAATCAAAAAGACACAGCCACCCCAAAGTTTGGGACGCCTCTGTTTACAAGAACCTCGTTTACAGTACAAGTTCAACATCGCAGAAAGTGAAAAATGGATAAAGAAGTTGTGGTATTTACTTACAAAGCAATATCACTCAGCAATGAAATCTATGTCATCAGGCCCTTAGCAGCACAATGAGTGGATTCAGGTATGATGATTCTAACTGAAATAAGTCACACAGAAAAAGAAACATCATAAGATATCAGTAATACACGGAATGTAAACTTGGCTACACAGGAACTGAATTACAGAACAGAACAGGGTCTCAAATTTAGAAAACCAAAATATGCTTGCTTAGGGGAAAGGTGAGTTGGGGTGCTGCATAAAACCAGAGATTGAAATGAGCACAGATAAAGTTCCTTAAGCCAAATATGGAATAGACAAGAGCTACTCCTTGCTCAACGAAATGGACTCAACACCGCATATTAAATGCCTAAGAATGTACCTGACTAGTAAGTATCTTAAAACCTATGGATTGCTATGTCTCCGAAAGAGAATCAAGCATGTGTACAGGGGCATAAACGCAGCAGTGATAGGATTGGAGAGGTTCGGTGAGCAAATGAAGACCCTTTGAAGTCATATTGCATGGTACCCATTCCACGGGTTTCAACTACCCAGGTTTAAGGTATTCTTCCTTCAGCTAAAACATGCATGTGGAACCTAGAGTATGATCAACCATGTGATCGGGAGACGTGTTCAAATATGTCTCAGTTTTCGTACCCTGGTACTCGGGTGTAACATTCCAGACGCTTTACTAACACCCTCCCGACTTGGAGAGTCAGTCCCTTTAACCTCCTGTTTGGCCCAGTTTGCAATTTCTGCGGAAGATGAACAGGAATAGCGAGAACCAATGAGAGACTAGCTGGAGGTGTCTGGACGGGCAAATTTAACTCTCATTTCCCACCAGGAAGAGGAATTAACCAAAGGCTCAGCGTGCCGTGCCGGAACCAGATTAGGGCCTGAAGCCATCCTGCGGTGTTGCGGCCAGCTCAAAAGAAAGCGAGTTGAAGAAAGGAGCTCAGGGGCACTGTAATTCACAAACCTGCAGAGTTATAAATGACAGCTATCGTCCAAAAATATACTGAAGTAAGGCTGCCAAGAGGACTTGAAAGCGGGGCAGAATTGCAGGAAACCGATTTCAGGAGGCAGACTGGAATTGCATTGAAAGCATAGGAAAAGAGGCAGAACGTCCACAATGATGCACTTGGCCAAAAAGGGCGTATGCGTTTTTTCCTGAATATATTCAGGAAAAAACGCATACGCCCTTTTTGGCCAACCAAGCAAGCTTGCAAAGGAAATCTGCACTACAATGAAGTCTCACTTCCCCCCGGTCAAAAGGGCCATCTGAAAAAAGTGTAAAATCCAGAAAGACAGGACATGCAATGGAGAACTGGGAGCCTTGTTATGCTGATGGGCGGGATGTAAATTGCCAACAGACACTCGGGAGAAGTGTATGGTGTTTCCTGAAACATCTAAAAAACAAAGCAACAGAGCCTAGGGCACTTCCACTTATGGTCCTATAGCTTAGGGAAATTAAAATCAAAAAGACACAGCCACCCCAAAGTTTGGGACGCCTCTGTTTACAAGAACCTCATTTACAGTACAAGTTCAACATCGCAGAAAGTGAAAAATGGATAAAGAAGTTGTGGTATTTACTTACAAAGCAATATCACTCAGCAATGAAATCTATGTCATCAGGCCCTTAGCAGCACAATGAGTGGATTCAGGTATGATGATTCTAACTGAAATAAGTCACACAGAAAAATAAACATCATAAGATATCAGTAATACACGGAATGTAAACTTGGCTACACAGGAACTGAATTACAGAACAGAACAGGGTCTCAAATTTAGAAAACCAACTTATGCTTGCTTAAGGGTAAAGGTGAGTTGGGGTGCTGCATAAAACCAGAGATTGAAATGAGCACAGATAAAGTTCCTTAAGCCAAATATGGAATAGACAAGAGCTACTCCTTGCTCAACGAAATGGACTCAACACCGCATATTAAACGCCTAAGAATGTACCTGACTAGTCAGTATCTTAAAACCTATGGATTGCTATGTCTCCGAAAGAGAATCAAGCATGTGTACAGGGGCATAAACGCAGCAGTGATAGGATTGGAGAGGTTCGGTGAGCAAATGAAGACCCTTTGAAGTCATATTGCATGGTACCCATTCCACGGGTTTCAACTACCCAGTTTTAAGGTATTCTTCCTTCAGGTAAAACATGCATGTGGAACCTAGAGTATGATCAACCATGTGATCGGGAGACGTGTTCAAATATGTCTCAGTTTTCGTACCCTGGTACTCGGGTGCAACATTCCAGACGCTTTACTAACACCCTCCCGACTTGGAGAGTCAGTCCCTTTAACCTCCTGTTTGGCCCAGTTTGCAATTTCTGCGGAAGATGAACAGGAATAGCGAGAACCAATGAGAGACTAGCTGGAGGTGTCTGGACGGGCAAATTTAACTCTCATTTCCCACCAGGAAGAGGAATTAACCAAAGGCTCAGCGTGCCGTGCCGGAACCAGATTAGGGCCTGAAGCCATCCTGCGGTGTTGCGGCCAGCTCAAAAGAAAGCGAGTTGAAGAAAGGAGCTCAGGGGCACTGTAATTCACAAACCTGCAGAGTTATAAATGACAGCTATCGTCCAAAAATATACTGAAGTAAGGCTGCCAAGAGGACTTGAAAGCGGGGCAGAATTGCAGGAAACCGATTTCAGGAGGTAGACTGGAATTGCATTGAAAGCATAGGAAAAGAGGCAGAACGTCCACAATGATGCACTTGGCCAAAAAGGGCGTATGCGTTTTTTCCTGAATATATTCAGGAAAAAACGCATACGCCCTTTTTGGCCAACCAAGCAAGCTTGCAAAGGAAATCTGCACTACAATGAAGTCTCACTTCCCCCCGGTCAAAAGGGCCATCTGAAAAAAGTGTAAAATCCAGAAAGGCAGGACAGGCCATGGAGAACTGGGAGCCTTGTTATGCTGATGGGCGGGATGTAAATTGCCAACAGCCACTCGGGAGAAGTGTATGGTGTTTCCTGAAACATCTAAAAAACAAAGCAACAGAGCCTAGGGCACTTCCACTTATGGTCCTATAGCTTAGGGAAATTAAAATCAAAAAGACACAGCCACCCCAAACATTGGGACGCCTCTGTTTACAAGAACCTCGTTTACAGTACAAGTTCAACATCGCAGAAAGTGAAAAATGGATAAAGAAGTTGTGGTATTTACTTACAAAGCAATATCACTCAGCAATGAAATCTATGTCATCAGGCCCTTAGCAGCACAATGAGTGGATTCAGGTATGATGATTCTAACTGAAATAAGTCACACAGAAAAAGAAACATCATAAGATATCAGTAATACACGGAATGTAAACTTGGCTACACAGGAACTGAATTACAGAACAGAACAGGGTCTCAAATTTAGAAAACCAACTTATGCTTGCTTAAGGGGAAAGGTGAGTTGGGGTGCTGCATAAAACCAGAGATTGAAATGAGCACAGATAAAGTTCCTTAAGCCAAATATGGAATAGACAAGAGCTACTCCTTGCTCAAAGAAATGGACTCAACACCGCATATTAAACGCCTAAGAATGTACCTGACTAGTAAGTATCTTAAAACCTATGGATTGCTATGTCTCCGAAAGAGAATCAAGCATGTGTACAGGGGCATAAACACAGCAGTGATAGGATTGGAGAGGTTCGGTGAGCAAATGAAGACCCTTTGAAGTCATATTGCATGGTACCCATTCCACGGGTTTCAACTACCCAGGTTTAAGGTATTCTTCCTTCAGGTAAAACATGCATGTGGAACCTAGAGTCTGATCAACCATGTGATCGGGAGACGTGTTCAAATATGTCTCAGTTTTCGTACCCTGGTACTCGGGTGCAACATTCCAGACGCTTTACTAACACCCTCCCGACTTGGAGAGTCAGTCCCTTTAACCTCCTGTTTGGCCCAGTTTGCAATTTCTGCGGAAGATGAACAGGAATAGCGAGAACCAATGAGAGACTAGCTGGAGGTGTCTGGACGGGCAAATTTAACTCTCATTTCCCACCAGGAAGAGGAATTAACCAAAGGCTCAGCGTGCCGTGCCGGAACAAGATTAGGGCCTGAAGCCATCCTGCGGTGTTGCGGCCAGCTCAAAAGAAAGCGAGTTGAAGAAAGGAGCTCAGGGGCACTGTAATTCACAAACCTGCAGAGTTATAAATGACAGCTATCGTCCAAAAATATACTGAAGTAAGGCTGCCAAGAGGACTTGAAAGCGGGGCAGAATTGCAGGAAACCGATTTCAGGAGGTAGACTGGAATTGCATTGAAAGCATAGGAAAAGAGGCAGAACGTCCACAATGATGCACTTGGCCAAAAAGGGCGTATGCGTTTTTTCCTGAATATATTCAGGAAAAAACGCATACGCCCTTTTTGGCCAACCAAGCAAGCTTGCAAAGGAAATCTGCACTACAAGGAAGTCTCACTTCCCCCCGGTCAAAAGGGCCATCTGAAAAAAGTGTAAAATCCAGAAAGGCAGGACAGGCCATGGAGAACTGAGAGCCTTGTTATGCTGATGGGCGGGATGTAAATTGCCAACAGACACTCGGGAGAAGTGTATGGTGTTTCCTGAAACATCTAAAAAACAAAGCAACAGAGCCTAGAGCACTTCCACTTATGGTCCTATAGCTTAGGGAAATTAAAATCAAAAAGACACAGCCACCCCAAACATTGGGACGCCTCTGTTTACAAGAACCTCGTTTACAGTACAAGTTCAACATCGCAGAAAGTGAAAAATGGATAAAGAAGTTGTGGTATTTACTTACAAAGCAATATCACTCAGCAATGAAATCTATGTCATCAGGCCCTTAGCAGCACAATGAGTGGATTCAGGTATGATGATTCTAACTGAAATAAGTCACACAGAAAAAGAAACATCATAAGATATCAGTAATACACGGAATGTAAACTTGGCTACACAGGAACTGAATTACAGAACAGAACAGGGTCTCAAATTTAGAAAACCAACTTATGCTTGCTTAAGGGGAAAGGTGAGTTGGGGTGCTGCATAAAACCAGAGATTGAAATGAGCACAGATAAAGTTCCTTAAGCCAAATATGGAATAGACAAGAGCTACTCCTTGCTCAACGAAATGGACTCAACACCGCATATTAAATGCCTAAGAATGTACCTGACTAGTAAGTATCTTAAAACCTATGGATTGCTATGTCTCCGAAAGAGAATCAAGCATGTGTACAGGGGCATAAACGCAGCAGTGATAGGATTGGAGAGGTTCGGTGAGCAAATGAAGACCCTTTGAAGTCATATTGCATGGTACCCATTCCACGGGTTTCAACTACCCAGGTTTAAGGTATTCTTCCTTCAGCTAAAACATGCATGTGGAACCTAGAGTATGATCAACCATGTGATCGGGAGACGTGTTCAAATATGTCTCAGTTTTCGTACCCTGGTACTCGGGTGCAACATTCCAGACGCTTTACTAACACCCTCCCGACTTGGAGAGTCAGTCCCTTTAACCTCCTGTTTGGCCCAGTTTGCAATTTCTGCGGAAGATGAACAGGAATAGCGAGAACCAATGAGAGACTAGCTGGAGGTGTCTGGACGGGCAAATTTAACTCTCATTTCCCACCAGGAAGAGGAATTAACCAAAGGCTCAGCGTGCCGTGCCGGAACCAGATTAGGGCCTGAAGCCATCCTGCGGTGTTGCGGCCAGCTCAAAAGAAAGCGAGTTGAAGAAAGGAGCTCAGGGGCACTGTAATTCACAAACCTGCAGAGTTATAAATGACAGCTATCGTCCAAAAATATACTGAAGTAAGGCTGCCAAGAGGACTTGAAAGCGGGGCAGAATTGCAGGAAACCGATTTCAGGAGGTAGACTGGAATTGCATTGAAAGCATAGGAAAAGAGGCAGAACGTCCACAATGATGCACTTGGCCAAAAAGGGCGTATGCGTTTTTTCCTGAATATATTCAGGAAAAAACGCATACGCCCTTTTTGGCCAACCAAGCAAGCTTGCAAAGGAAATCTGCACTACAATGAAGTCTCACTTCCCCCCGGTCAAAAGGGCCATCTGAAAAAAGTGTAAAATCCAGAAAGGCAGGACAGGCCATGGAGAACTGGGAGCCTTGTTATGCTGATGGGCGGGATGTAAATTGCCAACAGACACTCGGGAGAAGTGTATGGTGTTTCCTGAAACATCTAAAAAACAAAGCAACAGAGCCTAGGGCACTTCCACTTATGGTCCTATAGCTTAGGGAAATTAAAATCAAAAAGACACAGCCACCCCAAAGTTTGGGACGCCTCTGTTTACAAGAACCTCGTTTACAGTACAAGTTCAACATCACAGAAAGTGAAAAATGGATAAAGAAGTTGTGGTATTTACTTACAAAGCAATATCACTCAGCAATGAAATCTATGTCATCAGGACCTTAGCAGCACAATGAGTGGATTCAGGTATGATGATTCTAACTGAAATAAGTCACACAGAAAAAGAAACATCATAAGATATCAGTAATACACGGAATGTAAACTTGGCTACACAGGAACTGAATTACAGAACAGAACAGGGTCTCAAATTTAGAAAACCAACTTATGCTTGCTTAAGGGTAAAGGTGAGTTGGGGTGCTGCATAAAACCAGAGATTGAAATGAGCACAGATAAAGTTCCTTAAGCCAAATATGGAATAGACAAGAGCTACTCCTTGCTCAACGAAATGGACTCAACACCGCATATTAAACGCCTAAGAATGTACCTGACTAGTCAGTATCTTAAAACCTATGGATTGCTATGTCTCCGAAAGAGAATCAAGCATGTGTACAGGGGCATAAACGCAGCAGTGATAGGATTGGAGAGGTTCGGTGAGCAAATGAAGACCCTTTGAAGTCATATTGCATGGTACCCATTCCACGGGTTTCAACTACCCAGTTTTAAGGTATTCTTCCTTCAGGTAAAACATGCATGTGGAACCTAGAGTATGATCAACCATGTGATCGGGAGACGTGTTCAAATATGTCTCAGTTTTCGTACCCTGGTACTCGGGTGCAACATTCCAGACGCTTTACTAACACCCTCCCGACTTGGAGAGTCAGTCCCTTCAACCTCCTGTTTGGCCCAGTTTGCAATTTCTGCGGAAGATGAACAGGAATAGTGAGAACCAATGAGAGACTAGCTGGAGGTGTCTGGACGGGCAAATTTAACTCTCATTTCCCACCAGGAAGAGGAATTAACCAAAGGCTCAGCGTGCCGTGCCGGAACCAGATTAGGGCCTGAAGCCATCCTGCGGTGTTGCGGCCAGCTCAAAAGAAAGCGAGTTGAAGAAAGGAGCTCAGGGCCACTGTAATTCACAAACCTGCAGAGTTATAAATGACAGCTATCGTCCAAAAATATACTGAAGTAAGGCTGCCAAGAGGACTTGAAAGCGGGGCAGAATTGCAGGAAACCGATTTCAGGAGGTAGACTGGAATTGTATTGAAAGCATAGGAAAAGAGGCAGAACGTCCACAATGATGCACTTGGCCAAAAAGGGCGTATGTGTTTTTTCCTGAATATATTCAGGAAAAAACGCATACGCACTTTTTGGCCAACCAAGCAAGCTTGCAAAGGAAATCTGCACTACAATGAAGTCTCACTTCCCCTGGGTCAAAAGGGCCATCTGAAAAAAGTGTAAAATCCAGAAAGGCAGGACAGGCCATGGAGAACTGGGAGCCTTGTTATGCTGATGAGCGGGATGTAAATTGCCAACAGACACTCGGGAGAAGTGTATGGTGTTTCCTGAAACATCTAAAAAACAAAGCAACAGAGCCTAGGGCACTTCCACTTATGGTCCTATAGCTTAGGGAAATTAAAATCAAAAAGACACAGCCACCCCAAAGTTTGGGACACCTCTGTTTACAAGAACCTCATTTACAGTACAATTTCAACATCGCAGAAAGTGAAAAATGGATAAAGAAGTTGTGGTATTTACTTACAAAGCAATATCACTCAGCAATGAAATCTATGTCATCAGGCCCGTAGCAGCATAATGAGTGGATTCAGGTACGATGATTCTAACTGAAATAAGTCACACAGAAAAAGAAACATCATAAGATATCAGTAATACACGGAATGTAAACTTCGCTACACAGGAACTGAATTCCAAAACAGAACAGGGTCTCAAATTTAGAAAACCAACTTATGCTTGCTTAAGGGGAAAGGTGAGTTGGGGTGCTGCATAAAACCAGAGATTGAAATGAGCACAGATAAAGTTCCTTAAGCCAAATATGGAATAGACAAGAGCTACTCCTTGCTCAACGAAATGGACACAATACCGCATATTAAACGCCTAAGAATGTACCTGACTAGTAAGTATCTTAAAACCTATGGATTGCTATGTCTCCGAAAGAGAATCAAGCATGTGTACAGGGGCATAAACGCAGCAGTGATAGGATTGGAGAGGTTTGGTGAGCAAATGAAGACCCTCTGAAGTCATATTGCATGGTACCCATTCCACGGGTTTCAACTACCCAGGTTTAAGGTATTCTTCCTTCAGCTAAAACATGCATGTGGAACCTAGAGTATGATCAACCATGTGATCGGGAGACGTGTTCAAATATGTCTCAGTTTTCGTACCCTGGTACTCGGGTGCAACATTCCAGACGCTTTACTAACACCCTCCCGACTTGGAGAGTCAGTCCCTTTAACCTCCTGTTTGGCCCAGTTTGCAATTTCTGCGGAAGATGAACAGGAATAGCGAGAACCAATGAGAGACTAGCTGGAGGTGTCTGGACGGGCAAATTTAACTCTCATTTCCCACCAGGAAGAGGAATTAACCAAAGGCTCAGCGTGCCGTGCCGGAACCAGATTAGGGCCTGAAGCCATCCTGCGGTGTTGCGGCCAGCTCAAAAGAAAGCGAGTTAAAGAAAGGAGCTCAGGGGCACTGTAATTCACAAACCTGCAGAGTTATAAATGACAGCTATCGTCCAAAAATATACTGAAGTAAGGCTGCCAAGAGGACTTGAAAGCGGGGCAGAATTGCAGGAAACCGATTTCAGGAGGTAGACTGGAATTGCATTGAAAGCATAGGAAAAGAGGCAGAACGTCCACAATGATGCACTTGGCCAAAAAGGGCGTATGCGTTTTTTCCTGAATATATTCAGGAAAAAACGCATACGCCCTTTTTGGCCAACCAAGCAAGCTTGCAAAGGAAATCTGCACTACAATGAAGTCTCACTTCCCCCCGGTCAAAAGGGCCATCTGAAAAAAGTGTAAAATCCAGAAAGGCAGGACAGGCCATGGAGAACCGGGAGCCTTGTTATGCTGATGGGCGGGATGTAAATTGCCAACAGACACTCGGGAGAAGTGTATGGTGTTTCCTGAAACATCTAAAAAACAAAGCAACAGAGCCTAGGGCACTTCCACTTATGGTCCTATAGCTTAGGGAAATTAAAATCAAAAAGACACAGCCACCCCAAACATTGGGACGCCTCTGTTTACAAGAACCTCGTTTACAGTACAAGTTCAACATCGCAGAAAGTGAAAAATGGATAAAGAAGTTGTGGTATTTACTTACAAAGCAATATCACTCAGCAATGAAATCTATGTCATCAGGCCCTTAGCAGCACAATGAGTGGATTCAGGTATGATGATTCTAACTGAAATAAGTCACACAGAAAAAGAAACATCATAAGATATCAGTAATACACGGAATGTAAACTTGGCTACACAGGAACTGAATTACAGAACAGAACAGGGTCTCAAATTTAGAAAACCAACTTATGCTTGCTTAAGGGGAAAGGTGAGTTGGGGTGCTGCATAAAACCAGAGATTGAAATGAGCACAGATAAAGTTCCTTAAGCCAAATATGGAATAGACAAGAGCTACTCCTTGCTCAAAGAAGTGGAGTCAACACCGCATATTAAACGCCTAAGAATGTACCTGACTAGTAAGTATCTTAAAACCTATGGATTGCTATGTCTCCGAAAGAGAATCAAGCATGTGTACAGGGGCATAAACACAGCAGTGATAGGATTGGAGAGGTTCGGTGAGCAAATGAAGACCCTTTGAAGTCATATTGCATGGTACCCATTCCACGGGTTTCAACTACCCAGGTTTAAGGTATTCTTCCTTCAGGTAAAACATGCATGTGGAACCTAGAGTATGATCAACCATGTGATCGGGAGACGTGTTCAAATATGTCTCAGTTTTCGTACCCTGGTACTCGGGTGCAACATTCCAGACGCTTTACTAACACCCTCCCGACTTGGAGAGTCAGTCCCTTTAACCTCCTGTTTGGCCCAGTTTGCAATTTCTGCGGAAGATGAACAGGAATAGGGAGAACCAATGAGAGACTAGCTGGAGGTGTCTGGACGGGCAAATTTAACTCTCATTTCCCACCAGGAAGAGGAATTAACCAAAGGCTCAGCGTGCCGTGCCGGAACCAGATTAGGGCCTGAAGCCATCCTGCGGTGTTGCGGCCAGCTCAAAAGAAAGCGAGTTGAAGAAAGGAGCTCAGGGGCACTGTAATTCACAAACCTGCAGAGTTATAAATGACAGCTATCGTCCAAAAATATACTGAAGTAAGGCTGCCAAGAGGACTTGAAAGCGGGGCAGAATTGCAGGAAACCGATTTCAGGAGGTAGACTGGAATTGCATTGAAAGCATAGGAAAAGAGGCAGAACGTCCACAATGATGCACTTGGCCAAAAAGGGCGTATGCGTTTTTTCCTGAATATATTCAGGAAAAAACGCATACGCCCTTTTTGGCCAACCAAGCAAGCTTGCAAAGGAAATCTGCACTACAATGAAGTCTCACTTCCCCCCGGTCAAAAGGGCCATCTGAAAAAAGTGTAAAATCCAGAAAGGCAGGACAGGCCATGGAGAACTGGGAGCCTTGTTATGCTGATGGGCGGGATGTAAATTGCCAACAGACACTCGGGAGAAGTGTATGGTGTTTCCTGAAACATCTAAAAAACAAAGCAACAGAGCCTAGGGCACTTCCACTTATGGTCCTATAGCTTAGGGAAATTAAAATCAAAAAGACACAGCCACCCCAAACATTGGGACGCCTCTGTTTACAAGAACCTCGTTTACAGTACAAGTTCAACATCGCAGAAAGTGAAAAATGGATAAAGAAGTTGTGGTATTTACTTACAAAGCAATATCACTCAGCAATGAAATCTATGTCATCAGGCCCTTAGCAGCACAATGAGTGGATTCAGGTATGATGATTCTAACTGAAATAAGTCACACAGAAAAATAAACATCATAAGATATCAGTAATACACGGAATGTAAACTTGGCTACACAGGAACTGAATTACAGAACAGAACAGGGTCTCAAATTTAGAAAACCAACTTATGCTTGCTTAAGGGTAAAGGTGAGTTGGGGTGCTGCATAAAACCAGAGATTGAAATGAGCACAGATAAAGTTCCTTAAGCCAAATATGGAATAGACAAGAGCTACTCCTTGCTCAACGAAATGGACTCAACACCCCATATTAAATGCCTAAGAATGTACCTGACTAGTAAGTATCTTAAAACCTATGGATTGCTATGTCTCCGAAAGAGAATCAAGCATGTGTACAGGGGCATAAACGCAGCAGTGATAGGATTGGAGAGGTTCGGTGAGCAAATGAAGACCCTTTGAAGTCATATTGCATGGTACCCATTCCATGGGTTTCAACTACCCAGGTTTAAGGTATTCTTCCTTCAGCTAAAACATGCATGTGGAACCTAGAGTATGATCAACCATGTGATCGGGAGACGTGTTCAAATATGTCTCAGTTTTCGTACCCTGGTACTCGGGTGCAACATTCCAGACGCTTTACTAACACCCTCCCGACTTGGAGAGTCAGTCCCTTTAACCTCCTGTTTGGCCCAGTTTGCAATTTCTGCGGAAGATGAACAGGAATAGCGAGAACCAATGAGAGACTAGCTGGAGGTGTCTGGACGGGCAAATTTAACTCTCATTTCCCACCAGGAAGAGGAATTAACCAAAGGCTCAGCGTGCCATGCCGGAACCAGATTAGGGCCTGAAGCCATCCTGCGGTGTTGCGGCCAGCTCAAAAGAAAGCGAGTTGAAGAAAGGAGCTCAGGGGCACTGTAATTCACAAACCTGCAGAGTTATAAATGACAGCTATCGTCCAAAAATATACTGAAGTAAGGCTGCCAAGAGGACTTGAAAGCGGGGCAGAATTGCAGGAAACCGATTTCAGGAGGTAGACTGCAATTGCATTGAAAGCATAGGAAAAGAGGCAGAACGTCCACAATGATGCACTTGGCCAAAAAGGGCGTATGCGTTTTTTCCTGAATATATTCAGGAAAAAACGCATACGCCCTTTTTGGCCAACCAAGCAAGCTTGCAAAGGAAATCTGCACTACAATGAAGTCTCACTTCCCCCCGGTCAAAAGGGCCATCTGAAAAAAGTGTAAAATCCAGAAAGGCAGGACAGGCCATGGAGAACTGGGAGCCTTGTTATGCTGATGGGCGGGATGTAAATTGCCAACAGACACTCGGGAGAAGTGTATGGTGTTTCCTGAAACATCTAAAAAACAAAGCAACAGAGCCTAGGGCACTTCCACTTATGGTCCTATAGCTTAGGGAAATTAAAATCAAAAAGACACAGCCACCCCAAACATTGGGACGCCTCTGTTTACAAGAACCTCGTTTACAGTACAAGTTCAACATCGCAGAAAGTGAAAAATGGATAAAGAAGTTGTGGTATTTACTTACAAAGCAATATCACTCAGCAATGAAATCTATGTCATCAGGCCCTTAGCAGCACAATGAGTGGATTCAGGTATGATGATTCTAACTGAAATAAGTCACACAGAAAAATAAACATCATAAGATATCAGTAATACACGGAATGTAAACTTGGCTACACAGGAACTGAATTACAGAACAGAACAGGGTCTCAAATTTAGAAAACCAACTTATGCTTGCTTAAGGGTAAAGGTGAGTTGGGGTGCTGCATAAAACCAGAGATTGAAATGAGCACAGATAAAGTTCCTTAAGCCAAATATGGAATAGACAAGAGCTACTCCTTGCTCAACGAAATGGACTCAACACCGCATATTAAATGCCTAAGAATGTACCTGACTAGTAAGTATCTTAAAACCTATGGATTGCTATGTCTCCGAAAGAGAATCAAGCATGTGTACAGGGGCATAAACGCAGCAGTGATAGGATTGGAGAGGTTCGGTGAGCAAATGAAGACCCTTTGAAGTCATATTGCATGGTACCCATTCCATGGGTTTCAACTACCCAGGTTTAAGGTATTCTTCCTTCAGCTAAAACATGCATGTGGAACCTAGAGTATGATCAACCATGTGATCGGGAGACGTGTTCAAATATGTCTCAGTTTTCGTACCCTGGTACTCGGGTGCAACATTCCAGACGCTTTACTAACACCCTCCCGACTTGGAGAGTCAGTCCCTTTAACCTCCTGTTTGGCCCAGTTTGCAATTTCTGCGGAAGATGAACAGGAATAGCGAGAACCAATGAGAGACTAGCTGGAGGTGTCTGGACGGGCAAATTTAACTCTCATTTCCCACCAGGAAGAGGAATTAACCAAAGGCTCAGCGTGCCGTGCCGGAACCAGATTAGGGCCTGAAGCCATCCTGCGGTGTTGCGGCCAGCTCAAAAGAAAGCGAGTTGAAGAAAGGAGCTCAGGGGCACTGTAATTCACAAACCTGCAGAGTTATAAATGACAGCTATCGTCCAAAAATATACTGAAGTAAGGCTGCCAAGAGGACTTGAAAGCGGGGCAGAATTGCAGGAAACCGATTTCAGGAGGTAGACTGGAATTGCATTGAAAGCATAGGAAAAGAGGCAGAACGTCCACAATGATGCACTTGGCCAAAAAGGGCGTATGCGTTTTTTCCTGAATATATTCAGGAAAAAACGCATACGCCCTTTTTGGCCAACCAAGCAAACTTGCAAAGGAAATCTGCACTACAATGAAGTCTCACTTCCCCCCGGTAAAAAGGGCCATCTGAAAAAAGTGTAAAATCCAGAAAGGCAGGACAGGCCATGGAGAACTGGGAGCCTTGTTATGCTGATGGGCGGGATGTAAATTGCCAACAGACACTCGGGAGAAGTGTATGGTGTTTCCTGAAACATCTAAAAAACAAAGCAACAGAGCCTAGGGCACTTCCACTTATGGTCCTATAGCTTAGGGAAATTAAAATCAAAAAGACACAGCCACCCCAAAGTTTGGGACGCCTCTGTTTACAAGAACCTCGTTTACAGTACAAGTTCAACATCGCAGAAAGTGAAAAATGGATAAAGAACTTGTGGTATTTACTTACAAAGCAATATCACTCAGCAATGAAATCTATGTCATCAGGCCCTTAGCAGCACAATGAGTGGATTCAGGTATGATGATTCTAACTGAAATAAGTCACACAGAAAAAGAAACATCATAAGATATCAGTAATACACGGAATGTAAACTTGGCTACACAGGAACTGAATTACAGAACAGAACAGGGTCTCAAATTTAGAAAACCAACTTATGCTTGCTTAAGGGTAAAGGTGAGTTGGGGTGCTGCATAAAACCAGAGATTGAAATGAGCACAGATAAAGTTCCTTAAGCCAAATATGGAATAGACAAGAGCTACTCCTTGCTCAACGAAATGGACTCAACACCCCATATTAAATGCCTAAGAATGTACCTGACTAGTAAGTATCTTAAAACCTATGGATTGCTATGTCTCCGAAAGAGAATCAAGCATGTGTACAGGGGCATAAACGCAGCAGTGATAGGATTGGAGAGGTTCGGTGAGCAAATGAAGACCCTTTGAAGTCATATTTCATGGTACCCATTCCACGGGTTTCAACTACCCAGGTTTAAGGTATTCTTCCTTCAGCTAAAACATGCATGTGGAACCTAGAGTATGATCAACCATGTGATCGGGAGACGTGTTCAAATATGTCTCAGTTTTCGTACCCTGGTACTCGGGTGCAACATTCCAGACGCTTTACTAACACCCTCCCGACTTGGAGAGTCAGTCCCTTTAACCTCCTGTTTGGCCCAGTTTGCAATTTCTGCGGAAGATGAACAGGAATAGCGAGAACCAATGAGAGACTAGCTGGAGGTGTCTGGACGGGCAAATTTAACTCTCATTTCCCACCAGGAAGAGGAAATAACCAAAGGCTCAGCGTGCCGTGCCGGAACCAGATTAGGGCCTGAAGCCATCCTGCGGTGTTGCGGCCAGCTCAAAAGAAAGCGAGTTGAAGAAAGGAGCTCAGGGGCACTGTAATTCACAAACCTGCAGACTTATAAATGACAGCTATCGTCCAAAAATATACTGAAATAAGGCTGCCAAGAGGACTTGAAAGCGGGGCAGTATTGCAGGAAACCGATTTCAGGAGGTAGACTGGAATTGCATTGAAAGCATAGGAAAAGAGGCAGAACGTCCACAATGATGCACTTGGCCAAAAAGGGCGTATGCGTTTTTTCCTGAATATATTCAGGAAAAAACGCATACGCCCTTTTTGGCCAACCAAGCAAGCTTGCAGAGGAAATCTGCACTACAATGAAGTCTCACTTCCCCCCGGTCAAAAGGGCCATCTGAAAAAAGTGTAAAATCCAGAAAGGCAGGACAGGCCATGGAGAACTGGGAGCCTTGTTATGCTGATGGGCGGGATGTAAATTGCCAACAGACACTCGGGAGAAGTGTATGGTGTTTCCTGAAACATCTAAAAAACAAAGCAACTGAGCGTAGGGCACTTTAACTTATGGTCGTATAAATTAGGGAAATTAAAATCAAAAAGACACAGCTACCCCAAAGTTTGGGACGCCTCTGTTTACAAGAACCTCGTTTACAGTAGAAGTTCAACATCGCAGAAAGTGAAAAATGGATAAAGAAGATGTTGTATTTACTTACAAAGCAATATCACTCAGCAATGAAATCTATGTCATCAGGCCCTTAGCAGCACAATGAGTGGATTCAGGTATGGTGATTCTAACTGAAATAAGTCACACAGAAAACGAAACATCATAAGATATCAGTAATACACGGAATGTAAACTTGGCTACACAGGAACTGAATTCCAAAACAGAACAGGGTCTCAAATTTAGAAAACCAACTTATGCTTGCTTAAGGGGAAAGGTGATTTGGGGTGCTGCATAAAACCAGCGATTGAAATGAGCACAGATAAAGTTCCTTAAGCCAAATATGGAATAGACAAGAGCTACTCCTTGCTCAACGAAATGGACTCAACATCCCATATTAAACGCCTAAGAATGTACCTGACTAGTAAGTATCTTAAAACCTATGGATTGCTATGTCTCCAAAAGAGAATCAAGCGTGTGTACAGGGGCATAAAAGCAGCAGTGATAGGATTGGAGATGTTCGGTGAGCAAATGAAGACCCTTTGAAGTCATATTGCATGGTACCCATTACACGGGTCTCAACTCTCCAGGTTTAAGGTATTCTTCCTTCAGCTAAAACATGCATGTGGAACCCAGAGTATGATCAACCGTGTGAACGGGAGACGTGTTCAAATATGTCTCAGTTTTCGTACCCTGGTACTCGGGTGCAACATTCCAGACGCTTTACTAAAACTCTCCCGACTTGGAGAGTCAGCGCCTTTAACCTCCTGTTTGGCCCAGTTTGCAATTTCTGCGGAAGATGAACAGGAATAGGGAGAACCAATGAGAGACGAGCTGGAGGTGTCTGGACGGGCAAATTTAACTCTCATTTCCCACCAGGAAGAGGAATTAACCAAAGGTTCAGCGTGCCGTGCCGGAGCCAGATTAGGGCCTGAAGACATCCTGTGGTGTTGCGGCCAGCTCACAAGAAAGCGAGTTGAAGAAAGGAGCTCAGGGGCACTGTAATTCACAAACCTGCAGAGTTATAAATGACAGCTATCGTCCAAAAATATACTGAAGTAAGGCTGCCAAGAGGACTTGAAAGCGGGGCAGAATTGCAGGAAACCGATTTCAGGAGGTAGACTGCAATTGCATTGAAAGCATAGGAAAAGAGGCAGAACGTCCACAATGATGCACTTGGCCAAAAAGGGCGTATGCGTTTTTTCCTGAATATATTCAGGAAAAAACGCATACGCCCTTTTTGGCCAACCAAGCAAGCTTGCAAAGGAAATCTGCACTACAATGAAGTCTCACTTCCCCCCGGTCAAAAGGGCCATCTGAAAAAAGTGTAAAATCCAGAAAGGCAGGACAGGCCATGGAGAACTGGGAGCCTTGTTATGCTGATGGGCGGGATGTAAATTGCCAACAGACACTCGGGAGAAGTGTATGGTGTTTCCTGAAACATCTAAAAAACAAAGCAACAGAGCCTAGGGCACTTCCACTTATGGTCCTATAGCTTAGGGAAATTAAAATCAAAAAGACACAGCCACCCCAAAGTTTGGGACACCTCTGTTTACAAGAACCTCGTTTACAGTACAATTTCAACATCGCAGAAAGTGAAAAATGGATAAAGAAGTTGTGGTATTTACTTACAAAGCAATATCACTCAGCAATGAAATCTATGTCATCAGGCCCTTAGCAGCATAATGAGTGGATTCAGGTACGATGATTCTAACTGAAATAAGTCACACAGAAAAAGAAACATCATAAGATATCAGTAATACACGGAATGTAAACTTCGCTACACAGGAACTGAATTCCAAAACAGAAGAGGGTCTCAAATTTAGAAAACCAACTTATGCTTGCTTAAGGGGAAAGGTGAGTTGGGGTGCTGCATAAAACCAGAGATTGAAATGAGCACAGATAAAGTTCCTTAAGCCAAATATGGAATAGACAAGAGCTACTCCTTGCTCAACGAAATGGACACAACACCGCATATTAAACGCCTAAGAATGTACCTGACTAGTAAGTATCTTAAAACCTATGGATTGCTATGTCTCCGAAAGAGAATCAAGCATGTGTACAGGGGCATAAACGCAGCAGTGATAGGATTGGAGAGGTTTGGTGAGCAAATGAAGACCCTCTGAAGTCATATTGCATGGTACCCATTCCACGGGTTTCAACTACCCAGGTTTAAGGTATTCTTCCTTCAGCTAAAACATGCATGTGGAACCTAGAGTATGATCAACCATGTGATCGGGAGACGTGTTCAAATATGTCTCAGTTTTCGTACCCTGGTACTCGGGTGCAACATTCCAGACGCTTTACTAACACCCTCCCGACTTGGAGAGTCAGTCCCTTTAACCTCCTGTTTGGCCCAGTTTGCAATTTCTGCGGAAGATGAACAGGAATAGCGAGAACCAATGAGAGACTAGCTGGAGGTGTCTGGACGGGCAAATTTAACTCTCATTTCCCACCAGGAAGAGGAATTAACCAAAGGCTCAGCGTGCCGTGCCGGAACCAGATTAGGGCCTGAAGCCATCCTGCGGTGTTGCGGCCAGCTCAAAAGAAAGCGAGTTGAAGAAAGGAGCTCAGGGGCACTGTAATTCACAAACCTGCAGAGTTATAAATGACAGCTATCGTCCAAAAATATACTGAAGTAAGGCTGCCAAGAGGACTTGAAAGCGGGGCAGAATTGCAGGAAACCGATTTCAGGAGGTAGACTGCAATTGCATTGAAAGCATAGGAAAAGAGGCAGAACGTCCACAATGATGCACTTGGCCAAAAAGGGCGTATGCGTTTTTTCCTGAATATATTCAGGAAAAAACGCATACGCCCTTTTTGGCCAACCAAGCAAGCTTGCAAAGGAAATCTGCACTACAATGAAGTCTCACTTCCCCCCGGTCAAAAGGGCCATCTGAAAAAAGTGTAAAATCCAGAAAGGCAGGACAGGCCATGGAGAACTGGGAGCCTTGTTATGCTGATGGGCGGGATGTAAATTGCCAACAGACACTCGGGAGAAGTGTATGGTGTTTCCTGAAACATCTAAAAAACAAAGCAACAGAGCCTAGGGCACTTCCACTTATGGTCCTATAGCTTAGGGAAATTAAAATCAAAAAGACACAGCCACCCCAAAGTTTGGGACACCTCTGTTTACAAGAACCTCGTTTACAGTACAATTTCAACATCGCAGAAAGTGAAAAATGGATAAAGAAGTTGTGGTATTTACTTACAAAGCAATATCACTCAGCAATGAAATCTATGTCATCAGGCCCTTAGCAGCATAATGAGTGGATTCAGGTACGATGATTCTAACTGAAATAAGTCACACAGAAAAAGAAACATCATAAGATATCAGTAATACACGGAATGTAAACTTCGCTACACAGGAACTGAATTCCAAAACAGAACAGGGTCTCAAATTTAGAAAACCAACTTATGCTTGCTTAAGGGGAAAGGTGAGTTGGGGTGCTGCATAAAACCAGAGATTGAAATGAGCACAGATAAAGTTCCTTAAGCCAAATATGGAATAGACAAGAGCTACTCCTTGCTCAACGAAATGGACACAACACCGCATATTAAACGCCTAAGAATGTACCTGACTAGTAAGTATCTTAAAACCTATGGATTGCTATGTCTCCGAAAGAGAATCAAGCATGTGTACAGGGGCATAAACGCAGCAGTGATAGGATTGGAGAGGTTTGGTGAGCAAATGAAGACCCTCTGAAGTCATATTGCATGGTACCCATTCCACGGGTTTCAACTACCCAGGTTTAAGGTATTCTTCCTTCAGCTAAAACATGCATGTGGAACCTAGAGTATGATCAACCATGTGATCGGGAGACGTGTTCAAATATGTCTCAGTTTTCGTACCCTGGTACTCGGGTGCAACATTCCAGACGCTTTACTAACACCCTCCCGACTTGGAGAGTCAGTCCCTTTAACCTCCTGTTTGGCCCAGTTTGCAATTTCTGCGGAAGATGAACAGGAATAGCGAGAACCAATGAGAGACTAGCTGGAGGTGTCTGGACGGGCAAATTTAACTCTCATTTCCCACGAGGAAGAGGAATTAACCAAAGGCTCAGCGTGCCGTGCCGGAACCAGATTAGGGCCTGAAGCCATCCTGCGGTGTTGCGGCCAGCTCAAAAGAAAGCGAGTTGAAGAAAGGAGCTCAGGGGCACTGTAATTCACAAACCTGCAGAGTTATAAATGACAGCTATCGTCCAAAAATATACTGAAGTAAGGCTGCCAAGAGGACTTGAAAGCGGGGCAGAATTGCAGGAAACCGATTTCAGGAGGTAGACTGGAATTGCATTGAAAGCATAGGAAAAGAGGCAGAACGTCCACAATGATGCACTTGGCCAAAAAGGGCGTATGCGTTTTTTCCTGAATATATTCAGGAAAAAACGCATACGCCCTTTTTGGCCAACCAAGCAAGCTTGCAAAGGAAATCTGCACTACAATGAAGTCTCACTTCCCCCCGGTCAAAAGGGCCATCTGAAAAAAGTGTAAAATCCAGAAAGGCAGGACAGGCCATGGAGAACTGGGAACCTTGTTATGCTGATGGGCGGGATGTAAATTGCCAACAGACACTCGGGAGAAGTGTATGGTGTTTCCTGAAACATCTAAAAAACAAAGCAACAGAGCCTAGGGCACTTCCACTTATGGTCCTATAGCTTAGGGAAATTAAAATCAAAAAGACACAGCCACCCCAAAGTTTGGGACGCCTCTGTTTACAAGAACCTCATTTACAGTACAAGTTCAACATCGCAGAAAGTGAAAAATGGATAAAGAAGTTGTGGTATTTACTTACAAAGCAATATCACTCAGCAATGAAATCTATGTCATCAGGCCCTTAGCAGCACAATGAGTGGATTCAGGTACGATGATTCTAACTGAACTAAGTCACACAGAAAAAGAAACATCATAAGATATCAGTAATACACGGAATGTAAACTTGGCTACACAGGAACTGAATTACAGAACAGAACAGGGTCTCAAATTTAGAAAACCAACTTATGCTTGCTTAAGGGGAAAGGTGAGTTGGGGTGCTGCATAAAACCAGAGATTGAAATGAGCACAGATAAAGTTCCTTAAGCCAAATATGGAATAGACAAGAGCTACTCCTTGCTCAACGAAATGGACTCAACACCGCATATTAAATGCCTAAGAATGTACCTGACTAGTAAGTATCTTAAAACCTATGGATTGCTATGTCTCCGAAAGAGAATCAAGCATGTGTACAGGGGCATAAACGCAGCAGTGATAGGATTGGAGAGGTTCGGTGAGCAAATGAAGACCCTTTGAAGTCATATTGCATGGTACCCATTCCACGGGTTTCAACTACCCAGGTTTAAGGTATTCTTCCTTCAGCTAAAACATGCATGTGGAACCTAGAGTATGATCAACCATGTGATCGGGAGACGTGTTCAAATATGTCTCAGTTTTCGTACCCTGGTACTCGGGTGCAACATTCCAGACGCTTTACTAACACCCTCCCGACTTGGAGAGTCAGCGCCTTTAACCTCCTGTTTGGCCCAGTTTGCAATTTCTGCGGAAGATGGACAGGAATAGCGAGAACCAATGAGAGACTAGCTGGAGTTGTCTGGACGGGCAAATTTAACCCTCATTTCCCACCAGGAAGAGGAATTAACCAAAGGCTCAGCGTGCCGTGCCGGAACCAGTTTAGGGCCTGAAGCCATACTGCGGTGTTGCGGCCAGCTCAAAAGAAAGCGAGTTGAAGAAAGGAGCTCAGGGGCACTGTAACTCACAAACCTGCAGAGTTATAAATGACAGCTATCGTCCAAAAATATACTGAAGTAAGGCTGCCAAGAGGACTTGAAAGTGGGGCAGAATTGCAGGAAACCGATTTCAGGAGGTAGACTGGAATTGCATTGAAAGCATAGGAAAAGAGGCAGAACGTCCACAATGATGCACTTGGCCAAAAAGTGCGTATGCGTTTTTTCCTGAATATATTCAGGAAAAAACGCATACGCCCTTTTTGGCCAACCAAGCAAGCTTGCAAAGGAAATCTGCACTATAATGAAGTCTCACTTCCCCCCGGTCAAAAGGGCCATCTGAAAAAAGTGTAAAATCCAGAAAGGCAGGACAGGCCATGGAGAACTGGGAACCTTGTTATGCTGATGGGCGGGATGTAAATTGCCAACAGACACTCGGGAGAAGTGTATGGTGTTTCCTGAAACATCTAAAAAACAAAGCAACAGAGCCTAGGGCACTTCCACTTATGG
Source organism: Pseudorca crassidens (assembly GCF_039906515.1). Classification (NCBI taxonomy): domain Eukaryota; kingdom Metazoa; phylum Chordata; class Mammalia; order Artiodactyla; family Delphinidae; genus Pseudorca; species Pseudorca crassidens. The sequence goes on along the minus strand of NW_027135955.1, from coordinate 112,763 downwards.
TCCTATAGCTTAGGGAAATTAAAATCAAAAAGACACAGCCACCCCAAAGTTTGGGACGCCTCTGTTTACAAGAACCTCATTTACAGTACAAGTTCAACATCGCAGAAAGTGAAAAATGGATAAAGAAGTTGTGGTATTTACTTACAAAGCAATATCACTCAGCAATGAAATCTATGTCATCAGGCCCTTAGCAGCACAATGAGTGGATTCAGGTACGATGATTCTAACTGAACTAAGTCACACAGAAAAAGAAACATCATAAGATATCAGTAATACACGGAATGTAAACTTGGCTACACAGGAACTGAATTACAGAACAGAACAGGGTCTCAAATTTAGAAAACCAACTTATGCTTGCTTAAGGGTAAAGGTGAGTTGGGGTGCTGCATAAAACCAGAGATTGAAATGAGCACAGATAAAGTTCCTTAAGCCAAATATGGAATAGACAAGAGCTACTCCTTGCTCAACGAAATGGACTCAACACCCCATATTAAATGCCTAAGAATGTACCTGACTAGTAAGTATCTTAAAACCTATGGATTGCTATGTCTCCGAAAGAGAATCAAGCATGTGTACAGGGGCATAAACGCAGCAGTGATAGGATTGGAGAGGTTCGGTGAGCAAATGAAGACCCTTTGAAGTCATATTGCATGGTACCCATTCCACGGGTTTCAACTACCCAGGTTTAAGGTATTCTTCCTTCAGCTAAAACATGCATGTGGAACCTAGAGTATGATCAACCATGTGATCGGGAGACGTGTTCAAATATGTCTCAGTTTTCGTACCCTGGTACTCGGGTGCAACATTCCAGACGCTTTACTAACACCCTCCCGACTTGGAGAGTCAGTCCCTTTAACCTCCTGTTTGGCCCAGTTTGCAATTTCTGCGGAAGATGAACAGGAATAGCGAGAACCAATGAGAGACTAGCTGGAGGTGTCTGGACGGGCAAATTTAACTCTCATTTCCCACCAGGAAGAGGAATTAACCAAAGGCTCAGCGTGCCGTGCCGGAACCAGATTAGGGTCTGAAGCCATCCTGCGGTGTTGCGGCCAGCTCAAAAGAAAGCGAGTTGAAGAAAGGAGCTCAGGGGCACTGTAATTCACAAACCTGCAGAGTTATAAATGACAGCTATCGTCCAAAAATATACTGAAGTAAGGCTGCCAAGAGGACTTGAAAGCGGGGCAGAATTGCAGAAAACCGATTTCAGGAGGTAGACTGGAATTGCATTGAAAGCATAGGAAAAGAGGCAGAACGTCCACAATGATGCACTTGGCCAAAAAGGGCGTATGCGTTTTTTCCTGAATATATTCAGGAAAAAACGCATACGCCCTTTTTGGCCAACCAAGCAAACTTGCAAAGGAAATCTGCACTACAATGAAGTCTCACTTCCCCCCGGTCAAAAGGGCCATCTGAAAAAAGTGTAAAATCCAGAAAGGCAGGACAGGCCATGGAGAACTGGGAGCCTTGTTATGCTGATGGGCGGGATGTAAATTGCCAACAGACACTCGGGAGAAGTGTATGGTGTTTCCTGAAACATCTAAAAAACAAAGCAACAGAGCCTAGGGCACTTCCACTTATGGTCCTATAGCTTAGGGAAATTAAAATCAAAAAGACACAGCCACCCCAAAGTTTGGGACGCCTCTGTTTACAAGAACCTCGTTTACAGTACAAGTTCAACATCGCAGAAAGTGAAAAATGGATAAAGAACTTGTGGTATTTACTTACAAAGCAATATCACTCAGCAATGAAATCTATGTCATCAGGCCCTTAGCAGCACAATGAGTGGATTCAGGTATGATGATTCTAACTGAAATAAGTCACACAGAAAAAGAAACATCATAAGATATCAGTAATACACGGAATGTAAACTTGGCTACACAGGAACTGAATTACAGAACAGAACAGGGTCTCAAATTTAGAAAACCAACTTATGCTTGCTTAAGGGTAAAGGTGAGTTGGGGTGCTGCATAAAACCAGAGATTGAAATGAGCACAGATAAAGTTCCTTAAGCCAAATATGGAATAGACAAGAGCTACTCCTTGCTCAACGAAATGGACTCAACACCCCATATTAAATGCCTAAGAATGTACCTGACTAGTAAGTATCTTAAAACCTATGGATTGCTATGTCTCCGAAAGAGAATCAAGCATGTGTACAGGGGCATAAACGCAGCAGTGATAGGATTGGAGAGGTTCGGTGAGCAAATGAAGACCCTTTGAAGTCATATTGCATGGTACCCATTCCACGGGTTTCAACTACCCAGGTTTAAGGTATTCTTCCTTCAGCTAAAACATGCATGTGGAACCTAGAGTATGATCAACCATGTGATCGGGAGACGTGTTCAAATATGTCTCAGTTTTCGTACCCTGGTACTCGGGTGCAACATTCCAGACGCTTTACTAACACCCTCCCGACTTGGAGAGTCAGTCCCTTTAACCTCCTGTTTGGCCCAGTTTGCAATTTCTGCGGAAGATGAACAGGAATAGGGAGAACCAATGAGAGACTAGCTGGAGGTGTCTGGACGGGCAAATTTAACTCTCATTTCCCACCAGGAAGAGGAAATAACCAAAGGCTCAGCGTGCCGTGCCGGAACCAGATTAGGGCCTGAAGCCATCCTGCGGTGTTGCGGCCAGCTCAAAAGAAAGCGAGTTGAAGAAAGGAGCTCAGGGGCACTGTAATTCACAAACCTGCAGACTTATAAATGACAGCTATCGTCCAAAAATATACTGAAATAAGGCTGCCAAGAGGACTTGAAAGCGGGGCAGAATTGCAGGAAACCGATTTCAGGAGGTAGACTGGAATTGCATTGAAAGCATAGGAAAAGAGGCAGAACGTCCACAATGATGCACTTGGCCAAAAAGGGCGTATGCGTTTTTTCCTGAATATATTCAGGAAAAAACGCATACGCCCTTTTTGGCCAACCAAGCAAGCTTGCAGAGGAAATCTGCACTACAATGAAGTCTCACTTCCCCCCGGTCAAAAGGGCCATCTGAAAAAAGTGTAAAATCCAGAAAGGCAGGACAGGCCATGGAGAACTGGGAGCCTTGTTATGCTGATGGGCGGGATGTAAATTGCCAACAGACACTCGGGAGAAGTGTATGGTGTTTCCTGAAACATCTAAAAAACAAAGCAACTGAGCGTAGGGCACTTTAACTTATGGTCGTATAGATTAGGGAAATTAAAATCAAAAAGACACAGCTACCCCAAAGTTTGGGACGCCTCTGTTTACAAGAACCTCGTTTACAGTAGAAGTTCAACATCGCAGAAAGTGAAAAATGGATAAAGAAGATGTGGTATTTACTTACAAAGCAATATCACTCAGCAATGAAATCTATGTCATCAGGCCCTTAGCAGCACAATGAGTTGATTCAGGTATGGTGATTCTAACTGAAATAAGTCACACAGAAAAAGAAACATCATAAGATATCAGTAATACACGGAATGTAAACTTGGCTACACAGGAACTGAATTCCAAAACAGAACAGGGTCTCAAATTTAGAAAACCAACTTATGCTTGCTTAAGGGGAAAGGTGATTTGGGGTGCTGCATAAAACCAGCGATTGAAATGAGCACAGATAAAGTTCCTTAAGCCAAATATGGAATAGACAAGAGCTACTCCTTGCTCAACGAAATGGACTCAACATCCCATATTAAACGCCTAAGAATGTACCTGACTAGTAAGTATCTTAAAACCTATGGATTGCTATGTCTCCAAAAGAGAATCAAGCGTGTGTACAGGGGCATAAAAGCAGCAGTGATAGGATTGGAGATGTTCGGTGAGCAAATGAAGACCCTTTGAAGTCATATTGCATGGTACCCATTACACGGGTCTCAACTCTCCAGGTTTAAGGTATTCTTCCTTCAGCTAAAACATGCATGTGGAACCCAGAGTATGATCAACCGTGTGAAGGGGAGACGTGTTCAAATATGTCTCAGTTTTCGTACCCTGGTACTCGGGTGCAACATTCCAGACGCTTTACTAAAACTCTCCCGACTTGGAGAGTCAGCGCCTTTAACCTCCTGTTTGGCCCAGTTTGCAATTTCTGCGGAAGATGAACAGGAATAGGGAGAACCAATGAGAGACGAGCTGGAGGTGTCTGGACGGGCAAATTTAACTCTCATTTCCCACCAGGAAGAGGAATTAACCAAAGGTTCAGCGTGCCGTGCCGGAGCCAGATTAGGGCCTGAAGACATCCTGTGGTGTTGCGGCCAGCTCACAAGAAAGCGAGTTGAAGAAAGGAGCTCAGGGGCACTGTAATTCACAAACCTGCAGAGTTATAAATGACAGCTATCGTCCAAAAATATACTGAAGTAAGGCTGCCAAGAGGACTTGAAAGCGGGGCAGAATTGCAGGAAACCGATTTCAGGAGGTAGACTGCAATTGCATTGAAAGCATAGGAAAAGAGGCAGAACGTCCACAATGATGCACTTGGCCAAAAAGGGCGTATGCGTTTTTTCCTGAATATATTCAGGAAAAAACGCATACGCCCTTTTTGGCCAACCAAGCAAGCTTGCAAAGGAAATCTGCACTACAATGAAGTCTCACTTCCCCCCGGTCAAAAGGGCCATCTGAAAAAAGTGTAAAATCCAGAAAGGCAGGACAGGCCATGGAGAACTGGGAGCCTTGTTATGCTGATGGGCGGGATGTAAATTGCCAACAGACACTCGGGAGAAGTGTATGGTGTTTCCTGAAACATCTAAAAAACAAAGCAACAGAGCCTAGGGCACTTCCACTTATGGTCCTATAGCTTAGGGAAATTAAAATCAAAAAGACACAGCCACCCCAAAGTTTGGGACGCCTCTGTTTACAAGAACCTCGTTTACAGTACAATTTCAACATCGCAGAAAGTGAAAAATGGATAAAGAAGTTGTGGTATTTACTTACAAAGCAATATCACTCAGCAATGAAATCTATGTCATCAGGCCCGTAGCAGCATAATGAGTGGATTCAGGTACGATGATTCTAACTGAAATAAGTCACACAGAAAAAGAAACATCATAAGATATCAGTAATACACGGAATGTAAACTTCGCTACACAGGAACTGAATTCCAAAACAGAAGAGGGTCTCAAATTTAGAAAACCAACTTATGCTTGCTTAAGGGGAAAGGTGAGTTGGGGTGCTGCATAAAACCAGAGATTGAAATGAGCACAGATAAAGTTCCTTAAGCCAAATATGGAATAGACAAGAGCTACTCCTTGCTCAACGAAATGGACACAACACCGCATATTAAACGCCTAAGAATGTACCTGACTAGTAAGTATCTTAAAACCTATGGATTGCTATGTCTCCGAAAGAGAATCAAGCATGTGTACAGGGGCATAAACACAGCAGTGATAGGATTGGAGAGGTTTGGTGAGCAAATGAAGACCCTCTGAAGTCATATTGCATGGTACCCATTCCACGGGTTTCAACTACCCAGGTTTAAGGTATTCTTCCTTCAGCTAAAACATGCATGTGGAACCTAGAGTATGATCAACCATGTGATCGGGAGACGTGTTCAAATATGTCTCAGTTTTCGTACCCTGGTACTCGGGTGCAACATTCCAGACGCTTTACTAACACCCTCCCGACTTGGAGAGTCAGTCCCTTTAACCTCCTGTTTGGCCCAGTTTGCAATTTCTGCGGAAGATGAACAGGAATAGCGAGAACCAATGAGAGACTAGCTGGAGGTGTCTGGACGGGCAAATTTAACTCTCATTTCCCACCAGGAAGAGGAATTAACCAAAGGCTCAGCGTGCCGTGCCGGAACCAGATTAGGGCCTGAAGCCATCCTGCGGTGTTGCGGCCAGCTCAAAAGAAAGCGAGTTGAAGAAAGGAGCTCAGGGGCACTGTAATTCACAAACCTGCAGAGTTATAAATGACAGCTATCGTCCAAAAATATACTGAAGTAAGGCTGCCAAGAGGACTTGAAAGCGGGGCAGAATTGCAGGAAACCGATTTCAGGAGGTAGACTGCAATTGCATTGAAAGCATAGGAAAAGAGGCAGAACGTCCACAATGATGCACTTGGCCAAAAAGGGCGTATGCGTTTTTTCCTGAATATATTCAGGAAAAAACGCATACGCACTTTTTGGCCAACCAAGCAAGCTTGCAAAGGAAATCTGCACTACAATGAAGTCTCACTTGCCCCCGGTCAAAAGGGCCATCTGAAAAAAGTGTAAAATCCAGAAAGGCAGGACAGGCCATGGAGAACTGGGAGCCTTGTTATGCTGATGGGCGGGATGTAAATTGCCAACAGACACTCGGGAGAAGTGTATGGTGTTTCCTGAAACATCTAAAAAACAAAGCAACAGAGCCTAGGGCACTTCCACTTATGGTCCTATAGCTTAGGGAAATTAAAATCAAAAAGACACAGCCACCCCAAAGTTTGGGACGCCTCTGTTTACAAGAACCTCGTTTACAGTACAAGTTCAACATCGCAGAAAGTGAAAAATGGATAAAGAACTTGTGGTATTTACTTACAAAGCAATATCACTCAGCAATGAAATCTATGTCATCAGGCCCTTAGCAGCACAATGAGTGGATTCAGGTATGATGATTCTAACTGAAATAAGTCACACAGAAAAAGAAACATCATAAGATATCAGTAATACACGGAATGTAAACTTGGCTACACAGGAACTGAATTACAGAACAGAACAGGGTCTCAAATTTAGAAAACCAACTTATGCTTGCTTAAGGGTAAAGGTGAGTTGGGGTGCTGCATAAAACCAGAGATTGAAATGAGCACAGATAAAGTTCCTTAAGCCAAATATGGAATAGACAAGAGCTACTCCTTGCTCAACGAAATGGACTCAACACCCCATATTAAATGCCTAAGAATGTACCTGACTAGTAAGTATCTTAAAACCTATGGATTGCTATGTCTCCGAAAGAGAATCAAGCATGTGTACAGGGGCATAAACGCAGCAGTGATAGGATTGGAGAGGTTCGGTGAGCAAATGAAGACCCTTTGAAGTCATATTGCATGGTACCCATTCCACGGGTTTCAACTACCCAGGTTTAAGGTATTCTTCCTTCAGCTAAAACATGCATGTGGAACCTAGAGTATGATCAACCATGTGATCGGGAGACGTGTTCAAATATGTCTCAGTTTTCGTACCCTGGTACTCGGGTGCAACATTCCAGACGCTTTACTAACACCCTCCCGACTTGGAGAGTCAGTCCCTTTAACCTCCTGTTTGGCCCAGTTTGCAATTTCTGCGGAAGATGAACAGGAATAGGGAGAACCAATGAGAGACTAGCTGGAGGTGTCTGGACGGGCAAATTTAACTCTCATTTCCCACCAGGAAGAGGAAATAACCAAAGGCTCAGCGTGCCGTGCCGGAACCAGATTAGGGCCTGAAGCCATCCTGCGGTGTTGCGGCCAGCTCAAAAGAAAGCGAGTTGAAGAAAGGAGCTCAGGGGCACTGTAATTCACAAACCTGCAGACTTATAAATGACAGCTATCGTCCAAAAATATACTGAAATAAGGCTGCCAAGAGGACTTGAAAGCGGGGCAGAATTGCAGGAAACCGATTTCAGGAGGTAGACTGGAATTGCATTGAAAGCATAGGAAAAGAGGCAGAACGTCCACAATGATGCACTTGGCCAAAAAGGGCGTATGCGTTTTTTCCTGAATATATTCAGGAAAAAACGCATACGCCCTTTTTGGCCAACCAAGCAAGCTTGCAGAGGAAATCTGCACTACAATGAAGTCTCACTTCCCCCCGGTCAAAAGGGCCATCTGAAAAAAGTGTAAAATCCAGAAAGGCAGGACAGGCCATGGAGAACTGGGAGCCTTGTTATGCTGATGGGCGGGATGTAAATTGCCAACAGACACTCGGGAGAAGTGTATGGTGTTTCCTGAAACATCTAAAAAACAAAGCAACTGAGCGTAGGGCACTTTAACTTATGGTCGTATAGATTAGGGAAATTAAAATCAAAAAGACACAGCTACCCCAAAGTTTGGGACGCCTCTGTTTACAAGAACCTCGTTTACAGTAGAAGTTCAACATCGCAGAAAGTGAAAAATGGATAAAGAAGATGTGGTATTTACTTACAAAGCAATATCACTCAGCAATGAAATCTATGTCATCAGGCCCTTAGCAGCACAATGAGTTGATTCAGGTATGGTGATTCTAACTGAAATAAGTCACACAGAAAAAGAAACATCATAAGATATCAGTAATACACGGAATGTAAACTTGGCTACACAGGAACTGAATTCCAAAACAGAACAGGGTCTCAAATTTAGAAAACCAACTTATGCTTGCTTAAGGGGAAAGGTGATTTGGGGTGCTGCATAAAACCAGCGATTGAAATGAGCACAGATAAAGTTCCTTAAGCCAAATATGGAATAGACAAGAGCTACTCCTTGCTCAACGAAATGGACTCAACATCCCATATTAAACGCCTAAGAATGTACCTGACTAGTAAGTATCTTAAAACCTATGGATTGCTATGTCTCCAAAAGAGAATCAAGCGTGTGTACAGGGGCATAAAAGCAGCAGTGATAGGATTGGAGATGTTCGGTGAGCAAATGAAGACCCTTTGAAGTCATATTGCATGGTACCCATTACACGGGTCTCAACTCTCCAGGTTTAAGGTATTCTTCCTTCAGCTAAAACATGCATGTGGAACCCAGAGTATGATCAACCGTGTGAAGGGGAGACGTGTTCAAATATGTCTCAGTTTTCGTACCCTGGTACTCGGGTGCAACATTCCAGACGCTTTACTAAAACTCTCCCGACTTGGAGAGTCAGCGCCTTTAACCTCCTGTTTGGCCCAGTTTGCAATTTCTGCGGAAGATGAGCAGGAATAGGGAGAACCAATGAGAGACGAGCTGGAGGTGTCTGGACGGGCAAATTTAACTCTCATTTCCCACCAGGAAGAGGAATTAACCAAAGGTTCAGCGTGCCGTGCCGGAGCCAGATTAGGGCCTGAAGACATCCTGTGGTGTTGCGGCCAGCTCACAAGAAAGCGAGTTGAAGAAAGGAGCTCAGGGGCACTGTAATTCACAAACCTGCAGAGTTATAAATGACAGCTATCGTCCAAAAATATACTGAAGTAAGGCTGCCAAGAGGACTTGAAAGCGGGGCAGAATTGCAGGAAACCGATTTCAGGAGGTAGACTGCAATTGCATTGAAAGCATAGGAAAAGAGGCAGAACGTCCACAATGATGCACTTGGCCAAAAAGGGCGTATGCGTTTTTTCCTGAATATATTCAGGAAAAAACGCATACGCCCTTTTTGGCCAACCAAGCAAGCTTGCAAAGGAAATCTGCACTACAATGAAGTCTCACTTCCCCCCGGTCAAAAGGGCCATCTGAAAAAAGTGTAAAATCCAGAAAGGCAGGACAGGCCATGGAGAACTGGGAGCCTTGTTATGCTGATGGGCGGGATGTAAATTGCCAACAGACACTCGGGAGAAGTGTATGGTGTTTCCTGAAACATCTAAAAAACAAAGCAACAGAGCCTAGGGCACTTCCACTTATGGTCCTATAGCTTAGGGAAATTAAAATCAAAAAGACACAGCCACCCCAAAGTTTGGGACGCCTCTGTTTACAAGAACCTCGTTTACAGTACAATTTCAACATCGCAGAAAGTGAAAAATGGATAAAGAAGTTGTGGTATTTACTTACAAAGCAATATCACTCAGCAATGAAATCTATGTCATCAGGCCCGTAGCAGCATAATGAGTGGATTCAGGTACGATGATTCTAACTGAAATAAGTCACACAGAAAAAGAAACATCATAAGATATCAGTAATACACGGAATGTAAACTTCGCTACACAGGAACTGAATTCCAAAACAGAAGAGGGTCTCAAATTTAGAAAACCAACTTATGCTTGCTTAAGGGGAAAGGTGAGTTGGGGTGCTGCATAAAACCAGAGATTGAAATGAGCACAGATAAAGTTCCTTAAGCCAAATATGGAATAGACAAGAGCTACTCCTTGCTCAACGAAATGGACACAACACCGCATATTAAACGCCTAAGAATGTACCTGACTAGTAAGTATCTTAAAACCTATGGATTGCTATGTCTCCGAAAGAGAATCAAGCATGTGTACAGGGGCATAAACACAGCAGTGATAGGATTGGAGAGGTTTGGTGAGCAAATGAAGACCCTCTGAAGTCATATTGCATGGTACCCATTCCACGGGTTTCAACTACCCAGGTTTAAGGTATTCTTCCTTCAGCTAAAACATGCATGTGGAACCTAGAGTATGATCAACCATGTGATCGGGAGACGTGTTCAAATATGTCTCAGTTTTCGTACCCTGGTACTCGGGTGCAACATTCCAGACGCTTTACTAACACCCTCCCGACTTGGAGAGTCAGTCCCTTTAACCTCCTGTTTGGCCCAGTTTGCAATTTCTGCGGAAGATGAACAGGAATAGCGAGAACCAATGAGAGACTAGCTGGAGGTGTCTGGACGGGCAAATTTAACTCTCATTTCCCACCAGGAAGAGGAATTAACCAAAGGCTCAGCGTGCCGTGCCGGAACCAGATTAGGGCCTGAAGCCATCCTGCGGTGTTGCGGCCAGCTCAAAAGAAAGCGAGTTGAAGAAAGGAGCTCAGGGGCACTGTAATTCACAAACCTGCAGAGTTATAAATGACAGCTATCGTCCAAAAATATACTGAAGTAAGGCTGCCAAGAGGACTTGAAAGCGGGGCAGAATTGCAGGAAACCGATTTCAGGAGGTAGACTGCAATTGCATTGAAAGCATAGGAAAAGAGGCAGAACGTCCACAATGATGCACTTGGCCAAAAAGGGCGTATGCGTTTTTTCCTGAATATATTCAGGAAAAAACGCATACGCACTTTTTGGCCAACCAAGCAAGCTTGCAAAGGAAATCTGCACTACAATGAAGTCTCACTTGCCCCCGGTCAAAAGGGCCATCTGAAAAAAGTGTAAAATCCAGAAAGGCAGGACAGGCCATGGAGAACTGGGAGCCTTGTTATGCTGATGGGCGGGATGTAAATTGCCAACAGACACTCGGGAGAAGTGTATGGTGTTTCCTGAAACATCTAAAAAACAAAGCAACAGAGCCTAGGGCACTTCCACTTATGGTCCTATAGCTTAGGGAAATTAAAATCAAAAAGACACAGCCACCCCAAAGTTTGGGACACCTCTGTTTACAAGAACCTCGTTTACAGTACAATTTCAACATCGCAGAAAGTGAAAAATGGATAAAGAAGTTGTGGTATTTACTTACAAAGCAATATCACTCAGCAATGAAATCTATGTCATCAGGCCCGTAGCAGCATAATGAGTGGATTCAGGTACGATGATTCTAACTGAAATAAGTCACACAGAAAAAGAAACATCATAAGATATCAGTAATACACGGAATCTAAACTTCGCTACAGAGGAACTGAATTACAAAACAGAACAGGGTCTCAAATTTAGAAAACCAACTTATGCTTGCTTAAGGGGAAAGGTGAGTTGGGGTGCTGCATAAAACCAGAGATTGAAATGAGCACAGATAAAGTTCCTTAAGCCAAATATGGAATAGACAAGAGCTACTCCTTGCTCAACGAAATGGACACAACACCGCATATTAAACGCCTAAGAATGTACCTGACTAGTAAGTATCTTAAAACCTATGGATTGCTATGTCTCCGAAAGAGAATCAAGCATGTGTACAGGGGCATAAACGCAGCAGTGATAGGATTGGAGAGGTTTGGTGAGCAAATGAAGACCCTCTGAAGTCATATTGCATGGTACCCATTCCACGGGTTTCAACTACCCAGGTTTAAGGTATTCTTCCTTCAGCTAAAACATGCATGTGGAACCTAGAGTATGATCAACCATGTGATCGGGAGACGTGTTCAAATATGTCTCAGTTTTCGTACCCTGGTACTCGGGTGCAACATTCCAGACGCTTTACTAACACCCTCCCGACTTGGAGAGTCAGTCCCTTTAACCTCCTGTTTGGCCCAGTTTGCAATTTCTGCGGAAGATGAACAGGAATAGCGAGAACCAATGAGAGACTAGCTGGAGGTGTCTGGACGGGCAAATTTAACTCTCATTTCCCACCAGGAAGAGGAATTAACCAAAGGCTCAGTGTGCCGTGCCGGAACCAGATTAGGGCCTGAAGCCATCCTGCGGTGTTGCGGTCAGCTCAAAAGAAAGCGAGTTGAAGAAAGGAGCTCAGGGGCACTGTAATTCACAAACCTGCAGAGTTATAAATGACAGCTATCGTCCAAAAATATACTGAAGTAAGGCTGCCAAGAGGACTTGAAAGCGGGGCAGAATTGCAGGAAACCGATTTCAGGAGGTAGACTGGAATTGCATTGAAAGCATAGGAAAAGAGGCAGAACGTCCACAATGATGCACTTGGCCAAAAAGGGCGTATGCGTTTTTTCCTGAATATATTCAGGATAAAACGCATACGCCCTTTTTGGCCAACCAAGCAAGCTTGCAAAGGAAATCTGCACTACAATGAAGACTCACTTCCCCCCGGTCAAAAGGGCCATCTGAAAAAAGTGTAAAATCCAGAAAGGCAGGACAGGCCATGGAGAACTGGGAGCCTTGTTATGCTGATGGGCGGGATGTAAATTGCCAACAGACACTCGGGAGAAGTGTATGGTGTTTCCTGAAACATCTAAAAAACAAAGCAACAGAGCCTAGGGCACTTCCACTTATGGTCCTATAGCTTAGGGAAATTAAAATCAAAAAGACACAGCCACCCCAAAGTTTGGGACGCCTCTGTTTACAAGAACCTCGTTTACAGTACAAGTTCAACATCGCAGAAAGTGAAAAATGGATAAAGAACTTGTGGTATTTACTTACAAAGCAATATCACTCAGCAATGAAATCTATGTCATCAGGCCCTTAGCAGCACAATGAGTGGATTCAGGTATGATGATTCTAACTGAAATAAGTCACACAGAAAAAGAAACATCATAAGATATCAGTAATACACGGAATGTAAACTTGGCTACACAGGAACTGAATTACAGAACAGAACAGGGTCTCAAATTTAGAAAACCAACTTATGCTTGCTTAAGGGTAAAGGTGAGTTGGGGTGCTGCATAAAACCAGAGATTGAAATGAGCACAGATAAAGTTCCTTAAGCCAAATATGGAATAGACAAGAGCTACTCCTTGCTCAACGAAATGGACTCAACACCCCATATTAAATGCCTAAGAATGTACCTGACTAGTAAGTATCTTAAAACCTATGGATTGCTATGTCTCCGAAAGAGAATCAAGCATGTGTACAGGGGCATAAACGCAGCAGTGATAGGATTGGAGAGGTTCGGTGAGCAAATGAAGACCCTTTGAAGTCATATTGCATGGTACCCATTACACGGGTCTCAACTCTCCAGGTTTAAGGTATTCTTCCTTCAGCTAAAACATGCATGTGGAACCCAGAGTATGATCAACCGTGTGAACGGGAGACGTGTTCAAATATGTCTCAGTTTTCGTACCCTGGTACTCGGGTGCAACATTCCAGACGCTTTACTAAAACTCTCCCGACTTGGAGAGTCAGCGCCTTTAACCTCCTGTTTGGCCCAGTTTGCAATTTCTGCGGAAGATGAACAGGAATAGCGAGAACCAATGAGAGACGAGCTGGAGGTGTCTGGACGGGCAAATTTAACTCTCATTTCCCACCAGGAAGAGGAATTAACCAAAGGTTCAGCGTGCCGTGCCGGAGCCAGATTAGGGCCTGAAGACATTCTGTGGTGTTGCGGCCAGCTCACAAGAAAGCGAGTTGAAGAAAGGAGCTCAGGGGCACTGTAATTCACAAACCTGCAGAGTTATAAATGACAGCTATCGTCCAAAAATATACTGAAGTAAGGCTGCCAAGAGGACTTGAAAGCGGGGCAGAATTGCAGGAAACCGATTTCAGGAGGTAGACTGCAATTGCATTGAAAGCATAGGAAAAGAGGCAGAACGTCCACAATGATGCACTTGGCCAAAAAGGGCGTATGCGTTTTTTCCTGAATATATTCAGGAAAAAACGCATACGCACTTTTTGGCCAACCAAGCAAGCTTGCAAAGGAAATCTGCACTACAATGAAGTCTCACTTCCCCCCGGTCAAAAGGGCCATCTGAAAAAAGTGTAAAATCCAGAAAGGCAGGACAGGCCATGGAGAACTGGGAGCCTTGTTATGCTGATGGGCGGGATGTAAATTGCCAACAGACACTCGGGAGAAGTGTATGGTGTTTCCTGAAACATCTAAAAAACAAAGCAACAGAGCCTAGGGCACTTCCACTTATGGTCCTATAGCTTAGGGAAATTAAAATCAAAAAGACACAGCCACCCCAAAGTTTGGGACACCTCTGTTTACAAGAACCTCGTTTACAGTACAATTTCAACATCGCAGAAAGTGAAAAATGGATAAAGAAGTTGTGGTATTTACTTACAAAGCAATATCACTCAGCAATGAAATCTATGTCATCAGGCCCATAGCAGCATAATGAGTGAATTCAGGTACGATGATTCTAACTGAAATAAGTCACACAGAAAAAGAAACATCATAAGATATCAGTAATACACGGAATGTAAACTTCGCTACACAGGAACTGAATTCCAAAACAGAACAGGGTCTCAAATTTAGAAAACCAACTTATGCTTGCTTAAGGGGAAAGGTGAGTTGGGGTGCTGCATAAAACCAGAGATTGAAATGAGCACAGATAAAGTTCCTTAAGCCAAATATGGAATAGACAAGAGCTACTCCTTGCTCAACGAAATGGACACAACACCGCATATTAAACGCCTAAGAATGTACCTGACTAGTAAGTATCTTAAAACCTATGGATTGCTATGTCTCCGAAAGAGAATCAAGCATGTGTACAGGGGCATAAACGCAGCAGTGATAGGATTGGAGAGGTTCGGTGAGCAAATGAAGACCCTCTGAAGTCATATTGCATGGTACCCATTCCACGGGTTTCAACTACCCAGGTTTAAGGTATTCTTCCTTCAGCTAAAACATGCATGTGGAACCTAGAGTATGATCAACCATGTGATCGGGAGACGTGTTCAAATATGTCTCAGTTTTCGTACCCTGGTACTCGGGTGCAACATTCCAGACGCTTTACTAACACCCTCCCGACTTGGAGAGTCAGTCCCTTTAACCTCCTGTTTGGCCCAGTTTGCAATTTCTGCGGAAGATGAACAGGAATAGCGAGAACCAATGAGAGACTAGCTGGAGGTGTCTGGACGGGCAAATTTAACTCTCATTTCCCACCAGGAAGAGGAATTAACCAAAGGCTCAGCGTGCCGTGCCAGAACCAGATTAGGGCCTGAAGCCATCCTGCGGTGTTGCGGCCAGCTCAAAAGAAAGCGAGTTGAAGAAAGGAGCTCAGGGGCACTGTAATTCACAAACCTGCAGAGTTATAAATGACAGCTATCGTCCAAAAATATACTGAAGTAAGGCTGCCAAGAGGACTTGAAAGCGGGGCAGAATTGCAGGAAACCGATGTCAGGAGGTAGACTGGAATTGCATTGAAAGCATAGGAAAAGAGGCAGAACGTCCACAATGATGCACTTGGCCAAAAAGGGCGTATGCGTTTTTTCCTGAATATATTCAGGATAAAACGCATACGCCCTTTTTGGCCAACCAAGCAAGCTTGCAAAGGAAATCTGCACTACAATGAAGTCTCACTTCCCCCCCGGTCAAAAGGGCCATCTGAAAAAAGTGTAAAATCCAGAAAGGCAGGACAGGCCATGGAGAACTGGGAGCCTTGTTATGCTGATGGGCGGGATGTAAATTGCCAACAGCCACTCGGGAGAAGTGTATGGTGTTTCCTGAAACATCTAAAAAACAAAGCAACAGAGCCTAGGGCACTTCCACTTATGGTCCTATAGCTTAGGGAAATTAAAATCAAAAAGACACAGCCACCCCAAAGTTTGGGACGCCTCTGTTTACAAGAACCTCGTTTACAGTACAAGTTCAACATCGCAGAAAGTGAAAAATGGATAAAGAAGTTGTGGTATTTACTTACAAAGCAATATCACTCAGCAATGAAATCTATGTCATCAGGCCCTTAGCAGCACAATGAGTGGATTCAGGTATGATGATTCTAACTGAAATAAGTCACACAGAAAAAGAAACATCATAAGATATCAGTAATACACGGAATGTAAACTTGGCTACACAGGAACTGAATTACAGAACAGAACAGGGTCTCAAATTTAGAAAACCAACTTATGCTTGCTTAAGGGGAAAGGTGAGTTGGGGTGCTGCATAAAACCAGAGATTGAAATGAGCACAGATAAAGTTCCTTAAGCCAAATATGGAATAGACAAGAGCTACTCCTTGCTCAACGAAATGGACTCAACACCGCATATTAAATGCCTAAGAATGTACCTGACTAGTAAGTATCTTAAAACCTATGGATTGCTATGTCTCCGAAAGAGAATCAAGCATGTGTACAGGGGCATAAACACAGCAGTGATAGGATTGGAGAGGTTCGGTGAGCAAATGAAGACCCTTTGAAGTCATATTGCATGGTACCCATTCCACGGGTTTCAACTACCCAGGTTTAAGGTATTCTTCCTTCAGCTAAAACATGCATGTGGAACCTAGAGTATGATCAACCATGTGATCGGGAGACGTGTTCAAATATGTCTCAGTTTTCGTACCCTGGTACTCGGGTGCAACATTCCAGACGCTTTACTAACACCCTCCCGACTTGGAGAGTCAGTCCCTTTAACCTCCTGTTTGGCCCAGTTTGCAGTTTCTGCGGAAGATGAACAGGAATAGCGAGAACCAATGAGAGACTAGCTGGAGGTGTCTGGACGGGCAAATTTAACTCTCATTTCCCACCAGGAAGAGGAATTAACCAAAGGCTCAGCGTGCCGTGCCGGAACAAGATTAGGGCCTGAAGCCATCCTGCGGTGTTGCGGCCAGCTCAAAAGAAAGCGAGTTAAAGAAAGGAGCTCAGGGGCACTGTAATTCACAAAACTGCAGAGTTATAAATGACAGCTATCGTCCAAAAATATACTGAAGTAAGGCTGCCAAGAGGACTTGAAAGCGGGGCAGAATTGCAGGAAACCGATTTCAGGAGGTAGACTGGAATTGCATTGAAAGCATAGGAAAAGAGGCAGAACGTCCACAATGATGCACTTGGCCAAAAAGGGCGTATGCGTTTTTTCCTGAATATATTCAGGAAAAAACGCATACGCCCTTTTTGGCCAACCAAGCAAGCTTGCAAAGGAAATCTGCACTACAATGAAGTCTCACTTCCCCCCGGTCAAAAGGGCCATCTGAAAAAAGTGTAAAATCCAGAAAGGCAGGACAGGCCATGGAGAACTGGGAGCCTTGTTATGCTGATGGGCGGGATGTAAATTGCCAACAGACACTCGGGAGAAGTGTATGGTGTTTCCTGAAACATCTAAAAAACAAAGCAACAGAGCCTAGGGCACTTCCACTTATGGTCCTATAGCTTAGGGAAATTAAAATCAAAAAGACACAGCCACCCCAAAGTTTGGGACGCCTCTGTTTACAAGAACCTCGTTTACAGTACAAGTTCAACATCGCAGAAAGTGAAAAATGGATAAAGAAGTTGTGGTATTTACTTACAAAGCAATATCACTCAGCAATGAAATCTATGTCATCAGGCCCTTAGCAGCACAATGAGTGGATTCAGGTATGATGATTCTAACTGAAATAAGTCACACAGAAAAAGAAACATCATAAGATATCAGTAATACACGGAATGTAAACTTGGCTACACAGGAACTGAATTACAGAACAGAACAGGGTCTCAAATTTAGAAAACCAACTTATGCTTGCTTAAGGGGAAAGGTGAGTTGGGGTGCTGCATAAAACCAGAGATTGAAATGAGCACAGATAAAGTTCCTTAAGCCAAATATGGAATAGACAAGAGCTACTCCTTGCTCAAAGAAATGGACTCAACACCGCATATTAAATGCCTAAGAATGTACCTGACTAGTAAGTATCTTAAAACCTATGGATTGCTATGTCTCCGAAAGAGAATCAAGCATGTGTACAGGGGCATAAACACAGCAGTGATAGGATTGGAGAGGTTCGGTGAGCAAATGAAGACCCTTTGAAGTCATATTGCATGGTACCCATTCCACGGGTTTCAACTACCCAGGTTTAAGGTATTCTTCCTTCAGGTAAAACATGCATGTGGAACCTAGAGTATGATCAACCATGTGATCGGGAGACGTGTTCAAATATGTCTCAGTTTTCGTACCCTGGTACTCGGGTGCAACATTCCAGACGCTTTACTAACACCCTCCCGACTTGGAGAGTCAGTCCCTTTAACCTCCTGTTTGGCCCAGTTTGCAATTTCTGCGGAAGATGAACAGGAATAGCGAGAACCAATGAGAGACTAGCTGGAGGTGTCTGGACGGGCAAATTTAACTCTCATTTCCCACCAGGAAGAGGAATTAACCAAAGGCTCAGCGTGCCGTACCGGAACCAGATTAGGGCCTGAAGCCATCCTGCGGTGTTGCAGCCAGCTCAAAAGAAAGCGAGTTGAAGAAAGGAGCTCAGGGGCACTGTAATTCACAAACCTGCAGAGTTATAAATGACAGCTATCGTCCAAAAATATACTGAAGTAAGGCTGCCAAGAGGACTTGAAAGCGGGGCAGAATTGCAGGAAACCGATTTCAGGAGGTAGACTGGAATTGCATTGAAAGCATAGGAAAAGAGGCAGAACGTCCACAATGATGCACTTGGCCAAAAAGGGCGTATGCGTTTTTTCCTGAATATATTCAGGAAAAAACGCATACGCCCTTTTTGGCCAACCAAGCAAGCTTGCAAAGGAAATCTGCACTACAATGAAGTCTCACTTCCCCCCGGTCAAAAGGGCCATCTGAAAAAAGTGTAAAATCCAGA
Organism: Pseudorca crassidens; assembly: GCF_039906515.1. NCBI lineage: Eukaryota > Metazoa > Chordata > Mammalia > Artiodactyla > Delphinidae > Pseudorca > Pseudorca crassidens. The sequence goes on along the minus strand of NW_027135955.1, from coordinate 93,950 downwards.
AAGGCAGGACAGGCCATGGAGAACTGGGAGCCTTGTTATGCTGATGGGCGGGATGTAAATTGCCAACAGACACTCGGGAGAAGTGTATGGTGTTTCCTGAAACATCTAAAAAACAAAGCAACAGAGCCTAGGGCACTTCCACTTATGGTCCTATAGCTTAGGGAAATTAAAATCAAAAAGACACAGCCACCCCAAAGTTTGGGACGCCTCTGTTTACAAGAACCTCGTTTACAGTACAAGTTCAACATCGCAGAAAGTGAAAAATGGATAAAGAAGTTGTGGTATTTACTTACAAAGCAATATCACTCAGCAATGAAATCTATGTCATCAGGCCCTTAGCAGCACAATGAGTGGATTCAGGTATGATGATTCTAACTGAAATAAGTCACACAGAAAAAGAAACATCATAAGATATCAGTAATACACGGAATGTAAACTTGGCTACACAGGAACTGAATTACAGAACAGAACAGGGTCTCAAATTTAGAAAACCAACTTATGCTTGCTTAAGGGTAAAGGTGAGTTGGGGTGCTGCATAAAACCAGAGATTGAAATGAACACAGATAAAGTTCCTTAAGCCAAATATGGAATAGACAAGAGCTACTCCTTGCTCAACGAAATGGACTCAACACCGCATATTAAATGCCTAAGAATGTACCTGACTAGTAAGTATCTTAAAACCTATGGATTGCTATGTCTCCGAAAAAGAATCAAGCATGTGTACAGGGGCATAAACGCAGCAGTGATAGGATTGGAGAGGTTCGGTGAGCAAATGAAGACCCTTTGAAGTCATATTGCATGGTACCCATTCCACGGGTTTCAACTACCCAGGTTTAAGGTATTCTTCCTTCAGCTAAAACATGCATGTGGAACCTAGAGTATGATCAACCATGTGATCGGGAGACGTGTTCAAATATGTCTCAGTTTTCGTACCCTGGTACTCGGGTGCAACATTCCAGACGCTTTACTAACACCCTCCCGACTTGGAGAGTCAGTCCCTTTAACCTCCTGTTTGGCCCAGTTTGCAATTTCTGCGGAAGATGAACAGGAATAGCGAGAACCAATGAGAGACTAGCTGGAGGTGTCTGGACGGGCAAATTTAACTCTCATTTCCCACGAGGAAGAGGAATTAACCAAAGGCTCAGCGTGCCGTGCCGGAACCAGATTAGGGCCTGAAGCCATCCTGCGGTGTTGCGGCCAGCTCAAAAGAAAGCGAGTTGAAGAAAGGAGCTCAGGGGCACTGTAATTCACAAACCTGCAGAGTTATAAATGACAGCTATCGTCCAAAAATATACTGAAGTAAGGCTGCCAAGAGGACTTGAAAGCGGGGCAGAATTGCAGGAAACCGATTTCAGGAGGTAGACTGGAATTGCATTGAAAGCATAGGAAAAGAGGCAGAACGTCCACAATGATGCACTTGGCCAAAAAGGGCGTATGCGTTTTTTCCTGAATATATTCAGGAAAAAACGCATACGCCCTTTTTGGCCAACCAAGCAAGCTTGCAAAGGAAATCTGCACTACAATGAAGTCTCACTTCCCCCCGGTCAAAAGGGCCATCTGAAAAAAGTGTAAAATCCAGAAAGGCAGGACAGGCCATGGAGAACTGGGAGCCTTGTTATGCTGATGGGCGGGATGTAAATTGCCAACAGACACTCGGGAGAAGTGTATGGTGTTTCCTGAAACATCTAAAAAACAAAGCAACAGAGCCTAGGGCACTTCCACTTATGGTCCTATAGCTTAGGGAAATTAAAATCAAAAAGACACAGCCACCCCAAAGTTTGGGACGCCTCTGTTTACAAGAACCTCGTTTACAGTACAAGTTCAACATCGCAGAAAGTGAAAAATGGATAAAGAACTTGTGGTATTTACTTACAAAGCAATATCACTCAGCAATGAAATCTATGTCATCAGGCCCTTAGCAGCACAATGAGTGGATTCAGGTATGATGATTCTAACTGAAATAAGTCACACAGAAAAAGAAACATCATAAGATATCAGTAATACACGGAATGTAAACTTGGCTACACAGGAACTGAATTACAGAACAGAACAGGGTCTCAAATTTAGAAAACCAACTTATGCTTGCTTAAGGGGAAAGGTGAGTTGGGGTGCTGCATAAAACCAGAGATTGAAATGAGCACAGATAAAGTTCCTTAAGCCAAATATGGAATAGACAAGAGCTACTCCTTGCTCAACGAAATGGACTCAACACCCCATATTAAATGCCTAAGAATGTACCTGACTAGTAAGTATCTTAAAACCTATGGATTGCTATGTCTCCGAAAGAGAATCAAGCATGTGTACAGGGGCATAAACGCAGCAGTGATAGGATTGGAGAGGTTCGGTGAGCAAATGAAGACCCTTTGAAGTCATATTGCATGGTACCCATTCCACGGGTTTCAACTACCCAGGTTTAAGGTATTCTTCCTTCAGCTAAAACATGCATGTGGAACCTAGAGTATGATCAACCATGTGATCGGGAGACGTGTTCAAATATGTCTCAGTTTTCGTACCCTGGTACTCGGGTGCAACATTCCAGACGCTTTACTAACACCCTCCCGACTTGGAGAGTCAGCGCCTTTAACCTCCTGTTTGGCCCAGTTTGCAATTTCTGCGGAAGATGAACAGGAATAGGGAGAACCAATGAGAGACTAGCTGGAGGTGTCTGGACGGGCATATTTAACTCTCATTTCCCACCAGGAAGAGGAAATAACCAAAGGCTCAGCGTGCCGTGCCGGAACCAGATTAGGGCCTGAAGCCATCCTGCGGTGTTGCGGCCAGCTCAAAAGAAAGCGAGTTGAAGAAAGGAGCTCAGGGGCACTGTAATTCACAAACCTGCAGACTTATAAATGACAGCTATCGTCCAAAAATATACTGAAGTAAGGCTGCCAAGAGGACTTGAAAGCGGGGCAGAATTGCAGGAAACCGATTTCAGGAGGTAGACTGGAATTGCATTGAAAGCATAGGAAAAGAGGCAGAACGTCCACAATGATGCACTTGGACAAAAAGGGCGTAGGCGTTTTTTCCTGAACATATTCAGGAAAAAACGCCTACGCCCTTTTTGGCCAACCAAGCAAGCTTGCAAAGGAAATCTGCACTACAATGAAGTCTCACTTCCCCCCGGTCAAAAGGGCCATCTGAAAAAAGTGTAAAATCCAGAAAGGCAGGACAGGCCATGGAGAACTGGGAGCCTTGTTATGCTGATGGGCGGGATGTAAATTGCCAACAGCCACTCGGGAGAAGTGTATGGTGTTTCCTGAAACATCTAAAAAACAAAGCAACAGAGCCTAGGGCACTTCCACTTATGGTCCTATAGCTTAGGGAAATTAAAATCAAAAAGACACAGCCACCCCAAAGTTTGGGATGGCTCTGTTTACAAGAACCTCGTTTACGGTACAAGTTCAATATCGCAAAGTGCGAAAAATGGATAAAGAAGTTGTGGTACTTACGTACAATGCAATATCACTCAGCAATTAAATCTCTGTCTTCAGACACATAGAAGCATAATGAGTGGATTCAGGTATGATGATTTTATCTGAAATAAGTCACACAGAAAAAGAAACATCATAAGATATCAGTAATACACGGAATGTAAACTTGGCTACACAGGAACTGAATTACAGAACAGAACAGGGTCTCAAATTTAGAAAACCAACTTATGCTTGCTTAAGGGGAAAGGGGAGTTGGGGTGCTGCATAAAACCAGAGATTGAAATGAGCACAGATAAAGTTCCTTAATCAAATATGTAATAGACAAGAGCTACTCCTTGCTCAACGAAATGGACTCAACACCCCATATTAAACGCCTAAGAATGTACCTGACTAGCAAGTATCTTAAAATCTATGGATTGCTATGTCTCTGAAAGGGAATCAAGCGTGTGTAGAGGGGCATAAACGCAGCAGTGATAGGATTGGAGAGGTTCGGTGAGCAAATGAAGACCCTTTGAAGTCACATTGCATGGTACCCATTCCACGGGTCTCAACTCTCCAGGTTTAAGGGATTCTTCCTTCAGCTAAAACATGCATGTGGAACCCAGAGTATGATCAACCATGTGATCGGGAGACGTGTTCAAATATGTCTCAGTTTTCATCCCCTGGTACTCGGGTGCAACATTCCAGACGCTTTACTAACACTCTCCCGACTTGGAGAGTCAGTATCTTTATTCTCCTGTTTGGCCCAGTTTGCAATTTCTGTGGAAGATGAACAGGAATAGGGAGAACCAATGAGAGACAAGCTGGAGGTTTCTGGACGGGCAAATTTAACTCTCATTTCCCACCAAGGACAGGAATTAACCAAAGGCTCAGCGTGCCGTGCTGGAACCAGATTAGGGCCTGAAGCAATCCTGCGGTGTTGCGGCCAGCTCACAAGAAAGCGAGATGAAGAACGGAGCTCAGGGGCACAGGAATTCACAAACCTGCAGAGTTATAAATGAGAGCTATCGTCCAAAAATATACTGAAGTAAGGCTGCCAAGAGGACTTGAAAGCGGGGCAGAATTGCAGGAAACCGATTTCAGGAGGTAGACTGCAATTGCATTTTAAGCATAGGAAAAGAGGCAGAACGTCCACAATGATGCACTTCGCCAAAAAGGGCGTATGCGTTTTTTCCTGAATCTGGAAAAAACGCATACGCACTTTTTGGCCAACCAAGCAAGCTTGCAAAGGAAATCTGCACTACAATGAAGTCTCACTTCCCCCCGGTCAAAAGGGCCATCTGAGAAAAGTGTAAAATCCAGAAAGGCAGGACAGGCCATGGAGAACTGGGAGCCTTGTTATGCTGATGGGCGGGATGTAAATTGCCAACAGCCACTCGGGAGAAGTGTATGGTGTTTCCTGAAACATCTAAAAAACAAAGCAACAGAGCCTAGGGCACTTCCACTTATGGTCCTATAGCTTAGGGAAATTAAAATCAAAAAGACACAGCCACCCCAAAGTTTGGGACGCCTCTGTTTACAAGAACCTCGTTTACCGTACAAGTTCAATATCACAGAAAGTGAAAAATGGATACAGAAATTGTGGTACATACGTACAATGCAGTATCACTCAGCAATGAAATCTATGTCATCAGGCCCGTAGCAGCATAATGAGTGGATTCAGGTACGATGATTCTAACTGAAATAAGTCAAACCAAAAAAGAAACATCATAAGATATCAGTAATACACGGAATGTAAACTTGGCTACACAGGAACTGAATTCCAAAACAGAACAGGGTCTCAAATTTAGAAAACCAACTTATGCTTGCTTAAGGGTAAAGGTGAGTTGGGGTGCTGCATAAAACCAGAGATTGAAATGAGCACAGATAAAGTTCCTTAAGCCAAATATGGAATAGACAAGAGCTACTCCTTGCTCAACGAAATGGACTCAACACCCCATCTTAAACGCCTAAGAATGTACCTGACTAGTAAGTATCTTAAAACCTATGGATTGCTATGTCTCCAAAAGAGAATCAAGCGTGTGTACAGGGGCATAAACGCAGCAGTGATAGGATTGGAGAGGTTCGGTGAGCAAATGAAGACCCTTTGAAGTCATATTGCATGGTACCCATTACACGGGTCTCAACTCTCCAGGTTTAAGGTATTCTTCCTTCAGCTAAAACATGCATGTGGAACCCAGAGTATGATCAACCATGTGAATGGGAGACGTGTTCAAATATGTCTCAGTTTTCCTCCTCTGGTACTCGGGTGCAACATTCCAGATGCTTTACTAACACTCTCCCGACTTGGGGAGTCAATCCCTTTAACCTCCTGTTTGGCCCAGTTTGCAATTTCTGCGGAAGATGAACAGGAATAGCGAGAACCAATGAGAGACTAGCTGGAGGTGTCTGGACGGGCAAATTTAACTCTCATTCCCACCAGGAAGAGGAATTAACCAAAGGCTCAGCGTGCCGTGCCGGAACCAGATTAGGGCCTGAAGCCATCCTGCGGTGTTGCGGCCAGGTCACAAGAAAGCGAGTTGAAGAAAGGAGCTCAGGGGCACTGTAATTCACAAACCTGCAGAGTTATAAATGACAGCTATTGTCCAAAAATATACTGAAGTAAGGCTGCCAAGAGGACTTGAAAGCGGGGCAGAATTGCAGGAAACCGATTTCAGGAGGTAGACTGGAATTGCATTGAAAGCATAGGAAAAGAGGCAGAACGTCCACAATGATGCACTTGGACAAAAAGGGCGTAGGCGTTTTTTCCTGAACATATTCAGGAAAAAACGCCTACGCACTTTTTGGCCAACCAAGCAAGCTTGCAAAGGAAATCTGCACTACAATGAAGTCTCACTTCCCCCCGGTCAAAAGGGCCATCTGAAAAAAGTGTAAAATCCAGAAAGGCAGGACAGGCCATGGAGAACTGGGAGCCTTGTTATGCTGATGGGCGGGATGTAAATTGCCAACAGACACTCGGGAGAAGTGTATGGTGTTTCCTGAAACATCTAAAAAACAAAGCAACAGAGCCTAGGGCACTTCCACTTATGGTCCTATAGCTTAGGGAAATTAAAATCAAAAAGACACAGCCACCCCAAAGTTTGGGACGGCTCTGTTTACAAGAACCTCTTTTACGGTACAAGTTCAATATCGCAAAGTGCGAAAAATGGATAAAGAAGTTGTGGTACTTACGTACAATGCAATATCACTCAGCAATTAAATCTCTGTCTTCAGACACGTAGAAGCATAATGAGTGGATTCAGGTATGATGATTTTATCTGAAATAAGTCACACAGAAAAAGAAACATCATAAGATATCAGTAATACACGGAATGTAAACTTGGCTACACAGGAACTGAATTACAGAACAGAACAGGGTCTCAAATTTAGAAAACCAACTTATGCTTGCTTAAGGGGAAAGGGGAGTTGGGGTGCTGCATAAAACCAGAGATTAAAATGAGCACAGATAAAGTTCCTTAATCAAATATGTAATAGACAAGAGCTACTCCTTGCTCAACGAAATGGACTCAACACCCCATATTAAACGCCTAAGAATGTACCTGACTAGCAAGTATCTTAAAATCTATGGATTGCTATGTCTCTGAAAGGGAATCAAGCGTGTGTAGAGGGGCATAAACGCAGCAGTGATAGGATTGGAGAGGTTCGGTGAGCAAATGAAGACCCTTTGAAGTCACATTGCATGGTACCCATTCCACGGGTCTCAACTCTCCAGGTTTAAGGGATTCTTCCTTCAGCTAAAACATGCATGTGGAACCCAGAGTATGATCAACCATGTGATCGGGAGACGTGTTCAAATATGTCTCAGTTTTCATCCCCTGGTACTCGGGTGCAACATTCCAGACGCTTTACTAACACTCTCCCGACTTGGAGAGTCAGTATCTTTATTCTCCTGTTTGGCCCAGTTTGCAATTTCTGTGGAAGATGAACAGGAATAGGGAGAACCAATGAGAGACAAGCTGGAGGTTTCTGGACGGGCAAATTTAACTCTCATTTCCCACCAAGGACAGGAATTAACCAAAGGCTCAGCGTGCCGTGCTGGAACCAGATTAGGGCCTGAAGCAATCCTGCGGTGTTGCGGCCAGCTCACAAGAAAGCGAGATGAAGAACGGAGCTCAGGGGCACAGGAATTCACAAACCTGCAGAGTTATAAATGAGAGCTATCGTCCAAAAATATACTGAAGTAAGGCTGCCAAGAGGACTTGAAAGCGGGGCAGAATTGCAGGAAACCGATTTCAGGAGGTAGACTGCAATTGCATTTTAAGCATAGGAAAAGAGGCAGAACGTCCACAATGATGCACTTCGCCAAAAAGGGCGTATGCGTTTTTTCCTGAATCTGGAAAAAACGCATACGCACTTTTTGGCCAACCAAGCAAGCTTGCAAAGGAAATCTGCACTACAATGAAGTCTCACTTCCCCCCGGTCAAAAGGGCCATCTGAGAAAAGTGTAAAATCCAGAAAGGCAGGACAGGCCATGGAGAACTGGGAGCCTTGTTATGCTGATGGGCGGGATGTAAATTGCCAACAGCCACTCGGGAGAAGTGTATGGTGTTTCCTGAAACATCTAAAAAACAAAGCAACAGAGCCTAGGGCACTTCCACTTATGGTCCTATAGCTTAGGGAAATTAAAATCAAAAAGACACAGCCACCCCAAAGTTTGGGACGCCTCTGTTTACAAGAACCTCGTTTACCGTACAAGTTCAATATCACAGAAAGTGAAAAATGGATACAGAAATTGTGGTACATACGTACAATGCAGTATCACTCAGCAATGAAATCTATGTCATCAGGCCCGTAGCAGCATAATGAGTGGATTCAGGTACGATGATTCTAACTGAAATAAGTCAAACCAAAAAAGAAACATCATAAGATATCAGTAATACACGGAATGTAAACTTGGCTACACAGGAACTGAATTCCAAAACAGAACAGGGTCTCAAATTTAGAAAACCAACTTATGCTTGCTTAAGGGGAAAGGGGAGTTGGGGTGCTGCATAAAACCAGAGATTGAAATGAGCACAGATAAAGTTCCTTAAGCCAAATATGGAATAGACAAGAGCTACTCCTTGCTCAACGAAATGGACTCAACACCCCATCTTAAACGCCTAAGAATGTACCTGACTAGTAAGTATCTTAAAACCTATGGATTGCTATGTCTCCAAAAGAGAATCAAGCATGTGTACAGGGGCATAAACGCAGCAGTGATAGGATTGGAGAGGTTCGGTGAGCAAATGAAGACCCTTTGAAGTCATATTGCATGGTACCCATTACACGGGTCTCAACTCTCCAGGTTTAAGGTATTCTTCCTTCAGCTAAAACATGCATGTGGAACCCAGAGTATGATCAACCATGTGAATGGGAGACGTGTTCAAATATGTCTCAGTTTTCCTCCTCTGGTACTCGGGTGCAACATTCCAGATGCTTTACTAACACTCTCCCGACTTGGGGAGTCAATCCCTTTAACCTCCTGTTTGGCCCAGTTTGCAATTTCTGCGGAAGATGAACAGGAATAGCGAGAACCAATGAGAGACTAGCTGGAGGTGTCTGGACGGGCAAATTTAACTCTCATTCCCACCAGGAAGAGGAATTAACCAAAGGCTCAGCGTGCCGTGCCGGAACCAGATTAGGGCCTGAAGCCATCCTGCGGTGTTGCGGCCAGGTCACAAGAAAGCGAGTTGAAGAAAGGAGCTCAGGGGCACTGTAATTCACAAACCTGCAGAGTTATAAATGACAGCTATTGTCCAAAAATATACTGAAGTAAGGCTGCCAAGAGGACTTGAAAGCGGGGCAGAATTGCAGGAAACCGATTTCAGGAGGTAGACTGGAATTGCATTGAAAGCATAGGAAAAGAGGCAGAACGTCCACAATGATGCACTTGGACAAAAAGGGCGTAGGCGTTTTTTCCTGAACATATTCAGGAAAAAACGCCTACGCACTTTTTGGCCAACCAAGCAAGCTTGCAAAGGAAATCTGCACTACAATGAAGTCTCACTTCCCCCCGGTCAAAAGGGCCATCTGAAAAAAGTGTAAAATCCAGAAAGGCAGGACAGGCCATGGAGAACTGGGAGCCTTGTTATGCTGATGGGCGGGATGTAAATTGCCAACAGACACTCGGGAGAAGTGTATGGTGTTTCCTGAAACATCTAAAAAACAAAGCAACAGAGCCTAGGGCACTTCCACTTATGGTCCTATAGCTTAGGGAAATTAAAATCAAAAAGACACAGTCACCCCAAAGTTTGGGACGGCTCTGTTTACAAGAACCTCGTTTACGGTACAAGTTCAATATCGCAAAGTGCGAAAAATGGATAAAGAAATTGTGGTACTTACGTACAATGCAATATCACTCAGCAATTAAATCTCTGTCTTCAGACACGTAGAAGCATAATGAGTGGATTCAGGTATGATGATTTTATCTGAAATAAGTCACACAGAAAAAGAAACATCATAAGATATCAGTAATACACGGAATGTAAACTTGGCTACACAGGAACTGAATTCCAAAACAGAACAGGGTCTCAAATTTAGAAAACCAACTTATGCTTGCTTAAGGGGAAAGGGGAGTTGGGGTGCTGCATAAAACCAGAGATTGAAATGAGCACAGATAAATTTCCTTAATCAAATATGTAATAGACAAGAGCTACTCCTTGCTCAACGAAATGGACTCAACACCCCATATTAAACGCCTAAGAATGTACCTGACTAGCAAGTATGTTAAAATCTATGGATTGCTATGTCTCTGAAAGGGAATGAAGCGTGTGTAGAGGGGCATAAACGCAGCAGTGATAGGATTGGAGAGGTTCGGTGAGCAAATGAAGACCCTTTGAAGTCACATTGCATGGTACCCATTCCACGGGTCTCAACTCTCCAGGTTTAAGGGATTCTTCCTTCAGCTAAAACATGCATGTGGAACCCAGAGTATGATCAACCATGTGATCGGGAGACGTGTTCAAATATGTCTCAGTTTTCATCCCCTGGTACTCGGGTGCAACATTCCAGACGCTTTACTAACACTCTCCCGACTTGGAGAGTCAGTATCTTTATTCTCCTGTTTGGCCCAGTTTGCAATTTCTGTGGAAGATGAACAGGAATAGGGAGAACCAATGAGAGACAAGCTGGAGGTTTCTGGACGGGCAAATTTAACTCTCATTTCCCACCAAGGACAGGAATTAACCAAAGGCTCAGCGTGCCGTGCTGGAACCAGATTAGGGCCTGAAGCAATCCTGCGGTGTTGCGGCCAGCTCACAAGAAAGCGAGATGAAGAACGGAGCTCAGGGGCACAGGAATTCACAAACCTGCAGAGTTATAAATGACAGCTATCGTCCAAAAATATACTGAAGTAAGGCTGCCAAGAGGACTTGAAAGCGGGGCAGAATTGCAGGAAACCGATTTCAGGAGGTAGACTGGAATTGCATTGAAAGCATAGGAAAAGAGGCAGAACGTCCACAATGATGCACTTGGCCAAAAAGGGCGTATGCGTGTTTTCCTGAATATATTCAGGAAAAAACGCATATGCACTTTTTGGCCAACCAAGCAAGCTTGCAAAGGAAATCTGCACTACAATGAAGTCTCACTTCCCCCCGGTCAAAAGGGCCATCTGAAAAAAGTGTAAAATCCAGAAAGGCAGGACAGGCCATGGAGAACTGGGAGCCTTGTTATGCTGATGGGCGGGATGTAAATTGCCAACAGACACTCGGGAGAAGTGTATGGTGTTTCCTGAAACATCTAAAAAACAAAGCAACAGAGCCTAGGGCACTTCCACTTATGGTCCTATAGCTTAGGGAAATTAAAATCAAAAAGACACAGCCACCCCAAAGTTTGGGACGCCTCTGTTTACAAGAACCTCGTTTACGGTACAAGTTCAATATCGCAGAAAGTGAAAAATGGATAAAGAAGTTGTGGTACTTATGTACAATGCAAAATCACTCAGCCATGAAATCTATGTCATCAGGCCCGTAGCAGCATAATGAGTGGATTCAGGTATGATGATTCTAACTGAAATATGTCACACAGAAAAAGAAACATCATAAGATATCACTAATACATGGAATGTGAACTTGGCTACACATGAACTGAATTACAAAACAGAACAGGGTCTCAAGTTTAGAAAACCAACTTATGCTTCCTTAAGGGGGAAAGTGAGTTGGGGTGCTGCATAAAACCAGAGTTTGAAATTAGCACAGATACCATTCAATAAGCCAAATATGTAATAGACAAGACCTACCCCTTGCTCAACAAAATGGACTCAACAATGAGGTATCACCTCACACCTGATAGAATGGGCATCATGAGAAAATCTACAAACAAAAATGCTGGAAAGGGTGTGGAGAAAAGGAACCCTCTTCCACTATTGTTGGGAATATAAATTGATACAGTCACTACGGAGAACAATATGGAGTTTCTTAAGAAACTAACAATAGAATTACCATATGATACAGCAATCCCAGTACTGGACATATACCCAGACAAAACCATAAATCAAAACGAGACATTCACCGCAATGTTCATTGCATCACTATTTACAATATCGAGGTAATGGAAGCAACCTAAATGCCCACAGACAGACGAATGCATAAAGCTGTGGTACATATATAAAATGGAATATTACTAAGCCATGAAAAGGAATGAAATTGGGTCATTTGTAGAGACGTCGATGGATCTAGAGACTGTCATACAGAGTGAAGTAAGTCAGAAAGACAAAAACAAATCTTGTATATTCATGCATATATGTGGAACCTAGAAAAACTGTACAGATTAACCATTTTGCAAGGCATAAATAGAGCAACAGATGTAGACAACAAATGTATGGACAACAAGGGGGGAAAGCTGTTGGGGGGGTGGTGGTGGGAGGAGTTGAGAGACTGGGATTGGCATGTATACATTTATATGTATAAAATAGATAACCAATAAGAACCTGCTGTATAAAAATATAAAATAAAATTCAAAATTAAAAAGAAATAAAATTTAAAAAATAAAACAGAAAAAACAATTATTCCCTTCACATACATGTATTTATATGAATAAATTATTTCCATGCTTATATCTGTAAATACAAAAAAGAGGAATAAAATCTACCTTGAACCAAAAACGAAAAAGAGAAAAAAAACACAGAACCCACCAGTTCCACAGAGGAAAACCGTATCAGGGCACTTGCTCCAGTTGTAAACAATTCTGAAGTTGGCCAGTGGTGGGGAATCGTCTCCCATTCAGCCAGCAGCCCCCACGCAACAAGCGTCCTCATTGCAAAGCTGGGGCACCGTGCCGAGGCATCTGTGAGTAAACGTGAGCTGAGCCCCAGGCCAGTTGCTGCTGAACTATTCCCACCCGTCCCAGGTAAAACACCTGAATATATACAAGGACTTGAAAGCCTAGAGGAAGGGCCATAGAGCCACACGAGTGACAGCATACCGGCCGACTTGGTGCCTGCAGGCCAGCCAGGATGGTCCTGGCCCTGGGTGCTCTTCTGGAAGATTTCCATTTCCCTGACTGAGATACCCGTCCTGTCCCTGCCCCCACTGCTTTTTTCCTTCCTCACCTCTGCCCAGGGAGAAATTCCAGCAGCAGGTATGGGTGACACATCCTCTTCTTTAGCAGGTGGCAGCCTGGCAACTGCTGCAGAAAGTCCAGCAGAGCCCCACTCACACTGGGCCACCCACAAAGCCGTGGCCTCTCACTCCCTCCCACCAGCCCAGCCCCGAGACTGCTGACAGGGCAGAGAAAATGGCGTCAGGCACGGCTGCAGGGGCTCTTGCTGCCTGGAGTGGTATTTATATTGATCTCAACCCAGGCACACCTGGGGAGGGCTGGCCCGCACGGTAAGGCTGCCCAGGTCAGCCAATCATCACCCCTCAGGGGCTCACAGTTGCAGAAAATGGAACTTGCTGAACCGGCCAGGTCCAAGGAACAGGTGTGGGCTCCTGAGAGTCAGGATAGACAAGGGGCTGCAGCTTTGGCTTGTTTTCTAATCATTTTATCTGGCCCATGAGTGGGAGACAACTTCAAGAAAACCCTCTCCTTATGAGAGGAACCCAGGAGTCAGGGAGAGGAGGGGTGGGTGGTGGTTGGAGACAGAGGCCTGGTGCCCCGGGTGCAGTGGAAGTCTCTGGAAGACCAGGTGGAGGGAGGCCGCACAGAGTGACGCCCAGGGTCACAGACCTGTCGCAGCTGCTGTTTGTTAGTTCAAGTCCTGCTCTGAGGTGCTCTGTGCCAGCTCTGAGCGACAGGTGAGCTGGGGGTGCTCTGCAATGAGGGCTATGTGCACGGTTCCTGTGTGCCCAGCCCTGCCATGGTACCTGCAAGGGTAGCTCTGTATCCTGGGAAGGGCCTGACCACGAGAGCCCCGTGGGCTGGGGTGGGGGTGGGGTACCTGCCCAGGTGAGCTCCATATTCTGGGATTGGTCTGACCACGAGAGCCCCATGGGCTGCTGGGGACCTGGTAAAGGATGTCAGGACAGTCAGTGAAGCCACCGAGGATATACCTCCAGTTGCTCCTAATTCCTACACCCTGCTGGTCATTCTACCAACCACCAGGACATGGTATTCTGTATTAGTCTTCAATGATGCCTTCTTTTGTATTCCATTAGTCCCAGAGTCACAAGAAATTTTGGCTTGTGAGTGGCAGGACTCAACATACAACTAAAACAATACTTCCGGGCCGTCTTGCCCCAAGGGTGCAAAAATTCCCACACCATCTTTGGGGAAAGCTTAGCTAAAGACCTAAAAGTTCTACCTCTGGAAAAGGAAACCCTCCTTCAGTACGCAGACGACATTCTGATCGCCAGCCCTACTAAGGAGGCCTCTGAACTACCAAGCCAATAAAGGATAGAAGTTGTCCAAGAAAAAGCTCAAATATCACAGACTGCGGTGACCTGCCTGGGCTTCATTCTCACAGAAGGTCGGAGAAGCCCATCCCAGGAAAGGGAAGAAACCATTTGCAGCCTTACCCCTTTCTAAAACTAGAAGACAGCTTAGGGGTTCCTGGGGAGGCCAGGGTTTGCTGCTTCTGGATCCCTAACTACAGTCTACTAGCTGGGCCTCTATATGAAACACTGAAAGGAAAAGATGATGATCCTTTTGAATAGAATCCAGAAGTGGCCTTTCAAGAATGGAAAGAGCAGTCAATTCAGACCCTTGCCCTGGAACTCCCTAATTTAGCTAAACCCTTTGACCTTTACATTCCCGGTGAAAGGTGAATCGCCATTGGAGAATTAGTGCAAAAACTGGGACCACTTGAAATGGAACAATGCAAGAATGCCATCCAGGTAGGATAAACTACGGTCACCAAGGGGCTTGGCCCACTGCCGCATCTGGCCAAGATACTGGCGGTATCTAAAAACCTGGAAATCAGCAGCCCAAAAGGCCACCTCCTTCCTAAGGGAAAAGGACCCCACGTGGTGATCCTAACCACCAACGATGCCCTGAAGTTGCAGGGTTCGCTCCGTGGGCACACCGACCTCGAGTGAGGAGGCCCTCCAACTCCAACATCCAGAGAGATAACCGGGGGCAACAGGGCACCATGACGACTCGTGTGAACATCACTTGACCTGGAGTTTCTCTCATAAAACAATAAGAGTGTGTCCCAAAAGAGTAGACTACTGCTTGCAGGACTTACTGCACCCAGAGGGGAGCTAATAATCTTGGCGGGGGAACCGTATATCACACTGTCACCATAGAAAAGCCTACAGACACCGTGATGATGGTGGCCAATAAGACCGGCTGGACTCCTGTTTACTTCAAAAGGCTGTTGACTCAGTGGTCATCATGGTCCTTGATCACCACTGACCCTGGACTGTCTGGGAGTTGAGCGGGCAGGGCTCTGACACGTGGTGCTGTTTGTACGTTAATTCAGGGGCCTAATTGAAGAAAGCGCAGACTACTGGTCAGAGCATCTAGGCTGGCAGAAACGGTCAGCCTAAGGTGGCCGAACAAATGTGGGGCGGGGTGAAACCGGCCCCCACAGCGTCTCTGCACATCTCTTTCCTGGACCCTTAAAGGTCATTAGAATCTATAACACTTCCAATGCTGGTGCTCAGGTGGACGAGCAGGGAGGCAGGGGGCCTGGGGACAATCAACGTCACCTGGAGGCTGCTGGGGAGAAGCTCTGACCCTCGCCCCCGGGTATTAGGGCTCCCAACTCAGCACTCAGCAGTTACAGAAGAAGTGTCTGCACCCTCAGCACTCCAAGAATGAGGAACGGGACAAAAGGCAGAGGAGGGGTTTGTCCCCAGCAAAGCCCATTAAAAATCCCTGGGAGATAAAAATAGAATCTGGGCAATAAAGTCAAGTCTAACCTTTTTTATCCTTTGTGCTTTGTCTAATTTCACGTGCTCCTAGGGTCCCGCATGCAGAGGTTCCACACCCGGCACTTCAGACCAGATTTCCTAGTGCAGAATGGCTGGGTTGACACCTCAGCTCCTGGGGCCCAGTGCAGACTCCGCGATATAGAGCCTGAGCTGCAGCCAACCTGGCCCTCGAGAGCTCCACCCCCTCCCTCCCACTGACTCTGACAGGATCTCTACACAGCAGCCCAGCCCACAGCCCACGGGGTAGTGCATGCTC
Source organism: Pseudorca crassidens (assembly GCF_039906515.1). Lineage (NCBI taxonomy): Eukaryota > Metazoa > Chordata > Mammalia > Artiodactyla > Delphinidae > Pseudorca > Pseudorca crassidens. The sequence continues at coordinate 77,967 of NW_027135955.1, read as the reverse complement.
TCACCTCTCCATTCTCTGATCAAAATATAAAGTTTCCTTTGCTTGTGAACCAAACTCAGTCTCGATCTGTTGGCCCCAATGACACTGGGCAGGGGGACACTTGTTGGGGTCCACTCTGGAGGATCAGTAACAGAAATTGAGACTATTGTAACCTCAATGAACAGATGTGTGAGCCAAACTGTAGTTAACATAGAACAGTGTATAAGGCTCGGGCAAAATAAGATGTTTCTAACACTTCCATTTGATATTTCCATCACTTTATTATAAGCAAGTTCAGTGAAAAGGTTTGTCTTATTTGTCAGGTCAATATTAGAGAAACGAAGTGATTTCTTTCCAAGGATGTACATCTAATAATCTTGGTTAAAGCTTCAATCTTGTTTTAAATGCTTTTCCATTGAAAATGATACCTCTCTTTCAGCTCCCCCATTTCTGAGAAGTATAAAATCTTATAATTTATTATTACCAAAGGGGAAAGGTGGGAGGAGGGATAAATTAACAGTTTGGGATTAACACATACACACTGCTATGTATAAAATAGATCATCAACAAGGAACTACTGTATAGCACAGGGAACTACACTCAACATTTTGCAATAACCTATAAGGGGAAATAATCTGAAAAAGAATAGATATTTTTATTGACATCATCTATCAATGACAGTTAAAGTGTAACCTAAGGGAAGCTGGTGGTGAGTGCTTCTGACCCTGAAGACTTCAATCATCTAAAGTTTGGACTCTGCCTACTTCCCAAGGCCCTTAATGAACATATGTGTAGCCGTAGCTTAAAAAATTCCCCAGTTTGGGTTTCGGGGAGACACTGATTTTGAAAAAGCCCTGGTGTTCTCCTTACATGAATGGGACTCTTCCTACTGCTAAAACATGTCTGTCACACCCAGAGGATGGTATACCGTCTGATCGGGAAGAGTTTGGAAAAGGCATCTCCTCTCCTCATCTCCTGGTGCTCGGGTTCACCCCTCCAGCATCTTTACTAACAGTCTCCCCACTTGGAGATGTCAGCACTGTCAACATCCTGTTGCGTACAGTTTGGAATTTGTCCAGAGGATGAAGCGGAAGGATGAGGAACAATGAGAGACAAGTCCTAGGTGTTCAGACAGGCACATGTCACTCTAATTTCCAATCAGGAAGACGAATTGACCAAAGGCTAGGGTTGCCCATGGAAACAGTATAGGGCTTGAGGAAATCCCGCTGCTTTGTGGCCAGTTCCCATAAACACAAGTTGAACAATGGAACTCAGGGGCAGTAAAATTCACGAAACTGCAGAGTTGAAAATATCCATCACTGAAAAATGTCTTGAGGAAAGTCAGAGAAAAGGACTTGTAAGCAAGGGAGAATGGCAGGAAAGGGATTTGAGGAGGTAGAAAGGACTCGCCATTAAGCACAAGAAAAGGAGCTGAACATTGCCAACATTGCAGTTGGCCAAAAAGGGTGTATGCGTTTTTTTCTGTATATATTCAAGAAAAGGGCATACACTTTTTTAGCCAACCAAACAGGTGGGCACTGGAAGTCAATACTACAAAAGATATCACTTCGCATCAGTCAGAAGAGCCATCCTCATAAAGCGTAAACAACAGAAATGCAGGACAGGGCAAGGAGAAGAGGGAGCCCTGTGAGACTTATAGTGGAAATGTATATTGCCAACGGCCATTCTGGAGAAGTGTATTGTGTTTACTAAAGCATCTAAAAAATGAGCTACAGAGCATAGGGCACTTGCACTCATGGGCGTATATCTTGAGAAAAACAAAAATCGAGAGGACACAGGCACCCCAATGTTTACCCCCTCTCTGTTTAAAAGATCCTCAACTAGGATATAACTTAAATGTCTCTGGAGGGAAAAAATGGGTAGAGATGTGGTACTTAGGTAGAGTGGAATATTATTCAGCCTGGAAATCAATGAAATATGGCCAGTTGTAACAACTCCAGAGGAGTTACGTATGATCTTTCTAAGTGACAGAATTCAAAAAGAAAAAGACACATATCATAAGATATCACTTAAAGGTGGAATCCAAAATGGCTACACATGAAATAAATTACAAAACAAAAACATAGTCAAATATGTAGAAAACACGCATAAGGCTGCTAAACGGGAAAGGTGGGGAGGGGTGAGGCATCACCCAGGAGGTTGAAATTAGCAAAGATACCATTCCAAATACCAAACTGATAATCAACAAGGCCTACACGGTAGCTAAAAGAACTGCACTCAGCACACTCAAGTCACCGGAAAAGAATATATACGACTGGTAAGAATCTGAAAAAGAATTTACTGATGTCTCTCTGTACGTGAATCAAGTGGATGTACAGCAGCAAGAAACAGAGCTTTGAAAATCAGCTGTAACCAATATAGTAATAAATTGAAAAAAATAAACGACAGAGAGACAGAGAAAACCTCTTACAACTTTTCCTCAGGGCCGGTGATGCAACATGGATTGAACACATCTAGACCCACAGCAGGATGAGACATAAGGCTGGAAACTGTTTGCGCTAAGAGAAATGTGAGGTTGGGTGAGGAAATGCACACCCTTTAAAGTAATACTACCTGGTACCCATTCAATGGGTCCCAAATATGCAGGTTCAAGGGATCTTCCTACAGCTAAAACATGCATGGAAAACCCAGAGGACTGTACACCATGTGATCGGGAGATGTGTCTAAAATGCAGCTCATTTATCCTCTCCTGGTGCTCCTGTTCACCATTCCAGCCACGTTACTTAGAATCTCCCCACTTGGAGAATCAGCACATTTCAACTTCTGTTTCACACATTTTGCAAATTGTGAGGAGGATGAACGGGGAACCAATGAGAGAATAGTTGTAGGGGTTTGGACGGGCACATATCACTCTAATTTCCCATTAAGAATAAGAATTGAAAAAAGGCTCAGCCCGCCTCGCCCGAGCCAAAATAGGGCCTGAAGCAATCCTGTGGGTTTGAGGTCAGCTCACAAAAGAGCAACTTAAAAAATGGAGCTCAGGGTCACTGCAATTCACAAACCTGCAGTGTTATAAATGAAAACTAACGTCCAAAAATATGTTGAGGTAAGGCAAAGAAGAGGATCTGAATGCAAGACAGAATTGCAAGAAACAGATTTCAAGAGATAGATTGGACTCGTCTTTAAAGCACATGAAAAGCGGCAGAATTTCGACAATGATGCAGTTGGCCCAAAAGGGCGTATGCGTTTTTTCCTGATTATATCCAGGAAAAAACGCATACGCACTTTATGGGCAACGAAGCAAGCAAGCAATGCAAATGTGCACAACAAAGAAGTCTCATTTCCCACTGGTCAAAAGGGCCATCCTAAAAAATTGTAAAAACCAGAAATGCAGGACAGGCCATGGAGAACAGGGAGCCTTTATACGCTGATGGGCAGTGTGTGAACTGCCGAGAGCCACTCTGGAGAAGTGTATGGTGGTTCCTAAATCATCTAAAAAACAGAGCTACAGAGCATAGGACACTTCCAATCATGGGAGTATATCTAGGGAAATCTAAAAATTAACAAGACACAAGCACACCACAGTTTAGGGCTACTCTGTTTACAAGAACCTCAACTTCAGTATACCTTAAATATCCCAGGAAAGAGAACAATGGATAAAGAAGATGTGGTACTTATGTACAATGGAATATCTCTTCACCATGAAATCAATGTAATAAGGCTAGTAGAAGGATAAAGAGTGGATTTAGGTCCGATAATACTACTTGAAATAAGTCAAACAGAAAAAGAAACATATCATAAGATATCACTTATAGAGGGAGGGTAAATATGGCTGCACAAGAAATGAATTACAGAACAGAACAGTGTCTCACATTTAGAAAACACACTTATTTCAGCTTAAGGGGAAAGGAGAGGTGGGGTGATGCATAAAACCAGAGTTTGAAATTAGCACAGATACCGTTCAATAAACCAAATAGATATTAGACAAGATCTACACCTTGCTCAATGAACTGGCCTCAACACACCCTATACACCGCAGAGAAATATATCTGAGTAATAAGAATCTTAAAACCCATGTATTGATATATCTCCATAAGGGAATCAAGTGTGTGCAGAGTGGCACAAACACAGCAGTGAAAATGAGCTAAACCCCATTATAGAAATAAATTTTAAAAACAAAACGCAGAAACAATGAAAGAGAGAAAAATTCTTACAAAATTCGCTCAGGGGCTGTGATGCAACCTGGATTGACCACATATAAACCCACAGCTGGATAAGACATAAGGCTGGACACTTGGGGCTGAGAGGATTGATGAGCTTTGGTGAGCAACTGCCAAAAGTTTAATGCAATACTTCATGCTACTCATTCCAAGGGTCCCAACACTCCAGGTTGAAGGGAATCTTCCTACAGCTAAACCATGCTTGGGAAACCCAGCGACTGGTATACCATATGATCGGGAAAGGTTTCTAAAACGCACCTCATTTTTCCTCTCCTGGGGCTCCGGATCGACATTCCAGCCGCTTTACCAAAAATATCCCCACATGGAGAGTCAATGCCTTTAAGTTCTGGTATCGCACAGTCTGCAGTTAGTGCGGAGGATGAATGGGAATAGGGGGAACCAGTGAGAAACTAGCTGTAGCGGTTTCAATGGGCACATGTCACTCTAAATTCACATCAGTAAGAAGAATAAACCAAAGGCACAGCAAGGTGCCCCAGAAGAAGAATAGGGCCTGAAGGAATCCTGTGGTTATGAGGCAAGATCACAAAAATAAGAGCTGAAAAATGGAGCTAAGGGCCACTGCAATTCAAAAACCTGCAGAGTTATAAAGGCCAACTATTTTCAAAAAATATATTGAGGTAAGGCTATGAAGAGGCATTGAAAGCAAGGCAGAATTGCAGGAAAACGATTTCAGGAGGTAGACTGGAATTGCATTTAAAGCATAGGAAAAGAGGCAGAACGTCCACAATGATTCACTTGGCCAAAAAGGGTGTATGCCTTTTTTCCTGAATTTATTCAGGAAAAAAGGCATACGCCCTTTTTGGCCAACCAAGCAAGCTTGCAAAGGAAATCTGCACTACAATGAAGTCTCACTTCCCCCTGGTCAAAAGGGCCATCTGAAAAAAGTGTAAAATCCAGAAAGGCAGGACAGGCCATGGAGAACTGGGAGCCTTGTTATGCTGATGGGCGGGATGTGTATGGTGTTTCCTGAAACATCTAAAAAACAAAGCAACAGAGCCTAGGGCACTTCCACTTATGGTCCTATAGCTTAGGGAAATTAAAATCAAAAAGACACAGCCACCCCAAAATTTGGGACGCCTCTGTTTACAAGAACCTCGTTAACCGTACAAGTTCAATATCACAGAAAGTGAAAACTGGATAAAGAACTTGTGGTACTTACGTACAATGCAGTATCACTCAGCAATGAAATCTATGTCATCAGGCCCGTAGCAGCATAATGAGTGGATTCAGGTATGATGATTCTAACTGAAATAAGACACACAGAAAAAGAGACATCATAAGATATCAGTAATACACGGAATGTAAACTTGGCTACACAGGAACTGAATTACAGAACAGAACAGGGTCTCAAATTTAGAAAACCAACTTATGCTTGCTTAAGGGGAAAGGTGAGTTGGGGTGCTGCATAAAACCAGAGATTGAAATGAACACAGATAAAGTTCTTTAAGGCAAATATGGAATAGACAAGAGCTACTCCTTGCTCAACGAAATGGACTCAACACCCCATATTAAACGCCTAAGAATGTACCTGACTAGTAAGTATCTTAAAACCTATGGATTGCTATGTCTCCGAAAGAGAATCAAGCATGTGTACAGGGGCATAAACGCAGCAGTGATAGGATTGGAGAGGTTCAGTGAGCAAATGAAGACCCTTTGAAGTCATATTGCATGGTACCAATTCCACGGGTCTCAACTCTCCAGGTTTAAGGTATTCTTCCTTCAGCTAAAACATGCATGTGGAACCCAGAGTATGATCAACCGTGTGAACGGGAAACATGTTCAAATATGTCTCAGTTTTCGTACCCTGGTACTCGGGTGCAACATTCCAGACGCTTTACTAACACTCTCCCCACTTGGAGAGTCAGCGCCTTTAACCTCCTGTTTGGCCCAGTTTGCAATTTCTGCGGAAGATGAACAGGAATAGCGAGAACCAATGAGAGACTAGCTGGAGGTGTCTGGACGGGCAAATTTAACTCTCATTTCCCACCAGGAAGAGGAAATAACCAAAGGCTCAGCATGCCGTGCCGGAACCAGATTAGGGCCTGAAGCCATCCTGCGGTGTTGCGGCCAGCTCACAAGAAAGCGAGTTGAAGAAAGGAGCTCAGGGGCACTGTAATTCACAAACCTGCAGAGTTATAAATGACAGCTATCGTCCAAAAATATACTGAAGTAAGGCTGCCAAGAGGACTTGAAAGCGGGGCAGAATTGCAGGAAACCGATTTCAGGAGGTAGACTGGAATTGCATTGAAAGCATAGGAAAAGAGGCAGAACGTCCACAATGATGCACTTGGCCAAAAAGGGCGTATGCGTTTTTTCCTGAATATATTCAGGAAAAAACGCATATGCACTTTTTGGCCAACCAAGCAAGGTTGCAAAGGAAATCTGCACTACAATGAAGTCTCACTTCCCCCCGGTCAAAAGGGCCATCTGAAAAAAGTGTAAAATCCAGAAAGGCAGGACAGGCCATGGAGAACTGGGAGCCTTGTTATGCTGATGGGCGGGATGTAAATTGCCAACAGACACTCGGGAGAAGTGTATGGTGTTTCCTGAAACATCTAAAAAACAAAGCAACAGAGCCTAGGGCACTTCCACTTATGGTCCTATAGCTTAGGGAAATTAAAATCAAAAAGACACAGCCACCCCAAAGTTTGGGACGCCTCTGTTTACAAGAACCTCGTTTACGGTACAAGTTCAATATCGCAGAAAGTGAAAAATGGATAAAGAAGTTGTGGTACTTATGTACAATGCAAAATCACTCAGCCATGAAATCTATGTCATCAGGCCCGTAGCAGCATAATGAGTGGATTCAGGTATGATGATTCTAACTGAAATATGTCACACAGAAAAAGAAACATCATAAGATATCACTAATACATGGAATGTGAACTTGGCTACACATGAACTGAATTACAAAACAGAACAGGGTCTCAAGTTTAGAAAACCAACTTATGCTTCCTTAAGGGGGAAAGTGAGTTGGGGTGCTGCATAAAACCAGAGTTTGAAATTAGCACAGATACCATTCAATAAGCCAAATATGTAATAGACAAGACCTACCCCTTGCTCAACAAAATGGACTCAACAATGAGGTATCACCTCACACCTGATAGAATGGGCATCATGAGAAAATCTACAAACAAAAATGCTGGAAAGGGTGTGGAGAAAAGGAACCCTCTTCCACTATTGTTGGGAATATAAATTGATACAGTCACTACGGAGAACAATATGGAGTTTCTTAAGAAACTAACAATAGAATTACCATATGATACAGCAATCCCAGTACTGGACATATACCCAGACAAAACCATAAATCAAAACGAGACATTCACCGCAATGTTCATTGCATCACTATTTACAATATCGAGGTAATGGAAGCAACCTAAATGCCCACAGACAGACGAATGCATAAAGCTGTGGTACATATATAAAATGGAATATTACTAAGCCATGAAAAGGAATGAAATTGGGTCATTTGTAGAGACGTCGATGGATCTAGAGACTGTCATACAGAGTGAAGTAAGTCAGAAAGACAAAAACAAATCTTGTATATTCATGCATATATGTGGAACCTAGAAAAACTGTACAGATTAACCATTTTGCAAGGCATAAATAGAGCAACAGATGTAGACAACAAATGTATGGACAACAAGGGGGGAAAGCTGTTGGGGGGGTGGTGGTGGGAGGAGTTGAGAGACTGGGATTGGCATGTATACATTTATATGTATAAAATAGATAACCAATAAGAACCTGCTGTATAAAAATATAAAATAAAATTCAAAATTAAAAAGAAATAAAATTTAAAAAATAAAACAGAAAAAACAATTATTCCCTTCACATACATGTATTTATATGAATAAATTATTTCCATGCTTATATCTGTAAATACAAAAAAGAGGAATAAAATCTACCTTGAACCAAAAACGAAAAAGAGAAAAAAAACACAGAACCCACCAGTTCCACAGAGGAAAACCGTATCAGGGCACTTGCTCCAGTTGTAAACAATTCTGAAGTTGGCCAGTGGTGGGGAATCGTCTCCCATTCAGCCAGCAGCCCCCACGCAACAAGCGTCCTCATTGCAAAGCTGGGGCACCGTGCCGAGGCATCTGTGAGTAAACGTGAGCTGAGCCCCAGGCCAGTTGCTGCTGAACTATTCCCACCCGTCCCAGGTAAAACACCTGAATATATACAAGGACTTGAAAGCCTAGAGGAAGGGCCATAGAGCCACACGAGTGACAGCATGCCGGCCGACTTGGTGCCTGCAGGCCAGCCAGGATGGTCCTGGCCCTGGGTGCTCTTCTGGAAGATTTCCATTTCCCTGACTGAGATACCCGTCCTGTCCCTGCCCCCACTGCTTTTTTCCTTCCTCATCTCTGCCCAGGGAGAAATTCCAGCAGCAGGTATGGGTGACACATCCTCTTCTTTAGCAGGTGGCAGCCTGGCAACTGCTGCAGAAAGTCCAGCAGAGCCCCACTCACACTGGGCCACCCACAAAGCCGTGGCCTCTCACTCCCTCCCACCAGCCCAGCCCCGAGACTGCTGACAGGGCAGAGAAAATGGCGTCAGGCACGGCTGCAGGGGCTCTTGCTGCCTGGAGTGGTATTTATATTGATCTCAACCCAGGCACACCTGGGGAGGGCTGGCCCGCACGGTAAGGCTGCCCAGGTCAGCCAATCATCACCCCTCAGGGGCTCACAGTTGCAGAAAATGGAACTTGCTGAACCGGCCAGGTCCAAGGAACAGGTGTGGGCTCCTGAGAGTCAGGATAGACAAGGGGCTGCAGCTTTGGCTTGTTTTCTAATCATTTTATCTGGCCCATGAGTGGGAGACAACTTCAAGAAAACCCTCTCCTTATGAGAGGAACCCAGGAGTCAGGGAGAGGAGGGGTGGGTGGTGGTTGGAGACAGAGGCCTGGTGCCCCGGGTGCAGTGGAAGTCTCTGGAAGACCAGGTGGAGGGAGGCCGCACAGAGTGACGCCCAGGGTCACAGACCTGTCGCAGCTGCTGTTTGTTAGTTCAAGTCCTGCTCTGAGGTGCTCTGTGCCAGCTCTGAGCGACAGGTGAGCTGGGGGTGCTCTGCAATGAGGGCTATGTGCACGGTTCCTGTGTGCCCAGCCCTGCCATGGTACCTGCAAGGGTAGCTCTGTATCCTGGGAAGGGCCTGACCACGAGAGCCCCGTGGGCTGGGGTGGGGGTGGGGTACCTGCCCAGGTGAGCTCCATATTCTGGGATTGGTCTGACCACGAGAGCCCCATGGGCTGCTGGGGACCTGGTAAAGGATGTCAGGACAGTCAGTGAAGCCACCGAGGATATACCTCCAGTTGCTCCTAATTCCTACACCCTGCTGCTCATTCTACCAACCACCAGGACATGGTATTCTGTATTAGTCTTCAATGATGCCTTCTTTTGTATTCCATTAGTCCCAGAGTCACAAGAAATTTTGGCTTGTGAGTGGCAGGACTCAACATACAACTAAAACAATACTTCCGGGCCGTCTTGCCCCAAGGGTGCAAAAATTCCCACACCATCTTTGGGGAAAGCTTAGCTAAAGACCTAAAAGTTCTACCTCTGGAAAAGGAAACCCTCCTTCAGTACGCAGACGACATTCTGATCGCCAGCCCTACTAAGGAGGCCTCTGAACTACCAAGCCAATAAAGGATAGAAGTTGTCCAAGAAAAAGCTCAAATATCACAGACTGCGGTGACCTGCCTGGGCTTCATTCTCACAGAAGGTCGGAGAAGCCCATCCCAGGAAAGGGAAGAAACCATTTGCAGCCTTACCCCTTTCTAAAACTAGAAGACAGCTTAGGGGTTCCTGGGGAGGCCAGGGTTTGCTGCTTCTGGATCCCTAACTACAGTCTACTAGCTGGGCCTCTATATGAAACACTGAAAGGAAAAGATGATGATCCTTTTGAATAGAATCCAGAAGTGGCCTTTCAAGAATGGAAAGAGCAGTCAATTCAGACCCTTGCCCTGGAACTCCCTAATTTAGCTAAACCCTTTGACCTTTACATTCCCGGTGAAAGGTGAATCGCCATTGGAGAATTAGTGCAAAAACTGGGACCACTTGAAATGGAACAATGCAAGAATGCCATCCAGGTAGGATAAACTACGGTCACCAAGGGGCTTGGCCCACTGCCGCATCTGGCCAAGATACTGGCGGTATCTAAAAACCTGGAAATCAGCAGCCCAAAAGGCCACCTCCTTCCTAAGGGAAAAGGACCCCACGTGGTGATCCTAACCACCAACGATGCCCTGAAGTTGCAGGGTTCGCTCCGTGGGCACACCGACCTCGAGTGAGGAGGCCCTCCAACTCCAACATCCAGAGAGATAACCGGGGGCAACAGGGCACCATGACGACTCGTGTGAACATCACTTGACCTGGAGTTTCTCTCATAAAACAATAAGAGTGTGTCCCAAAAGAGTAGACTACTGCTTGCAGGACTTACTGCACCCAGAGGGGAGCTAATAATCTTGGCGGGGGAACCGTATATCACACTGTCACCATAGAAAAGCCTACAGACACCGTGATGATGGTGGCCAATAAGACCGGCTGGACTCCTGTTTACTTCAAAAGGCTGTTGACTCAGTGGTCATCATGGTCCTTGATCACCACTGACCCTGGACTGTCTGGGAGTTGAGCGGGCAGGGCTCTGACACCTGGTGCTGTTTGTACGTTAATTCAGGGGCCTAATTGAAGAAAGCGCAGACTACTGGTCAGAGCATCTAGGCTGGCAGAAACGGTCAGCCTAAGGTGGCCGAACAAATGTGGGGCGGGGTGAAACCGGCCCCCACAGCGTCTCTGCACATCTCTTTCCTGGACCCTTAAAGGTCATTAGAATCTATAACACTTCCAATGCTGGTGCTCAGGTGGACGAGCAGGGAGGCAGGGGGCCTGGGGACAATCAACGTCACCTGGAGGCTGCTGGGGAGAAGCTCTGACCCTCGCCCCCGGGTATTAGGGCTCCCAACTCAGCACTCAGCAGTTACAGAAGAAGTGTCTGCACCCTCAGCACTCCAAGAATGAGGAACGGGACAAAAGGCAGAGGAGGGGTTTGTCCCCAGCAAAGCCCATTAAAAATCCCTGGGAGATAAAAATAGAATCTGGGCAATAAAGTCAAGTCTAACCTTTTTTATCCTTTGTGCTTTGTCTAATTTCACGTGCTCCTAGGGTCCCGCATGCAGAGGTTCCACACCCGGCACTTCAGACCAGATTTCCTAGTGCAGAATGGCTGGGTCGACACCTCAGCTCCTGGGGCCCAGTGCAGACTCCGCGATATAGAGCCTGAGCTGCAGCCAACCTGGCCCTCGAGAGCTCCGCCCCCTCCCTCCCACTGACTCTGACAGGATCTCTACACAGCAGCCCAGCCCACAGCCCACGGGGTAGTGCATGCTCTCACCTCTCCATTCTCTGATCAAAATATAAAGTTTCCTTTGCTTGTGAACCAAACTCAGTCTCGATCTGTTGGCCCCAATGACACTGGGCAGGGGGACACTTGTTGGGGTCCACTCTGGAGGATCAGTAACAGAAATTGAGACTATTGTAACCTCAATGAACAGATGTGTGAGCCAAACTGTAGTTAACATAGAACAGTGTATAAGGCTCGGGCAAAATAAGATGTTTCTAACACTTCCATTTGATATTTCCATCACTTTATTATAAGCAAGTTCAGTGAAAAGGTTTGTCTTATTTGTCAGGTCAATATTAGAGAAACGAAGTGATTTCTTTCCAAGGATGTACATCTAATAATCTTGGTTAAAGCTTCAATCTTGTTTTAAATGCTTTTCCATTGAAAATGATACCTCTCTTTCAGCTCCCCCATTTCTGAGAAGTATAAAATCTTATAATTTATTATTACCAAAGGGGAAAGGTGGGAGGAGGGATAAATTAACAGTTTGGGATTAACACATACACACTGCTATGTATAAAATAGATCATCAACAAGGAACTACTGTATAGCACAGGGAACTACACTCAACATTTTGCAATAACCTATAAGGGGAAATAATCTGAAAAAGAATAGATATTTTTATTGACATCATCTATCAATGACAGTTAAAGTGTAACCTAAGGGAAGCTGGTGGTGAGTGCTTCTGACCCTGAAGACTTCAATCATCTAAAGTTTGGACTCTGCCTACTTCCCAAGGCCCTTAATGAACATATGTGTAGCCGTAGCTTAAAAAATTCCCCAGTTTGGGTTTCGGGGAGACACTGATTTTGAAAAAGCCCTGGTGTTCTCCTTACATGAATGGGACTCTTCCTACTGCTAAAACATGTCTGTCACACCCAGAGGATGGTATACCGTCTGATCGGGAAGAGTTTGGAAAAGGCATCTCCTCTCCTCATCTCCTGGTGCTCGGGTTCACCCCTCCAGCGTCTTTACTAACAGTCTCCCCACTTGGAGATGTCAGCACTGTCAACATCCTGTTGCGTACAGTTTGGAATTTGTCCAGAGGATGAAGCGGAAGGATGAGGAACAATGAGAGACAAGTCCTAGGTGTTCAGACAGGCACATGTCACTCTAATTTCCAATCAGGAAGACGAATTGACCAAAGGCTAGGGTTGCCCATGGAAACAGTATAGGGCTTGAGGAAATCCCGCTGCTTTGTGGCCAGTTCCCATAAACACAAGTTGAACAATGGAACTCAGGGGCAGTAAAATTCACGAAACTGCAGAGTTGAAAATATCCATCACTGAAAAATGTCTTGAGGAAAGTCAGAGAAAAGGACTTGTAAGCAAGGGAGAATGGCAGGAAAGGGATTTGAGGAGGTAGAAAGGACTCGCCATTAAGCACAAGAAAAGGAGCTGAACATTGCCAACATTGCAGTTGGCCAAAAAGGGTGTATGCGTTTTTTTCTGTATATATTCAAGAAAAGGGCATACACTTTTTTAGCCAACCAAACAGGTGGGCACTGGAAGTCAATACTACAAAAGATATCACTTCGCATCAGTCAGAAGAGCCATCCTCATAAAGCGTAAACAACAGAAATGCAGGACAGGGCAAGGAGAAGAGGGAGCCCTGTGAGACTTATAGTGGAAATGTATATTGCCAACGGCCATTCTGGAGAAGTGTATTGTGTTTACTAAAGCATCTAAAAAATGAGCTACAGAGCATAGGGCACTTGCACTCATGGGCGTATATCTTGAGAAAAACAAAAATCGAGAGGACACAGGCACCCCAATGTTTACCCCCTCTCTGTTTAAAAGATCCTCAACTAGGATATAACTTAAATGTCTCTGGAGGGAAAAAATGGGTAGAGATGTGGTACTTAGGTAGAGTGGAATATTATTCAGCCTGGAAATCAATGAAATATGGCCAGTTGTAACAACTCCGGAGGAGTTACGTATGATCTTTCTAAGTGACAGAATTCAAAAAGAAAAAGACACATATCATAAGATATCACTTAAAGGTGGAATCCAAAATGGCTACACATGAAATAAATTACAAAACAAAAACATAGTCAAATATGTAGAAAACACGCATAAGGCTGCTAAACGGGAAAGGTGGGGAGGGGTGAGGCATCACCCAGGAGGTTGAAATTAGCAAAGATACCATTCCAAATACCAAACTGATAATCAACAAGGCCTACACGGTAGCTAAAAGAACTGCACTCAGCACACTCAAGTCACCGGAAAAGAATATATACGACTGGTAAGAATCTGAAAAAGAATTTACTGATGTCTCTCTGTACGTGAATCAAGTGGATGTACAGCAGCAAGAAACAGAGCTTTGAAAATCAGCTGTAACCAATATAGTAATAAATTGAAAAAAATAAACGACAGAGAGACAGAGAAAACCTCTTACAACTTTTCCTCAGGGCCGGTGATGCAACATGGATTGAACACATCTAGACCCACAGCAGGATGAGACATAAGGCTGGAAACTGTTTGTGCTAAGAGAAATGTGAGGTTGGGTGAGGAAATGCACACCCTTTAAAGTAATACTACCTGGTACCCATTCAATGGGTCCCAAATATGCAGGTTCAAGGGATCTTCCTACAGCTAAAACATGCATGGAAAACCCAGAGGACTGTACACCATGTGATCGGGAGATGTGTCTAAAATGCAGCTCATTTATCCTCTCCTGGTGCTCCTGTTCACCATTCCAGCCACGTTACTTAGAATCTCCCCACTTGGAGAATCAGCACATTTCAACTTCTGTTTCACACATTTTGCAAATTGTGAGGAGGATGAATGGGGAACCAATGAGAGAATAGTTGTGGGGTTTGGACGGGCACATATCACTCTAATTTCCCATTAAGAATAAGAATTGAAAAAAGGCTCAGCCCGCCTCGCCCGAGCCAAAATAGGGCCTGAAGCAATCCTGTGGGTTTGAGGCCAGCTCACAAAAGAGCAACTTAAAAAATGGAGCTCAGGGTCACTGCAATTCACAAACCTGCAGAGTTATAAATGAAAACTAACGTCCAAAAATATGTTGAGGTAAGGCAAAGAAGAGGATCTGAATGCAAGACAGAATTGCAAGAAACAGATTTCAAGAGATAGATTGGACTCGTCTTTAAAGCACATGAAAAGCGGCAGAATTTCGACAATGATGCAGTTGGCCCAAAAGGGCGTATGCGTTTTTTCCTGATTATATCCAGGAAAAAACGCATACGCACTTTATGGGCAACGAAGCAAGCAAGCAATGCAAATGTGCACAACAAAGAAGTCTCATTTCCCACTGGTCAAAAGGGCCATCCTAAAAAATTGTAAAAACCAGAAATGCAGGACAGGCCATGGAGAACAGGGAGCCTTTATACGCTGATGGGCAGTGTGTGAACTGCCGAGAGCCACTCTGGAGAAGTGTATGGTGGTTCCTAAATCATCTAAAAAACAGAGCTACAGAGCATAGGACACTTCCAATCATGGGAGTATATCTAGGGAAATCTAAAAATTAACAAGACACAAGCACACCACAGTTTAGGGCTACTCTGTTTACAAGAACCTCAACTTCAGTATACCTTAAATATCCCAGGAAAGAGAACAATGGATAAAGAAGATGTGGTACTTATGTACAATGGAATATCTCTTCACCATGAAATCAATGTAATAAGGCTAGTAGAAGGATAAAGAGTGGATTTAGGTCCGATAATACTACTTGAAATAAGTCAAACAGAAAAAGAAACATATCATAAGATATCACTTATAGAGGGAGGGTAAATATGGCTGCACAAGAAATGAATTACAGAACAGAACAGTGTCTCACATTTAGAAAACACACTTATTTCAGCTTAAGGGGAAAGGAGAGGTGGGGTGATGCATAAAACCAGAGTTTGAAATTAGCACAGATACCGTTCAATAAACCAAATAGATATTAGACAAGATCTACACCTTGCTCAATGAACTGGCCTCAACACACCCTATACACCGCAGAGAAATATATCTGAGTAATAAGAATCTTAAAACCCATGTATTGATATATCTCCATAAGGGAATCAAGTGTGTGCAGAGTGGCACAAACACAGCAGTGAAAATGAGCTAAACCCCATTATAGAAATAAATTTTAAAAACAAAACGCAGAAACAATGAAAGAGAGAAAAATTCTTACAAAATTCGCTCAGGGGCTGTGATGCAACCTGGATTGACCACATATAAACCCACAGCTGGATAAGACATAAGGCTGGACACTTGGGGCTGAGAGGATTGATGAGCTTTGGTGAGCAACTGCCAAAAGTTTAATGCAATACTTCATGCTACTCATTCCAAGGGTCCCAACACTCCAGGTTGAAGGGAATCTTCCTACAGCTAAACCATGCTTGGGAAACCCAGCGACTGGTATACCATATGATCGGGAAAGGTTTCTAAAACGCACCTCATTTTTCCTCTCCTGGGGCTCCGGATCGACATTCCAGCCGCTTTACCAAAAATATCCCCACATGGAGAGTCAATGCCTTTAAGTTCTGGTATCGCACAGTCTGCAGTTAGTGCGGAGGATGAATGGGAATAGGGGGAACCAGTGAGAAACTAGCTGTAGCGGTTTCAATGGGCACATGTCACTCTAAATTCACATCAGTAAGAAGAATAAACCAAAGGCACAGCAAGGTGCCCCAGAAGAAGAATAGGGCCTGAAGGAATCCTGTGGTTATGAGGCAAGATCACAAAAATAAGAGCTGAAAAATGGAGCTAAGGGCCACTGCAATTCAAAAACCTGCAGAGTTATAAAGGCCAACTATTTTCAAAAAATATATTGAGGTAAGGCTATGAAGAGGCATTGAAAGCAAGGCAGAATTGCAGGAAAACGATTTCAGGAGGTAGACTGGAATTGCATTTAAAGCATAGGAAAAGAGGCAGAACGTCCACAATGATTCACTTGGCCAAAAAGGGTGTATGCCTTTTTTCCTGAATTTATTCAGGAAAAAAGGCATACGCCCTTTTTGGCCAACCAAGCAAGCTTGCAAAGGAAATCTGCACTACAATGAAGTCTCACTTCCCCCTGGTCAAAAGGGCCATCTGAAAAAAGTGTAAAATCCAGAAAGGCAGGACAGGCCATGGAGAACTGGGAGCCTTGTTATGCTGATGGACGGGATGTGTATGGTGTTTCCTGAAACATCTAAAAAACAAAGCAACAGAGCCTAGGGCACTTCCACTTATGGTCCTATAGCTTAGGGAAATTAAAATCAAAAAGACACAGCCACCCCAAAATTTGGGACGCCTCTGTTTACAAGAACCTCGTTAACCGTACAAGTTCAATATCACAGAAAGTGAAAAATGGATAAAGAACTTGTGGTACTTACGTACAATGCAGTATCACTCAGCAATGAAATCTATGTCATCAGGCCCGTAGCAGCATAATGAGTGGATTCAGGTACGATGATTCTAACTGAAATAAGACACACAGAAAAAGAAACATCATAAGATATCACTAATACACGGAATGTAAACTTGGCTACACAGGAACTGAATTACAGAACAGAACAGGGTCTCAAATTTAGAAAACCAACTTATGCTTGCTTAAGGGGAAAGGTGAGTTGGGGTGCTGCATAAAACCAGAGATTGAAATGAACACAGATAAAGTTCCTTAAGCCAAATATGGAATAGACAAGAGCTACTCCTTGCTCAACGAAATGGACTCAACACCCCATATTAAACGCCTAAGAATGTACCTGACTAGTAAGTATCTTAAAACCTATGGATTGCTATGTCTCCAAAAGAGAATCAAGCATGTGTACAGGGGCATAAACGCAGCAGTGATAGGATTGGAGAGGTTCAGTGAGCAAATGAAGACCCTTTGAAGTCATATTGCATGGTACCAATGCCACGGGTCTCAACTCTCCAGGTTTAAGGTATTCTTCCTTCAGCTAAAACATGCATGTGGAACCCAGAGTATGATCAACCGTGTGAAAGGGAAACATGTTCAAATATGTCTCAGTTTTCGTACCCTGGTACTCGGGTGCAACATTCCAGACGCTTTACTAACACTCTCCCCAGTTGGAGAGTCAGCGCCTTTAACCTCCTGTTTGGCCCAGTTTGCAATTTCTGCGGAAGATGAACAGGAATAGCGAGAACCAATGAGAGACTAGCTGGAGGTGTCTGGACGGGCAAATTTAACTCTCATTTCCCACCAGGAAGAGGAAATAACCAAAGGCTCAACATGCCGTGCCGGAACAAGATTAGGGCCTGAAGCCATCCTGCGGTGTTGCGGCCAGCTCAAAAGAAAGCGAGTTGAAGAAAGGAGCTCAGGGGCACTGTAATTCACAAACCTGCAGAGTTATAAATGACAGCTATCGTCCAAAAATATACTGAAGTAAGGCTGCCAAGAGGACTTGAAAGCGGGGCAGAATTGCAGGAAACCGATTTCAGGAGGTAGACTGGAATTGCATTGAAAGCATAGGAAAAGAGGCAGAACGTCCACAATGATGCACTTGGCCAAAAAGGGCGTATGCGTTTTTTCCTGAATATATTCAGGAAAAAACGCATACGCCCTTTTTGGCCAACCAAGCAAGCTTGCAAAGGAAATCTGCACTACAATGAAGTCTCACTTCCCCCCGGTCAAAAGGGCCATCTGAAAAAAGTGTAAAATCCAGAAAGGCAGGACAGGCCATGGAGAACTGGGAGCCTTGTTATGCTGATGGGCGGGAT
Organism: Pseudorca crassidens; assembly: GCF_039906515.1. Lineage (NCBI taxonomy): Eukaryota > Metazoa > Chordata > Mammalia > Artiodactyla > Delphinidae > Pseudorca > Pseudorca crassidens. The sequence goes on along the minus strand of NW_027135955.1, from coordinate 59,714 downwards.
GTAAATTGCCAACAGACACTCGGGAGAAGTGTATGGTGTTTCCTGAAACATCTAAAAAACAAAGCAACAGAGCCTAGGGCACTTCCACTTATGGTCCTATAGCTTAGGGAAATTAAAATCAAAAAGACACAGCCACCCCAAAGTTTGGGACGCCTCTGTTTACAAGAACCTCGTTTACCGTACAAGTTAAACATCGCAGAAAGTGAAAAATGGATAAAGAAGTTGTGGTATTTACTTACAAAGCAATATCACTCAGCAATGAAATCTATGTCATCAGGCCCTTAGCAGCACAATGAGTGGATTCAGGTATGATGATTCTAACTGAAATAAGTCACACAGAAAAAGAAACATCATAAGATATCACTAATACACGGAATGTAAACTTGGCTACACAGGAACTGAATTACAAAACAGAACAGGGTCTCAAATTTAGAAAACCAACTTATACTTGCTTAATGGGAAAGGTGAGTTGGGGTGCTGCATAAAACCAGAGATTGAAATGAGCACAGATAAAGTTCCTTAAGCCAAATATGGAATAGACAAGAGCTACTCCTTGCTCAACGAAATGGACTCAACACCCCATATTAAATGCCTAAGAATGTACCTGACTAGTAATTATCTTAAAACCTATGGATTGCTATGTCTCCGAAAGGGAATCAAGCGTGTGTACAGGGTCATAAATGCAGCAGTGATAGGATTGGAGAGGTTTGGTGAGCAAATGAAGACCCTTTGAAATCATATTGCATGGTACTAATTCCACGGGTCTCAACTCTCCAGGTTTCAGGGATTCTTCCTTCAGCTAAAACATGCATGTGGAACCCAGAGTATGATCAACCATGTGATCGGGAGATGTGTTCAAATATGTCTCAGTTTTCGTCCCCTGGTACTCGGGTGCAACATTCCAGACGCTTTACTAACACTCTCCCGACTTGGAGAGTCAGTGCCTTTAACCTCCTGTTTGGCCCTGTTTTCAATTTCAGTGGAAGATGAACAGGAATAGGGAGAACCAATGAGAGACAAGCTGGAGGTTTCTGGACGGGCAAATTTAACTCTCATTTCCCACCAAGGACAGGAATTAACCAAAGGCTCAGCGTGCCGTGCTGGAACCAGATTAGGGCCTGAAGCAATCCTGCGGTGTTGCGGCCAGCTCACAAGAAAGCGAGATGAAGAACGGAGCTCAGGGGCACAGGAATTCACAAACCTGCAGAGTTATAAATGACAGCAATCGTCCAAAAATATACTGAAGTAAGGCTGCCAAGAGGACTTGAAAGCGGGGCAGAATTGCAGGAAACCGATTTCAGGAGGTAGACTGGAATTGCATTTTAAGCATAGGAAAAGAGGCAGAACGTCCACAATGATGCACTTGGCCAAAAAGGGCGTATGCGTTTTTTCGTGAATCAGGAAAAAACGCATACGCACTTTTTGGCCAACCAAGCAAGCTTGCAAAGGAAATCTGCACTACAATGAAGTCTCACTTCCCCCCGGTCAGAAGGGCCATCTGAAAAAAGTGTAAAATCCAGAAAGGCAGGACAGGCCATGGAGAACTGGGAGCCTTGTTATGCTGATGGGCGGGATGTAAATTGCCAACAGACACTCGGGAGAAGTGTATGGTGTTTCCTGAAACATCTAAAAAACAAAGCAACAGAGCCTAGGGCACTTCCACTTATGGTCCTATAGCTTAGGGAAATTAAAATCAAAAAGACACAGCCACCCCACAGTTTGGGACAGCTCTGTTTACAAGAACCTCGTTTACGGTACAAGTTCAATATCGCAGAAAGTGAAAAATGGATAAAGAAGTTGTGGTACTTATGTACAATGCAAAATCACTGAGCCATGAAATCTATGTCATCAGGCCCGTAGCAGCATAATGAGTGGATTCAGGTATGATGTTTCTAACTGAAATATGTCACACAGAAAAAGAAACATCATAAGATATCACTAATACATGGAATGTGAACTTGGCTACACATGAACTGAATTACAAAACAGAACAGGGTCTCAAGTTTAGAAAACCAACTTATGCTTCCTTAAGGGGGAAAGTGAGTTGGGGTGCTGCATAAAACCAGAGTTTGAAATTAGCACAGATACCATTCAATAAGCCAAATATGTAATAGACAAGACCTACCCCTTGCTCAACAAAATGGACTCAACAATGAGGTATCACCTCACACCTGATAGAATGGGCATCATGAGAAAATCTACAAACAAAAATGCTGGAAAGGGTGTGGAGAAAAGGAACCCTCTTCCACTATTGTTGGGAATATAAATTGATACAGTCACTACGGAGAACAATATGGAGTTTCTTAAGAAACTAACAATAGAATTACCATATGATACAGCAATCCCAGTACTGGACATATACCCAGACAAAACCATAAATCAAAACGAGACATTCACCGCAATGTTCATTGCATCACTATTTACAATATCGAGGTAATGGAAGCAACCTAAATGCCCACAGACAGACGAATGCATAAAGCTGTGGTACATATATAAAATGGAATATTACTAAGCCATGAAAAGGAATGAAATTGGGTCATTTGTAGAGACGTCGATGGATCTAGAGACTGTCATACAGAGTGAAGTAAGTCAGAAAGACAAAAACAAATCTTGTATATTCATGCATATATGTGGAACCTAGAAAAACTGTACAGATTAACCATTTTGCAAGGCATAAATAGAGCAACAGATGTAGACAACAAATGTATGGACAACAAGGGGGGAAAGCTGTTGGGGGGGTGGTGGTGGGAGGAGTTGAGAGACTGGGATTGGCATGTATACATTTATATGTATAAAATAGATAACCAATAAGAACCTGCTGTATAAAAATATAAAATAAAATTCAAAATTAAAAAGAAATAAAATTTAAAAAATAAAACAGAAAAAACAATTATTCCCTTCACATACATGTATTTATATGAATAAATTATTTCCATGCTTATATCTGTAAATACAAAAAAGAGGAATAAAATCTACCTTGAACCAAAAACGAAAAAGAGAAAAAAAACACAGAACCCACCAGTTCCACAGAGGAAAACCGTATCAGGGCACTTGCTCCAGTTGTAAACAATTCTGAAGTTGGCCAGTGGTGGGGAATCGTCTCCCATTCAGCCAGCAGCCCCCACGCAACAAGCGTCCTCATTGCAAAGCTGGGGCACCGTGCCGAGGCATCTGTGAGTAAACGTGAGCTGAGCCCCAGGCCAGTTGCTGCTGAACTATTCCCACCCGTCCCAGGTAAAACACCTGAATATATACAAGGACTTGAAAGCCTAGAGGAAGGGCCATAGAGCCACACGAGTGACAGCATGCCGGCCGACTTGGTGCCTGCAGGCCAGCCAGGATGGTCCTGGCCCTGGGTGCTCTTCTGGAAGATTTCCATTTCCCTGACTGAGATACCCGTCCTGTCCCTGCCCCCACTGCTTTTTTCCTTCCTCACCTCTGCCCAGGGAGAAATTCCAGCAGCAGGTATGGGTGACACATCCTCTTCTTTAGCAGGTGGCAGCCTGGCAACTGCTGCAGAAAGTCCAGCAGAGCCCCACTCACACTGGGCCACCCACAAAGCCGTGGCCTCTCACTCCCTCCCACCAGCCCAGCCCCGAGACTGCTGACAGGGCAGAGAAAATGGCGTCAGGCACGGCTGCAGGGGCTCTTGCTGCCTGGAGTGGTATTTATATTGATCTCAACCCAGGCACACCTGGGGAGGGCTGGCCCGCACGGTAAGGCTGCCCAGGTCAGCCAATCATCACCCCTCAGGGGCTCACAGTTGCAGAAAATGGAACTTGCTGAACCGGCCAGGTCCAAGGAACAGGTGTGGGCTCCTGAGAGTCAGGATAGACAAGGGGCTGCAGCTTTGGCTTGTTTTCTAATCATTTTATCTGGCCCATGAGTGGGAGACAACTTCAAGAAAACCCTCTCCTTATGAGAGGAACCCAGGAGTCAGGGAGAGGAGGGGTGGGTGGTGGTTGGAGACAGAGGCCTGGTGCCCCGGGTGCAGTGGAAGTCTCTGGAAGACCAGGTGGAGGGAGGCCGCACAGAGTGACGCCCAGGGTCACAGACCTGTCGCAGCTGCTGTTTGTTAGTTCAAGTCCTGCTCTGAGGTGCTCTGTGCCAGCTCTGAGCGACAGGTGAGCTGGGGGTGCTCTGCAATGAGGGCTATGTGCACGGTTCCTGTGTGCCCAGCCCTGCCATGGTACCTGCAAGGGTAGCTCTGTATCCTGGGAAGGGCCTGACCACGAGAGCCCCGTGGGCTGGGGTGGGGGTGGGGTACCTGCCCAGGTGAGCTCCATATTCTGGGATTGGTCTGACCACGAGAGCCCCATGGGCTGCTGGGGACCTGGTAAAGGATGTCAGGACAGTCAGTGAAGCCACCGAGGATATACCTCCAGTTGCTCCTAATTCCTACACCCTGCTGCTCATTCTACCAACCACCAGGACATGGTATTCTGTATTAGTCTTCAATGATGCCTTCTTTTGTATTCCATTAGTCCCAGAGTCACAAGAAATTTTGGCTTGTGAGTGGCAGGACTCAACATACAACTAAAACAATACTTCCGGGCCGTCTTGCCCCAAGGGTGCAAAAATTCCCACACCATCTTTGGGGAAAGCTTAGCTAAAGACCTAAAAGTTCTACCTCTGGAAAAGGAAACCCTCCTTCAGTACGCAGACAACATTCTGATCGCCAGCCCTACTAAGGAGGCCTCTGAACTACCAAGCCAATAAAGGATAGAAGTTGTCCAAGAAAAAGCTCAAATATCACAGACTGCGGTGACCTGCCTGGGCTTCATTCTCACAGAAGGTCGGAGAAGCCCATCCCAGGAAAGGGAAGAAACCATTTGCAGCCTTACCCCTTTCTAAAACTAGAAGACAGCTTAGGGGTTCCTGGGGAGGCCAGGGTTTGCTGCTTCTGGATCCCTAACTACAGTCTACTAGCTGGGCCTCTATATGAAACACTGAAAGGAAAAGATGATGATCCTTTTGAATAGAATCCAGAAGTGGCCTTTCAAGAATGGAAAGAGCAGTCAATTCAGACCCTTGCCCTGGAACTCCCTAATTTAGCTAAACCCTTTGACCTTTACATTCCCGGTGAAAGGTGAATCGCCATTGGAGAATTAGTGCAAAAACTGGGACCACTTGAAATGGAACAATGCAAGAATGCCATCCAGGTAGGATAAACTACGGTCACCAAGGGGCTTGGCCCACTGCCGCATCTGGCCAAGATACTGGCGGTATCTAAAAACCTGGAAATCAGCAGCCCAAAAGGCCACCTCCTTCCTAAGGGAAAAGGACCCCACGTGGTGATCCTAACCACCAACGATGCCCTGAAGTTGCAGGGTTCGCTCCGTGGGCACACCGACCTCGAGTGAGGAGGCCCTCCAACTCCAACATCCAGAGAGATAACCGGGGGCAACAGGGCACCATGACGACTCGTGTGAACATCACTTGACCTGGAGTTTCTCTCATAAAACAATAAGAGTGTGTCCCAAAAGAGTAGACTACTGCTTGCAGGACTTACTGCACCCAGAGGGGAGCTAATAATCTTGGCGGGGGAACCGTATATCACACTGTCACCATAGAAAAGCCTACAGACACCGTGATGATGGTGGCCAATAAGACCGGCTGGACTCCTGTTTACTTCAAAAGGCTGTTGACTCAGTGGTCATCATGGTCCTTGATCACCACTGACCCTGGACTGTCTGGGAGTTGAGCGGGCAGGGCTCTGACACCTGGTGCTGTTTGTACGTTAATTCAGGGGCCTAATTGAAGAAAGCGCAGACTACTGGTCAGAGCATCTAGGCTGGCAGAAACGGTCAGCCTAAGGTGGCCGAACAAATGTGGGGCGGGGTGAAACCGGCCCCCACAGCGTCTCTGCACATCTCTTTCCTGGACCCTTAAAGGTCATTAGAATCTATAACACTTCCAATGCTGGTGCTCAGGTGGACGAGCAGGGAGGCAGGGGGCCTGGGGACAATCAACGTCACCTGGAGGCTGCTGGGGAGAAGCTCTGACCCTCGCCCCCGGGTATTAGGGCTCCCAACTCAGCACTCAGCAGTTACAGAAGAAGTGTCTGCACCCTCAGCACTCCAAGAATGAGGAACGGGACAAAAGGCAGAGGAGGGGTTTGTCCCCAGCAAAGCCCATTAAAAATCCCTGGGAGATAAAAATAGAATCTGGGCAATAAAGTCAAGTCTAACCTTTTTTATCCTTTGTGCTTTGTCTAATTTCACGTGCTCCTAGGGTCCCGCATGCAGAGGTTCCACACCCGGCACTTCAGACCAGATTTCCTAGTGCAGAATGGCTGGGTCGACACCTCAGCTCCTGGGGCCCAGTGCAGACTCCGCGATATAGAGCCTGAGCTGCAGCCAACCTGGCCCTCGAGAGCTCCGCCCCCTCCCTCCCACTGACTCTGACAGGATCTCTACACAGCAGCCCAGCCCACAGCCCACGGGGTAGTGCATGCTCTCACCTCTCCATTCTCTGATCAAAATATAAAGTTTCCTTTGCTTGTGAACCAAACTCAGTCTCGATCTGTTGGCCCCAATGACACTGGGCAGGGGGACACTTGTTGGGGTCCACTCTGGAGGATCAGTAACAGAAATTGAGACTATTGTAACCTCAATGAACAGATGTGTGAGCCAAACTGTAGTTAACATAGAACAGTGTATAAGGCTCGGGCAAAATAAGATGTTTCTAACACTTCCATTTGATATTTCCATCACTTTATTATAAGCAAGTTCAGTGAAAAGGTTTGTCTTATTTGTCAGGTCAATATTAGAGAAACGAAGTGATTTCTTTCCAAGGATGTACATCTAATAATCTTGGTTAAAGCTTCAATCTTGTTTTAAATGCTTTTCCATTGAAAATGATACCTCTCTTTCAGCTCCCCCATTTCTGAGAAGTATAAAATCTTATAATTTATTATTACCAAAGGGGAAAGGTGGGAGGAGGGATAAATTAACAGTTTGGGATTAACACATACACACTGCTATGTATAAAATAGATCATCAACAAGGAACTACTGTATAGCACAGGGAACTACACTCAACATTTTGCAATAACCTATAAGGGGAAATAATCTGAAAAAGAATAGATATTTTTATTGACATCATCTATCAATGACAGTTAAAGTGTAACCTAAGGGAAGCTGGTGGTGAGTGCTTCTGACCCTGAAGACTTCAATCATCTAAAGTTTGGACTCTGCCTACTTCCCAAGGCCCTTAATGAACATATGTGTAGCCGTAGCTTAAAAAATTCCCCAGTTTGGGTTTCGGGGAGACACTGATTTTGAAAAAGCCCTGGTGTTCTCCTTACATGAATGGGACTCTTCCTACTGCTAAAACATGTCTGTCACACCCAGAGGATGGTATACCGTCTGATCGGGAAGAGTTTGGAAAAGGCATCTCCTCTCCTCATCTCCTGGTGCTCGGGTTCACCCCTCCAGCGTCTTTACTAACAGTCTCCCCACTTGGAGATGTCAGCACTGTCAACATCCTGTTGCGTACAGTTTGGAATTTGTCCAGAGGATGAAGCGGAAGGATGAGGAACAATGAGAGACAAGTCCTAGGTGTTCAGACAGGCACATGTCACTCTAATTTCCAATCAGGAAGACGAATTGACCAAAGGCTAGGGTTGCCCATGGAAACAGTATAGGGCTTGAGGAAATCCCGCTGCTTTGTGGCCAGTTCCCATAAACACAAGTTGAACAATGGAACTCAGGGGCAGTAAAATTCACAAAACTGCAGAGTTGAAAATATCCATCACTGAAAAATGTCTTGAGGAAAGTCAGAGAAAAGGACTTGTAAGCAAGGGAGAATGGCAGGAAAGGGATTTGAGGAGGTAGAAAGGACTCGCCATTAAGCACAAGAAAAGGAGCTGAACATTGCCAACATTGCAGTTGGCCAAAAAGGGTGTATGCGTTTTTTTCTGTATATATTCAAGAAAAGGGCATACACTTTTTTAGCCAACCAAACAGGTGGGCACTGGAAGTCAATACTACAAAAGATATCACTTCGCATCAGTCAGAAGAGCCATCCTCATAAAGCGTAAACAACAGAAATGCAGGACAGGGCAAGGAGAAGAGGGAGCCCTGTGAGACTTATAGTGGAAATGTATATTGCCAACGGCCATTCTGGAGAAGTGTATTGTGTTTACTAAAGCATCTAAAAAATGAGCTACAGAGCATAGGGCACTTGCACTCATGGGCGTATATCTTGAGAAAAACAAAAATCGAGAGGACACAGGCACCCCAATGTTTACCCCCTCTCTGTTTAAAAGATCCTCAACTAGGATATAACTTAAATGTCTCTGGAGGGAAAAAATGGGTAGAGATGTGGTACTTAGGTAGAGTGGAATATTATTCAGCCTGGAAATCAATGAAATATGGCCAGTTGTAACAACTCCGGAGGAGTTACGTATGATCTTTCTAAGTGACAGAATTCAAAAAGAAAAAGACACATATCATAAGATATCACTTAAAGGTGGAATCCAAAATGGCTACACATGAAATAAATTACAAAACAAAAACATAGTCAAATATGTAGAAAACACGCATAAGGCTGCTAAACGGGAAAGGTGGGGAGGGGTGAGGCATCACCCAGGAGGTTGAAATTAGCAAAGATACCATTCCAAATACCAAACTGATAATCAACAAGGCCTACACGGTAGCTAAAAGAACTGCACTCAGCACACTCAAGTCACCGGAAAAGAATATATACGACTGGTAAGAATCTGAAAAAGAATTTACTGATGTCTCTCTGTACGTGAATCAAGTGGATGTACAGCAGCAAGAAACAGAGCTTTGAAAATCAGCTGTAACCAATATAGTAATAAATTGAAAAAAATAAACGACAGAGAGACAGAGAAAACCTCTTACAACTTTTCCTCAGGGCCGGTGATGCAACATGGATTGAACACATCTAGACCCACAGCAGGATGAGACATAAGGCTGGAAACTGTTTGTGCTAAGAGAAATGTGAGGTTGGGTGAGGAAATGCACACCCTTTAAAGTAATACTACCTGGTACCCATTCAATGGGTCCCAAATATGCAGGTTCAAGGGATCTTCCTACAGCTAAAACATGCATGGAAAACCCAGAGGACTGTACACCATGTGATCGGGAGATGTGTCTAAAATGCAGCTCATTTATCCTCTCCTGGTGCTCCTGTTCACCATTCCAGCCACGTTACTTAGAATCTCCCCACTTGGAGAATCAGCACATTTCAACTTCTGTTTCACACATTTTGCAAATTGTGAGGAGGATGAACGGGGAACCAATGAGAGAATAGTTGTAGGGGTTTGGACGGGCACATATCACTCTAATTTCCCATTAAGAATAAGAATTGAAAAAAGGCTCAGCCCGCCTCGCCCGAGCCAAAATAGGGCCTGAAGCAATCCTGCGGGTTTGAGGCCAGCTCACAAAAGAGCAACTTAAAAAATGGAGCTCAGGGTCACTGCAATTCACAAACCTGCAGAGTTATAAATGAAAACTAACGTCCAAAAATATGTTGAGGTAAGGCAAAGAAGAGGATCTGAATGCAAGACAGAATTGCAAGAAACAGATTTCAAGAGATAGATTGGACTCGTCTTTAAAGCACATGAAAAGCGGCAGAATTTCGACAATGATGCAGTTGGCCCAAAAGGGTGTATGCGTTTTTTCCTGATTATATCCAGGAAAAAACGCATACGCACTTTATGGGCAACGAAGCAAGCAAGCAATGCAAATGTGCACAACAAAGAAGTCTCATTTCCCACTGGTCAAAAGGGCCATCCTAAAAAATTGTAAAAACCAGAAATGCAGGACAGGCCATGGAGAACAGGGAGCCTTTATACGCTGATGGGCAGTGTGTGAACTGCCGAGAGCCACTCTGGAGAAGTGTATGGTGGTTCCTAAATCATCTAAAAAACAGAGCTACAGAGCATAGGACACTTCCAATCATGGGAGTATATCTAGGGAAATCTAAAAATTAACAAGACACAAGCACACCACAGTTTAGGGCTACTCTGTTTACAAGAACCTCAACTTCAGTATACCTTAAATATCCCAGGAAAGAGAACAATGGATAAAGAAGATGTGGTACTTATGTACAATGGAATATCTCTTCACCATGAAATCAATGTAATAAGGCTAGTAGAAGGATAAAGAGTGGATTTAGGTCCGATAATACTACTTGAAATAAGTCAAACAGAAAAAGAAACATATCATAAGATATCACTTATAGAGGGAGGGTAAATATGGCTGCACAAGAAATGAATTACAGAACAGAACAGTGTCTCACATTTAGAAAACACACTTATTTCAGCTTAAGGGGAAAGGAGAGGTGGGGTGATGCATAAAACCAGAGTTTGAAATTAGCACAGATACCGTTCAATAAACCAAATAGATATTAGACAAGATCTACACCTTGCTCAATGAACTGGCCTCAACACACCCTATACACCGCAGAGAAATATATCTGAGTAATAAGAATCTTAAAACCCATGTATTGATATATCTCCATAAGGGAATCAAGTGTGTGCAGAGTGGCACAAACACAGCAGTGAAAATGAGCTAAACCCCATTATAGAAATAAATTTTAAAAACAAAACGCAGAAACAATGAAAGAGAGAAAAATTCTTACAAAATTCGCTCAGGGGCTGTGATGCAACCTGGATTGACCACATATAAACCCACAGCTGGATAAGACATAAGGCTGGACACTTGGGGCTGAGAGGATTGATGAGCTTTGGTGAGCAACTGCCAAAAGTTTAATGCAATACTTCATGCTACTCATTCCAAGGGTCCCAACACTCCAGGTTGAAGGGAATCTTCCTACAGCTAAACCATGCTTGGGAAACCCAGCGACTGGTATACCATATGATCGGGAAAGGTTTCTAAAACGCACCTCATTTTTCCTCTCCTGGGGCTCCGGATCGACATTCCAGCCGCTTTACCAAAAATATCCCCACATGGAGAGTCAATGCCTTTAAGTTCTGGTATCGCACAGTCTGCAGTTAGTGCGGAGGATGAATGGGAATAGGGGGAACCAGTGAGAAACTAGCTGTAGCGGTTTCAATGGGCACATGTCACTCTAAATTCACATCAGTAAGAAGAATAAACCAAAGGCACAGCAAGGTGCCCCAGAAGAAGAATAGGGCCTGAAGGAATCCTGTGGTTATGAGGCAAGATCACAAAAATAAGAGCTGAAAAATGGAGCTAAGGGCCACTGCAATTCAAAAACCTGCAGAGTTATAAAGGCCAACTATTTTCAAAAAATATATTGAGGTAAGGCTATGAAGAGGCATTGAAAGCAAGGCAGAATTGCAGGAAAACGATTTCAGGAGGTAGACTGGAATTGCATTTAAAGCATAGGAAAAGAGGCAGAACGTCCACAATGATTCACTTGGCCAAAAAGGGTGTATGCCTTTTTTCCTGAATTTATTCAGGAAAAAAGGCATACGCCCTTTTTGGCCAACCAAGCAAGCTTGCAAAGGAAATCTGCACTACAATGAAGTCTCACTTCCCCCTGGTCAAAAGGGCCATCTGAAAAAAGTGTAAAATCCAGAAAGGCAGGACAGGCCATGGAGAACTGGGAGCCTTGTTATGCTGATGGACGGGATGTGTATGGTGTTTCCTGAAACATCTAAAAAACAAAGCAACAGAGCCTAGGGCACTTCCACTTATGGTCCTATAGCTTAGGGAAATTAAAATCAAAAAGACACAGCGACCCCAAAATTTGGGACGCCTCTGTTTACAAGAACCTCGTTAACCGTACAAGTTCAATATCACAGAAAGTGAAAAATGGATAAAGAACTTGTGGTACTTACGTACAATGCAGTATCACTCAGCAATGAAATCTATGTCATCAGGCCCGTAGCAGCATAATGAGTGGATTCAGGTACGATGATTCTAACTGAAATAAGACACACAGAAAAAGAAACATCATAAGATATCACTAATACACGGAATGTAAACTTGGCTACACAGGAACTGAATTACAGAACAGAACAGGGTCTCAAATTTAGAAAACCAACTTATGCTTGCTTAAGGGGAAAGGTGAGTTGGGGTGCTGCATAAAACCAGAGATTGAAATGAACACAGATAAAGTTCCTTAAGCCAAATATGGAATAGACAAGAGCTACTCCTTGCTCAACGAAATGGACTCAACACCCCATATTAAACGCCTAAGAATGTACCTGACTAGTAAGTATCTTAAAACCTATGGATTGCTATGTCTCCAAAAGAGAATCAAGCATGTGTACAGGGGCATAAACGCAGCAGTGATAGGATTGGAGAGGTTCAGTGAGCAAATGAAGACCCTTTGAAGTCATATTGCATGGTACCAATGCCACGGGTCTCAACTCTCCAGGTTTAAGGTATTCTTCCTTCAGCTAAAACATGCATGTGGAACCCAGAGTATGATCAACCGTGTGAACGGGAAACATGTTCAAATATGTCTCAGTTTTCCTCCCCTGGTACTCGGGTGCAACATTCCAGACGCTTTACTAACACTCTCCCCAGTTGGAGAGTCAGCGCCTTTAACCTCCTGTTTGGCCCAGTTTGCAATTTCTGCGGAAGATGAACAGGAATAGCGAGAACCAATGAGAGACTAGCTGGAGGTGTCTGGACGGGCAAATTTAACTCTCATTTCCCACCAGGAAGAGGAAATAACCAAAGGCTCAACATGCCGTGCCGGAACAAGATTAGGGCCTGAAGCCATCCTGCGGTGTTGCGGCCAGCTCAAAAGAAAGCGAGTTGAAGAAAGGAGCTCAGGGGCACTGTAATTCACAAACCTGCAGAGTTATAAATGACAGCTATCGTCCAAAAATATACTGAAGTAAGGCTGCCAAGAGGACTTGAAAGCGGGGCAGAATTGCAGGAAACCGATTTCAGGAGGTAGACTGGAATTGCATTGAAAGCATAGGAAAAGAGGCAGAACGTCCACAATGATGCACTTGGCCAAAAAGGGCGTATGCGTTTTTTCCTGAATATATTCAGGAAAAAACGCATACGCCCTTTTTGGCCAACCAAGCAAGGTTGCAAAGGAAATCTGCACTACAATGAAGTCTCACTTCCCCCCGGTCAAAAGGGCCATCTGAAAAAAGTGTAAAATCCAGAAAGGCAGGACAGGCCATGGAGAACTGGGAGCCTTGTTATGCTGATGGGCGGGATGTAAATTGCCAACAGACACTCGGGAGAAGTGTATGGTGTTTCCTGAAACATCTAAAAAACAAAGCAACAGAGCCTAGGGCACTTCCACTTATGGTCCTATAGCTTAGGGAAATTAAAATCAAAAAGACACAGCCACCCCAAAGTTTGGGACGCCTCTGTTTACAAGAACCTCGTTTACCGTACAAGTTCAACATCGCAGAAAGTGAAAAATGGATAAAGAAGTTGTGGTATTTACTTACAAAGCAATATCACTCAGCAATGAAATCTATGTCATCAGGCCCTTAGCAGCACAATGAGTGGATTCAGGTATGATGATTCTAACTGAAATAAGTCACACAGAAAAAGAAACATCATAAGATATCAGTAATACACGGAATGTAAACTTGGCTACACAGGAACTGAATTACAAAACAGAACAGGGTCTCAAATTTAGAAAACCAACTTATACTTGCTTAATGGGAAAGGTGAGTTGGGGTGCTGCATAAAACCAGAGATTGAAATGAGCACAGATAAAGTTCCTTAAGCCAAATATGGAATAGACAAGAGCTACTCCTTGCTCAACGAAATGGACTCAACACCCCATATTAAATGCCTAAGAATGTACCTGACTAGTAATTATCTTAAAACCTATGGATTGCTATGTCTCCGAAAGGGAATCAAGCGTGTGTACAGGGGCATAAATGCAGCAGTGATAGGATTGGAGAGGTTTGGTGAGCAAATGAAGACCCTTTAAAATCATATTGCATGGTACTAATTCCACGGGTCTCAACTCTCCAGGTTTCAGGGATTCTTCCTTCAGCTAAAACATGCATGTGGAACCCAGAGTATGATCAACCATGTGATCGGGAGATGTGTTCAAATATGTCTCAGTTTTCGTCCCCTGGTACTCGGGTGCAACATTCCAGACGCTTTACTAACACTCTCCCGACTTGGAGAGTCAGTGCCTTTAACCTCCTGTTTGGCCCTGTTTTCAATTTCAGTGGAAGATGAACAGGAATAGGGAGAACCAATGAGAGACAAGCTGGAGGTTTCTGGACGGGCAAATTTAACTTTCATTTCCCACCAAGGACAGGAATTAACCAAAGGCTCAGCGTGCCGTGCTGGAACCAGATTAGGGCCTGAAGCAATCCTGCGGTGTTGCGGCCAGCTCACAAGAAAGCGAGATGAAGAATGGAGCTCAGGGGCACAGGAATTCACAAACCTGCAGAGTTATAAATGACAGCAATCGTCCAAAAATATACTGAAGTAAGGCTGCCAAGAGGACTTGAAAGCGGGGCAGAATTGCAGGAAACCGATTTCAGGAGGTAGACTGGAATTGCATTTTAAGCATAGGAAAAGAGGCAGAACGTCCACAATGATGCACTTGGCCAAAAAGGGCGTATGCGTTTTTTCGTGAATCAGGAAAAAACGCATACGCACTTTTTGGCCAACCAAGCAAGCTTGCAAAGGAAATCTGCACTACAATGAAGTCTCACTTCCCCCCGGTCAGAAGGGCCATCTGAAAAAAGTGTAAAATCCAGAAAGGCAGGACAGGCCATGGAGAACTGGGAGCCTTGTTATGCTGATGGGCGGGATGTAAATTGCCAACAGCCACTCGGGAGAAGTGTATGGTGTTTCCTGAAACATCTAAAAAACAAAGCAACAGAGCCTAGGGCACTTCCACTTATGGTCCTATAGCTTAGGGAAATTAAAATCAAAAAGACACAGCCACCCCACAGTTTGGGACAGCTCTGTTTACAAGAACCTCGTTTACGGTACAAGTTCAATATCGCAGAAAGTGAAAAATGGATAAAGAAGTTGTGGTACTTATGTACAATGCAAAATCACTGAGCCATGAAATCTATGTCATCAGGCCCGTAGCAGCATAATGAGTGGATTCAGGTATGATGATTCTAACTGAAATATGTCACACAGAAAAAGAAACATCATAAGATATCACTAATACATGGAATGTGAACTTGGCTACACATGAACTGAATTACAAAACAGAACAGGGTCTCAAGTTTAGAAAACCAACTTATGCTTCCTTAAGGGGGAAAGTGAGTTGGGGTGCTGCATAAAACCAGAGTTTGAAATTAGCACAGATACCATTCAATAAGCCAAATATGTAATAGACAAGACCTACCCCTTGCTCAACAAAATGGACTCAACAATGAGGTATCACCTCACACCTGATAGAATGGGCATCATGAGAAAATCTACAAACAAAAATGCTGGAAAGGGTGTGGAGAAAAGGAACCCTCTTCCACTATTGTTGGGAATATAAATTGATACAGTCACTACGGAGAACAATATGGAGTTTCTTAAGAAACTAACAATAGAATTACCATATGATACAGCAATCCCAGTACTGGACATATACCCAGACAAAACCATAAATCAAAACGAGACATTCACCGCAATGTTCATTGCATCACTATTTACAATATCGAGGTAATGGAAGCAACCTAAATGCCCACAGACAGACGAATGCATAAAGCTGTGGTACATATATAAAATGGAATATTACTAAGCCATGAAAAGGAATGAAATTGGGTCATTTGTAGAGACGTCGATGGATCTAGAGACTGTCATACAGAGTGAAGTAAGTCAGAAAGACAAAAACAAATCTTGTATATTCATGCATATATGTGGAACCTAGAAAAACTGTACAGATTAACCATTTTGCAAGGCATAAATAGAGCAACAGATGTAGACAACAAATGTATGGACAACAAGGGGGGAAAGCTGTTGGGGGGGTGGTGGTGGGAGGAGTTGAGAGACTGGGATTGGCATGTATACATTTATATGTATAAAATAGATAACCAATAAGAACCTGCTGTATAAAAATATAAAATAAAATTCAAAATTAAAAAGAAATAAAATTTAAAAAATAAAACAGAAAAAACAATTATTCCCTTCACATACATGTATTTATATGAATAAATTATTTCCATGCTTATATCTGTAAATACAAAAAAGAGGAATAAAATCTACCTTGAACCAAAAACGAAAAAGAGAAAAAAAACACAGAACCCACCAGTTCCACAGAGGAAAACCGTATCAGGGCACTTGCTCCAGTTGTAAACAATTCTGAAGTTGGCCAGTGGTGGGGAATCGTCTCCCATTCAGCCAGCAGCCCCCACACAACAAGCGTCCTCATTGCAAAGCTGGGGCACCGTGCCGAGGCATCTGTGAGTAAACGTGAGCTGAGCCCCAGGCCAGTTGCTGCTGAACTATTCCCACCCGTCCCAGGTAAAACACCTGAATATATACAAGGACTTGAAAGCCTAGAGGAAGGGCCATAGAGCCACACGAGTGACAGCATGCCGGCCGACTTGGTGCCTGCAGGCCAGCCAGGATGGTCCTGGCCCTGGGTGCTCTTCTGGAAGATTTCCATTTCCCTGACTGAGATACCCGTCCTGTCCCTGCCCCCACTGCTTTTTTCCTTCCTCACCTCTGCCCAGGGAGAAATTCCAGCAGCAGGTATGGGTGACACATCCTCTTCTTTAGCAGGTGGCAGCCTGGCAACTGCTGCAGAAAGTCCAGCAGAGCCCCACTCACACTGGGCCACCCACAAAGCCGTGGCCTCTCACTCCCTCCCACCAGCCCAGCCCCGAGACTGCTGACAGGGCAGAGAAAATGGCGTCAGGCACGGCTGCAGGGGCTCTTGCTGCCTGGAGTGGTATTTATATTGATCTCAACCCAGGCACACCTGGGGAGGGCTGGCCCGCACGGTAAGGCTGCCCAGGTCAGCCAATCATCACCCCTCAGGGGCTCACAGTTGCAGAAAATGGAACTTGCTGAACCGGCCAGGTCCAAGGAACAGGTGTGGGCTCCTGAGAGTCAGGATAGACAAGGGGCTGCAGCTTTGGCTTGTTTTCTAATCATTTTATCTGGCCCATGAGTGGGAGACAACTTCAAGAAAACCCTCTCCTTATGAGAGGAACCCAGGAGTCAGGGAGAGGAGGGGTGGGTGGTGGTTGGAGACAGAGGCCTGGTGCCCCGGGTGCAGTGGAAGTCTCTGGAAGACCAGGTGGAGGGAGGCCGCACAGAGTGACGCCCAGGGTCACAGACCTGTCGCAGCTGCTGTTTGTTAGTTCAAGTCCTGCTCTGAGGTGCTCTGTGCCAGCTCTGAGCGACAGGTGAGCTGGGGGTGCTCTGCAATGAGGGCTATGTGCACGGTTCCTGTGTGCCCAGCCCTGCCATGGTACCTGCAAGGGTAGCTCTGTATCCTGGGAAGGGCCTGACCACGAGAGCCCCGTGGGCTGGGGTGGGGGTGGGGTACCTGCCCAGGTGAGCTCCATATTCTGGGATTGGTCTGACCACGAGAGCCCCATGGGCTGCTGGGGACCTGGTAAAGGATGTCAGGACAGTCAGTGAAGCCACCGAGGATATACCTCCAGTTGCTCCTAATTCCTACACCCTGCTGGTCATTCTACCAACCACCAGGACATGGTATTCTGTATTAGTCTTCAATGATGCCTTCTTTTGTATTCCATTAGTCCCAGAGTCACAAGAAATTTTGGCTTGTGAGTGGCAGGACTCAACATACAACTAAAACAATACTTCCGGGCCGTCTTGCCCCAAGGGTGCAAAAATTCCCACACCATCTTTGGGGAAAGCTTAGCTAAAGACCTAAAAGTTCTACCTCTGGAAAAGGAAACCCTCCTTCAGTACGCAGACAACATTCTGATCGCCAGCCCTACTAAGGAGGCCTCTGAACTACCAAGCCAATAAAGGATAGAAGTTGTCCAAGAAAAAGCTCAAATATCACAGACTGCGGTGACCTGCCTGGGCTTCATTCTCACAGAAGGTCGGAGAAGCCCATCCCAGGAAAGGGAAGAAACCATTTGCAGCCTTACCCCTTTCTAAAACTAGAAGACAGCTTAGGGGTTCCTGGGGAGGCCAGGGTTTGCTGCTTCTGGATCCCTAACTACAGTCTACTAGCTGGGCCTCTATATGAAACACTGAAAGGAAAAGATGATGATCCTTTTGAATAGAATCCAGAAGTGGCCTTTCAAGAATGGAAAGAGCAGTCAATTCAGACCCTTGCCCTGGAACTCCCTAATTTAGCTAAACCCTTTGACCTTTACATTCCCGGTGAAAGGTGAATCGCCATTGGAGAATTAGTGCAAAAACTGGGACCACTTGAAATGGAACAATGCAAGAATGCCATCCAGGTAGGATAAACTACGGTCACCAAGGGGCTTGGCCCACTGCCGCATCTGGCCAAGATACTGGCGGTATCTAAAAACCTGGAAATCAGCAGCCCAAAAGGCCACCTCCTTCCTAAGGGAAAAGGACCCCACGTGGTGATCCTAACCACCAACGATGCCCTGAAGTTGCAGGGTTCGCTCCGTGGGCACACCGACCTCGAGTGAGGAGGCCCTCCAACTCCAACATCCAGAGAGATAACCGGGGGCAACAGGGCACCATGACGACTCGTGTGAACATCACTTGACCTGGAGTTTCTCTCATAAAACAATAAGAGTGTGTCCCAAAAGAGTAGACTACTGCTTGCAGGACTTACTGCACCCAGAGGGGAGCTAATAATCTTGGTGGGGGAACCGTATATCACACTGTCACCATAGAAAAGCCTACAGACACCGTGATGATGGTGGCCAATAAGACCGGCTGGACTCCTGTTTACTTCAAAAGGCTGTTGACTCAGTGGTCATCATGGTCCTTGATCACCACTGACCCTGGACTGTCTGGGAGTTGAGCGGGCAGGGCTCTGACACCTGGTGCTGTTTGTACGTTAATTCAGGGGCCTAATTGAAGAAAGCGCAGACTACTGGTCAGAGCATCTAGGCTGGCAGAAATGGTCAGCCTAAGGTGGCCGAACAAATGTGGGGCGGGGTGAAACCGGCCCCCACAGCGTCTCTGCACATCTCTTTCCTGGACCCTTAAAGGTCATTAGAATCTATAACACTTCCAATGCTGGTGCTCAGGTGGACGAGCAGGGAGGCAGGGGGCCTGGGGACAATCAACGTCACCTGGAGGCTGCTGGGGAGAAGCTCTGACCCTCGCCCCCGGGTATTAGGGCTCCCAACTCAGCACTCAGCAGTTACAGAAGAAGTGTCTGCACCCTCAGCACTCCAAGAATGAGGAACGGGACAAAAGGCAGAGGAGGGGTTTGTCCCCAGCAAAGCCCATTAAAAATCCCTGGGAGATAAAAATAGAATCTGGGCAATAAAGTCAAGTCTAACCTTTTTTATCCTTTGTGCTTTGTCTAATTTCACGTGCTCCTAGGGTCCCGCATGCAGAGGTTCCACACCCGGCACTTCAGACCAGATTTCCTAGTGCAGAATGGCTGGGTCGACACCTCAGCTCCTGGGGCCCAGTGCAGACTCCGCGATATAGAGCCTGAGCTGCAGCCAACCTGGCCCTCGAGAGCTCCGCCCCCTCCCTCCCACTGACTCTGACAGGATCTCTACACAGCAGCCCAGCCCACAGCCCACGGGGTAGTGCATGCTCTCACCTCTCCATTCTCTGATCAAAATATAAAGTTTCCTTTGCTTGTGAACCAAACTCAGTCTCGATCTGTTGGCCCCAATGACACTGGGCAGGGGGACACTTGTTGGGGTCCACTCTGGAGGATCAGTAACAGAAATTGAGACTATTGTAACCTCAATGAACAGATGTGTGAGCCAAACTGTAGTTAACATAGAACAGTGTATAAGGCTCGGGTAAAATAAGATGTTTCTAACACTTCCATTTGATATTTCCATCACTTTATTATAAGCAAGTTCAGTGAAAAGGTTTGTCTTATTTGTCAGGTCAATATTAGAGAAACGAAGTGATTTCTTTCCAAGGATGTACATCTAATAATCTTGGTTAAAGCTTCAATCTTGTTTTAAATGCTTTTCCATTGAAAATGATACCTCTCTTTCAGCTCCCCCATTTCTGAGAAGTATAAAATCTTATAATTTATTATTACCAAAGGGGAAAGGTGGGAGGAGGGATAAATTAACAGTTTGGGATTAACACATACACACTGCTATGTATAAAATAGATCATCAACAAGGAACTACTGTATAGCACAGGGAACTACACTCAACATTTTGCAATAACCTATAAGGGGAAATAATCTGAAAAAGAATAGATATTTTTATTGACATCATCTATCAATGACAGTTAAAGTGTAACCTAAGGGAAGCTGGTGGTGAGTGCTTCTGACCCTGAAGACTTCAATCATCTAAAGTTTGGACTCTGCCTACTTCCCAAGGCCCTTAATGAACATATGTGTAGCCGTAGCTTAAAAAATTCCCCAGTTTGGGTTTCGGGGAGACACTGATTTTGAAAAAGCCCTGGTGTTCTCCTTACATGAATGGGACTCTTCCTACTGCTAAAACATGTCTGTCACACCCAGAGGATGGTATACCGTCTGATCGGGAAGAGTTTGGAAAAGGCATCTCCTCTCCTCATCTCCTGGTGCTCGGGTTCACCCCTCCAGCGTCTTTACTAACAGTCTCCCCACTTGGAGATGTCAGCACTGTCAACATCCTGTTGCGTACAGTTTGGAATTTGTCCAGAGGATGAAGCGGAAGGATGAGGAACAATGAGAGACAAGTCCTAGGTGTTCAGACAGGCACATGTCACTCTAATTTCCAATCAGGAAGACGAATTGACCAAAGGCTAGGGTTGCCCATGGAAACAGTATAGGGCTTGAGGAAATCCCGCTGCTTTGTGGCCAGTTCCCATAAACACAAGTTGAACAATGGAACTCAGGGGCAGTAAAATTCACAAAACTGCAGAGTTGAAAATATCCATCACTGAAAAATGTCTTGAGGAAAGTCAGAGAAAAGGACTTGTAAGCAAGGGAGAATGGCAGGAAAGGGATTTGAGGAGGTAGAAAGGACTCGCCATTAAGCACAAGAAAAGGAGCTGAACATTGCCAACATTGCAGTTGGCCAAAAAGGGTGTATGCGTTTTTTTCTGTATATATTCAAGAAAAGGGCATACACTTTTTTAGCCAACCAAACAGGTGGGCACTGGAAGTCAATACTACAAAAGATATCACTTCGCATCAGTCAGAAGAGCCATCCTCATAAAGCGTAAACAACAGAAATGCAGGACAGGGCAAGGAGAAGAGGGAGCCCTGTGAGACTTATAGTGGAAATGTATATTGCCAACGGCCATTCTGGAGAAGTGTATTGTGTTTACTAAAGCATCTAAAAAATGAGCTACAGAGCATAGGGCACTTGCACTCATGGGCGTATATCTTGAGAAAAACAAAAATCGAGAGGACACAGGCACCCCAATGTTTACCCCCTCTCTGTTTAAAAGATCCTCAACTAGGATATAACTTAAATGTCTCTGGAGGGAAAAAATGGGTAGAGATGTGGTACTTAGGTAGAGTGGAATATTATTCAGCCTGGAAATCAATGAAATATGGCCAGTTGTAACAACTCCGGAGGAGTTACGTATGATCTTTCTAAGTGACAGAATTCAAAAAGAAAAAGACACATATCATAAGATATCACTTAAAGGTGGAATCCAAAATGGCTACACATGAAATAAATTACAAAACAAAAACATAGTCAAATATGTAGAAAACACGCATAAGGCTGCTAAACGGGAAAGGTGGGGAGGGGTGAGGCATCACCCAGGAGGTTGAAATTAGCAAAGATACCATTCCAAATACCAAACTGATAATCAACAAGGCCTACACGGTAGCTAAAAGAACTGCACTCAGCACACTCAAGTCACCGGAAAAGAATATATACGACTGGTAAGAATCTGAAAAAGAATTTACTGATGTCTCTCTGTACGTGAATCAAGTGGATGTACAGCAGCAAGAAACAGAGCTTTGAAAATCAGCTGTAACCAATATAGTAATAAATTGAAAAAAATAAACGACAGAGAGACAGAGAAAACCTCTTACAACTTTTCCTCAGGGCCGGTGATGCAACATGGATTGAACACATCTAGACCCACAGCAGGATGAGACATAAGGCTGGAAACTGTTTGCGCTAAGAGAAATGTGAGGTTGGGTGAGGAAATGCACACCCTTTAAAGTAATACTACCTGGTACCCATTCAATGGGTCCCAAATATGCAGGTTCAAGGGATCTTCCTACAGCTAAAACATGCATGGAAAACCCAGAGGACTGTACACCATGTGATCGGGAGATGTGTCTAAAATGCAGCTCATTTATCCTCTCCTGGTGCTCCTGTTCACCATTCCAGCCACGTTACTTAGAATCTCCCCACTTGGAGAATCAGCACATTTCAACTTCTGTTTCACACATTTTGCAAATTGTGAGGAGGATGAATGGGGAACCAATGAGAGAATAGTTGTGGGGTTTGGACGGGCACATATCACTCTAATTTCCCATTAAGAATAAGAATTGAAAAAAGGCTCAGCCCGCCTCGCCCGAGCCAAAATAGGGCCTGAAGCAATCCTGCGGGTTTGAGGCCAGCTCACAAAAGAGCAACTTAAAAAATGGAGCTCAGGGTCACTGCAATTCACAAACCTGCAGAGTTATAAATGAAAACTAACGTCCAAAAATATGTTGAGGTAAGGCAAAGAAGAGGATCTGAATGCAAGACAGAATTGCAAGAAACAGATTTCAAGAGATAGATTGGACTCGTCTTTAAAGCACATGAAAAGCGGCAGAATTTCGACAATGATGCAGTTGGCCCAAAAGGGCGTATGCGTTTTTTCCTGATTATATCCAGGAAAAAACGCATACGCACTTTATGGGCAACGAAGCAAGCAAGCAATGCAAATGTGCACAACAAAGAAGTCTCATTTCCCACTGGTCAAAAGGGCCATCCTAAAAAATTGTAAAAACCAGAAATGCAGGACAGGCCATGGAGAACAGGGAGCCTTTATACGCTGATGGGCAGTGTGTGAACTGCCGAGAGCCACTCTGGAGAAGTGTATGGTGGTTCCTAAATCATCTAAAAAACAGAGCTACAGAGCATAGGACACTTCCAATCATGGGAGTATATCTAGGGAAATCTAAAAATTAACAAGACACAAGCACACCACAGTTTAGGGCTACTCTGTTTACAAGAACCTCAACTTCAGTATACCTTAAATATCCCAGGAAAGAGAACAATGGATAAAGAAGATGTGGTACTTATGTACAATGGAATATCTCTTCACCATGAAATCAATGTAATAAGGCTAGTAGAAGGATAAAGAGTGGATTTAGGTCCGATAATACTACTTGAAATAAGTCAAACAGAAAAAGAAACATATCATAAGATATCACTTATAGAGGGAGGGTAAATATGGCTGCACAAGAAATGAATTACAGAACAGAACAGTGTCTCACATTTAGAAAACACACTTATTTCAGCTTAAGGGGAAAGGAGAGGTGGGGTGATGCATAAAACCAGAGTTTGAAATTAGCACAGATACCGTTCAATAAACCAAATAGATATTAGACAAGATCTACACCTTGCTCAATGAACTGGCCTCAACACACCCTATACACCGCAGAGAAATATATCTGAGTAATAAGAATCTTAAAACCCATGTATTGATATATCTCCATAAGGGAATCAAGTGTGTGCAGAGTGGCACAAACACAGCAGTGAAAATGAGCTAAACCCCATTATAGAAATAAATTTTAAAAACAAAACGCAGAAACAATGAAAGAGAGAAAAATTCTTACAAAATTCGCTCAGGGGCTGTGATGCAACCTGGATTGACCACATATAAACCCACAGCTGGATAAGACATAAGGCTGGACACTTGGGGCTGAGAGGATTGATGAGCTTTGGTGAGCAACTGCCAAAAGTTTAATGCAATACTTCATGCTACTCATTCCAAGGGTCCCAACACTCCAGGTTGAAGGGAATCTTCCTACAGCTAAACCATGCTTGGGAAACCCAGCGACTGGTATACCATATGATCGGGAAAGGTTTCTAAAACGCACCTCATTTTTCCTCTCCTGGGGCTCCGGATCGACATTCCAGCCGCTTTACCAAAAATATCCCCACATGGAGAGTCAATGCCTTTAAGTTCTGGTATCGCACAGTCTGCAGTTAGTGCGGAGGATGAATGGGAATAGGGGGAACCAGTGAGAAACTAGCTGTAGCGGTTTCAATGGGCACATGTCACTCTAAATTCACATCAGTAAGAAGAATAAACCAAAGGCACAGCAAGGTGCCCCAGAAGAAGAATAGGGCCTGAAGGAATCCTGTGGTTATGAGGCAAGATCACAAAAATAAGAGCTGAAAAATGGAGCTAAGGGCCACTGCAATTCAAAAACCTGCAGAGTTATAAAGGCCAACTATTTTCAAAAAATATATTGAGGTAAGGCTATGAAGAGGCATTGAAAGCAAGGCAGAATTGCAGGAAAACGATTTCAGGAGGTAGACTGGAATTGCATTTAAAGCATAGGAAAAGAGGCAGAACGTCCACAATGATTCACTTGGCCAAAAAGGGTGTATGCCTTTTTTCCTGAATTTATTCAGGAAAAAAGGCATACGCCCTTTTTGGCCAACCAAGCAAGCTTGCAAAGGAAATCTGCACTACAATGAAGTCTCACTTCCCCCTGGTCAAAAGGGCCATCTGAAAAAAGTGTAAAATCCAGAAAGGCAGGACAGGCCATGGAGAACTGGGAGCCTTGTTATGCTGATGGACGGGATGTGTATGGTGTTTCCTGAAACATCTAAAAAACAAAGCAACAGAGCCTAGGGCACTTCCACTTATGGTCCTATAGCTTAGGGAAATTAAAATCAAAAAGACACAGCGACCCCAAAATTTGGGACGCCTCTGTTTACAAGAACCTCGTTAACCGTACAAGTTCAATATCACAGAAAGTGAAAAATGGATAAAGAACTTGTGGTACTTACGTACAATGCAGTATCACTCAGCAATGAAATCTATGTCATCAGGCCCGTAGCAGCATAATGAGTGGATTCAGGTACGATGATTCTAACTGAAATAAGACACACAGAAAAAGAAACATCATAAGATATCACTAATACACGGAATGTAAACTTGGCTACACAGGAACTGAATTACAGAACAGAACAGGGTCTCAAATTTAGAAAACCAACTTATGCTTGCTTAAGGGGAAAGGTGAGTTGGGGTGCTGCATAAAACCAGAGATTGAAATGAACACAGATAAAGTTCCTTAAGCCAAATATGGAATAGACAAGAGCTACTCCTTGCTCAACGAAATGGACTCAACACCCCATATTAAACGCCTAAGAATGTACCTGACTAGTAAGTATCTTAAAACCTATGGATTGCTATGTCTCCAAAAGAGAATCAAGCATGTGTACAGGGGCATAAACGCAGCAGTGATAGGATTGGAGAGGTTCAGTGAGCAAATGAAGACCCTTTGAAGTCATATTGCATGGTACCAATGCCACGGGTCTCAACTCTCCAGGTTTAAGGTATTCTTCCTTCAGCTAAAACATGCATGTGGAACCCAGAGTATGATCAACCGTGTGAACGGGAAACATGTTCAAATATGTCTCAGTTTTCCTCCCCTGGTACTCGGGTGCAACATTCCAGACGCTTTACTAACACTCTCCCCAGTTGGAGAGTCAGCGCCTTTAACCTCCTGTTTGGCCCAGTTTGCAATTTCTGCGGAAGATGAACAGGAATAGCGAGAACCAATGAGAGACTAGCTGGAGGTGTCTGGACGGGCAAATTTAACTCTCATTTCCCACCAGGAAGAGGAAATAACCAAAGGCTCAACATGCCGTGCCGGAACAAGATTAGGGCCTGAAGCCATCCTGCGGTGTTGCGGCCAGCTCAAAAGAAAGCGAGTTGAAGAAAGGAGCTCAGGGGCACTGTAATTCACAAACCTGCAGAGTTATAAATGACAGCTATCGTCCAAAAATATACTGAAGTAAGGCTGCCAAGAGGACTTGAAAGCGGGGCAGAATTGCAGGAAACCGATTTCAGGAGGTAGACTGGAATTGCATTGAAAGCATAGGAAAAGAGGCAGAACGTCCACAATGATGCACTTGGCCAAAAAGGGCGTATGCGTTTTTTCCTGAATATATTCAGGAAAAAACGCATACGCCCTTTTTGGCCAACCAAGCAAGGTTGCAAAGGAAATCTGCACTACAATGAAGTCTCACTTCCCCCCGGTCAAAAGGGCCATCTGAAAAAAGTGTAAAATCCAGAAAGGCAGGACAGGCCATGGAGAACTGGGAGCCTTGTTATGCTGATGGGCGGGATGTAAATTGCCAACAGACACTCGGGAGAAGTGTATGGTGTTTCCTGAAACATCTAAAAAACAAAGCAACAGAGCCTAGGGCACTTCCACTTATGGTCCTATAGCTTAGGGAAATTAAAATCAAAAAGACACAGCCACCCCAAAGTTTGGGACGCCTCTGTTTACAAGAACCTCGTTTACCGTACAAGTTCAACATCGCAGAAAGTGAAAAATGGATAAAGAAGTTGTGGTATTTACTTACAAAGCAATATCACTCAGCAATGAAATCTATGTCATCAGGCCCTTAGCAGCACAATGAGTGGATTCAGGTATGATGATTCTAACTGAAATAAGTCACACAGAAAAAGAAACATCATAAGATATCAGTAATACACGGAATGTAAACTTGGCTACACAGGAACTGAATTACAAAACAGAACAGGGTCTCAAATTTAGAAAACCAACTTATACTTGCTTAATGGGAAAGGTGAGTTGGGGTGCTGCATAAAACCAGAGATTGAAATGAGCACAGATAAAGTTCCTTAAGCCAAATATGGAATAGACAAGAGCTACTCCTTGCTCAACGAAATGGACTCAACACCCCATATTAAATGCCTAAGAATGTACCTGACTAGTAATTATCTTAAAACCTATGGATTGCTATGTCTCCGAAAGGGAATCAAGCGTGTGTACAGGGGCATAAATGCAGCAGTGATAGGATTGGAGAGGTTTGGTGAGCAAATGAAGACCCTTTAAAATCATATTGCATGGTACTAATTCCACGGGTCTCAACTCTCCAGGTTTCAGGGATTCTTCCTTCAGCTAAAACATGCATGTGGAACCCAGAGTATGATCAACCATGTGATCGGGAGATGTGTTCAAATATGTCTCAGTTTTCGTCCCCTGGTACTCGGGTGCAACATTCCAGACGCTTTACTAACACTCTCCCGACTTGGAGAGTCAGTGCCTTTAACCTCCTGTTTGGCCCTGTTTTCAATTTCAGTGGAAGATGAACAGGAATAGGGAGAACCAATGAGAGACAAGCTGGAGGTTTCTGGACGGGCAAATTTAACTTTCATTTCCCACCAAGGACAGGAATTAACCAAAGGCTCAGCGTGCCGTGCTGGAACCAGATTAGGGCCTGAAGCAATCCTGCGGTGTTGCGGCCAGCTCACAAGAAAGCGAGATGAAGAATGGAGCTCAGGGGCACAGGAATTCACAAACCTGCAGAGTTATAAATGACAGCAATCGTCCAAAAATATACTGAAGTAAGGCTGCCAAGAGGACTTGAAAGCGGGGCAGAATTGCAGGAAACCGATTTCAGGAGGTAGACTGGAATTGCATTTTAAGCATAGGAAAAGAGGCAGAACGTCCACAATGATGCACTTGGCCAAAAAGGGCGTATGCGTTTTTTCGTGAATCAGGAAAAAACGCATACGCACTTTTTGGCCAACCAAGCAAGCTTGCAAAGGAAATCTGCACTACAATGAAGTCTCACTTCCCCCCGGTCAGAAGGGCCATCTGAAAAAAGTGTAAAATCCAGAAAGGCAGGACAGGCCATGGAGAACTGGGAGCCTTGTTATGCTGATGGGCGGGATGTAAATTGCCAACAGCCACTCGGGAGAAGTGTATGGTGTTTCCTGAAACATCTAAAAAACAAAGCAACAGAGCCTAGGGCACTTCCACTTATGGTCCTATAGCTTAGGGAAATTAAAATCAAAAAGACACAGCCACCCCACAGTTTGGGACAGCTCTGTTTACAAGAACCTCATTTACGGTACAAGTTCAATATCGCAGAAAGTGAAAAATGGATAAAGAAGTTGTGGTACTTATGTACAATGCAAAATCACTGAGCCATGAAATCTATGTCATCAGGCCCGTAGCAGCATAATGAGTGGATTCAGGTATGATGATTCTAACTGAAATATGTCACACAGAAAAAGAAACATCATAAGATATCACTAATACATGGAATGTGAACTTGGCTACACATGAACTGAATTACAAAACAGAACAGGGTCTCAAGTTTAGAAAACCAACTTATGCTTCCTTAAGGGGGAAAGTGAGTTGGGGTGCTGCATAAAACCAGAGTTTGAAATTAGCACAGATACCATTCAATAAGCCAAATATGTAATAGACAAGACCTACCCCTTGCTCAACAAAATGGACTCAACAATGAGGTATCACCTCACACCTGATAGAATGGGCATCATGAGAAAATCTACAAACAAAAATGCTGGAAAGGGTGTGGAGAAAAGGAACCCTCTTCCACTATTGTTGGGAATATAAATTGATACAGTCACTACGGAGAACAATATGGAGTTTCTTAAGAAACTAACAATAGAATTACCATATGATACAGCAATCCCAGTACTGGACATATACCCAGACAAAACCATAAATCAAAACGAGACATTCACCGCAATGTTCATTGCATCACTATTTACAATATCGAGGTAATGGAAGCAACCTAAATGCCCACAGACAGACGAATGCATAAAGCTGTGGTACATATATAAAATGGAATATTACTAAGCCATGAAAAGGAATGAAATTGGGTCATTTGTAGAGACGTCGATGGATCTAGAGACTGTCATACAGAGTGAAGTAAGTCAGAAAGACAAAAACAAATCTTGTATATTCATGCATATATGTGGAACCTAGAAAAACTGTACAGATTAACCATTTTGCAAGGCATAAATAGAGCAACAGATGTAGACAACAAATGTATGGACAACAAGGGGGGAAAGCTGTTGGGGGGGTGGTGGTGGGAGGAGTTGAGAGACTGGGATTGGCATGTATACATTTATATGTATAAAATAGATAACCAATAAGAACCTGCTGTATAAAAATATAAAATAAAATTCAAAATTAAAAAGAAATAAAATTTAAAAAATAAAACAGAAAAAACAATTATTCCCTTCACATACATGTATTTATATGAATAAATTATTTCCATGCTTATATCTGTAAATACAAAAAAGAGGAATAAAATCTACCTTGAACCAAAAACGAAAAAGAGAAAAAAAACACAGAACCCACCAGTTCCACAGAGGAAAACCGTATCAGGGCACTTGCTCCAGTTGTAAACAATTCTGAAGTTGGCCAGTGGTGGGGAATCGTCTCCCATTCAGCCAGCAGCCCCCACACAACAAGCGTCCTCATTGCAAAGCTGGGGCACCGTGCCGAGGCATCTGTGAGTAAACGTGAGCTGAGCCCCAGGCCAGTTGCTGCTGAACTATTCCCACCCGTCCCAGGTAAAACACCTGAATATATACAAGGACTTGAAAGCCTAGAGGAAGGGCCATAGAGCCACACGAGTGACAGCATGCCGGCCGACTTGGTGCCTGCAGGCCAGCCAGGATGGTCCTGGCCCTGGGTGCTCTTCTGGAAGATTTCCATTTCCCTGACTGAGATACCCGTCCTGTCCCTGCCCCCACTGCTTTTTTCCTTCCTCACCTCTGCCCAGGGAGAAATTCCAGCAGCAGGTATGGGTGACACATCCTCTTCTTTAGCAGGTGGCAGCCTGGCAACTGCTGCAGAAAGTCCAGCAGAGCCCCACTCACACTGGGCCACCCACAAAGCCGTGGCCTCTCACTCCCTCCCACCAGCCCAGCCCCGAGACTGCTGACAGGGCAGAGAAAATGGCGTCAGGCACGGCTGCAGGGGCTCTTGCTGCCTGGAGTGGTATTTATATTGATCTCAACCCAGGCACACCTGGGGAGGGCTGGCCCGCACGGTAAGGCTGCCCAGGTCAGCCAATCATCACCCCTCAGGGGCTCACAGTTGCAGAAAATGGAACTTGCTGAACCGGCCAGGTCCAAGGAACAGGTGTGGGCTCCTGAGAGTCAGGATAGACAAGGGGCTGCAGCTTTGGCTTGTTTTCTAATCATTTTATCTGGCCCATGAGTGGGAGACAACTTCAAGAAAACCCTCTCCTTATGAGAGGAACCCAGGAGTCAGGGAGAGGAGGGGTGGGTGGTGGTTGGAGACAGAGGCCTGGTGCCCCGGGTGCAGTGGAAGTCTCTGGAAGACCAGGTGGAGGGAGGCCGCACAGAGTGACGCCCAGGGTCACAGACCTGTCGCAGCTGCTGTTTGTTAGTTCAAGTCCTGCTCTGAGGTGCTCTGTGCCAGCTCTGAGCGACAGGTGAGCTGGGGGTGCTCTGCAATGAGGGCTATGTGCACGGTTCCTGTGTGCCCAGCCCTGCCATGGTACCTGCAAGGGTAGCTCTGTATCCTGGGAAGGGCCTGACCACGAGAGCCCCGTGGGCTGGGGTGGGGGTGGGGTACCTGCCCAGGTGAGCTCCATATTCTGGGATTGGTCTGACCACGAGAGCCCCATGGGCTGCTGGGGACCTGGTAAAGGATGTCAGGACAGTCAGTGAAGCCACCGAGGATATACCTCCAGTTGCTCCTAATTCCTACACCCTGCTGGTCATTCTACCAACCACCAGGACATGGTATTCTGTATTAGTCTTCAATGATGCCTTCTTTTGTATTCCATTAGTCCCAGAGTCACAAGAAATTTTGGCTTGTGAGTGGCAGGACTCAACATACAACTAAAACAATACTTCCGGGCCGTCTTGCCCCAAGGGTGCAAAAATTCCCACACCATCTTTGGGGAAAGCTTAGCTAAAGACCTAAAAGTTCTACCTCTGGAAAAGGAAACCCTCCTTCAGTACGCAGACAACATTCTGATCGCCAGCCCTACTAAGGAGGCCTCTGAACTACCAAGCCAATAAAGGATAGAAGTTGTCCAAGAAAAAGCTCAAATATCACAGACTGCGGTGACCTGCCTGGGCTTCATTCTCACAGAAGGTCGGAGAAGCCCATCCCAGGAAAGGGAAGAAACCATTTGCAGCCTTACCCCTTTCTAAAACTAGAAGACAGCTTAGGGGTTCCTGGGGAGGCCAGGGTTTGCTGCTTCTGGATCCCTAACTACAGTCTACTAGCTGGGCCTCTATATGAAACACTGAAAGGAAAAGATGATGATCCTTTTGAATAGAATCCAGAAGTGGCCTTTCAAGAATGGAAAGAGCAGTCAATTCAGACCCTTGCCCTGGAACTCCCTAATTTAGCTAAACCCTTTGACCTTTACATTCCCGGTGAAAGGTGAATCGCCATTGGAGAATTAGTGCAAAAACTGGGACCACTTGAAATGGAACAATGCAAGAATGCCATCCAGGTAGGATAAACTACGGTCACCAAGGGGCTTGGCCCACTGCCGCATCTGGCCAAGATACTGGCGGTATCTAAAAACCTGGAAATCAGCAGCCCAAAAGGCCACCTCCTTCCTAAGGGAAAAGGACCCCACGTGGTGATCCTAACCACCAACGATGCCCTGAAGTTGCAGGGTTCGCTCCGTGGGCACACCGACCTCGAGTGAGGAGGCCCTCCAACTCCAACATCCAGAGAGATAACCGGGGGCAACAGGGCACCATGACGACTCGTGTGAACATCACTTGACCTGGAGTTTCTCTCATAAAACAATAAGAGTGTGTCCCAAAAGAGTAGACTACTGCTTGCAGGACTTACTGCACCCAGAGGGGAGCTAATAATCTTGGTGGGGGAACCGTATATCACACTGTCACCATAGAAAAGCCTACAGACACCGTGATGATGGTGGCCAATAAGACCGGCTGGACTCCTGTTTACTTCAAAAGGCTGTTGACTCAGTGGTCATCATGGTCCTTGATCACCACTGACCCTGGACTGTCTGGGAGTTGAGCGGGCAGGGCTCTGACACCTGGTGCTGTTTGTACGTTAATTCAGGGGCCTAATTGAAGAAAGCGCAGACTACTGGTCAGAGCATCTAGGCTGGCAGAAATGGTCAGCCTAAGGTGGCCGAACAAATGTGGGGCGGGGTGAAACCGGCCCCCACAGCGTCTCTGCACATCTCTTTCCTGGACCCTTAAAGGTCATTAGAATCTATAACACTTCCAATGCTGGTGCTCAGGTGGACGAGCAGGGAGGCAGGGGGCCTGGGGACAATCAACGTCACCTGGAGGCTGCTGGGGAGAAGCTCTGACCCTCGCCCCCGGGTATTAGGGCTCCCAACTCAGCACTCAGCAGTTACAGAAGAAGTGTCTGCACCCTCAGCACTCCAAGAATGAGGAACGGGACAAAAGGCAGAGGAGGGGTTTGTCCCCAGCAAAGCCCATTAAAAATCCCTGGGAGATAAAAATAGAATCTGGGCAATAAAGTCAAGTCTAACCTTTTTTATCCTTTGTGCTTTGTCTAATTTCACGTGCTCCTAGGGTCCCGCATGCAGAGGTTCCACACCCGGCACTTCAGACCAGATTTCCTAGTGCAGAATGGCTGGGTCGACACCTCAGCTCCTGGGGCCCAGTGCAGACTCCGCGATATAGAGCCTGAGCTGCAGCCAACCTGGCCCTCGAGAGCTCCGCCCCCTCCCTCCCACTGACTCTGACAGGATCTCTACACAGCAGCCCAGCCCACAGCCCACGGGGTAGTGCATGCTCTCACCTCTCCATTCTCTGATCAAAATATAAAGTTTCCTTTGCTTGTGAACCAAACTCAGTCTCGATCTGTTGGCCCCAATGACACTGGGCAGGGGGACACTTGTTGGGGTCCACTCTGGAGGATCAGTAACAGAAATTGAGACTATTGTAACCTCAATGAACAGATGTGTGAGCCAAACTGTAGTTAACATAGAACAGTGTATAAGGCTCGGGTAAAATAAGATGTTTCTAACACTTCCATTTGATATTTCCATCACTTTATTATAAGCAAGTTCAGTGAAAAGGTTTGTCTTATTTGTCAGGTCAATATTAGAGAAACGAAGTGA
Organism: Pseudorca crassidens; assembly: GCF_039906515.1. Lineage (NCBI taxonomy): Eukaryota > Metazoa > Chordata > Mammalia > Artiodactyla > Delphinidae > Pseudorca > Pseudorca crassidens. Next base: position 26,642 of record NW_027135955.1, on the reverse strand, counting down.
TTTCTTTCCAAGGATGTACATCTAATAATCTTGGTTAAAGCTTCAATCTTGTTTTAAATGCTTTTCCATTGAAAATGATACCTCTCTTTCAGCTCCCCCATTTCTGAGAAGTATAAAATCTTATAATTTATTATTACCAAAGGGGAAAGGTGGGAGGAGGGATAAATTAACAGTTTGGGATTAACACATACACACTGCTATGTATAAAATAGATCATCAACAAGGAACTACTGTATAGCACAGGGAACTACACTCAACATTTTGCAATAACCTATAAGGGGAAATAATCTGAAAAAGAATAGATATTTTTATTGACATCATCTATCAATGACAGTTAAAGTGTAACCTAAGGGAAGCTGGTGGTGAGTGCTTCTGACCCTGAAGACTTCAATCATCTAAAGTTTGGACTCTGCCTACTTCCCAAGGCCCTTAATGAACATATGTGTAGCCGTAGCTTAAAAAATTCCCCAGTTTGGGTTTCGGGGAGACACTGATTTTGAAAAAGCCCTGGTGTTCTCCTTACATGAATGGGACTCTTCCTACTGCTAAAACATGTCTGTCACACCCAGAGGATGGTATACCGTCTGATCGGGAAGAGTTTGGAAAAGGCATCTCCTCTCCTCATCTCCTGGTGCTCGGGTTCACCCCTCCAGCGTCTTTACTAACAGTCTCCCCACTTGGAGATGTCAGCACTGTCAACATCCTGTTGCGTACAGTTTGGAATTTGTCCAGAGGATGAAGCGGAAGGATGAGGAACAATGAGAGACAAGTCCTAGGTGTTCAGACAGGCACATGTCACTCTAATTTCCAATCAGGAAGACGAATTGACCAAAGGCTAGGGTTGCCCATGGAAACAGTATAGGGCTTGAGGAAATCCCGCTGCTTTGTGGCCAGTTCCCATAAACACAAGTTGAACAATGGAACTCAGGGGCAGTAAAATTCACAAAACTGCAGAGTTGAAAATATCCATCACTGAAAAATGTCTTGAGGAAAGTCAGAGAAAAGGACTTGTAAGCAAGGGAGAATGGCAGGAAAGGGATTTGAGGAGGTAGAAAGGACTCGCCATTAAGCACAAGAAAAGGAGCTGAACATTGCCAACATTGCAGTTGGCCAAAAAGGGTGTATGCGTTTTTTTCTGTATATATTCAAGAAAAGGGCATACACTTTTTTAGCCAACCAAACAGGTGGGCACTGGAAGTCAATACTACAAAAGATATCACTTCGCATCAGTCAGAAGAGCCATCCTCATAAAGCGTAAACAACAGAAATGCAGGACAGGGCAAGGAGAAGAGGGAGCCCTGTGAGACTTATAGTGGAAATGTATATTGCCAACGGCCATTCTGGAGAAGTGTATTGTGTTTACTAAAGCATCTAAAAAATGAGCTACAGAGCATAGGGCACTTGCACTCATGGGCGTATATCTTGAGAAAAACAAAAATCGAGAGGACACAGGCACCCCAATGTTTACCCCCTCTCTGTTTAAAAGATCCTCAACTAGGATATAACTTAAATGTCTCTGGAGGGAAAAAATGGGTAGAGATGTGGTACTTAGGTAGAGTGGAATATTATTCAGCCTGGAAATCAATGAAATATGGCCAGTTGTAACAACTCCGGAGGAGTTACGTATGATCTTTCTAAGTGACAGAATTCAAAAAGAAAAAGACACATATCATAAGATATCACTTAAAGGTGGAATCCAAAATGGCTACACATGAAATAAATTACAAAACAAAAACATAGTCAAATATGTAGAAAACACGCATAAGGCTGCTAAACGGGAAAGGTGGGGAGGGGTGAGGCATCACCCAGGAGGTTGAAATTAGCAAAGATACCATTCCAAATACCAAACTGATAATCAACAAGGCCTACACGGTAGCTAAAAGAACTGCACTCAGCACACTCAAGTCACCGGAAAAGAATATATACGACTGGTAAGAATCTGAAAAAGAATTTACTGATGTCTCTCTGTACGTGAATCAAGTGGATGTACAGCAGCAAGAAACAGAGCTTTGAAAATCAGCTGTAACCAATATAGTAATAAATTGAAAAAAATAAACGACAGAGAGACAGAGAAAACCTCTTACAACTTTTCCTCAGGGCCGGTGATGCAACATGGATTGAACACATCTAGACCCACAGCAGGATGAGACATAAGGCTGGAAACTGTTTGTGCTAAGAGAAATGTGAGGTTGGGTGAGGAAATGCACACCCTTTAAAGTAATACTACCTGGTACCCATTCAATGGGTCCCAAATATGCAGGTTCAAGGGATCTTCCTACAGCTAAAACATGCATGGAAAACCCAGAGGACTGTACACCATGTGATCGGGAGATGTGTCTAAAATGCAGCTCATTTATCCTCTCCTGGTGCTCCTGTTCACCATTCCAGCCACGTTACTTAGAATCTCCCCACTTGGAGAATCAGCACATTTCAACTTCTGTTTCACACATTTTGCAAATTGTGAGGAGGATGAATGGGGAACCAATGAGAGAATAGTTGTGGGGTTTGGACGGGCACATATCACTCTAATTTCCCATTAAGAATAAGAATTGAAAAAAGGCTCAGCCCGCCTCGCCCGAGCCAAAATAGGGCCTGAAGCAATCCTGCGGGTTTGAGGCCAGCTCACAAAAGAGCAACTTAAAAAATGGAGCTCAGGGTCACTGCAATTCACAAACCTGCAGAGTTATAAATGAAAACTAACGTCCAAAAATATGTTGAGGTAAGGCAAAGAAGAGGATCTGAATGCAAGACAGAATTGCAAGAAACAGATTTCAAGAGATAGATTGGACTCGTCTTTAAAGCACATGAAAAGCGGCAGAATTTCGACAATGATGCAGTTGGCCCAAAAGGGCGTATGCGTTTTTTCCTGATTATATCCAGGAAAAAACGCATACGCACTTTATGGGCAACGAAGCAAGCAAGCAATGCAAATGTGCACAACAAAGAAGTCTCATTTCCCACTGGTCAAAAGGGCCATCCTAAAAAATTGTAAAAACCAGAAATGCAGGACAGGCCATGGAGAACAGGGAGCCTTTATACGCTGATGGGCAGTGTGTGAACTGCCGAGAGCCACTCTGGAGAAGTGTATGGTGGTTCCTAAATCATCTAAAAAACAGAGCTACAGAGCATAGGACACTTCCAATCATGGGAGTATATCTAGGGAAATCTAAAAATTAACAAGACACAAGCACACCACAGTTTAGGGCTACTCTGTTTACAAGAACCTCAACTTCAGTATACCTTAAATATCCCAGGAAAGAGAACAATGGATAAAGAAGATGTGGTACTTATGTACAATGGAATATCTCTTCACCATGAAATCAATGTAATAAGGCTAGTAGAAGGATAAAGAGTGGATTTAGGTCCGATAATACTACTTGAAATAAGTCAAACAGAAAAAGAAACATATCATAAGATATCACTTATAGAGGGAGGGTAAATATGGCTGCACAAGAAATGAATTACAGAACAGAACAGTGTCTCACATTTAGAAAACACACTTATTTCAGCTTAAGGGGAAAGGAGAGGTGGGGTGATGCATAAAACCAGAGTTTGAAATTAGCACAGATACCGTTCAATAAACCAAATAGATATTAGACAAGATCTACACCTTGCTCAATGAACTGGCCTCAACACACCCTATACACCGCAGAGAAATATATCTGAGTAATAAGAATCTTAAAACCCATGTATTGATATATCTCCATAAGGGAATCAAGTGTGTGCAGAGTGGCACAAACACAGCAGTGAAAATGAGCTAAACCCCATTATAGAAATAAATTTTAAAAACAAAACGCAGAAACAATGAAAGAGAGAAAAATTCTTACAAAATTCGCTCAGGGGCTGTGATGCAACCTGGATTGACCACATATAAACCCACAGCTGGATAAGACATAAGGCTGGACACTTGGGGCTGAGAGGATTGATGAGCTTTGGTGAGCAACTGCCAAAAGTTTAATGCAATACTTCATGCTACTCATTCCAAGGGTCCCAACACTCCAGGTTGAAGGGAATCTTCCTACAGCTAAACCATGCTTGGGAAACCCAGCGACTGGTATACCATATGATCGGGAAAGGTTTCTAAAACGCACCTCATTTTTCCTCTCCTGGGGCTCCGGATCGACATTCCAGCCGCTTTACCAAAAATATCCCCACATGGAGAGTCAATGCCTTTAAGTTCTGGTATCGCACAGTCTGCAGTTAGTGCGGAGGATGAATGGGAATAGGGGGAACCAGTGAGAAACTAGCTGTAGCGGTTTCAATGGGCACATGTCACTCTAAATTCACATCAGTAAGAAGAATAAACCAAAGGCACAGCAAGGTGCCCCAGAAGAAGAATAGGGCCTGAAGGAATCCTGTGGTTATGAGGCAAGATCACAAAAATAAGAGCTGAAAAATGGAGCTAAGGGCCACTGCAATTCAAAAACCTGCAGAGTTATAAAGGACAACTATTTTCAAAAAATATATTGAGGTAAGGCTATGAAGAGGCATTGAAAGAAAGGCAGAATTGCAGGAAAACGATTTCAGGAGGTAGACTGGAATTGCATTTAAAGCATAGGAAAAGAGGCAGAACGTCCACAATGATTCACTTGGCCAAAAAGGGCGTATGCCTTTTTTCCTGAATTTATTCAGGAAAAAAGGCATACGCCCTTTTTGGCCAACCAAGCAAGCTTGCAAAGGAAATCTGCACTACAATGAAGTCTCACTTCCCCCTGGTCAAAAGGGCCATCTGAAAAAAGTGTAAAATCCAGAAAGGCAGGACAGGCCATGGAGAACTGGGAGCCTTGTTATGCTGATGGGCGGGATGTAAATTGTCAACAGACACTCGGGAGAAGTGTATGGTGTTTCCTGAAACATCTAAAAAACAAAGCAACAGAGCCTAGGGCACTTCCACTTATGGTCCTATAGCTTAGGGAAATTAAAATCAAAAAGACACAGCCACCCCAAACATTGGGACGCCTCTGTTTACAAGAACCTCGTTTACCATACAAGTTCAACATCGCAGAAAGTGAAAAATGGATAAAGAAGTTGTGGTATTTACTTACAAAGCAATATCACTCAGCAATGAAATCTGTGTCATCAGGCCCTTAGCAGCACAATGAGTGGATTCAGGTATGATGATTCTAACTGAAATAAGTCACACAGAAAAAGAAACATCATAAGATATCAGTAATACACGGAATGTAAACTTGGCTACACAGGAACTGAATTACAGAACAGAACAGGGTCTCAAATTTAGAAAACCAACTTATGCTTGCTTAAGGGGAAAGGTGAGTTGGGGTGCTGCATAAAACCAGAGATTGAAATGAGCACAGATAAAGTTCCTTAAGCCAAATATGGAATAGACAAGAGCTACTCCTTGCTCAACGAAATGGACTCAACACCGCATATTAAATGCCTAAGAATGTACCTGACTAGTAAGTATCTTAAAACCTATGGATTGCTATGTCTCCGAAAGAGAATCAAGCATGTGTACAGGGGCATAAACGCAGCAGTGATAGGATTGGAGAGGTTCGGTGAGCAAATGAAGACCCTTTGAAGTCATATTGCATGGTACCCATTCCACGGGTTTCAACTACCCAGTTTTAAGGTATTCTTCCTTCAGCTAAAACATGCATGTGGAACCTAGAGTATGATCAACCATGTGATCGGGAGACGTGTTCAAATATGTCTCAGTTTTCGTACCCTGGTACTCGGGTGCAACATTCCAGACGCTTTACTAACACCCTCCCGACTTGGAGAGTCAGTCCCTTTAACCTCCTGTTTGGCCCAGTTTGCAATTTCTGCGGAAGATGAACAGGAATAGCGAGAACCAATGAGAGACTAGCTGGAGGTGTCTGGACGGGCAAATTTAACTCTCATTTCCCACCAGGAAGAGGAATTAACCAAAGGCTCAGCATGCCGTGATGGAACCAGATTAGGGCCTGAAGCCATCCTGCGGTGTTGCGGCCAGCTCAAAAGAAAGCGAGTTGAAGAAAGGATCTCAGGGGCACTGTAATTCACAAACCTGCAGAGTTATAAATGACAGCAATCGTCCAAAAATATACTGAAGTAAGGCTGCCAAGAGGACTTGAAAGCGGGGCAGAATTGCAGGAAACCGATTTCAGGAGGTAGACTGGAATTGCATTGAAAGCATAGGAAAAGAGGCAGAACGTCCACAATGATGCACTTGGCCAAAAAGGGCGTATGCGTTTTTTCCTGAATATATTCAGGAAAAAACGCATACGCCCTTTTTGGCCAACCAAGCAAGTTTGCAAAGGAAATCTGCACTACAATGAAGTCTCACTTCCCCCCGGTCAAAAGGGCCATCTGAAAAAAGTGTAAAATCCAGAAAGGCAGGACAGGCCATGGAGAACTGGGAGCCTTGTTATGCTGATGGGCGGGATGTAAATTGCCAACAGACACTCAGGAGAAGTGTATGGTGTTTCCTGAAACATCTAAAAAACAAAGCAACAGAGCCTAGGGCACTTCCACTTATGGTCCTATAGCTTAGGGAAATTAAAATCAAAAAGACACAGCCACCCCAAAGTTTGGAACGCCTCTGTTTACAAGAACCTCGTTTACAGTACAAGTTCAACATCGCAGAAAGTGAAAAATGGATAAAGAAGTTGTGGTATTTACTTACAAAGCAATATCACTCAGCAATGAAATCTATGTCATCAGGCCCTTAGCAGCACAATGAGTGGATTCAGGTATGATGATTCTAACTGAAATAAGTCACACAGAAAAAGAAACATCATAAGATATCAGTAATACACGGAATGTAAACTTGGCTACACAGGAACTGAATTACAGAACAGAACAGGGTCTCAAATTTAGAAAACCAACTTATGCTTGCTTAAGGGGAAAGGTGAGTTGGGGTGCTGCATAAAACCAGAGATTGAAATGAGCACAGATAAAGTTCCTTAAGCCAAATATGGAATAGACAAGAGCTACTCCTTGCTCAACGAAATGGACTCAACACCCCATATTAAATGCCTAAGAATGTACCTGACTAGTAAGTATCTTAAAACCTATGGATTGCTATGTCTCCGAAAGAGAATCAAGCATGTGTACAGGGGCATAAACGCAGCAGTGATAGGATTGGAGAGGTTCGGTGAGCAAATGAAGACCCTTTGAAGTCATATTGCATGGTACCCATTCCACGGGTTTCAACTACCCAGGTTTAAGGTATTCTTCCTTCAGCTAAAACATGCATGTGGAACCTAGAGTATGATCAACCATGTGATCGGTAAACGTGTTCAAATATGTCTCAGTTTTCGTACCCTGGTACTCGGGTGCAACATTCCAGACGCTTTACTAACACCCTCCCGACTTGGAGAGTCAGTCCCTTTAACCTCCTGTTTGGCCCAGTTTGCAATTTCTGCGGAAGATGAACAGGAATAGCGAGAACCAATGAGAGACTAGCTGGAGGTGTCTGGACGGGCAAATTTAACTCTCATTTCCCACCAGGAAGAGGAATTAACCAAAGGCTCAGCGTGCCGTGACGGAACCAGATTAGGGCCTGAAGCCATCCTGCGGTGTTGCGGCCAGCTCAAAAGAAAGCGAGTTGAAGAAAGGAGCTCAGGGGCACTGTAATTCACAAACCTGCAGAGTTATAAATGACAGCAATCGTCCAAAAATATACTGAAGTAAGGCTGCCAAGAGGACTTGAAAGCGGGGCAGAATTGCAGGAAACCGATTTCAGGAGGTAGACTGGAATTGCATTGAAAGCATAGGAAAAGAGGCAGAACGTCCACAATGATGCACTTGGCCAAAAAGGGCGTATGCGTTTTTTCCTGAATATATTCAGGAAAAAACGCATACGCCCTTTTTGGCCAACCAAGCAAGCTTGCAAAGGAAATCTGCACTACAATGAAGTCTCACTTCCCCCCAGTCAAAAGGGCCATCTGAAAAAAGTGTAAAATCCAGAAAGGCAGGACAGGCCATGGAGAACTGGGAGCCTTGTTATGCTGATGGGCGGGATGTAAATTGCCAACAGACACTCGGGAGAAGTGTATGGTGTTTCCTGAAACATCTAAAAAACAAAGCAACAGAGCCTAGGGCACTTCCACTTATGGTCCTATAGCTTAGGGAAATTAAAATCAAAAAGACACAGCCACCCCAAAGTTTGGAACGCCTCTGTTTACAAGAACCTCGTTTACAGTACAAGTTCAACATCGCAGAAAGTGAAAAATGGATAAAGAAGTTGTGGTATTTACTTACAAAGCAATATCACTCAGCAATGAAATCTATGTCATCAGGCCCTTAGCAGCACAATGAGTGGATTCAGGTATGATGATTCTAACTGAAATAAGTCACACAGAAAAAGAAATATCATAAGATATCAGTAATACACGGAATGTAAACTTGGCTCCACAGGAACTGAATTACAGAACAGAACAGGGTCTCAAATTTAGAAAACCAACTTATGCTTGCTTAAGGGTAAAGGTGAGTTGGGGTGCTGCATAAAACCAGAGATTGAAATGAGCACAGATAAAGTTCCTTAAGCCAAATATGGAATAGACAAGAGCTACTCCTTGCTCAACGAAATGGACTCAACACCGCATATTAAGCGCCTAAGAATGTACCTGACTAGTAAGTATCTTAAAACCTATGGATTGCTATGTCTCCGAAAGAGAATCAAGCATGTGTACAGGGGCATAAACGCAGCAGTGATAGGATTGGAGAGGTTCGGTGAGCAAATGAAGACCCTTTGAAGTCATATTGCATGGTACCCATTCCACGGGTTTCAACTACCCAGGTTTAAGGTATTCTTCCTTCAGCTAAAACATGCATGTGGAACCTAGAGTATGATCAACCATGTGATCGGGAGACGTGTTCAAATATGTCTCAGTTTTCGTACCCTGGTACTCGGGTGCAACATTCCAGACGCTTTACTAACACCCTCCCGACTTGGAGAGTCAGTCCCTTTAACCTCCTGTTTGGCCCAGTTTGCAATTTCTGCGGAAGATGAACAGGAATAGCGAGAACCAATGAGAGACTAGCTGGAGGTGTCTGGACGGGCAAATTTAACTCTCATTTCCCACCAGGAAGAGGAATTAACCAAAGGCTCAGCGTGCCGTGACGGAACCAGATTAGGGCCTGAAGCCATCCTGCGGTGTTGCGGCCAGCTCAAAAGAAAGCGAGTTGAAGAAAGGAGCTCAGGGGCACTGTAATTCACAAACCTGCAGAGTTATAAATGACAGCAATCGTCCAAAAATATACTGAAGTAAGGCTGCCAAGAGGACTTGAAAGCGGGGCAGAATTGCAGGAAACCGATTTCAGGAGGTAGACTGGAATTGCATTGAAAGCATAGGAAAAGAGGCAGAACGTCCACAATGATGCACTTGGCCAAAAAGGGCGTATGCGTTTTTTCCTGAATATATTCAGGAAAAAACGCATACGCCCTTTTTGGCCAACCAAGCAAGCTTGCAAAGGAAATCTGCACTACAATGAAGTCTCACTTCCCCCCGGTCAAAAGGGCCATCTGAAAAAAGTGTAAAATCCAGAAAGGCAGGACAGGCCATGGAGAACTGGGAGCCTTGTTATGCTGATGGGCGGGATGTAAATTGCCAACAGACACTCGGGAGAAGTGTATGGTGTTTCCTGAAACATCTAAAAAACAAAGCAACAGAGCCTAGGGCACTTCCACTTATGGTCCTATAGCTTAGGGAAATTAAAATCAAAAAGACACAGCCACCCCAAAGTTTGGAACGCCTCTGTTTACAAGAACCTCGTTTACAGTACAAGTTCAACATCGCAGAAAGTGAAAAATGGATAAAGAAGTTGTGGTATTTAATTACAAAGCAATATCACTCAGCAATGAAATCTATGTCATCAGGCCCTTAGCAGCACAATGAGTGGATTCAGGTATGATGATTCTAACTGAAATATGTCACACAGAAAAAGAAACATCATAAGATATCAGTAATACACGGAATGTAAACTTGGCTCCACAGGAACTGAATTACAGAACAGAACAGGGTCTCAAATTTAGAAAACCAACTTATGCTTGCTTAAGGGTAAAGGTGAGTTGGGGTGCTGCATAAAACCAGAGATTGAAATGAGCACAGATAAAGTTCCTTAAGCCAAATATGGAATAGACAAGAGCTACTCCTTGCTCAACGAAATGGACTCAACACCCCATATTAAGCGCCTAAGAATGTACCTGACTAGTAAGTATCTTAAAACCTATGGATTGCTATGTCTCCGAAAGAGAATCAAGCATGTGTACAGGGGCATAAACGCAGCAGTGATAGGTTTGGAGAGGTTCGGTGAGCAAATGAAGACCCTTTGAAGTCATATTGCATGGTACCCATTCCACGGGTTTCAACTACCCAGGTTTAAGGTATTCTTCCTTCAGGTAAAACATGCATGTGGAACCTAGTGTATGATCAACCATGTGATCGGGAGACGTGTTCAAATATGTCTCAGTTTTCGTACCCTGGTACTCGGGTGCAACATTCCAGACACTTTACTAACACCCTCCCGACTTGGAGAGTCAGTCCCTTTAACCTCCTGTTTGGCCCAGTTTGCAATTTCTGCGGAAGATGAACAGGAATAGCGAGAACCAATGAGAGACTAGCTGGAGGTGTCTGGACGGGCAAATTTAACTCTCATTTCCCACCAGGAAGAGGAATTAACCAAAGGCTCAGCGTGCCGTCCCGGAACCAGATTAGGGCCTGAAGCCATCCTGCGGTGTTGCGGCCAGCTCAAAAGAAAGCGAGTTGAAGAAAGGAGCTCAGGGGCACTGTAATTCACAAACCTGCAGAGTTATAAATGACAGCTATCGTCCAAAAATATACTGAAGTAAGGCTGCCAAGAGGACTTGAAAGCGGGGCAGAATTGCAGGAATCCGATTTCAGGAGGTAGACTGGAATTGCATTGAAAGAATAGGAAAAGAGGCAGAACGTCCACAATGATGCACTTGGCCAAAAAGGGCATATGCGTTTTTTCCTGAATATATTCAGGAAAAAACGCATACGCCCTTTTTGACCAACCAAGCAAACTTGCAAAGGAAATCTGCACTACAATGAAGTCTCACTTTCCCCCGGTCAAAAGGGCCATCTGAAAAAAGTGTAAAATCCAGAAAGGCAGGACAGGCCATGGAGAACTGGGAGCCTTGTTATGCTGATGGGCGGGATGTAAATTGCCAACAGACACTCGGGAGAAGTGTATGGTGTTTCCTGAAACATCTAAAAAACAAAGCAACAGAGCCTAGGGCACTTCCACTTATGGTCCTATAGCTTAGGGAAAATAAAATCAAAAAGACACAGCCACCCCAAAGTTTGGGACGCCTCTGTTTACAAGAACCTCGTTTACCGTACAAGTTCAATATCACAGAAAGTGAAAAATGAATAAAGAAGTTGTGGTATTTACTTACAAAGCAATATCACTCAGCAATGAAATCTATGTCATCAGGCCCTTAGCAGCACAATGAGTGGATTCAGGTATGATGATTCTAACTGAAATAAGTCACACAGAAAAAGAAACATCATAAGATATCAGTAATACACGGAATGTAAACTTGGCTACACAGGAACTGAATTACAGAACAGAACAGGGTCTCAAATTTAGAAAACCAACTTATGCTTGCTTAAGGGGAAAGGTGAGTTGGGGTGCTGCATAAAACCAGAGATTGAAATGAGCACAGATAAAGTTCCTTAAGCCAAATATGGAATAGACAAGATCTACTCCTTGCTCAACGAAATGGACTCAACACCGCATATTAAACGCCTAAGAATGTACCTGACTAGTAAGTATCTTAAAACCTATGGATTGCTATGTCTCCGAAAGAGAATCAAGCATGTGTACAGGGTCATAAACGCAGCAGTGATAGGATTGGAGAGGTTCGGTGAGCAAATGAAGACCCTTTGAAGTCATATTGCATGGTACCCATTCCACGGGTTTCAACTACCCAGGTTTAAGGTATTCTTCCTTCAGCTAAAACATGCATGTGGAACCTAGAGTATGATCAACCATGTGATCGGGAGACGTGTTCAAATATGTCTCAGTTTTCGTACCCTGGTACTCGGGTGCAACATTCCAGACGCTTTACTAACACCCTCCCGACTTGGAGAGTCAGTCCCTTTAACCTCCTGTTTGGCCCAGTTTGCAATTTCTGCGGAAGATGAACAGGAATAGCGAGAACCAATGAGAGACTAGCTGGAGGTGTCTGGACGGGCAAATTTAACTCTCATTTCCCACCAGGAAGAGGAATTAACCAAAGGCTCAGCGTGCCGTGCCGGAACCAGATTAGGGCCTGAAGCCATCCTGCGGTGTTGCGGCCAGCTCAAAAGAAAGCGAGTTGAAGAAAGGAGCTCAGGGGTACTGTAATTCACAAACCTGCAGAGTTATAAATGACAGCTATCGTCCAAAAATATACTGAAGTAAGGCTGCCAAGAGGACTTGAAAGCGGGGCAGAATTGCAGGAAACCGATTTCAGGAGGCAGACTGGAATTGCATTGAAAGCATAGGAAAAGAGGCAGAACGTCCACAATGATGCACTTGGCCAAAAAGGGCGTATGCGTTTTTTCCTGAATATATTCAGGAAAAAACGCATACGCCCTTTTTGGCCAACCAAGCAAGCTTGCAAAGGAAATCTGCACTACAATGAAGTCTCACTTCCCCCCGGTCAAAAGGGCCATCTGAAAAAAGTGTAAAATCCAGAAAGGCAGGACAGGCCATGGAGAACTGGGAGCCTTGTTATGCTGATGGGCGGGATGTAAATTGCCAACAGACACTCGGGAGAAGTGTATGGTGTTTCCTGAAACATCTAAAAAACAAAGCAACAGAGCCTAGGGCACTTCCACTTATGGTCCTATAGTTTAGGGAAATTAAAATCAAAAAGACACAGCCACCCCAAAGTTTGGGACGCCTCTGTTTACAAGAACCTCGTTTACCGTACAAGTTCAATATCACAGAAAGTGAAAAATGAATAAAGAAGTTGTGGTATTTACTTACAAAGCAATATCACTCAGCAATGAAATCTATGTCATCAGGCCCTTAGCAGCACAATGAGTGGATTCAGGTATGATGATTCTAACTGAAATATGTCACACAGAAAAAGAAACATCATAAGATATCACTAATACACGGAATGTAAACTTGGCTACACAGGAACTGAATTACAGAACAGAACAGGGTCTCAAATTTAGAAAACCAACTTATGCTTGCTTAAGGGTAAAGGTGAGTTGGGGTGCTGCATAAAACCAGACATTGAAATGAGCACAGATAAAGTTCCTTAAGCCAAATATGGAATAGACAAGAGCTACTCCTTGCTCAACGAAATGGACTCAACACCCAATATTAAACGCCTAAGAATGTACCTGACTAGTAAGTATCTTAAAACCTATGGATTGCTATGTCTCCAAAAGAGAATCAAGCGTGTGTACAGGGGCATAAACGCAGCAGTGATAGGATTGGAGAGGTTCGGTGAGCAAATGAAGACCCTTTGAAGTCATATTGCATGGTACCCATTACACGGGTCTCAACTCTCCAGGTTTAAGGTATTCTTCCTTCAGGTAAAACATGCATGTGGAACCCAGAGTATGATCAACCGTGTGAACGGGAGACGTGTTCAAATATGTCTCAGTTTTCCTCCTCTGGTACTCGGGTGCAACATTCCAGATGCTTTACTAACACTCGCCCGACTTGGGGAGTCAATCCCTTTAACCTCCTGTTTGGCCCAGTTTGCAATTTCTGCGGAAGATGAACAGGAATAGCGAGAACCAATGAGAGACTAGCTGGAGGTGTCTGGACGGGCAAATTTAACTCTCATTTCCCACCAGGAAGAGGAATTAACCAAAGGCTCAGCGTGCCGTGCCGGAACCAGATTAGGGCCTGAAGCCATCCTGCGGTGTTGCGGCCAGCTCAAAAGAAAGCGAGTTGAAGAAAGGAGCTCAGGGGCACTGTAATTCACAAACCTGCAGACTTATAAATGACAGCTATTGTCCAAAAATATACTGAAGTAAGGCTGCCAAGAGGACTTGAAAGCGGGGCAGAATTGCAGGAAACCGATTTCAGGAGGTAGACTGGAATTGCATTGAAAGGATAGGAAAAGAGGCAGAACGTCCACAATGATGCACTTGGCCAAAAAGGGCGTAGGCGTTTTTTCCTGAACATATTCAGGAAAAAACGCATACGCCCTTTTTGGCCAACCAAGCAAGCTTGCAAAGGAAATCTGCACTACAATGAAGTCTCACTTCCCCCCGGTCAAAAGGGCCATCTGAAAAAAGTGTAAAATCCAGAAAGGCAGGACAGGCCATGGAGAACTGGGAGCCTTGTTATGCTGATGGGCGGGATGTAAATTGCCAACAGCCACTCGGGAGAAGTGTATGGTGTTTCCTGAAACATCTAAAAAACAAAGCAACAGAGCCTAGGGCACTTCCACTTATGGTCCTATAGCTTAGGGAAATTAAAATCAAAAAGACACAGCCACCCCAAAGTTTGGGACGGCTCTGTTTACAAGAACCTCGTTTACAGTACAAGTTCAACATCGCAGAAAGTGAAAAATGGATAAAGAAGTTGTGGTACTTACGTACAATGCAATATCACTCAGCAATTAAATCTCTTTCTTCAGACACGTAGAAGCATAATGAGTGGATTCAGGTATGATGATTTTATCTGAAATAAGTCACACAGAAAAAGAAACATCATAAGATATCAGTAATACATGGAATGTAAACTTGGCTACACAGGAACTGAATTCCAAAACAGGACAGGGTCTCAAATTTAGAAAACCAACTTATGCTTGCTTAAGGGGAAAGGTGAGTTGGGGTGCTGCATAAAACCAGAGATTGAAATGAGCACAGATAAAGTTCCTTAATCAAATATGTAATAGACAAGAGCTACTCCTTGCTCAACGAAATGGACTCAACACCCCATATTAAATGCCTAAGAATGTACCTGACTAGCAAGTATCTTAAAATCTATGGATTGCTATGTCTCTGAAAGGGAATCAAGTGTGTGTAGAGGGGCATAAACGCAGCAGTGATAGGATTGGAGAGGTTCGGTGAGCAAATGAAGACCCTTTGAAGTCACATTGCATGGTACCCATTCCACGGGTCTCAACTCTCCAGGTTTAAGGGATTCTTCCTTCAGCTAAAACATGCATGTGGAACCCAGAGTATGATCAACCATGTGATCGGGAGACGTGTTCAAATATGTCTCAGTTTTCGTACCCTGGTACTCGGGTGCAACATTCCAGACGCTTTACTAACACTCTCCCGACTTGGAGAGTCAGTATCTTTATTCTCCTGTTTGGCCCAGTTTGCAATTTCTGTGGAAGATGAACAGGAATAGGGAGAACCAATGAGAGACAAGCTGGAGGTTTCTGGACGGGCAAATTTAACTCTCATTTCCCACCAAGGACAGGAATTAACCAAAGGCTCAGCGTGCCGTGCTGGAACCAGATTAGGGCCTGAAGCAATCCTGCGGTGTTGCGGCCAGCTCACAAGAAAGCGAGATGAAGAACGGAGCTCAGGGGCACAGGAATTCACAAACCTGCAGAGTTATAAATGACAGCTATCGTCCAAAAATATACTGAAGGAAGGCTGCCAAGAGGACTTGAAAGCGGGGCAGAATTGCAGGAAACCGATTTCAGGAGGTAGACTGGAATTGCATTGAAAGCATAGGAAAAGAGGCAGAACGTCCACAATGATGCACTTGGCCAAAAAGGGCGTATGCGTTTTTTCCTGAATCAGGAAAAAACGCATACGCCCTTTTTGGCCAACCAAGCAAGCTTGCAAAGGAAATCTGCACTACAATGAAGTCTCACTTCCCCCCGGTCAAAAGGGCCATCTGAGAAAAGTGTAAAATCCAGAAAGGCAGGACAGGCCATGGAGAACTGGGAGCCTTGTTATGCTGATGGGCGGGATGTAAATTGCCAACAACCACTCGGGAGAAGTGTATGGTGTTTCCTGAAACATCTAAAAACAAAGCAACAGAGCCTAGGGCACTTCCACTTATGGTCCTATAGCTTAGGGAAATTAAAATCAAAAAGACACAGCCACCCCACAGTTTGGGACAGCTCTGTTTACAAGAACCTCGTTTACGGTACAAGTTCAATATCGCAGAAAGTGAAAAATGGATAAAGAAGTTGTGGTACTTATGTACAATGCAAAATCACTCAGCCATGAAATCTATGTCATCAGGCCCGTAGCAGCATAATGAGTGGATTCAGGTATGATGATTCTAACTGAAATATGTCACACAGAAAAAGAAACATCATAAGATATCACTAATACACGGAATGTGAACTTGGCTACACATGAACTGAATTACAAAACAGAACAGGGTCTCAAGTTTAGAAAACCAACTTATGCTTCCTTAAGGGGGAAAGTGAGTTGGGGTGCTGCATAAAACCAGAGTTTGAAATTAGCACAGATACCATTCAATAAGCCAAATATGTAATAGACAAGACCTACCCCTTGCTCAACAAAATGGACTCAACAATGAGGTATCACCTCACACCTGATAGAATGGGCATCATGAGAAAATCTACAAACAAAAATGCTGGAAAGGGTGTGGAGAAAAGGAACCCCCTTCCACTATTGTTGGGAATATAAATTGATACAGTCACTACGGAGAACAATATGGAGTTTCTTAAGAAACTAACAATAGAATTACCATATGATACAGCAATCCCAGTACTGGACATATACCCAGACAAAACCATAAATCAAAACGAGACATTCACCGCAATGTTCATTGCATCACTATTTACAATATCGAGGTAATGGAAGCAACCTAAATGCCCACAGACAGACGAATGCATAAAGCTGTGGTACATATATAAAATGGAATATTACTAAGCCATGAAAAGGAATGAAATTGGGTCATTTGTAGAGACGTCGATGGATCTAGAGACTGTCATACAGAGTGAAGTAAGTCAGAAAGACAAAAACAAATCTTGTATATTCATGCATATATGTGGAACCTAGAAAAACTGTACAGATTAACCATTTTGCAAGGCATAAATAGAGCAACAGATGTAGACAACAAATGTATGGACAACAAGGGGGGAAAGCTGTTGGTGGGGTGGTGGTGGTGGGAGGAGTTGAGAGACTGGGATTGGCATGTATACATTTATATGTATAAAATAGATAACCAATAAGAACCTGCTGTATAAAAATATAAAATAAAATTCAAAATTAAAAAGAAATAAAATTTAAAAAATAAAACAGAAAAAACAATTATTCCCTTCACATACATGTATTTATATGAATAAATTATTTCCATGCTTATATCTGTAAATACAAAAAAGAGGAATAAAATCTACCTTGAACCAAAAACGAAAAAGAGAAAAAAAACACAGAACCCACCAGTTCCACAGAGGAAAACCGTATCAGGGCACTTGCTCCAGTTGTAAACAATTCTGAAGTTGGCCAGTGGTGGGGAATCGTCTCCCATTCAGCCAGCAGCCCCCACGCAACAAGCGTCCTCATTGCAAAGCTGGGGCACCGTGCCGAGGCATCTGTGAGTAAACGTGAGCTGAGCCCCAGGCCAGTTGCTGCTGAACTATTCCCACCCGTCCCAGGTAAAACACCTGAATATATACAAGGACTTGAAAGCCTAGAGGAAGGGCCATAGAGCCACACGAGTGACAGCATGCCGGCCGACTTGGTGCCTGCAGGCCAGCCAGGATGGTCCTGGCCCTGGGTGCTCTTCTGGAAGATTTCCATTTCCCTGACTGAGATACCCGTCCTGTCCCTGCCCCCACTGCTTTTTTCCTTCCTCACCTCTGCCCAGGGAGAAATTCCAGCAGCAGGTATGGGTGACACATCCTCTTCTTTAGCAGGTGGCAGCCTGGCAACTGCTGCAGAAAGTCCAGCAGAGCCCCACTCACACTGGGCCACCCACAAAGCCGTGGCCTCTCACTCCCTCCCACCAGCCCAGCCCCGAGACTGCTGACAGGGCAGAGAAAATGGCGTCAGGCACGGCTGCAGGGGCTCTTGCTGCCTGGAGTGGTATTTATATTGATCTCAACCCAGGCACACCTGGGGAGGGCTGGCCCGCACGGTAAGGCTGCCCAGGTCAGCCAATCATCACCCCTCAGGGGCTCACAGTTGCAGAAAATGGAACTTGCTGAACCGGCCAGGTCCAAGGAACAGGTGTGGGCTCCTGAGAGTCAGGATAGACAAGGGGCTGCAGCTTTGGCTTGTTTTCTAATCATTTTATCTGGCCCATGAGTGGGAGACAACTTCAAGAAAACCCTCTCCTTATGAGAGGAACCCAGGAGTCAGGGAGAGGAGGGGTGGGTGGTGGTTGGAGACAGAGGCCTGGTGCCCCGGGTGCAGTGGAAGTCTCTGGAAGACCAGGTGGAGGGAGGCCGCACAGAGTGACGCCCAGGGTCACAGACCTGTCGCAGCTGCTGTTTGTTAGTTCAAGTCCTGCTCTGAGGTGCTCTGTGCCAGCTCTGAGCGACAGGTGAGCTGGGGGTGCTCTGCAATGAGGGCTATGTGCACGGTTCCTGTGTGCCCAGCCCTGCCATGGTACCTGCAAGGGTAGCTCTGTATCCTGGGAAGGGCCTGACCACGAGAGCCCCGTGGGCTGGGGTGGGGGTGGGGTACCTGCCCAGGTGAGCTCCATATTCTGGGATTGGTCTGACCACGAGAGCCCCATGGGCTGCTGGGGACCTGGTAAAGGATGTCAGGACAGTCAGTGAAGCCACCGAGGATATACCTCCAGTTGCTCCTAATTCCTACACCCTGCTGGTCATTCTACCAACCACCAGGACATGGTATTCTGTATTAGTCTTCAATGATGCCTTCTTTTGTATTCCATTAGTCCCAGAGTCACAAGAAATTTTGGCTTGTGAGTGGCAGGACTCAACATACAACTAAAACAATACTTCCGGGCCGTCTTGCCCCAAGGGTGCAAAAATTCCCACACCATCTTTGGGGAAAGCTTAGCTAAAGACCTAAAAGTTCTACCTCTGGAAAAGGAAACCCTCCTTCAGTACGCAGACGACATTCTGATCGCCAGCCCTACTAAGGAGGCCTCTGAACTACCAAGCCAATAAAGGATAGAAGTTGTCCAAGAAAAAGCTCAAATATCACAGACTGCGGTGACCTGCCTGGGCTTCATTCTCACAGAAGGTCGGAGAAGCCCATCCCAGGAAAGGGAAGAAACCATTTGCAGCCTTACCCCTTTCTAAAACTAGAAGACAGCTTAGGGGTTCCTGGGGAGGCCAGGGTTTGCTGCTTCTGGATCCCTAACTACAGTCTACTAGCTGGGCCTCTATATGAAACACTGAAAGGAAAAGATGATGATCCTTTTGAATAGAATCCAGAAGTGGCCTTTCAAGAATGGAAAGAGCAGTCAATTCAGACCCTTGCCCTGGAACTCCCTAATTTAGCTAAACCCTTTGACCTTTACATTCCCGGTGAAAGGTGAATCACCATTGGAGAATTAGTGCAAAAACTGGGACCACTTGAAATGGAACAATGCAAGAATGCCATCCAGGTAGGATAAACTACGGTCACCAAGGGGCTTGGCCCACTGCCGCATTTGGCCAAGATACTGGCGGTATCTAAAAACCTGGAAATCAGCAGCCCAAAAGGCCACCTCCTTCCTAAGGGAAAAGGACCCCACGTGGTGATCCTAACCACCAACGATGCCCTGAAGTTGCAGGGTTCGCTCCGTGGGCACACCGACCTCGAGTGAGGAGGCCCTCCAACTCCAACATCCAGAGAGATAACCGGGGGCAACAGGGCACCATGACGACTCGTGTGAACATCACTTGACCTGGAGTTTCTCTCATAAAACAATAAGAGTGTGTCCCAAAAGAGTAGACTACTGCTTGCAGGACTTACTGCACCCAGAGGGGAGCTAATAATCTTGGCGGGGGAACCGTATATCACACTGTCACCATAGAAAAGCCTACAGACACCGTGATGATGGTGGCCAATAAGACCGGCTGGACTCCTGTTTACTTCAAAAGGCTGTTGACTCAGTGGTCATCATGGTCCTTGATCACCACTGACCCTGGACTGTCTGGGAGTTGAGCGGGCAGGGCTCTGACACCTGGTGCTGTTTGTACGTTAATTCAGGGGCCTAATTGAAGAAAGCGCAGACTACTGGTCAGAGCATCTAGGCTGGCAGAAACGGTCAGCCTAAGGTGGCCGAACAAATGTGGGGCGGGGTGAAACCGGCCCCCACAGCGTCTCTGCACATCTCTTTCCTGGACCCTTAAAGGTCATTAGAATCTATAACACTTCCAATGCTGGTGCTCAGGTGGACGAGCAGGGAGGCAGGGGGCCTGGGGACAATCAACGTCACCTGGAGGCTGCTGGGGAGAAGCTCTGACCCTCGCCCCCGGGTATTAGGGCTCCCAACTCAGCACTCAGCAGTTACAGAAGAAGTGTCTGCACCCTCAGCACTCCAAGAATGAGGAACGGGACAAAAGGCAGAGGAGGGGTTTGTCCCCAGCAAAGCCCATTAAAAATCCCTGGGAGATAAAAATAGAATCTGGGCAATAAAGTCAAGTCTAACCTTTTTTATCCTTTGTGCTTTGTCTAATTTCACGTGCTCCTAGGGTCCCGCATGCAGAGGTTCCACACCCGGCACTTCAGACCAGATTTCCTAGTGCAGAATGGCTGGGTCGACACCTCAGCTCCTGGGGCCCAGTGCAGACTCCGCGATATAGAGCCTGAGCTGCAGCCAACCTGGCCCTCGAGAGCTCCGCCCCCTCCCTCCCACTGACTCTGACAGGATCTCTACACAGCAGCCCAGCCCACAGCCCACGGGGTAGTGTATGCTCTCACCTCTCCATTCTCTGATCAAAATATAAAGTTTCCTTTGCTTGTGAACCAAACTCAGTCTCGATCTGTTGGCCCCAATGACACTGGGCAGGGGGACACTTGTTGGGGTCCACTCTGGAGGATCAGTAACAGAAATTGAGACTATTGTAACCTCAATGAACAGATGTGTGAGCCAAACTGTAGTTAACATAGAACAGTGTATAAGGCTCGGGCAAAATAAGATGTTTCTAACACTTCCATTTGATATTTCCATCACTTTATTATAAGCAAGTTCAGTGAAAAGGTTTGTCTTATTTGTCAGGTCAATATTAGAGAAACGAAGTGATTTCTTTCCAAGGATGTACATCTAATAATCTTGGTTAAAGCTTCAATCTTGTTTTAAATGCTTTTCCATTGAAAATGATACCTCTCTTTCAGCTCCCCCATTTCTGAGAAGTATAAAATCTTATAATTTATTATTACCAAAGGGGAAAGGTGGGAGGAGGGATAAATTAACAGTTTGGGATTAACACATACACACTGCTATGTATAAAATAGATCATCAACAAGGAACTACTGTATAGCACAGGGAACTACACTCAACATTTTGCAATAACCTATAAGGGGAAATAATCTGAAAAAGAATAGATATTTTTATTGACATCATCTATCAATGACAGTTAAAGTGTAACCTAAGGGAAGCTGGTGGTGAGTGCTTCTGACCCTGAAGACTTCAATCATCTAAAGTTTGGACTCTGCCTACTTCCCAAGGCCCTTAATGAACATATGTGTAGCCGTAGCTTAAAAAATTCCCCAGTTTGGGTTTCGGGGAGACACTGATTTTGAAAAAGCCCTGGTGTTCTCCTTACATGAATGGGACTCTTCCTACTGCTAAAACATGTCTGTCACACCCAGAGGATGGTATACCGTCTGATCGGGAAGAGTTTGGAAAAGGCATCTCCTCTCCTCATCTCCTGGTGCTCGGGTTCACCCCTCCAGCGTCTTTACTAACAGTCTCCCCACTTGGAGATGTCAGCACTGTCAACATCCTGTTGCGTACAGTTTGGAATTTGTCCAGAGGATGAAGCGGAAGGATGAGGAACAATGAGAGACAAGTCCTAGGTGTTCAGACAGGCACATGTCACTCTAATTTCCAATCAGGAAGACGAATTGACCAAAGGCTAGGGTTGCCCATGGAAACAGTATAGGGCTTGAGGAAATCCCGCTGCTTTGTGGCCAGTTCCCATAAACACAAGTTGAACAATGGAACTCAGGGGCAGTAAAATTCACAAAACTGCAGAGTTGAAAATATCCATCACTGAAAAATGTCTTGAGGAAAGTCAGAGAAAAGGACTTGTAAGCAAGGGAGAATGGCAGGAAAGGGATTTGAGGAGGTAGAAAGGACTCGCCATTAAGCACAAGAAAAGGAGCTGAACATTGCCAACATTGCAGTTGGCCAAAAAGGGTGTATGCGTTTTTTTCTGTATATATTCAAGAAAAGGGCATACACTTTTTTAGCCAACCAAACAGGTGGGCACTGGAAGTCAATACTACAAAAGATATCACTTCGCATCAGTCAGAAGAGCCATCCTCATAAAGCGTAAACAACAGAAATGCAGGACAGGGCAAGGAGAAGAGGGAGCCCTGTGAGACTTATAGTGGAAATGTATATTGCCAACGGCCATTCTGGAGAAGTGTATTGTGTTTACTAAAGCATCTAAAAAATGAGCTACAGAGCATAGGGCACTTGCACTCATGGGCGTATATCTTGAGAAAAACAAAAATCGAGAGGACACAGGCACCCCAATGTTTACCCCCTCTCTGTTTAAAAGATCCTCAACTAGGATATAACTTAAATGTCTCTGGAGGGAAAAAATGGGTAGAGATGTGGTACTTAGGTAGAGTGGAATATTATTCAGCCTGGAAATCAATGAAATATGGCCAGTTGTAACAACTCCGGAGGAGTTACGTATGATCTTTCTAAGTGACAGAATTCAAAAAGAAAAGGACACATATCATAAGATATCACTTAAAGGTGGAATCCAAAATGGCTACACATGAAATAAATTACAAAACAAAAACATAGTCAAATATGTAGAAAACACGCATAAGGCTGCTAAACGGGAAAGGTGGGGAGGGGTGAGGCATCACCCAGGAGGTTGAAATTAGCAAAGATACCATTCCAAATACCAAACTGATAATCAACAAGGCCTACACGGTAGCTAAAAGAACTGCACTCAGCACACTCAAGTCACCGGAAAAGAATATATACGACTGGTAAGAATCTGAAAAAGAATTTACTGATGTCTCTCTGTACGTGAATCAAGTGGATGTACAGCAGCAAGAAACAGAGCTTTGAAAATCAGCTGTAACCAATATAGTAATAAATTGAAAAAAATAAACGACAGAGAGACAGAGAAAACCTCTTACAACTTTTCCTCAGGGCCGGTGATGCAACATGGATTGAACACATCTAGACCCACAGCAGGATGAGACATAAGGCTGGAAACTGTTTGCGCTAAGAGAAATGTGAGGTTGGGTGAGGAAATGCACACCCTTTAAAGTAATACTACCTGGTACCCATTCAATGGGTCCCAAATATGCAGGTTCAAGGGATCTTCCTACAGCTAAAACATGCATGGAAAACCCAGAGGACTGTACACCATGTGATCGGGAGATGTGTCTAAAATGCAGCTCATTTATCCTCTCCTGGTGCTCCTGTTCACCATTCCAGCCACGTTACTTAGAATCTCCCCACTTGGAGAATCAGCACATTTCAACTTCTGTTTCACACATTTTGCAAATTGTGAGGAGGATGAACGGGGAACCAATGAGAGAATAGTTGTGGGGTTTGGACGGGCACATATCACTCTAATTTCCCATTAAGAATAAGAATTGAAAAAAGGCTCAGCCCGCCTCGCCCGAGCCAAAATAGGGCCTGAAGCAATCCTGTGGGTTTGAGGCCAGCTCACAAAAGAGCAACTTAAAAAATGGAGCTCAGGGTCACTGCAATTCACAAACCTGCAGAGTTATAAATGAAAACTAACGTCCAAAAATATGTTGAGGTAAGGCAAAGAAGAGGATCTGAATGCAAGACAGAATTGCAAGAAACAGATTTCAAGAGATAGATTGGACTCGTCTTTAAAGCACATGAAAAGCGGCAGAATTTCGACAATGATGCAGTTGGCCCAAAAGGGCGTATGCGTTTTTTCCTGATTATATCCAGGAAAAAACGCATACGCACTTTATGGGCAACGAAGCAAGCAAGCAATGCAAATGTGCACAACAAAGAAGTCTCATTTCCCACTGGTCAAAAGGGCCATCCTAAAAAATTGTAAAAACCAGAAATGCAGGACAGGCCATGGAGAACAGGGAGCCTTTATACGCTGATGGGCAGTGTGTGAACTTCCGAGAGCCACTCTGGAGAAGTGTATGGTGGTTCCTAAATCATCTAAAAAACAGAGCTACAGAGCATAGGACACTTCCAATCATGGGAGTATATCTAGGGAAATCTAAAAATTAACAAGACACAAGCACACCACAGTTTAGGGCTACTCTGTTTACAAGAACCTCAACTTCAGTATACCTTAAATATCCCAGGAAAGAGAACAATGGATAAAGAAGATGTGGTACTTATGTACAATGGAATATCTCTTCACCATGAAATCAATGTAATAAGGCTAGTAGAAGGATAAAGAGTGGATTTAGGTCCGATAATACTACTTGAAATAAGTCAAACAGAAAAAGAAACATATCATAAGATATCACTTATAGAGGGAGGGTAAATATGGCTGCACAAGAAATGAATTACAGAACAGAACAGTGTCTCACATTTAGAAAACACACTTATTTCAGCTTAAGGGGAAAGGAGAGGTGGGGTGATGCATAAAACCAGAGTTTGAAATTAGCACAGATACCGTTCAATAAACCAAATAGATATTAGCCAAGATCTACACCTTGCTCAATGAACTGGCCTCAACACACCCTATACACCGCAGAGAAATATATCTGAGTAATAAGAATCTTAAAACCCATGTATTGATATATCTCCATAAGGGAATCAAGTGTGTGCAGAGTGGCACAAACACAGCAGTGAAAATGAGCTAAACCCCATTATAGAAATAAATTTTAAAAACAAAACGCAGAAACAACGAAAGAGAGAAAAATTCTTACAAAATTCGCTCAGGGGCTGTGATGCAACCTGGATTGACCACATATAAACCCACAGCTGGATAAGACATAAGGCTGGACACTTGGGGCTGAGAGGATTGATGAGCTTTGGTGAGCAACTGCCAAAAGTTTAATGCAATACTTCATGCTACTCATTCCAAGGGTCCCAACACTCCAGGTTGAAGGGAATCTTCCTACAGCTAAACCATGCTTGGGAAACCCAGCGACTGGTATACCATATGATCGGGAAAGGTTTCTAAAACGCACCTCATTTTTCCTCTCCTGGGGCTCCGGATCGACATTCCAGCCGCTTTACCAAAAATATCCCCACATGGAGAGTCAATGCCTTTAAGTTCTGGTATCGCACAGTCTGCAGTTAGTGCGGAGGATGAATGGGAATAGGGGGAACCAGTGAGAAACTAGCTGTAGCGGTTTCAATGGGCACATGTCACTCTAAATTCACATCAGTAAGAAGAATAAACCAAAGGCACAGCAAGGTGCCCCAGAAGAAGAATAGGGCCTGAAGGAATCCTGTGGTTATGAGGCAAGATCACAAAAATAAGAGCTGAAAAATAGAGCTAAGGGACACTGCAATTCAAAAACCTGCAGAGTTATAAAGGCCAACTATTTTCAAAAAATATATTGAGGTAAGGCTATGAAGAGGCATTGAAAGCAAAGCAGAATTGCAGGAAAACGATTTCAGGAGGTAGACTGGAATTGCATTTAAAGCATAGGAAAAGAGGCAGAACGTCCACAATGATTCACTTGGCCAAAAAGGGCGTATGCCTTTTTTCCTGAATTTATTCAGGAAAAAAGGCATACGCCCTTTTTGGCCAACCAAGCAAGCTTGCAAAGGAAATCTGCACTACAATGAAGTCTCACTTCCCCCTGTTCAAAAGGGCCATCTGAAAAAAGTGTAAAATCCAGAAAGGCAGGACAGGCCATGGAGAACTGGGAGCCTTGTTACGCTGATGGGCGGGATGTGTATGGTGTTTCCTGAAACATCTAAAAAACAAAGCAACAGAGCCTAGGGCACTTCCACTTATGGTCCTATAGCTTAGGGAAATTAAAATCAAAAAGACACAGCCACCCCAAAATTTGGGACGCCTCTGTTTACAAGAACCTCATTAACCGTACAAGTTCAATATCACAGAAAGTGAAAAATGGATAAAGAACTTGTGGTACTTACGTACAATGCAGTATCACTCAGCAATGAAATCTATGTCATCAGGCCCGTAGCAGCATAATGAGTGGATTCAGGTACGATGATTCTAACTGAAATAAGACACACAGAAAAAGAAACATCATAAGATATCAGTAATACACGGAATGTAAACTTGGCTACACAGGAACTGAATTACAGAACAGAACAGGGTCTCAAATTTAGAAAACCAACTTATGCTTGGTTAAGGCAAAAGGTGAGTTGGGGTGCTGCATAAAACCAGAGATTGAAATGAACACAGATA
The DNA here is from genome assembly GCF_039906515.1 of Pseudorca crassidens. Lineage (NCBI taxonomy): Eukaryota > Metazoa > Chordata > Mammalia > Artiodactyla > Delphinidae > Pseudorca > Pseudorca crassidens. Next base: position 280 of record NW_027135955.1, on the reverse strand, counting down.
AAGTTCCTTAAGGCAAATATGGAATAGACAAGAGCTACTCCTTGCTCAACGAAATGGACTCAACACCCCATATTAAACGCCTAAGAATGTACCTGACTAGTAAGTATCTTAAAACCTATGGATTGCTATGTCTCCAAAAGAGAATCAAGCATGTGTACAGGGGCATAAACGCAGCAGTGATAGGATTGGAGAGGTTCAGTGAGCAAATGAAGACCCTTTGAAGTCATATTGCATGGTACCAATGCCACGGGTCTCAACTCTCCAGGTTTAAGGTATTCTT